>NC_089200.1:5270614-5945614 GCF_963930695.1 Labrus bergylta
CCCTTTTCACACATACAGAAATCTCCTGAAAAACTCCAGAGATTTGTCTACCTGGAGGTTCTTTAGGCTATGTGTGAACGCAAACAGACGCATTTTTGCAGGTAGAATTAACCCGGAGTTTCTCCTCCAGACCTCTAGTATTTTATCCACAGAAAGTCAGAATGAGCTGATGTCTGAACGCTGCAGCATATACTCCAGAGATTTCAACTCGAGCCAATAGAAAGAGAATGACGTTTATATACAGTGACGGTCTAAAGTGTCTGCACGCGACCTCTACGATCTCCGTGCTCTAATTAAACGTCTGCATTCTGTTTTCTGTTGGTCAGTTTGTTGTTCTCCTCTCTTTTCTGGATGTTGTCATTCCATTGGATTACACATAGCATTGATATAAAGACAAATATTCTCATTATAACGTCGTGTAGCGGACTCTGTTGCTTCATCCGCTACTTCCGCGTTGTTTATTTACGTCACGTCTTAACTCAGGAAATCCCCCGCCCCCCCTCCCCTCTGACAGGGAAAGCCCCCCGCTGTGAGGAGCATATGTGAACGGCTAGGTCGGGAGAATCTCCGGAGAAGTCCTCCTGTAAATATCTAGATATTATCCAGAGTGCACATGTGAAAATGGCTTTTATGTACTATGGGAGGTAGAGCCTCCAGTCATAATGCCCCTCTCCTTTGGGATCATCTACCAGTCAGAGTCCAGGAGGGAGACAACCTGTGTACTTTTAAGAGTAAGCTTAAAACTCTTTTGATGAAGCTCTTAGTCAGGGCTGGTGCAGGTATGGACCAGCTCCTAGTTATGCTGCTATAAGCTTAGACTGCAATGGGCTCTCTCTCTCTCTCTCTCTCTCTCTCTCTCTCTCTCTGTAAGTTACTAACCATAAATCTACCTAGGAGCTCCTGAGCTCCATTGTCTCATATTGTCATTATTATAAACATTAATTGATCCCAGAGCTGTAACTATTATTAACAGCCTTACATCTATGATCATCGTTAGAACTATTAAAGTGAATCTTAGAGTTGCTCTACTTCAACCTCTATAATTTTACATAATCAGTCCAGTTCTTCAAGCAGGTCCGTACTAAATCTCGACTTGTCACAACAGGTGACCCAACCTTTCTAGCTCGGCCTCACAGCTGTGAAACTGTCAGGCAGGCAAACTCTGTGTCCTCTTTTCAATCTCTCCTTGAAACTCACTTTTTTTTTATCTTATACCTTTTTCCAACCGTATTTTTTAGCCTACTTTTTTAACCATGTTTTTATTAATGCAAGGGATTTTATTTGTGTAATTGTGTATTTTTTATATTTTTGGAAAGAGAGAGAGAGAGTGGGGAATGACATGCGGTAAAAGAGCCACAGATCAGCCCTCTGTACATGGGGCGAGCGCACTAACCATGGGGCTATGTGCGCCCCAGTAGGCGATTTGTTCTGCAGCATTACAAACATAACGTTACAGTTGATTCCAAAAGTTTCCAGAAACATGTTCCTTCAGCTGAAGATCTACGCCCACTGAGAACATTCCCAGGTAACGATTAATACAAGAATATGAAACAGTTGATTTAAAGCAGTAACTTTGAACACAACTGAGTTTAGAGTCAGTACCATGGAGATCTAGCCCGGTTAAAACAGAGTCAGCTTTGAGACAAGGAAAACTCTGACTTAAGGCTCAACAGACCTGACTCACCCTTTAATCTCGCTTCGCGGTACACCCCCTGGATACGGACAAAATCTGAGTTCACTGGATAAATGCTTCACTAATCTTACAAAAAAAGTTCCAAACTTTATCTACCTAATGATGCTGAACAGGTGGCGTATACATAATGGGTTGATGAGAACAGATTTATTGCAAATGAGAGCAGAGGGAGTGAAGTCAAATAGAAAAGTGATTGGTTCTGTACTGTAACTTTTAACTCTTTTTATATTTTTACTTTATTTATTTCAATTCATTTCATTTTAATAATTTTTATTTGAACATATTTTCAGATTGAATAATTTCAGCGATTTTTTAATTTTCTATTTTGATGTTTCTTTTCTTTCCTCTGTCATGATGCTTTTGATGTCTTGTGTGAAGCACTTCCTTGTTGTTGAAATGTGCGACATAAATAAACTTGGATTTAAAACCAAAGCAATGATCTTCATTTTGAGACGCTGCTGTTAGTTCTAAGTTGGTTTGTTACACCCGTTCACACCCGACATACAAGTTTTACATAGTGAAATAAAACACAAGATGGATGCAGCAAACTGTTAATATTGATGGATTTCTCTAATTTAGTTGCAACTCGTCACATGTGCAACATTTTATACATGAATCAAACACATAAGCAGGTTATTTTACATGTAAAGGGGAAAATTCCACACGTGTCTGTGGCCAGGTGAGGGCTTAGCTGGATCACCAGGGCACAGCAAGACATGCACACACACAGAAA
Organism: Labrus bergylta; assembly: GCF_963930695.1. NCBI lineage: Eukaryota > Metazoa > Chordata > Actinopteri > Labriformes > Labridae > Labrus > Labrus bergylta. Next base: position 5,273,041 of record NC_089200.1, read on the forward strand.
CCCCGACACACACCAAGGTATGCATGCAGATAGCTTAAGTGTTGACTAAGTCATTAGGAAATACTGGAGCGAGTGAACGACTTCAAAGTAAAGTTTCCACTCAGGGTGGATACACAGTGTGAGGTAAACCAGAAGGTGTGCTCTGATTGCATTACGTGTTCAAAACTATATTCATGTGAATCATAAGTGCATGTTCACTGTGTAAACCACCGTGCATGAAGTCCTCTATCTTCTACAACATTAAGAAACCAGCAAAAATAATTACTGCTGTAAGCTACCAAATCTTTCTTCTTCAACAAACGACTGAAACCTTAATCCTTTGTGTCAAATGTTTGCTGTGTTATTTTTTTGAGCACTTCATCTGATGTCATTTTTGATTTGAGTTTCATGATGCTGTGTTTCTTTACTTATGAGGAATAATTGGTTGATCAGAGCTATTAAAAACCCTCAATTGTGCACAATTACAAAAGACACTATAATACAATTCTAGAAAAGTTGCTAAAGTCATGTTTTTTTTTAACTTGATGTCAGTGATGTTATGCAAATGCTCACATGCTCACTGAAGCATTACACATTTATTTTAAGAAATGTGGATTCACAACTTTTAGCCTCACAGTCGGACTCAATCATATTCTTTTCACTTGATTCAATGACTGCGTAAATGTTTTCACATTGCGTACTTTCTTCTTTGGATGGAGGAAAATGTATTCTATTTTTTTTCCTGCATAACCAATCTTCTCTTGAATGTAATTTTGAATAAAGATGAGCGGTGTAATTGTCCTTAACTCCCAAAAGTCTCAGGTAGGAAAAAAACTTCAAAAAAAGGAAATTGAAAATCCATTCCCAAGCTGGTCAAATCCATGAATCATGATTTGCAATCTGTAGGAGCGGATTTGTAAACTGTGTGCTCAGTTTTGCAAACCCAGAGATTGCAAATCCATGCGCACAGTTTACCAATCTGTGGAGACAGATTTTAAACCATGTGCATGAAATTGTAAAAACTAGGAATGGATTTTAAAAAGCCTTTTTCCTTTGTCTTTCCTGAGCCTTGCTGGGCTCCATACAGTTGCTTGGAGAGAATTACATTTAAACATTTGCCACAGATATATTTTCACTATGAGGTTGCTAATTGTAGTAACAACAATTTATCATTTTCCCTTTCTGTTTTTCTGTTTCTATGGTTCATTAATAAAGCTTGATGACTTGTTAATATCTTTTTAGAGAGATAGTGTGCAAAATATTTATCTGGCATATGAACATCTAGTTGGTCTCTCATTTTCTCGCACTTTAAAAATAAACTGTCTTATGACAAAAACTCCAGACCTAGGAGGTCCAAACTAATCTGAGAAATGGGTGACAGAGATCTTAAATCAAGGCCATAAAACAATCCTGTTCAGAAAATAAAAACAATGACTTCAGCAGAATTAGATTTCAGAAATTGTGAAATATTCCTCTACATCATCCTCACATTTTCCTGCTCAGTTTGCCAGTAGAACGTTTTACTTTAATACTCCTTGCTTTAATGCTTTAAATGTGACATTAACTGTGGCAAATACATTCACTTTAAGCTTAGATTAGACAAATATAACAAAAGAAAGGAGTCAAAATTGTAAAAACCAAACTCCTCACAAATAAAGTGAGTTCATAATCGCCAGCAGAAGTTTCAGGTGAAATATCTGTAGAGCTCTGTTTTGTCAGAATAGGCGCGAGCAGCTATTGTGTCCCGACTTCAAGGACAAACCTCTCTCCTGCTTCACGTTTAATTATTTCACATTTTTCACTCTCCACTCTGAACATCACCCCGTCTTCTTGTGACTCCTCATAAAAGCCTGTTTCCACAGAGGAGGTCACACAGGTTGGACAGAAGAGAAGCTGAATTACCCAGAGTCAGAGTCGATCACTTAAAAGTGTCTGAGTTTGTCCACAACTTTCCAAAGCAACAGCAACTTTTTTCTTTTCCGGGAGCTAAACAGCACTTGTATTTTTTAACCAAGGATTTTGGGATGTTGAACTTTAACCGCACTTTGTATGAAGAACTTGAGAGAACAAAAAAAGCACCCATCTTAAATCACATGGAGAGCGTATTGTATCATCTGTTTCTAGAAGTCGACTTTCCTCTGCTAAGAGGGGCTCCACACTTTTCTTTTATATTAAGTTGTTTTGTAAACTCATTTCTTTTAACAGTGATTGCACTTGAAAGTTGTTATTCAGATACAAAAAGAAACTGTGCATCCAGGGCAACAAATCAATACAGCTGGAGCAAAAAGAAGAAATAAAGCAAAAAGTTGACAAAAGCAATAAAAAAAAGAAGATAAAAACAGAGAAATATTCTGATGCAGTTGTCTACAGGTTAAGCAGATGTAATAACCAAACACAAAGAAGTAGCGTTCAGTTTCTATGCTCCTTATATCTGGAACAAACTCCCAGAAAACTGCTGAAACTCTCAGTTATTTTAAATTGAGATTGAAGATTAACAGTTATAGCTCAGAGGATTTAAAAAGCAGGATGAAGAATCATTTGACGACTGTACATACATGTTCCTCTGTCTAACGCTCCTGTTTGGCAGAGGCTCTGCTTGTCAAGAGGCAACTGCGAGGGGGCCCCAAACCAGTAGAAGGCCCAGGAGGTCAGAAAAAAAAAGTAAACTAAAGCAGTGACCCATAATGAGCACATTTTTGCAATGCCAGTCGGAAACCTCCTTAAGGGGGTCCCCATCTGACAGCATTCACTCTCATTGCCCTGCAGAACGTTGGTTTGGAGGGGCCCCCCCCAATTGATTTTTTTTGCCCGAGGGCCCCAACGGACTTTAGAATTGGCGCTGCTGATTGGTTGATTGATGCAATACTTGTTTATTTTCTGTCTTTGTTCTACGTCTTCAACTTTTATGGCCAGGAATGTCTTGAAAAAGAGATCTTGTATCTCAACTGGAAGCGACATGGCCTACTGTTGTGTTTTCCATCTTTCTGTTTATGTAGCTCTGCAAGCATCAAACTTCAAATGTAACTCATCAGACGCCTCCCTCTCTGATTGGACTAGCCTCTCATGAATGAACAAGTCATTCACTGGAGGTTAAAATTGAATTATTTCTGCATAATCCAGAGAATAATGTATGTTTTCACAAGCCTTCCTCAGTCTGCTGCACTTTGTGGCTTAAGGGCTTTTAGCTGCGTATAACTTTCTTTATGAATGTATATCGCAGAGTGAAGGGCACAGAGGTCAAAGACTGAACAACTCGAGGGGAACATCTTCAAACATCTCCATCTTCAAACTATTTACAGAACAGTCGGTTTCTGTAAATATCCCTTTAATCGGCCTAATGAAAACACAAGCTGAACACAACCACAAGCTGTCCTATTATAAGCCATTAAATATGGATTATAGTGAACTACCCCGAGGTTCTCTCTCTCTCTCTCTCTCTGCTCTTTAATATCGGGTTGTTCAGTCAGCGAGAGTGAGAGTTCACACACACAGCTGTAATTAGCAGCTTAGGCAGAATGCCAGCTCTGTAAATGCACTGTAATGTGTGTGTAAGTGTGTGTGTGTGTGTGTGTGTGTGTGTGTGTGTGAGAGAGAGAGAGAGAGAGAGAGAGAGAGAGAGCTGACAGTGATGTACACAGGTGTGCGTATTCGTGCCTGTGTTTGTGTGCCGTGAGTCACACAGTTGTGCGTGGGTGTGTTGTTTGTCTTATCTGTGTGCTGATGGAGAGAGCTGAGGTGCTTGGAGACGGGCTGTGACGTGTATATGTTTGTGAGTGTGTGTGTGTGTGTGTGTGTGTGTGTGTGTGTGTGTGTGTGTGTGTACAGGTAGAGTGATCGCTCTCTAACACCTGGTATTAGCTCCAGTAATCCTCGCACCACATCGTACTCACGCACCAGTCCCCAAACACTCAGCCTTTGCTCCGTCCTGCTTGTTTCACAACTTGTTCTTGGAAAGCCAAAAACACACAGGTTAAAAAACACACAGGTTAAAAAACACACAGGTTAAAAAACACACAGCGCTGTCAGCCATGTTGGACTCACTCACTTACTTCAAGTAAAGGTGGAAAAAACAAAAATCTATGTTTCCTGGTGTAAAACATGAACTGTAGCAGGCTCTTTGATCCCAGCACAAGCTCAAGAATATCACTTTAAGTGAGTTACTTTAGCTTTCTATCATGAAAAAAATGACATTGGCAGACCTGCTTGGAGAGCAGCTAATGATTCATAAAACAACAAATCTGATGTCAGATATTTAAAGGCTTTATATGCGATATTCACACTTAAATATAATATAAATCAAGTATATCCTCTGAAAATAATTCTGTGAGTCATGACTGTCTACAATGGGTGTAACACCCGAGTCCCACTGTCTGTGATGCTTTCAGAGTTTTCAGAGTCCTATCTTCACTTTGTTTACATCGCCAGGACGGCCAGCTGACTCCTCCCCTCGTGTATAAAAGTTGTTTAATTGAGGGACTAGAGAAAAGAAGAATAACATACTGTACTCACTGCTTAACTGTGTTTCTAGATCACGCTCATTTCAGGTAAATTTACATGCAGTGTGAAGATACCAGCATAATAAAGATCGCTAGCATTAGCATGCTAACACAACAATGCACCGCTAGTTGTTTTGGTTTCATGCTGGAGCTCAAGGGCGACATCTGCTGGATGAAAAAAATATAAAGCATATAAAGCCTTTAATGTCTGATTGTGGAGACTTCATACATTTAAAACTGTTTGCAAATTCAAATGTATGAATGCCAAAAATCATTTTTCAATAACTCACAGATGTTAAATGATAACCTTGACATGGAGGTCAAAGACAGCTTTCTCGCTTAGTTTGAGAAAATACAGTGAATATCAAAGGATAAAACTGTTACACATTGAGAATTCTGCAGAAGTGCATGTACAAAATTACTTACTTTTTAGAAGTTCTGTATGCGCATAACTTTTGTTTCCTGTGACAGTAAGGCATATAGTCACAACATGCCGACCTCAGGACGCCCCTGTGACCCAGTCGACCCAATATTGCAATCAGTTTCCACTTAGCAACCGCTGTAACTTGTTGGATTTAGTTTCATCTACAGGTAGATTTGCAAACTCCAAAGTAATGCTCTACAGGCTTCGGTGATGCCTTCGCTTGCTGACATCTTCAAGTCTGATTAGCTGCACCTGTATGCAGAGCTCGCAGGTGGAAGCTCAAACTTTAATTCAGTTTGGCATAAAGGAGCATGTTACTTTTGACTCGTCATCTGAGCTGTCTGAAATGAAGTGAAGTGAACCTTTCATCAGAAGTGGTGTCGTTCATTTTCCATTACTGCTGCAGCAGGAAGACGTTTGTGACAGCTTGGCTACGGTGCGCCAAAGGGGACAAAATAGCATGCGATTAACGCGTTAATGCTGACAACTCTAAAAGCAACATATCAACAAAAATATTTCAATATTTATTGTCAATAGGAAAAACACACATATCATCCAGCCTACCTTGAACACACAAAACACAATCACATGTTCAGTTGAACTGTACGACCGGGACCTTGATCAGACAAACACGATATTTTCACTGTGTGCGTTTCAAACTGTTTTCAATTTGAGCATGAGAAAACCCTGAGATGTGGGTTAGGGACAATAAAAAAAGGTTGAGGCAAACAACTGCAATGTGAACAGCCAGAACATAAAATCCAAGAGGAGGAACAAGGACACTGCAAGCGCCATCAAACATCTCTTCTGCACACTTTTAATGGCAGCTTACTGAAAAACAAACTATCTAAGAAGTAAGTCCTTCTGTCAACATAGAACAGGGGGATGATACATACATTAAAGGGCCCATATTCTGCTTTTTCTGGTTTTATCTGCTCTTTAGTGTGTTTTCCAAGTGTCCTGTGAATGTTTAAGCACATCTATGTGCAAAAATTCAAAGCCCACGGAAACGCAGCTTCTCCTACGTCCTCCTGTTAGCTGTAGCATTAGCTGCATGTAACGCTCGGTTCTAGCCCCCCTCAAAATGTTTTCGCCAGTGTGGCATCTTGTCTGTGTGAGATCACTGATCTAAGCCCATTGGCTCGTTGTAGCAAGCCCTGCAGCTCATGTTGCACGCCCGTTAACTTCTGTAGCACGCCCACGATATGCCATAGCCTGAGGTAGCACAGTAGTGCTAAGGTGCTAATGTTTTTGCTCCCCTCGGAGCCAAAGTGGCTGCATTCCCAATATGGTAAAAGGGGCGGGACTTTTCCGAGAACCGCGCTGAGCAACTGACCAATTACGGGCCGACCAATCAGATCAGACTTGGCACACGTGGGGACTCTGAACGTGGGCACTTCAGAGCCTTAGAGAGAGAGTCAGAAGAGAGCCGGTGCGTGGAGCGACAGTTCATGAAAACAGACACTTTTTTATAACTTTAGTTATTGTGAATATACTTTAGTACATAGATTAAATATATGAACCCCAAAAAGGGCAGAATATGACCTCTCTATTCATTTTCTCTTGCAGAAGAAAAGTAAATATTTGCTTGAAACTTGATGGAAAACTGCTCCATGCCTCTCTGTGTATCACTCTAATGTCACGTCAGTCCGTCCTCCATACTGTCCCTCTTTCAGTCCGTCCTCCATACTGTCCCTCTTTCAGTCCGTCCCATATTAGATTTGCTCCTTTAATAATTAATGCAGGAGGTATTTTGTAAAGCTAAAGGCCTGCAATCCTCGGTGTCAAATTCTGAATTAGTTCCTCCTCCATTATTAACGTACTCGAGGGCAACAGGTTAATAAGAGGAACTCTGTAATGATGGATGGAGTAGGGCTGGGTGATATGACCTCAAATCAATATCACGACTAATTGAACATTTGACCTCGATTACGATTAATGAACAATTATTTCTTTTTTTTGTTTTTTTGCCCTCATAGTTCACTGACATGGTCTCTACTGTAAATATGCTCAACTATTAAAGCTGGGATATCTTTTCTAATGAAAGAGTGCATATCTGATGAACTATTTTGTGGTTATTTCTTAGATATTTAGAACTGAAATCAAAGCATCACAGCAAATTAAAAGGACATATTTTAGTTTTAAAGTAGAAATGAAATTCTCTAAAACAGTAGAAAATAAATAACTTGCATTTCTTGCAAACATTTTTTTTCCCTGCAGTGTTTTTTGGCGTCCTCTTCCCTAAAAGACAAAATGTGTCCGTCTCGTTGAACACATGACATAAAGCAGAGACATGAAATGATCAACATGTAACGGGATTTTCTTCATCGTTGTTTTGCAGTTGGTAACATATATTTCTTAGCTTCCACGTTGAACGGGTTTTCTTCCTACAGAATCTAGACACACATTTTGACACTCAAAGCTTCTTGTTTTTCCTCCATGACCGCGTATGAAATACTCGAGTCAGGAGAGGAATGGAGGAAGGTTGTTGTCTATTGATTGAATATTTCGCCTGAGTGAAATCATTCGGCTTATGCAGAAAAAATACTTCTGACAAATTTCTCAGGCAACTTAACATTTTAAACTTGAAAACACGGTTCTTCCTTTTTTTTTCTCATGCAGGTATCAATTAGTTTGAAAAAAGTCCTGAAAGATGTTTTTACTGCATTTTAATGGCTACCCGAGTCCAGTAGAATTATTTATTAGCATGAGATCACTTTATTAGAAATCAAAGAAAAATTGTTTTTATATCTTAATAAAACCCTGACAGATTATTATTCTATTTACAGATCAGATTTACAATCATGGAGCATGCACAAAGACAGCTGTTGTATTGATATTGAATCATCGTTTCCTCTCAGCCTCGATGAAGATGATATTAAAACTCCAGTTTTTAGGTTAAGAAAAAGTGTGACATGAATACTGATGCCTCTATATGACCTACAAGAGCAAAAAAAAAGACCATCAAAGAGAAGATTTATCATTTCTATAATGTTAATTAGTATGCCTAACTGCTGAAGGGTAGGTGTCAGACAACGTGATTACCAGCATCCTGCAGAAACAGCCTTAGCTTATATTGTCCACAGTAAAGGTTCTTAATGATACATTAGACTGACTTTTTGTTAAAAGAAATTACTTAAACATGAACATGACAAGATCAGCCAAGAGATAAGATATGAAGCTTTTAATGTTCAAGTTATTTAAAGTTTTAAGAAACGCTGCTTTTATTTGTGTTGAATTTGAGAACTTAAGATACTTTTGTTTCTTGGCTTACAAAGTATAATTTAACCAAAAACAATCTTCTGTACTAGTCTATATATCCACATGTTCCACATGTTTATGCTAAACTGTTGAGTCTACTACAATCAGAAGTTCAGGTCCAATAGTGTGAGCGGGTCAGACAGATTGATGATTATTGTATAATATTTAGTTTGCTAAATCAAGAACAATATCAAGACACTGAAATTCCTTACGACCAATGAGATCTCCTCTTATTACAATCCAGTGCTTTGCGTTAGTGGATTTGAATTGAAGATTAACACTCGCTGCAGCTGCTTGCTCTTTGTGACAATCTGGGTTTCATAAAGACAGAAAAACCCGAGGAGGTTTAATAAAAGTAGATCTACAGAACTTTGCCTGAAACACTTTATTGTAGATTGACTAGTTGACTTTTATTTACTTAACTTTTGTTTTCTTCTCATATTGTGTATGATTCCTTTTTCCTATTTACTTATATCATGATTTATGAGTTTATGAGAGTTTTTAAAGGTGTTTCAACATAACAGGTGAAACGTTATTAATTAAAACACTTTCACATAAGAAACATAGAGGAGGAGAGAGGACACAGATAATGAAACTTTAAAAGAAATTCCCTTTTATCTGACATGCAGGTTTTGAATTGTGTCCTGCTGGGGCAAAGACATCGACTTACAGCAAGGACAAAAACTTAAACATTTTTTAAAAAATCAGCAGTGAGCATAATTCATTCATGAAATTATATCTCCCTCCCAAACAGATTAAAATCATTTTGTAGACTTCAAATAACACATCATTTGTAAGGGATGGCTTTGGGATAAAACATTCAAATGAATTAATTATTTTTCTCTTACACAGATTGAACTCTCAGACAAGTCGCACATGGAATAAACTTTCGCCCCATTTTTTTTTTTTTTTTCACACACGATAAACAAACAGATTAACTACAATAAAAAACAGGCATCAGAACCCCATCAGGCCCTGTGTTAGAAAGCAGGCCATTGTAGTTGAAGTTGTGCAGACGAGACAGTCTGGAGTGACCGTTAGACGAGACTGAGACACCAGAGACAGCGAAGAATCCCTCAGGGATGAGACGGAGAGGAGAGAGAGAGAAAACTGGACTAAAACAAGGTAATGGAGGGAGACAGAGTGGCTCAGGGAACAAAGGAGTTCATAGCTGTCACTCGTTTTTTTTTTTTTTCTTCTGTAGTTCTATCCTTTCTTTTGTCTGAGAAATAACTGTAAGAGCTAGGAGGCCCTGAGCAACAGCTGGCAGGTGGGAAGAGAGGGAGGGAGGGAGTGAGGGAGGAAGGAAGGAAGGAGATAAGTGAGAGAAGGAAAGGTGAAATGAGCAGAGGGATGGAGGGAGCAGCGTTCAGCAACTTTGGCTACAAACTCCCATTATATTTTAAGTTACATCACTATTACGACACAAGGTTCTTCAGAACAAATGTGAAGGAGATTTTTTTTTTTTTTAAACAAGTAAAGCCAAGAAAAACTTTGCAGGGTTAACATTAACCGTATGACCCAAACGTGACTACCATCACAATTCTTTCACCCAAGTATTACAACAACAACAACAACAACAACAACAAAACGACACTGTGGTAGATGACACAATGTTTATAAAGAATTAACGGCGTCTATCAAAATAGTTAAGTATTAATATATATTCTAAATTATTTGACATGTCTGGTCATTCATTTAGCTGTGACATTTAGTGAAGGCAGTTTTTAGCTGCATTAAATCTTATTTTTGATTTGTTTTTTCATGTATAGTTTACAATTATGCCACTAAAGGTCCATCTAATGTAGTTGCTGGGTGGCCATTAAATGAGGCCTGTGTACTAATAAATAAAATATCCCTGGTATAAACTTTAAAAAGTTCAAATAAGACTGGATAGAAAGTTTAGTAGTGATTTCATAAAGTCAGTTCAGGTTGAAGATGTATTTGTACTTGATATGATCTCCTCTAATACACAAGATTAACAATCACAATGACTGAAACTCTCGTGAAATGAAATGGCTGCTCAGCCAGAAGCTCAAAAAGAAACTTAAAACTTTTATGAAAAAAAATTAAAGCCAAATAAGTTTGAGCACAAAACAGCAATGAACATAAAAACTGCTTTTTAGTAAACAGTAACGAGGGGTTTAAAATACATGTAAATAATTATTATATGTAACATATTGATATACACAGTATGTAATACACACTCACACATACACGCACACACATAACCCCCCCCCCCACACACACACACACACACACACACACACACGCACACACACACACACACACACACAGCGTCTCAGTTAACCAGATAGTGAATAGGCTGCAGACAGACATGTGTGATTACAGCAGATACTGTTGCTCTCACTGCTCTGTTGTTTCTCTCTCTCTTTCTCTGTTTCAAACAGGGAGAGAGAAGGGGCGAGAGAGAGGGAGAGAGAGAGAGAGAGATGAAAAGAAGGTGCAATCTAGTTGTTTTTTGCTCTCCTGTCTCTGTTAAGTGAGCTGTCAACCTCCAGTTCCAAACATCAGACTTTTGACAAACAAGTTCATTCTGCTGTGTTACATCTTTATAAATATAATATTACACATATTGTAATAGCAATAACACATAGAAGGCATCAGTTGTAAATTAGTCTTGTTTTGGTTGCAGTGATTATTTGAAGAAACAAATGCAGACAGGTTTTTTTTTTGGTCACTAACTTCTATTTAAAAATAATTTACTTCAGAAATTGGGAGGTCATGTTGAAATAATATACTCAGCTTGTTACATCATATTGCACATAGCACCTATAATATAACTGTTGAACCCAGCATTAATATTCACTATTAAGAACCTGGCTCCTTCTCAAATGCAGCTCTATTGTTTTTTATTATTTAAATGTTGTGTTTAAGCTTAATGATATCCTTTTCCCACTAATATTACAAATGTATGCATCCTCCTGTTGTGAATTGTGAATTGTGTAAGTTAGATAAATAACAGCACCTTACCGTAATACACCACTCTGCTGATTCTCTGAACACCTGAAAGTTAAACATTACCAAGATTACAGCTACAAGTTATTATCATTATTTATTTTTTTAAATTCAAGTCTATTTCTTTGTCGAATCAGGTGGAAATATTTCTGCTTGTTCTCCTACTTTTCAGAGCTCTCACCTTGGACTGGAGGTCGAGGTTCCTCTCTTTTTCAGCTCAAGTGAAATGTCCTCTGCACAAAAGCACACAATCAGTGTCAAGGTCGGCTGCAGGGGAAATCTTTTGAGTTTCACTTACTTCTGTATTTTTTTATTTCCCTGCTTAAAATTTACAGAGGAGAAAACAAACACATGCACACACGCACGCGCACACACACACACACACACACACACACACACACACACACACACACACACACACACACACACACAAGCTGTAACACATGCACACAATAACAAACACTTGTATAAATAACAGAGACATCTTATGAAAAACTGGGTGAAATACAGAAGCAAGAAAAAAAGACAAATATCTCTCACACACACACACACACACACACACACACACAAACTAAGCTGTAAACAAACATGTTGTTGAGACCACCTCCAAACAGGTCAACTATAGCCTAATGTCCCATGCATACAGCTGACCATGTGTGCATGTGCTCGTGTGTGTGTGCATGTAGCTGCCAGTGCCAGTAGTCCATTCACTTACACCCGGCAGCCTCCAACACTCAATCACCCGTTTATCTCGGCTTGTCTTCCCCCAGACGCACACACACAACACCCTCCTCACACACACAAATACACGCCAACCAGACCAGGCAGATGGTTGTGCCACCCACCCCTGCCAAAGCAGCGCGGCAACACACACTCACACACACATACACACAAATGAAGGGGAGGGGACCGTCTGTTTCAGCTGCCTCTCCTTGTCACAGGTTGGCATCAGCTGTGCCCACCATCAATCCATCATACTCAGTCCCTCTCTCTCCCTCTCCCCCTGTGAGGACACCCGTTTGCGCCCACCTGTTACAGCCATATAAGAATGAATAAAACACCAAGTAAACAAAAAAAGAAACAAATATGATCACTTCTGGTTCCACAAAACCAAACTGGCCAAACAGATATTGACAGACTTAAAGCTTCAACAGGAAAAGCTTACAAGAGAGGCGTGGACTACAAGGGGGGGGGGGGGTCACCTCTTTTGAACAGTCTTTGATATTGATATTTTTACCTTCAATTTCAAATAAAAGTGTGCATAAATGTTAAATGCAAACTAATCAAACAAAATGCAAATACTGGAGCCATCAAAGCTTAACACAACAACAAAAAAAACATTCAATCTTATTTGATTAAAATCAACGAAAGCTGAAGTGTTCAAATGTAACAAAGTGGGTTGGGGGCCAGGCTATTTCCTGGTTGATAGATAGGTTGTCTTTGTTGTCGCTGTTTCCGCACGTGTCCACTTTTTAGTGCTAAGCTAACCAGCTGCTGAAACTGAAACTCTCTGCTGCAAGACAGTGAAAATCAGTGATATCATTAATGCTCTAATAACATTTAATGTGCAATAACAATCATGCTGCAATAAAAATTTAATGTGGAATAATAATCATCAATACTATCCAAAGGTCCTACACCACTGAAGACTGCTCTGAATGCACTCTCTTTTTTACACATTTTATTGCCTACTTCTTTTCATAGCTTTATGAACGGATGAAAAAAGGGATATGTGGGAATGTGATAAATATTACAAACTTTGTTGAACAATGTGCAATGACAGGCATTCAAATTGGATTTTTCAAACTGCTAAGGTTGCCTTTATTGTAAAAAAAAACAAAAAACTAATCGCTAAAGGTTTAGTTAATTTTCTTTTATTGAAATCACATGGCTAAAACAGAGTTTGTTTGTTTTTGGTCGACTCCTGAATCAGCACCCTGGACAGCGTTTATGATGAACATTTTTTTGTAAGAGAGTTCTTTCATTTAGAGGATAAGAGGTCTCATTCTCCAGCTGTAAAAAATCAAGAAATAATCACTGGTTGTGGGCAGAAGTGTCTTTGCACACTTTGAAAAACCTTAAACCTTCAATGTTGTTTGAACCAAGTGGTCAAAAAAAGAGGAGCAGATTTCAGTGGCCTCATTCGCTGTAACATGCTGGACTGGGGAGGCCAAGCAGGAAGGATGAATGGTTTGAGGCCTCCTGCAGCTGTTACATTACTCTAACCCTGAGGCTGAACACAAACACACACACACACACACACACACACACACACACACACACACACACACACACACACACACCACACACACACACACACACACACACACAAGGAAAATGGACGTTGCAACTAACACATAAATCACCCGTTAACAAAGAGAGTGACAACAAATCTTAACGGACGCAACAAATCACAGTGTGAGTGAATGGCAACGACTAGTGAGCATCTGTGTGTGTCTTTAATATGCATGTGTACGTACAGTATCTGTCTGTCTGTGTGTGTGTGTGTGTGTGTGTGTGTGTGTGTGCGTGTGTTTACTTTGTGTCTGAGTAGAAATCAGAAACACAACTTGGCTAAAGTGAAAAAGATCACTTCCAAAAGTAAATGCTTATGTCATATCTTGAATTCACTCATTTTCTCTCTCTCTCTCTCTCTCACACACACACACACACACACACACACACACACACACACACACACACACACACACAAAGTCATGCTTATCCCTGTTTGCAGCTCACAAATCAACACATGCTTATAGATTACCACACACACCTTAATCTCCCCCCTAATTCCTCAATGTCTCAGGCAAAGGTACAAGCCAGCAGAACCCAGATTAGATTTAGTCTGCACTCCAACAACTTTTTGCAGAGCTCCAAAAGACCAACCTGCAGCAAAAAAAAAAAAAAAAATGAAACCCAAAATACTGAGTCAACCATTTGCATCAGATTTGCGAGTAAATCCAACGTGATTACACAGTGTCGGGATGTAATGTGATATTTTTCTGCATGTAAAGTGAAAAGAGCAGACTGCACAGATATACTGTAAGTTGTTGGGTTTAACTGAAAATGAAAACATCGACTAGTCTGATGATTACTGCTGAGGTTTCCCCACATCGGAAAGTCAGTTTGGGTGAATATACGCACATTAAAAAAACAACAATCAGCATTATTATTTCAGTATATTTGAAGACAATATGTCATTTATAGATCTTAAGTATATTTATGTGATCACACAGTAAAATAGTCTGTACAGTCTTTTCCTTTTGTCAATATAACTTTATTTGCTTGTACTTCATATACTCACCATACTATGAGTTATTGTTCCTTTATTGTTTAATAAATGGAAAACCATGTTAAAGGCTTTATATGCGATTTTTTGATCCAGCAGATGTCGCCCTTGAGCACCAGCATGAAACCAAAACAACTCGCGCTGCATTGTTGTGTTAGCATGATAATGCTAGAGATCTTTATTATGCTGGTATCTTCACACTGCATGTAAATTTACCTGAAATGAGCGTGATCAGTTAAGCAGTGAGTACAGTATGTTATTCTTCTTTTCTCTAGTCCCTCAATTAAACAACTTTTATACACGAGGGGAGGAGTCAGCCGGCTGTCCTGGCGATGTAAACAAACTGAAGATAGGACTCTGAAAACTCTGAAAACATCACAGACAGTGGGACTCGGGTGTTACACCCATTGTAGACAGTCATGACTCACAGAGTTATTTTCAGAGGATATACTTGATTTCTGCTGTATTTATGTGTAATATGTTGCACATTCATTCAGCCTTTAATCCTGCCTGATTACATAAGTTTAGGTAGTTTCCCTATGTGTCTTTTTTCAAAGAAGCTAATGGAAAACTACAAAGACACAGAGTGTGAATAAGTGTCTTTGATTGTGCATTTGTGCATACCTCATGTTAAACTGTGCATCTTGTTTTCAGTGCTTGCAAACAGAAATGTTGAGATTTAAAAGTTTGTACGGGGTATTTGCATTTATGCATGCTTGTGTTTCTCTCTGTTTCCCAGTGTGTGTGTGTGTGTGTGTGTGTGTGTGTGTGAGCGAGCGAGAGAGAGAGAGAGAGACAGAGACAGAGAGAGAGAGACAGGACAACTAAGCCAGTCAAGAAAGGGGTCCGATGCTGCTGGTGTGGTCTCCTCTCTCTCGTCTATCTCAGGTAGAGTACGTTACTACTAATGCCCTCTAAGATCCTTGCGGCGCTATCCCAGAAGCCTCCTCTCTCTCTCTCCCACAATCCTCTTTGCTCCCTGGGTCCCTAAGCACCTTGGCGTAGGGAAGGTGGCTCGCTGCGGATTGTCTTAATCTCTCCTTTTCCTTCAGAAAAAAAGGGCTAAGCCAACCCAAATGTCACTCTCCCTATCACTATGAAAACCAATTGGTTACAAGGATATATATTTTTACCCTTCTCTTGCTTTCATATGAGTTTCCCTCACCTCCATCTCAACTTCCTTACTCTCTCTCCCTGCAATTCTCTTGTCATCAATCTGTAGACTCATTTCTGGTTCAATAATAACAGGCAGCACTTCGCCTTGTTGAACAGGATTAGCTTGTGACATCTGAGGAAACACTGTGCTGCTGGTCACATGAGAACCTCACAGATAGTTGTTTGAAATTTCAACACATACAAAAAAGTGAACAAGTATTAAAGCTGCAAGTTGAAGATAAACGTCAGTGGTTGAGCGAGGGTTGTTCCAAGGTTGCTAAACTAACAGAAAAAACTCAAAAAAAACAACAACAACAACAAACTAATGTGTATCTTCTCTCGGACGCGTAAATCCTGTGCCTGTTTGTGTCTCCTGTGTCTCCGTTTTTTGGGGATGTTTTTAGCACAGCAGCTATTAGCCTTCATGTTAATCCCCTCTGAGAATAAACTCATTAGAACATTAATCACTGGATTCTAATTACCTCTCTCTCTCTCTCTCTCTCTCTCTCTCTCTCTCTCTCTCTCTCTCCTTCTGCCTCTTTTCTGTGTTTCTCTCTAATTCAGGTACTTAGACAAACCACTCGTCACTGAAATCACAGGGGGAAAGTTACAGTAAAACAAATATCAAACTCAGCTGCTACAGAATGAAGCAATAACCCCGAAAAAACATACAGCATGTTTGTTTTTTATGAGCAGGTGATGGGATTTGCAACTTTTCAAAATGTACAAACTGCTCTGGCAGAAACATTCTCAAACACAGTGTACTTTGTATTAAAGCTGCACTGAGAAATATCTGACCACCAGGGGGCAGACAGACTGGAAAGGTACAAAAGTAAGGAGATTTTTTTATTTTCATTTATTGTACGATGATCAAAAACACAAACAGTTTGGCCTTTTTTCATATTTATAAGAAAAAAAAGAACATATTAGAGTTTTTAAGTCCAATATGTTTTTGGGGCCTTTCTTTTAGAGGAGAGTTGTATGTGTATAAAGTGTTTACCTAACAAAATTAAACTATTTATCAAGACATCTTAACTTTTCTTCCAGAAGTTTTTCGACAAAGTAAGGACATGCTATTGTTCTCTAAAAAAAAATGGCTCATTTGTGTCAGTCTCATGAGTCTCCCAGATTGCCTATAACTCTAATTTCTTAGAGAGATTTAGAGCCTCGGTTGTTTTTTTTTCATGCTTGTGAAAATAATCATTGTTGTGAATCATTCATCCCCTCTGCAGTCAGGTTCCTATGCTCTAAAGGTTTTCTTTTACCCAAAGCTCCCAAAGAAAAAAAAATCCAGGGGTCACAGAGGTCAAGACACAAACAATTTCATCACAGGAGCTTCAACAAGACTAATCATCCAAAACTGTCATCAAGTGTGTTCATTTATCAGTCTACATATCACGTTTAAAATAGAAGCCAAACTCAATCTTTGATCTTCTGTAGCATTATATGTGGGAAACTTTTGATTTGATCATTTATGTCTGAATGGAGCTTTAAATGTTCAACGCCTTCAGAAAAGAATGTAAAAATCTTAATAATACAACTCAACTTTATTTATATAGCACTTTAAACACAACATAGTTGATCCAACGAGCTGAACATCGCAGAAACAAAGCATTAGAAAGTAACAGACAAGAACAACAACAATAAAAAAAGAAGAGAACAAGTGACAGTTAATTCCAGTGTAACACAAGACTAACAGAGCTATGGGTTTTTGTGCTTGATGGGTTACTGAACAGGCAATTGAGTTAAAATATGTCTTAAGGCGAGTTTTAAAAACACCAATTATGGGAGAGAGACGGATGTCTGGGGGCAAAGAGTTCCACAGTTTTGGTCCTGCAATAGAAAAAGCCCCATTGCAGCTTGTCCTCGATCTAGGCAGTGACAGAAAGGTTTTGTGACTGAAGATCTCTCACCGGCTGATTATGGAGACAGGAGTTCTGAGAGGTAGGCGGGGGCAAGTCCATTTAATGCCTTAAACAAAGTCAGAAGTATTTTAAAATCAATCCTCAGCTTGACTGGCAGCCAGTGTAAGGAGGCAAGAACTGGGGTGATATGACACAAAATGTTGTTTTTTTGTATTTCTGATTCAGCAGTTACACTTAAAGCTGTGATACAAATTCTAACTTTAGATATCAAAGTCAGAATTAATTTTGCTTTTTTGTTTTTGCTCGGTCTCACTTGTTGTTTGAGGCTCTTGTTGTTGTTTACTCCTTTTTCGAGTCTGATGCACTCTGAGTTTTTTATTTATTTAAGGTGTATTACAAATAAAGTGTATTATTATAATATTTATTATACACTTTACCCTCTAAACTAGTCTGCTTAGTTGGGAGAGTTTAGATAATATGACTCAGAATCTCTCTGTCATATTAACTAACATATATTAACAAGGACTGCATCACTGTGTTCTCACCTCAGATGTGACAGAAGATGAATAACTTTTTGCAGAGCAACTTTTTTCCCATTTGACATCCTGTCTATGACAAATATCCACTGGTTTGAAAGTAAAAGCTGGCTGTGTGAGGCTGATGTTGTTAAACAGACAAAAGAGCTCCACCTGCTGAAAGTCTTGTAGGTGAATATTTTTTATGAATTACTCATCCTTGGAATAAAGTATTCAAACACATCAAAACATCTTTAACTTTGACGTCTGTTTGAAATTGTCTTTTGTGGTCTGAGAGAAGGCATTTTGCCAACATTTTAAATGTGTGTGTCCGGTCTGTGTGTGTGTGTGTGTGTGTGTGTGTGTGTGTGTGTGTGTGTGTCAGCTGGGAGGACACTTCCTAATAACAGGCCGGAGCAGGCTCAGAGAGGAGGAGGAGGGAGGATGTCAGTGAGGCGTGGAGGTGCAGCTCCCTCACAGTCACACGGGACCACACAACAAGACAACAAACTCTCTCTCTCTCTCTCTCTCTCTGCATCTCTATCTCTTCCTCGCTCTCTCTTCCTCTATCTCTCTCTCTCCCTCTCTCTCTCTCTCTCTCCCCCTCTCTGTATCTCTTCCTCTCTCAGCTCAAAGTGGAAACAGAAACTTAAAAGAAGCGTCAGGTTTTTCATATTCTGAGTGCATTGCTGCTAATGGCACTTGATACCCGAAGCATTTACTTGGCTTAACTGTCTAAAAGCGTCACTTTAAGTGTGTGTGTGTGTGTGTGTGTGTGTGTGTGTGAGTGTGTGTGTGTTCTGGGTGGGACTGTTTAGCTGTCACCTACAGAGAACCCATGATGCAGGGTCTTAGCGGTAGCTTCTCATGGCTGAATGCACAGGACACACAAATGCACACACACGCACGCACACACACACGCACGCACAAGCACGCACGCACAAACACACACACATACATACACATGCATGCAGCTACACACAGGGCCGTGCAGCGTTGACAGGTGGAGGTAAACGGAGCAGAACTCTGCTAATCCACCTCTGCCTGGGAGAGGGAGCGAGCAAGAGGTGAGGTAAGAACGGAGCGATGTGAGGTGTAGTCATTTTTTCTTGAATCCTAAAATGTAACTTTTAGTGTATTAAGTTCAGTCATGCATTTGTTTTGATTTCATTTGGTGTAAAAAACATGAATATTTGGCTGAATTTTGAAGAAATGTGTCATAAATTATGCACAAGATTTAAGGGATAGCAACATTTCAGGAGGAAAAAGTTATACGAAAAAATGTCTACCTGCTGTTACCTGAGAATATGGATATTATCAGCGATGTCGCTCTAGAGCTGACTCTTGTTTGGGATGACAAACAAACTCGCCCTTTGTTATTGGTAAGATGATCAGAGTTGGTAGGTAAAGAGTATTATCTTACTTTCGAGTTTAAATCTGAGCATAGCAATAAATAAAAGGCTTTGTCTTATAATATATTTAATCCTAAAGCGGTCTCATTTCCATAGACTGTCTAAAACAGTGATGCCACAAACTGGTTTCTGAAGAGGCCTAATAAAGTCAAACGGCCATCGGAAATGTTAACTCCAGTTAACCTCTGGCTGATCCAGAAGCAGGTGATGAGGTGGAGTTGAGAAAAGCTGAATAAATATCTTGGTTGCTGAAGCATGCCCATCTAGCTCGTCATCTAGCGAGCATATTCCAAATGAAAATAACACGAACATCATCTAGTTAAAGCCCATTCTGCTGGTACGCAGCTATAAGGCACCCATCTGTCACTTTCAAATAAAGCCTAATTATGCACAACTTTTAATCTTAATTTAATATCAACATGGATGAGTTGTAAAAACAAATCTCCGGCAACTTTTTTTATTAATTGAGAAACTTGCTATATAGAGCCAAAACTGTATTTTGAAGCAGACTGTAAACCTGTTTATTTCTGCATTTTAACTGTGGCTCAATAAGGATTCCTTGGTTTATGGAGACTTGTTAATGGAAGTGGACACTCGAGGAACTGCAGTTTTGTGCACTTCCTCATCAGTATCATTATGCAACACTGTAGGCTGTTGCTTGGTTATTTCTGTACTAACTTATATGTGCAGGAGGAATTATTTAAAACATTTTGGTAAAACGATAAAAGAACAGTCAGAATAGTTTGAAGAATCAAACATATTTCAGTTTAACCCACACATTATACTCTGTATTTTCCTGACCTCCTTTCATTCAATAGAAGAGCAGGCTGAGAATGTCTGATGAGTCTGTTCCTGTGCAGACAGTAAGAAAGAATAATGTTACAAATAATAATAAGCCAAGTTGTAGAGTCTGTTTGGCATCATAAATACACACAGACATTCAGAAAGTGACAATGATGAAAACTAGAAACAATATCAAACTAGACATTGAAAACTGACATGCATGTGTAATGTCTGAACTCGTTAACATTCAATGTTGGGACACCTTCAAAAAAGTGTCACGCTCATTTTAAGCTTAAAATTGTTTTAAAGGGGAAAAACGTTCAGAGGTTATTCATAGTGCAGGATGTGAGAAAACCCACATAAATCAGAGTGTCAGACTTTTTTTAACACACCTACGCAAACATACACACACACACACACACACACACACACACACATTCTCGTATTTGTTACCTTCTTAAGACCTCCTATATTTGCTATCCTTTTGAGGTCCCTACTTTCTAGATATCATAGAAACATATGAAATACATCCATGAACTTGAAAAAACAACTATTTTAATTATTTCACTTCAGAGTTAATAATTTAATTGAGGGGGAGGAATTACTGATTTTTAAAGTCCAATAGATTTTTACATCATTTGTTAGGTCCATTTTCAAATTCCCATATATTCACTAGTCATTTTAGGGCCACCAGTAGCCTTCAAAAGATTCTCATTAGCATTTCTTTATTAGATTTCATGAGTTGAATTAACTATATAGTGAACCTGAAAAACACCAAATTTATCACTCCTGTGGTACAACTACAAAAAAACTCAGTGTACCCGTCAAAATAAGTGAGGGGTCAGTTTGTTTACTATAAATGGTCAAAACATCTGTTTTATCCCATACTCCAGATTTTTTTTGTGACGAATGAAATGAGAATAAAAAAAGAATAACATGTAAAAAAGGTTTTCTTATATAGTATTTGCTTTGTGTTCACCCTTACCTTTGTGTCCCGCCTCCCTGTCTGTCACTGTGTCTGTCACTGTGTCTGTGCTTTGAGCCTGCTCCCTTTCTCGCTGTCATGGCCACATCATGGTTCCATAAGAAAATCACCTTCTCCAGTCTGTCTACCCCAGCCCAACAACTCACATAAAATACTGTCATCTGCTGTGGTATACTCGCATGGTTATGCCAAATAAAGCTGTAATCTTATGAGATCTTGCAGTTTTGTGCTTTATTCTAGTCCTTACATTCACACCTGGCTATTGTCTCTGCACCTCTCCAGTCCGCCCAACTAACACCCATCGTTCACCAATCCTTGGACTATGTAAGCCATTATCCTCTCCCCTTCAAAAATGCATCTCCTCGATACGATTACCTGTAGTAACAACACCACAACAGTATGGAAATCCAGACAATAATGCCCAACTGTCAAGTGGAAATATTTAACTTTAATGCAAAGCCCACAGCACAAGCACAAGTTCAGCTAAAAAAAAAATGTATTCAGAGTAACAATTGTAGGCAGAATTTAAAATTATTTGTTCACAGAAACATTTGCTGTAAAAGCTTCTTAAGTGCTTAACAGATTCAACAGAATTTTACAAAGTTATTGGTACAAGTGCTGCCATCTTTGACAGCATATATTCCTCTATACAATGATATTATTGATACTATTCTGGCAAGCACTGGCTAATGCTATTCTTTACAAAAAGTTCATGGCATCTTTAGTATTATATTTACTATTGTAAGAATTCACAGAAAATTCCTGTGCGGGGTTTACAACAGTAGTATGGAAAAAAATTTCAAGAGTACATGCTGTGAATGCTCAAAGTATTTACACAAATATCAATCAAAAATTGTAGATAAAATAGTGTAAATGCTTACAGCATCTACCATGAAAATATTGAATATCGTGTGAATGCTTACAGCATCTACCATGAAAATATTGAATATCGTGTGAATGCTTACAGCATCTACCATGAAAATATTGAATATCGTGTGAATGCTTACAGCATCTACCATGAAAACACTGAATATCGTGTAAATGCTTACAGCATCTACCATGAAAAAATTGAATATCTTTGAATGCTTACAGCATCTACCATGAAAACATTGAATATTGTGTAAATGCTTACAGCATCTACCATGAAAATATTGAATATCGTGTAAATGCTTACAGCATCTACCATGAAAATATTAAATATTGTGTAAATGCTTACAGCATCTACCATGAAAATATTGAATATCGTGTAAATGCTTACAGCATCTACGATGAAAATATTAGATATTGTGTAAATGCTTACAGCATCTACCATGAAAATATTAGATATAGTGTAAATGCTTACAGCATCTACCATGAAAACATTGAATATTGTGTAAATGCTTACAGCATCTACCATGAAAATATTGAATATCTTTGAATGCTTACAGCATCTACCATGAAAACATTAAATATTGTTTGAATGCTTACAGCATCTACCATGAAAATATTAAATATTGTTTGAATGCTTACAGCATCTACCATGAAAATATTGAATATTGTGTAAATGCTTACAGCATCTACCATGAAAATATTGAATATTGTGTAAATGCTTACAGCATCTACCATGAAAACATTAAATATTGTTTGAATGCTTACAGCATCTACCATGAAAATATTGAATATTGTGTAAATGCTTACAGCATCTACCATGAAAATATTAAATATTGTGTAAATGCTTACAGCATCTACCATGAAAACATTGAATATTGTGTAAAGGCTTACAGCATCTACCATGAAAACATTGAATATCTTTGAATGCTTACAGCATCTACCATGAAAATATTGAATATCGTGTAAATGCTTACAGCATCTACCATGAAAATATTGAATATCGTGTAAATGCTTACAGCATCTACCATGAAAATATTAAATATTGTTTCAATGCTTACAGCATCTACCATGAAAACATTGAATATTGTGTAAAGGCTTACAGCATCTACCATGAAAATGTTAAATATCATGTGAATGCTTACAGCATCTACCATGAAAATATTGAATATTGTGTAAATGCTTACAGCATCTACCATGAAAACATTAGATATTGTGTGAATGCTTACAGCATCTACCATGAAAACATTAAATATTGTTTGAATGCTTACAGCATCTACCATGAAAACATTAAATATTGTTTGAATGCTTACAGCATCTACCATGAAAATATTGAATATTGTGTAAATGCTTACAGCATCTACCATGAAAATATTAAATATGGTTTGAATGCTTACAGCATCTACCATGAAAATATTGAATATCGTTTGAATGCTTACAGCATCTACCATGAAAATATTGAATATCGTTTGAATGCTTACAGCATCTACCATGAAAATATTGAATATCGTGTTAATGCTTACAGCATCTACCATGAAAATATTGAATATCGTGTTAATGCTTACAGCATCTACGATGAATAAATAGCAAAGAGTAACATGCCACAATAGTATCATTTTTTTCAAATTGCTGCCTACAGCATTTAGAGCAAAATCAATAAAAGCATTGCTTAGAAAAATGAGCTGGAGAAGCATACAATAAAAAATACAATTAAATAAAATGTGCTAAAGAACATTAACTGTGAATGCCTACATTATTGACATTAATAACATAATGAACCTAAAAGAAGTCATAAACTAAAGCCTTCCTTCTGAAACTATTCTATTGTGAACAGAACTTCACTGCCCTCCAGTCTCTCTGGGCCAGCGCTTCGTCTGCGGCTGAAATACACATCTCGCAGTCCTTTTTACCTGGTGTTTTACCCATTCTGATGAATCTCATCAAAGACTTTTCAACTGCCTGTACCTCCTCTTCTGATCACATCCGTTTTGGCTTTCTTTCTCCTAGGAAACAAGATTGTAAAGAATATTTTTAAGAAAACAAGAAAGAAATACCAAACACTTAATTAAATTTTTCTGAAACAACAGGAAATGGAAAGACAGTCTAAATTTCCCCGATTCACTATTGCTACCATTCAACATCCCAGAGGCATTGACTATAGGTAATATCAGTGACAATTGTTTAGCTGCTTCATGTCTTCACTAATTATGATAATTACCGTAAAATCCGGTGTATAAGACGCACTTTTAATATAGTCTTATACACCGGTGTGACCAATATACCAGTATAAAATACTGAAACACACGCCGTCATTACCGCGGATGCCGCTGCCCCTATCACTGCAACCTGAAATTATTAAAACCCCATCCATTGTTTATTGAAAGCTGCACGCTGTGCTGGGAAAGACGGCGACACAGACCAGGCTGGCTGTGTGACTTTCTCCACATCTTTTCTCCCTCACAAGGTCATAATCTACATTTACAGAAAACAGTGGTATATTATTCTGTAAATAAACCTTGTTGACTGTTCTTTTGATTGAAAGAGTCCAATATTAAAGTGAAAGAGTGACCAGCGGAGTCGGGCAGCTCGACTCACAAGCTAGGAGTCTGTACCTCTGCCAACTTTCCCTGCAGGCTGAGAGCTCAACTACCGTACTGTAGCTAGTAGGAACGCAAACTCCCGAAAGTGAAAACAAACGGAACTAAAAGAATGACACAGCTGCACAGAAACTGCACGTTGTAGACATCACTGAACACAATATAAATCCTCACGCAGGAAAACAGTTTAAAGTTTTTTTCTCTTTAAGAGACATTCAAAACAGGGTGCGTCTTATATACCGGTGCGATTTATATTCCGGATTTTACGGTACTTTAATCCCCCTGGTAAATAAATGACCAACTCACAAGTACATTGGGCAAGATCAGTTTGTGTGGAATAAATGAACACTGTGGGATTAACAATAATTTCATAATTTATTTGTTATTGTGTACATTTATTCATAATAAGACTAATATATGCCAAAGCATTCAAATTGATATAAAATTTCAGATATTAAATTCATTCTTCTGCACTGCTGCATAAGTAATAGCAAAACCAATTTATATATAGCCATAGCCATTTGTACATAAATGAACTTTTGTTATGGGCTGGGTTTTTTAATAAGGATCTTTTAAAGTAGAACCTTTGGTCTCTAATCACACGGTGCTGAAACAGTGTTTAAAAACTGGAGTTTTTGACAAGATTATATTTTGGGTAAAATCAAAAGACAGTTTATTTCTTACTTTGTGGGCTTTGCTTGTTGTCCAGCTGCTGTGGGGTGCCCTTCTTGTCCTGAGTCACTGAAGCTCCTCCTAAAAATATTCAATAGGCAATGAACATAAACGGGCATCAAATCATGAATTACAGATGGTGGCACAATGTAGCGTAGCAGAAAATGTGATCTGGAGTTTAATTTTGAAATTTAAAAGGATGCTCTGTGCATTTCCTTGTCCGACTTCCTGTCCAGGTCAACCTTTTTGGTTCAGCCTTGTGCTCGCAGCTAGGTCTATACAAAAACACTTGGCACGTATTTAGATTATCTGATAACAGCAGGTGAGATAACAGAGCGCTGAGAAGGTGCTCTAACTATGTGAGTTGTTGCATGTAATGTGGTAAAATATATAAATGAATGCTCATTTAGATCTATTAATAATGTGAATGGGCTTAGACAGGCTACATAAACTTAATTGAAAGACTCAAATATATTTTTCGGCTCCGGACGGATTTTTTCTTCTTCTTCACATCGCATGTTCTTGCAATGTGACTATTGCGCATGCGCTCATCACGATGACGATGCTGAAAGGCTATATCATTACCCCAAATAACATACTGTTGTGTAGTCTGCAATAATAATGTCAGAGTCTCTGTGTTATTACCTCTAGAGGCTGTTTTTCGTCCAAACTGCCACTTTGAGGTACTCTGTCTGTCTTTTGTCACCGATAACTCTTCTAGAAAACATTTATAAGCAAAGAAATCAGGCATATGGCCAGACAGCAATGTGCTACAGGTGGGGTCTAAAAACTCCAACTGCATATGCTGCGCTTACCTTCTGAGCTTTTCTCTTCCTCCTGATGTTGATTGGAGGTGTCCTTTTTCCCTCTGGCTACTGACGCTCTTCCTAAAAACACAGATCAGATATCTTGATTTGATGAACATTAGTACATACTAATCACATTGGTGCATACAGTAAAAAGGGAAAAATAGGACTAAAGGGTCTTCACTTTTTAACCTCTCAAGGCCCTGTTTTGTTGAAGGTTCTTTGGGGTGCTCCCTCTGTCTTCAGTCACCGACAACTCTTCGGGAAAACATGCAAACAACCAAGATCCACATTCAGATTATGATAATTCTTCTCAACTACACTGTCATGATATATCCAGACTCTAATCAGCCTATGGACCTACTGAGAGTCACTTAAAACAAGCTATTATCTCCCAAGTTCATGCTTACCTTCTGAGCTTTGCTCGTCTTCAAGCTGCTGCTTTGAGGTGCCCTCCTCTTCTCCAACTGAAAAAACAACAAAAAAGGAAATGTACATTTTCATGGGGAAAAAGGCTTCCTATATGTCATCAATGTGTATAGATATTCAGAAATGCTGTGCATAAATGTGGGATGTTAACTGTTCTGCCCTTGATGTGTTTTATGTTAAAGGTCAAAGTTTCCTCGTCGTTTGAATAAATGGTTATTGTTCCTTTATTTTGAAATCTGTTAAGACACAGGAAGCAGGAAAAGGGAAGTAGAAAGTGTGTAAACAGAGAAAGAGCAAGGTGGTGTCTGTAAGGGCTTCCATGTTGAATCCAAAGTCCTCCTTGGTGTGAATCCTTCAGAAAGTAATGGCTGAAAGTCTAACTTGTTGTTTACATGTTTGATAGTCTATATTGATACATTTTATGTACATTTATTGTAAGTTTATAGAAATTTTATGTAAATTTACACTCTACTACTGTCTCAGAGTCAACTACTAGATGCAGCTTGTATTTTCTTTTCTAGTTTCACTCCGATTCATTGTCATCTTGTCTACTTTGAAGAAGTCATTAAAGGAGCAAGCATGCTCACGTCCTGGCTCTTCAAAAGGAGTTTGGCTGACTGTTCATTTACGTTAACACTTGTGAAGTACAACACATAGAAAGAACAGTACATTAACATTAATAACTATTAAAGGCAGAATATGCCTTTAATCAAAAAAAAAATATTTTTTTTTGATCCAGCTGATGCCTTGAGCACCAGCATGAAACCAAAACAACTCACGCTGCATTTTTGTGTTAGCATGCTAATGCTAGCGATCTTTATTATGCTCGTATCTTCACACTGCATGTAAATTTACCTGAAATGAGCGTGATCTAGAAACACAGTTAAGCAGTGAGTACAGTATGTTATTCTTCTTTTCTCTAGTCCCTCACTTAAACCACTTTTATACACGAGGGGAGGAGCCGGCCGGCCCGTTCATGTAAACACGCTGTAGATATGGCTCACTGTATTCATGTGTAATTTGTTATGTCATTATTTCACACATGTGAACCATACACAGACATACCTGTTGGATTATCTTTTTGCTCTTCATCTTCAGATGACAACCCAGAGCTTTCTTCAAGAGCTTCTGTTCCATCTTCAAGACAAAAAAAAAAGATTAAATCCTTTGATAGTGAAATTGAAAATTAGACATGAAAAATTCAGCTTCTGCAAATCAAATTAACTCTTACCTTGGGGGCTGATAGAGATCTGGTCAAGACTTTTCCCTTTAAAGTCTGCCAGTCTGCCTTGTTCACAGGCCATCAGTACCTTGCTAATCTTTGCCAGATGTAAAGTCCCTTCTGGGAGCCGATAGAACTTTCTATGTACTCTGATATCATGTCCCAGAAAGTCTGCAAGTAGGTCTTGTTCAGTGTCATTAAGGTTTAACACTCTGGACAGAGTGGCCACTTGTTTTCTCAATTTTGTTGAGGAGAAAGCTTCAGGCTTTTGGGCCCCACAACTTCTTGCCAACTCACGGATGCAGTCAGACCCCCTTAGTCTTGTCTCAAATCCTGGCCTGGCGAATAAGTATGGGTTGTCAACCACACCACACAAGTCTCTGGAAGTCACAAGTAGCTCCAGCGATTTGACCATAGCTGGAGTAAGGATGATGGGCACCTTTCTGCCTCGCTTCCCTCTTATTTCCACTCGTTCAAAGTGGTGGCACAGCATTTTTTCCAACTCTGAAAGTGCTTCTGCAACATCCTCATTAAGTGGAGAGCTGTCCCTGGCAACATATGTTTCCAAATACATATTAGAGACTTCTCCCTCTCTTCTTCTGTTAAAAAGAATAATCTGTGCTAATGTTACTTTAGCAAGATTACTCCAATTCTTTGGTGTTTTCTTTTTAGACAGCTGCTCATAGTCCTCTTTCTGTTTGTTAGTCATATAAATGTGCATCTTTTTCACATCATCTGCTAACGGGATCAGCTTCGGTTTGTTCCATTTGTTTTCTTCCAGTGTACGGTATGCAGCAGAAGAGATCAGCTCGTTCCAGCTAAGAGTGTACATGCGTCTGAACTGCTGGACGTGCATCTTCTTTTCATTACTCTGGGAAACGAGAGCCTCAGCCTCGATTATGTCGGCCACTCTTTGTATGCTCTGACCCAGCTTTGTGGCTAAAGTTGGTTTCTCAAACTTGTTAATATTTTCATCATATCCTGTTACTTCTTTGACGGCACGAATGAAATGATGGAAGTTTTTAGGGTTGATATAATCAGCTATTTTCCTCAGCGGGGTCACCTTCCTTCCTACAACTAGCAGTCTCCCAAGGCCTCTCAATGTCCGACGGATGTTGTCATGTTGAGAAGCAGATTCGCGCTGTCTGTTGTACATTTTTTCTCCAACTTTCATGATATAAATGTCCTCTTTTATTGCCTGCACAATCTCACCTTGCGTCATTCTATTAACAAGAGCCCATACCTTCTTGTTGACTTCTTTCGGAACTGGCTGAGCACCAGCACAGAGGCTCTGGATTCTTGTTTTTCCCGGCAACGTTTTGCGAATCTTTTCAGCTAGTACGCACCGTTTTGCATGCTTCCAAAGTGCCTTTCGCTTAAATAGTCCAAAGCAAGCAAAACAGTGTTGATATTCTGTTGGGCTGGCCTGTTGGTCAATTTGTTGTCTGCAAGGTACCAGTGTCCCTTCTCCATTTTTTAGTACCTCAATGTTGTGAGCCCTATTTCCTTGCTTACGAAGGAGATTTAGAAGATCCCTCCGTTTTTTAGACCTTTTTGGATACATGACTGCAGCAGCAACCTCTACCTCCTTTTGGTGAGAGCGTTCCAGATGACGTGAAATTTTTGTTTTAGATTCCTGGCAGAAAAGACAATAGTTTCTCTTCTGGTGATATTTTTTTAACCCGTCTACTGTAGCAACATGTCCAACAACAAGAGAATTGTCATTTGTTGAAGACTGATCATGTTCAGTATTTTGTTTTATGCCGTAAGTGTGTCTGATTTTTTTCCCTTTTGGAGATGAGGATTCAGAATCTGTATCCTCTTTTTTTTTCTGTAAGTCAAGTCCGTCATCAATGGAACTGTTTTGTCTGGAATTTGCCTCCCAACCATTCTTTTCCTGGACTTTTGTACGTTTTTTCTGTCGTCCTTTGGGTGGGTTTAAGGGTAAGCTATCCGAACTGTCATCACCTGAAGATTCTGGGACATATTCCTCTTCACTGATGTTGCTGGAAGAATGATTGCTTTCAAGCATTTCTTTGGTCAACTACAAAAGAAACAGGCATATATGCAGCAACATTAAAAAAAAATATTTCTAAAATGAAATTGCAAAATGTAGGCAACTGGAATAGCCCACAGTTTTGTGACCAATCTAATGGGACTAGACCAGTGATAATGCAGTGTTTCCCCTAGGTTTACAGCGTTGGGGGGGGGGGGATTTTACTTACAAACACGCTTTCTGTCCTCAACAAAGGTGGAATCAATATGTCATCATCCATCTGCATTTTGTCTTCAATCTGCATGTTGTCTTTCCATCTGCATGTTGTCTTCAATCTGCAGAAAATGTATTAAAACTGAATCATTTGGATACTCTTACAAAAGGCTTAAGATAAAGTACCTGGTTATTAGAGCTGGGTATTGTCCACAACCTCACAATTCAATATCGATTCGTCACAGATACTTAAAGGAATCATGGTGTTCATGGGTTACTTTTAATGACAGCAGTCAATATAACAACTGAACAATTATTTTAACTTGTAACGGTCTGTCCAGCTTAGTTTTTGTTCCTGCAACTCCCGTTTCTGAGCGCACATGAATGCATCTCTCATTATCTGAGCACCCCTGAATGCCG
The DNA here is from genome assembly GCF_963930695.1 of Labrus bergylta. Lineage (NCBI taxonomy): Eukaryota > Metazoa > Chordata > Actinopteri > Labriformes > Labridae > Labrus > Labrus bergylta. The sequence goes on from NC_089200.1 coordinate 5,303,409, forward strand.
CATGTTAACAGCGCATCTCCTGAGTAACAGCAGAGAGAGAGACATACCCAGACATGTCCGAAGTCAACTAAGCAGACTACTTTATTTTCTGATGGTTCTTACGGACTTTTTATTTTTGCGTGTGCGTCCGTCAGACACAACCACACACACCCAGACCTCCACTGGAGAAAGGGTGCTCACCTGTGTGCGCGTAAGCGTCTGTTTGTGTGTATGTGTGCATCGGGGCGAAACTCCGCCGTGCGCAACACAGAGCAGAGGAGAATTGTAAACGAACATGACACAGAAATGACATGCCGTCGTGTAAATAAGATAAATAACAAAAGACTATTTAGTTTGTTTAATAAAATGATGGAAGTGTTTCATCATCTGTCGACATTTGGTCTTCTATTTCCCATACCGTGCTTGAGCAAAGTACCCCTCCCCCCTCCCCCCCTCTGCACTCACACGCGTGATGTTGTCATGAAGCGTGCTCTGTAACGCGGTGGTTTCTGTGTCTGCTCATCAGAGAACATGACAGAGAACATGACAGAGAACATGACAGCTACTTTACAGACTTTGTGTCTTATTGTGAGTCTTAAATACAGACACAACATTTAGACTGTCCACGTTGTGCTCGTGCATGAACCTCTTCCACGCGTGCCAGGGAAAACCAGTTGATAAATACAGAAATAAAAGATATGCACTTAAAAACAACAGATAACTCCCATAGATAAAAAATAAAGACAAACATAAAGACATTGGTCTTTTTTAAGTCTTCACAATATTTTAGTTTAGTTACTTCTGGTTTATGGAAGTTATTTTTTAATGCAATATAACGTCCTTTCGTCTTTTCAGTATAAGCACAAATGTATTTCCTCCAGTAATTCAGCTTTAATTTGACCGAGTCAGTCTACTTGACTGTGCTACTTGGCAGTGAAGCTTGAGCAGGCTGAAGGCTAGTTAGCTGCCTCTGCATGTAGCTGATTTCACTTAGCTACGTGTTAGCTAAAGTTAGCTTCACATCTTAGTATAGCTTTCCGTAATTCAACAAGGCTCATTTATGTTGTAAAATATAACACAGAGTATCACTATACTTTAAACATGGTAAAATAACTCAAAACTTACCATTAAATGTCAAATATCCACCACGAGTATCCACAGTAAACTTTGTGCGTCGTGTCCGGGTGTCTCACTGGTCTGACTGAGCTGAACGTGTCGGAGCTGCAGCAGGAGATCAGACGGGAGCGCTACATTTACGACAGCGCATGCGCCGGAATACTAACGCAGATAACGTTTAAAAGACAATGAGAAATGCTGGAAGCAGGACATTTAAAATTGGTTATATAATTTAAGATGGACATTAAAACAAAACGTTATATTTTTTTAAGAGTCATGTGATGACAGAACAGTTGTCTTTGCCCTCTAAGTCACATGTTAACTCTGTGAGATGTATCACATGGTCTATATGTCCTATTAAGCACGAATTAAACAAACCCTTCAAACACACACTCTGCCTGTATGAGAAGATATTTCCTATTAGGACCGACATAGTCCATGTTAGGACCGGGGGGAGGGGAATAGTTCATATTAGGACCAAAACGTGTCTCACACACACACACTTTTTTTTGTAGAGCTTGGGTTTATTAGAAAAAGAGGTGTGCATACCTTACCAAATTGCTAAACGTTTACACGTTGGGCCAAAATATGCCTTGTATGGTATTTGGGTCTGTGGGACCTGTTTTAATTTTTAATTAAAAGAAAAATTATACATTTGATTAAAGGGATACTTCACCCATTTGTATCAGTAGTAAACTGGTAGTATTTTTGAATGGTCACCTAACCCCGAATTGCTCCCGCTGCTTCATACGTCGGTGGCTTATGAATGCATATAAATGGTATTAATTACTTCTGATGTTCTCACTACATAGTAACCTGTGCCATCAGTGTGTGAATAGGTATGTGTACAGGCGGTGTAAAAGAGCTTTGAGTAGTATGAAGACTAGAAAAGCACTATATAAGCTCAAGTCCATTTAACATTTAATTTGAAGAAGAGGATGAGATTGAGCATCAGTTTCGAAATGAAGACGAGCCACAGGAGCAGCCCATCAGCAAGTGGACAACATGGACAAGCTGATGACTGCCTTCAGCTGCAAAGGAGGACCCTACGCTGGCCACTGGTGATATTCTTTGACATATTGGACATCTCAGCGTACAACGCCTTTGTCATCTCGATGGCACTGAACCAAGAATGTAAAAGAGGGACGCTCCAGAGGAGACTGGTGAGACATGCGAGAGAGTGCAGACACTCACAAGGACCTCTCAGCTCCGCAGGGCTACTGAAGAGGTCCCCTCTTCGTGTCACTCTGACTGCAATCAGTACGAAACGACTCGACGGTCACAGGGACCGTGCACACCTTCCCCACTGCACCCGTCGTAAGCATGAATCAGGTTTAAAAAAAACACCCCTCTCGACACCTGTGGAGAGATACGACGCAGCAAAACCAAGAGTGCATAATCACATCAGCAGAGAGAGAGATAAGGTCCACTGGATTCAGTTACAAAGGGATAAAGGGATTCAGACAGCAAGCCTCAAAACCTGGGTGCTGTGTCAGGCATGTTATGTCTGGTCTGGGGGATAAGGTTCTCCACCAACACCCAGAAGGCACCCACCTCTCTGCAGCACAGACTCTCCGCAGCTGAAGACATGAGCTGACATTTCCTGCACAAGCACCTATCACACATAAGTTACAGGAAACTGTTAACCCTCTCCCTCTCTGTCTTTTTAAAGTGTGTTGTTCTAAAGCGCGTGGTGCATGGCGATTTGGGGCATGTCCGACTATATTTTGAAATTTACGCAGCGCACCATCTGGGCGCATAGCGGATGGATTATGTGTCTTTATTATACATATTGTGTTTTGAGTGTACATTAAACACATCAGAGTGTCAGCTCTCATTCCCTTTAAGAGTCAGATGAGCTAGCAGGGTAGTGTGTTGGTATTTACACGGCAGATTTCAGTTGTTATTCTGAGATAGCCTGAACTCTGTCCGGCTCATTTAACTTCCCTGCTTTGTGTCACTGAATACAGAACACTCAGGATACTTTAGTTATATTTCACTGAAACGATCGAACAGACACGTTGATTATTTCAGCATGAGGCATAAAAGCGTTTCCTCATTAATGGTTACAATCTCCAGACACGCCGGAGACACGCAGACATTCTCTAATGTGCGCGTAAACACTGGACAGTAGGCTATGTATTAATACTTGTAGTCATACGATTTATTATAAATCCAACTCTTTGTTGAAAGAATGCGTTTGAGTGCGTGCTTCTGCATGTGTTTCTGTGTGTATCACAGAAAAATGTTTAATGTGTAATTTAAACTGAACCAAAAACAGGTTTGCTTTTCAAAGCGTAAGTCAGTGGAGGTTAACCTCTACTGCATTTTAGACAGTTTGGTTTCAATCAATAAGCCATAATTATTTTCACCTTTAAGTTTGTATATTTCTGTTAACTGTGGTAGACCAAATGTTTTATTAGTCTTATGTGTGTCAGACACCTCATCCTATGTCATTTGAGTCAACACTGATTCTTAAGTGTGACAACAGACTGAAAAAAAAGCCATACTGATAAGGATTAAGCAAAATAGCTGTAAAGCTATGTCAATTTTGTGATGACTGAAATGAGTCATTAATCCTCAAACACAAAGACTGTGTTGAGCTCCGTATCTTTTAGATGGTAAGATATGTTCTCCAAGCCAGGGGGGGAACATGTTGGAGTATGACAGAATGAATACTTTGATATGTGTACATGGTGAAATATGGTGAACCTGCTGGTGGCTTACATTATTTAAGTTTATGGTTTAACACTGAATTTTCTACCTGGTACCACTCATGTTCCTACAAATAATCTATTATTAGAGGATGTTAATGTCCATTTTGGACAGTGAGCAGGGTGTATTGTAGAAATTTACTCAGTAGTTGAAAGGGACTAGATTATTGCCATATTCTAATGCAAAAATAAAATATAAGTGGCTTTTTGAATTGAGGAAGATATTTAAACATGACCATAAGCTTCTTAATAAAAGGAGAAAAGAAAAATTGAGAGGCCAAAAATGTAAACTGAAGCAAAAGATTGTGATCTCACAAGTAAAGCGCCCAACACATAAATAAATAATATGTATACTTTGCCAATTATTCTCAGGGTTGTTCAAGTTCCAATTTAGCATGTCTTAAAACATGTTGTTTTGTACCAAAACACAAAGATATTTTGTTTAATATGTGCAGAACAGAAAAAAGTGGAAACATTATTAATTGAAAAATATCTGAAATTTCTTAATGAAAGTAACTTAAACAGTAAATCAGCTATTAAAATATCTGGCCTTAACTGGTTTTATGTTTTAAATTACAAAGTTCCATAGACTGTTAAAATATTTTCCATAGTCGGTTGCATGAAAGATCATTGTGCCTTTATTTTGAAATCATAAGATACAGGAAACAGGAAGTAGGAAGACCATAGCCATGGCTGTATCTGTTTGTGTTGAATCCCTTGGGTGCGTTGGAATTGTCCCTCCTATCTCCTTTCACTATCCACTTCACCTTAACCCCGCGAAAACGTCATGAGGTTAAGGAAAGATGTTAGGAGAATTCATAAAGGACTTAGGGAAAGGAGATCTCGTTGCTCTGACAATCCGACCACATTTTCCACTAGGCCACGTCATTAAATGCGACGGGCCGGCGGAGGTTAATGACGTGGGTCTGCCGTGTTGAAACTACAATGTTCAGATAATGAACTACAAAAAGATCATCTAAAAAACTTTCCCCTGTGCTTCTTACCGGTGAAATAATCCTGATCACCACGAGGTTGGGATTGAAATAAAAGAAATATAGACTACCAGGCTACAAGTAAAAAAAGTGAAACCATCAGCTTCCTGTCCAATCAGAAATCAACATCAAAATAAATATGATTGGATGAAATTAATTGTTACATTTCTGCAAGATATAACCTACACATAATGTTTTAAACATACAAATGTACAGCAGCACAGCATTCTGAAGAGAATGAAAAATGTTGAATAAAACATGATCTGATAAAAATGTCTCTTATCTTTTATCTCTTTCATGATCTGTGTCACTTTACGATCATCGTTAATGTTCCTGAACAGTCGGATGCGCGACTCTTTTTAAATGTTGCGGCCGCAAGGAATTGTGGGGTGTCATATCTCATCTCCTTTCGTAAAGGATGGTCCAGTGTATCCTATGCTAAAGGAGGTTATAAAGGAAGCATTGACCCACCTTTCCTTAACTTTTAGAGAATTCGAACAGCTCTTATCATGGCCGCCACTTAAATGCTTCTGGGGTTTTGGTAAAGTGGATAGTGAAAGGAGATAGGAGGGACAATCCGAACGCACCCCTTGTGTAAATCAATCTTAAAGTAATGGCTGTAAGTGATACACGTTGTTAACATACCTGTTCATTTATATTGATGATTTTTACAGACATTTTTCTAAGTTTGTAAGAATTTAATAATTTAACATGTTCAGGCTTAGAAGACGATTTTATTGTCATATATTTACTTACTCATCCCCTAATTTGTAATTTATTTTATTCTAGTGCTCATGCGAACTGTCATAACTAAGAATTTTACCTATTAGTATAATATAAGGCTATTTGCAAGCTATCATTGGTCATTAAAGGAGCAAGCATGTTCTGGGTCTTAAAAGGGGGGGGGGGGGGGGGGGTATTACCTTCATTTAATAGCTGAAGAGAGACAGGAAATTCAAAGGGTCAATGTTGGATTTCATCCCATGGCCGTTGCACTGAGGACTACAGCCTCCATATATGGGGCGCATGACATAACCTCTCAGTGACTCTCCTGTGCAAAAAGAGGAGGTGCTGGTACAAGAATGCACCATCTCATGAACACATGTAAATTAGTGAAATCTTGTATTTGTTTGTACAAACTAATTTTTGTAGTAACTTAAATACTTGCAGTTCCAAGAAAAAAAGGAATATGGGTCTCAGTACATGGGGGAGCACAAGGAAGAGTTCTTAAAGACTGCCAGGTATGTTACTTATCATTGGTCAACTCTCAAATTTGCTTTAATTACAGGGATATCAGAGATGTGGAAATGCTAGTTATAATTAAGCACAGACTGACCAGTTTCTAACCAATCCCATAAGGAATTTTTTAACCTTGAAAATTGAAAATAAATGAATAATCTTTAAAAATAATGATTATATCCTCAGAATAACAAAAAGTAACACATTTTTAAGTGAGTCAGTAATATGACATGTGCAGGAAGTGTCCTGTATATTTTTGCTTCAAGTCAGGAACATTAAACCAGACTTGGCTTCCACTGTAATATATAATGTATGATTGAAAACAATGAATCAAGCAAATAATCAACAGAATTAACTCATTTTTATTTTAGCACGAGTAACCAAAACTCACACATTTTAAGTGTTCTTTAAAAAAAGAAGAACAATCCAGTTGTGAATTCAGTCCACTTTTGAAATTGATGGATGAGGATGAATTTGTACTGCTTTAAGTTTTGAACATTTTGATAATAAAAAATAATATCAATATTTGTGTCTAGCGATGATTTTTGTGTAATTTGTGCCATATATTACCTTGATTTTATTTAATATATTTCATAGATTGCTTTTCTTTTTTATGGTTCATATTGTAAATCTTAAGCAATCTTAAATTAAAATCTACACTAAAAAGTTTTAACATTTTTAAAAATTCTAAAATATTTTTTTTAGAAACTGTGTATTACTAAAATCTACTAATGTCTACTATTAATAATCTCCGTTTTGTGTGACAAACCTTAAAATTCCACACACACACACACATGCAATTACATGAGTTGGCCAGAGAGGTCGCACTTCTTAAGTCCGATACACACTTTGAAACATAAACAAGTAAAAAAACCAACTTGTCAGGACCATACCAATTTTTGTAGTTTTTTGCACAGGGCATGTTAGAATAGCATTTCCTATCTGTTTCAGTGCTCCTCCTTATCAAGACCATGTTTTCGGTCCTAACAAGTCCTCTGGTCCTAATATGGAAGGTCGTTTTACTGGTCATGGTCTCAATAAGAGTAGAAAAACCAGAACACACACACACACACACACACACACACACACACACACACACACACACACACACACACACACACACACACACACACACACACACACACACACACAGCTGGAAGGGCAGTCGGGGCAGATGCTATCGTGCCAGCCTCGTGTTGTTTCTTCAGGTGCTTTAGCAGCAAGTTAGACCATGCAGCCTACCTGCCCTGTCTACCCCTGAACACACACAGGAACGCACACAGGAACGCACACACACACACACACACACACTCATAGTTTTTCTCTCTCTCTTTGATGTTTGTACATTTAGCTTCGGTATCTTAGGGCCGTCTGATGAATAGAATTCTTCCTCCATCATTTCTTCTACATCTTAGCTCCGTCTTTCTTTTCTGTTTTTTTTCTTCTTCTATATTTTCATGTTTTTCTTGTCCTCCTGTGTTCATCTGCTCCTCGCACCCCTTAACCCCCCCATCTTACCACCTCCTCTTTCTTTTCTTCCGTCCATCATACCCCCACCACCTCCCCCATCTATCCTCTCTGTGTTTTAAGTGAGTGTCATCAAGCTCACAGATGTTTAACACCATATTACCACTAAACCCTGTTCCTTACATGTTTTTTTTCTCTCTCTTTCTCTCTCTCACACACACTCACTCACGCACAAACACGCACATGCACACACATGCACACAAAAAGAAAGGGGCTGCAGGAGTAATCATGTCTTGTAAATTACCCAGAATACCAAGAGGCCTCTTCACCTGCAATCAGCCTGACGGTGCTTCACTCCAACCGGCTTTCAACAAGAAACTTCTCCCTGTGAGACGTTGGAGGGGGGGGGCGCAATCTCTGCACATCAAGGAGTGTAGGTTTATACAAGACATCATCCCTCTTCTTTGTTCATCTGTATGATATGATTGTGTTTTTAGACACTTTCACATCACAGGAATACAGTTTGATATCAATATCCTCCACGTCCTGCTTCACCTTAACACTATATTGGAGAATCATTTTTGTTTTGTCTTTTACAACTTGCATCTTATTTTCCTGTTCAGCATTTCTTATTGTTATGATAACATTTAATTTACCAGCTGCAGAAGATAATGCAAGGGGAAAATAGTGAGTTAAGCATTATGTTGTGACGCCAAAACTATGACAAGTAAGATGCAGGTTGTAAAGAATATATAGTTCTAATATAGTTTAATATAGTGTTAAATTGAAGAATAATCCTGACACACATGAAGGAGAGGAGAAGGAACATTAGCATTTTCTCAATTCAAATAGCTCTGGAGCTACAAAAAATAATACATAGGCTACTTCTCATATTCTACAATAAATGTTTTTATTCTTTATTCTTATTTATTAACAGGGAATAAAACTGATAGGTGATGTTTCGAGCTCAAAATGATCATGAATAACTGTAACATAATCTGCAACGTAATCTGCAACATCAACACAATCTTTTTGATTGAAAGTTACCCTGCTGTAGGTTTGTTGATAACTAAGATTTCTCAGCACAAAGACAACCACTATTTTTTCAACCAGAGGTCTTCTTCAGGTGATAATGAAAAAAAAAATGATCACCTGAAGAAGACCTCTGGTTGAAACGTTGTTATTGTGAGTGTGTGGGGCCTACCTTCTTTCTCAGTCCCTGCACCTATGTGATGTTCATTTAACTATACCTCCTTTTTCTGAGATTTCTTAGCAAACCCATTTTTTTTGCATCTTGTCAATATAGAAATCTACGGTGGCCGGTAGTGGTCACACGCTAAGCAACTGATGAAACGACATACATTTAGAAAAACGCGCAGCATAGTGGGGCAACTGTTCCTATAGCTGTCTCTCTTACTCTCTCCCATGAATAAACAGTTCCACAGCGCCCCTACAGGCCTGGAGCGCTTCCGTTTAAGGCTGAACTTGCAGCGTCTCTGTGTTTGCTGTTGTTTTCTGGTTGTGTGTGTTTATGACTTAAGTTTCGTTTCTGTACTTGCAGCGCGTTTGATGCTTATGCAGTTGTTTTGCCTATTTGCAGCGCGTTTGTGTCTTTGCAGCGCGTTTGTGACTTTGCAGCGCGTTTGTGTCTTTGCAGCGCGTTTCAGCCTTTGCATTTGTTGTAGCAATGGCCACTGGTTTGATGCCCGCTGTGAGGGCACTCAATCTTTCGTCTCCGTGAGAGTGGTGAGAGAATCAACTCACTGCAATCAGGTGTGTGTGTCTCTGATTGGCTGTGATTAAGCCCAGGTGTGTGGAGCTTTCATATACCCTGAGTCTCCAGTGCTCTGTGCTGACTCATTATCTCACCTTCAGAGGTAGTGAGAGGTTCTCCCTGTGGCTTCTCAAGTTGTCTGTGTCTCTATAAACACCAACTCAGAACTTTGTGTGTATTTGATGTCAGTTGCCTGTTTCCCAGTGTAAACCGTGTGGTGCTGGAGAGTTTGTTGTGACTCCAGCATTTTGGGTTATCAAAGGTCTCCCGGGCAGCCTTTGCCTTTCGTTTCCTGTTTTCTGGGTCTCCTGGACAATTTTGGATTTGAGTCAGCTGCTTGGCATCAATAGTTTAGTTAATAGTTTTCAGAGCATTATTTCATTAAGGAAGCCTGTTGTGGCTCTATACAGTTTTGTTGTTTTTTCTCCCCTTTCCAATCTATCGCTATTCCGATTTTTCAGCACCTGCATTCTCCCGGGTGAAAGTCTTGTGTTTGAGGAACTTATTCAATTTACACGTTTCTGAGACTATACTCATAGTTGGACTGATATGGGCTTTATTCAGAAACCTTTACAGTAATCAGGTCAATAATGACAAAACTGGCCTGAAGTCATTCACTTATGTTCTCTTTTTTTATCAGGGTGTGTTTCTAAGCTGCACATCAATCAGCATATCACAACCGATCATCTCCTCCTCAGCTGCATCATCGCGTATAAACAAAGGTATGGAGGTAAGTAATGAATTTCTACCACTTTCTAAAATCTTTTATTTTGATATACAACAATTGTTTGGTGGGGTAATAGTCACATCTCAAACCGGGTATCTCTTTCACTTTGGAAGTAAACTCTCTAGCGTCCGTGTCTCAGGCTGCTGCCAAATCCTGTCAGGCTCACTGTACTTTACCTGCCACTGTCCATAATGCTACTGCAGCTTAATATGTGACAGGCTTGGCAAGGCATAAATAAGGATTAGCTGTTTGTCATATGTGGCATATAGAATAGTTGCAGCATGCCTCGGTTGAAAAGAAAATGCAATTCAGCTTTTAATGTCAGCTGGAACATGGATTAAGTAAAACATCTTCAAAGTTACACTTTACTGTGTTGGTGGAATATTATTTTTTTGGCGTAAGGGTACAGAGGAAATAGATAACCACATGACATACAGTAGTGTAATTAGCGGAGTATTTCCTCTGACACTCAGGACATGTATGTTTCACAGTTATTTCAATGCAGCCAGACTTCAGGCAGCAGAAGAAGGTAGAGGCTGCAGGGGATCAAAGTTGCAGCTGACTGGTTCAATATGATCTTGGACTTATTCTCCTTGCTTGTCATTATATTTAACATGTGTAATACCACTACAGAACCACTTTTAATGCCACTCTATAAAAGGTGTTTAGAGTAGGATTGGGCTACTTACTGTCACCACACAGACAGAATGAGTTTACTTGCATCATCTTTTCTAAAAACTGAGAGCCTATAAGGTCTGTCTTCTATCAGCATTAATGAAAAAAGGACATTGACAGGTGCCTGCATTTATTATTATTATTATTTTTTTAATTAATCCTCTGAACAGACGAAGATAGCAAGCTTACTGCTGATAGGCAGGCAGGAACATGCTAACACGAGCAAGTCACATTAGCTACTTAGCCTCCTGTAGCATATTTTCTCACCCATGGCTATTTCTTAACCAAGATAAACCATTTTGTTAAAGATCCTGAGGGGAACATTTGCCCACTGTCGACATGGCAGTGTGTCTTGTTTGATTATCTTGTACTGTTAGTGTGCATGTATGAATGTTAAGAGTTTAGGTTTGGTAGACGGCTGTTCATCATGAGCCTGGATTTTTCTGATTTCTGCCTCTAAAAAGGATCTTTTTTCTTGCCACTATAACTTTTTCTAAATATTGCTCAGTGCTCATGATGGATTAAGCCGGGTCTTTGTAACATAACAAAGAGTAACGTCTTTTTACCTGCTTTTTGTGAAGTGTCTATAGCAGCCTTTCCCAAACTTAAGACTGCCGCGGCCCGCTTTGAAATACAAATTTACTCCGGGGCTCATTATACATTTTTTTTTTTGACTACAGCTATAACTTTCAGTTAGGGTAAATTATTGGACATTACAACATGATATTATGACAAGCAGACACAAAAGTTTACTAAACATTATGTCCATGAATAGTTATGACAGACCTTACTAATCACTTAAAGGGTTGACTCATGGTGAATCATCATTATTGTGATATTTCTTTTGTTTTTAAAATTGGTGGAGGGCTTTTCGCGGCCCACCTGCAGTACTCACACGGTCCACCAGGGGCCGCAGCCAACACTTTGGGAAGCACTGGTCTAGAGAAAACACTTGTTATGAATCGGCGCTATACTAATAAAGATTGATTGATTGACTGAATGGTTGAACGTAGTCACCCTGGCTAGTCGGCACCAAAATAACTAGTTGGTTTAACATGTTAATATTTTTACATGTTGGTCCGCGAAAGCCGGTTAATTGTACTGCTCAAACTGCAACGCAGTCATCATGCCACTAGCTGGTGCTTTAGCAAAAGGCTTAACTTATAGTTAATGGGTCTGCTCTCCTCGCTCTACTACCACGATGTAAACATGCACGTAATTTTATGCATGTAATTTTACATTTACATTATTGTATTTTTTTACATTATTGTATTTTTTTTATTTAAATGATGTAAATATGTTTTATCTGTTTTTTAACTTCTATTTTTATTTTTTAAGTATATTCCCGTCCCCTGTTTTCTGGAGCTGCTGTAATGCACAAATTTCCCCCACGGGGGATCAATAAAGTTTATCTTTATCTTTATCTTTATCTTTATGCACCGTAAACAAATAGCATCTCTTAGATGAGCAGTGACGTTTGGCTGTATTTTCATCTAGAAAATTGAGATAAAATACATGTGGGCTGTGTCAGATTAAACTGAATGTCAACTTGAGCAGTGATATAAATATATAGCATTTGTTGAGCACCTTTAAAAACAGATGTCTACACTGGTTTTTGTCAAATACAACATTCATTGGGAATCTTTTCTGTGGAACAAAAACGTCTGTTTCTTAGGCATGCCGTTAATCTCCTCGTCTAAAATTGACTCGGTTGCAGCGGTAACAACACTAAAAATATCTAGAAAGATCAAACTTCTACTTTTAACCTATTACTTGTTTGTGTGTATGTTCTGAAGTCACAAACATCGTCGTCTCAGAGTCCTCTTCCCCGGTGGATGTCTCATGACCTTGGACATCCAGCAGCCGTGTCTCTCTCCAACACACACACTTTGTCTTAAACTCAGGCTCATTCACCTGGGTGGGCCTGTCTGTCTGGCAGCAGTGTAAGGATTAGACCAGAGATTAGACTGACAAAACACACACAAACCGGAGGAAGTTAGGGTTGTGTGTGTGTGTGAGAGAGAGATTGGGGACTTGGGTGTATGCGCTTACATACATCTCGTGTGTGAGCACCGAGGAATCTCCCAGACGAGTCACCCTCTTCCTCTCTTCTAAATCATCCGAGCATTCAAGTCAAATCTGTTATTAATCCTTCCAGTTAACAGTGCATTCCATTCAAATCTGGCTTTAAAACTTTATGCTAACTGTGCATTCCTTTCGAGTCGACTCATCCAAAATTATATTACCCTGAACCCAGACAGGAAATGATAATTGTTTTTCAGAACACTCAGACTTACCTGTTACTTTCCCCTTGCCCTCAGCCTAATTTTAGACTTTAATCCTGGTTCAGAACGCCCAATCCTGACCCGCCCTAACTCTGACAGTTCCCCTAGGGTTCAACAATGACACTTAAATATGATGTGGCTTCCTCAAAGTTGTTAAACCACTTTAGGTTATTGCTTTCTGAGGCAAAACAGGAAGCTGTTTTTGGCACCTTGGCACCAGTTCAGTTCCAAAGCACTACAAATGTGTGAAGTAGAACAGACAGATTGTTCTCAGGAAAGGAAGCCAGGTACAAGATAATGTCGAAGTTTTAATTTGTGAGAGCCATGAATGAAATTCCGATGGACAAAAAAACTCAGCGTGATAAATTTTCCCACGGACTTTGTCACTCTTCAGGTTTGCAGAATGACTTACCACCGTTTAAAACAAACAGACAAACAGACAATAACGAACCTCCAAGAATGCAGAAAACAAAGGGAACATGTCCATCCCAGAATCCAACGTCTACAGACATGCACTGCTGGTTCAGTGAGAACACAGCCGGAATAAAAAACTTGTGTACGATTGTGTGACATTTTCATGAAAATGTAGAGACATTCTGAGTGACACTATAAGGTCGCTTTCACATAATATGATGTTTGGTGGATATTGTTGCATTTGGTTCCGTTTGCTTTCACATTGCACTTTGTGAAGCGCACAAAAGCCTGTCAAATGTTGTGTACCGTGGCTGGGTCTATATCTCCAGTCAGTGGTTATCCGTCATCCGGCCTGATGCTGCACTATGACCCTGAAGTACGGGACAGGACAGTGGAATAATGGCATCTCGTAGCACAGAGCAGGTTTGGCAGTATGTTGACCTATTTAATGAAGACAAATATTTACGTCGACTGTGTCAGGTAAAACTGGCATTTGGTGTGACCACATTTAGCACAGACATGTGGACGTTAACCTGCAAGGAGGACAGAAGGATTATTCTGAAATATCCGGCCAAATTCAATACACAATGCACTGCGTTCTGGTTCCCTTCACTTTTTTGGTCCGGAGCTTGTTTGAACCAACCGACACCCAAACTCTGGTGCACTTGGAAGCGAACTCTCTGAGACCCCCTAGTTTCTGCTATTTGATGGTAAAGTATCCGTACAACACCATGACTGACAGGGTCCTTGCCAAATGAGACGCTGCATGCACCAGAATGTCAGAGTAAAGGAGGAATAGGCAGAGGAAACGTGATGAACAGAACAATTGAACTGTACGTAATGTGAGCGTGTGCTTCAAACCAACACAACAATCTGTTCTGCTGTGAAGTGTACCGACCTGAGGGATCTTTGCTAAATGTTAAATGTGTGTTGTCATAAACGCTGCACTTTTCAGGTTCCAAAGGACAAGCAAGCTCAACATATCTGTGCCTTTCGAAGGAGAGTATTTTCACTAAACTTTTGTACCACTGCAGGAGGTGGAGACATGTCCGTCATCTTGTATATAGTCAAAATAACATTCATGTATCCTGGTATTTTTGGCAAACATCATATCCTGGTAAACCTGGATAACCTTTTCTTGGTTTTGATAACCAATAGATTACTGGGGCTTGTTTACTGCTCATCCATGTTCATGATTTTTTTTTTTGTCTTAGTACAAAACATTGCACCTGAGATGGCCAAAATTGTAAACACATGATCAGAAATCTCAATTCAACAGAAAAACGACTGGTAAGTGTGCTTGCTTGTTACTATAAGTGCCTCACAGAATGGCTGCACCACATTATAATGCATCAATTGCCACCTGTAGCCCACAGAGGTGGCTCTATACAGACAATAGAGTGTGAGTTTGGCACCTAAAAAGTGTCATTCTGAGGTGCACCTTTTGAGGACGTGACACACATCAATGTTATTAAAAAAAAAACGTATAATGAAAGAGCTAGTTGCAATAGAATTCAGGATAGCAACAGAAAATAATATTTAGTTTTTCCTTTCAGTTCATGAACCTAAATTTCACTTTTAACTAAACACAGGCAAAGATTTAATTTGAATTTCAAAACATCTAAAAGACCTGGAATGACTGCATTGGGAACAGTCACACATGTTACACAGCCAGGTGAATCAACTAACAGGTAATCTGACTAGAGTATCTCTTGAGGTGACTGGTAAATGCACCTTAAGTGACTAACAGGCTGATACATCAGGTCAACGGTCAGGCCAGAGCTGACAGTCGAGATCGATGTCAGCGTAAAGGCTCGTCTGTCACTGCACTCTGTCAACACACCGCATTGGGACAGGCCCATCCCAGACTTTCTGCTGTGTGTGTGTGTGTGTGTGTGTGGGGACGTTTACCTTGGACATTAAGGTTGAGATGTAGAGGCAGGTAAACACATTCCAGGCTTTTTCTTTTCCTGTGTGTTACAGCGTAAAAGTAATTCACATTAAGATTGCTTTTATTTCCAACCTTCACAAGGAATATTCAAATTATCGACACTGTGCTCCTCTTAAGTTGTCTGTGTAGGTTCTCTGCCATCCAGGTCATTGTAATTTGAAGCTTGAGCCAAAGGCAACTGGACTTGGTTGAAAATCTTGAAGACGGGGAGAGCCTAAGATCTATAACCAAGTCCAGTTGGATCAGGCTTTGAATGCAACTCTTAAAGTCGTATTTTTTGTCCCGATTTCATTTAATGTTAGCTGGTGAAATCCCACAACAGGCATGAAATGAAAACAATTGTCATCACTAGGAAACCTTTGTCTGCATGTTGTAATCATAGACTGAGTAAAACATGGACGCAGTGTTAGAGACATCACCCACTGGTAAATGAAGGGGAGTTTTAAAGCCCAACGATGGCGACCACCATATTGGAAATGCTGTCCTAACCTAAACGACAGTCAGTCTAGTATCAGGCAAAGAGATGAAGCTGAGGCAGGCCTTACCTCCTGGTGAATTCCTTGCACCTGCTTACAGTTATATCAGTCACACCTCCAATCATAAATAACTCTTATTCTTCATAAAATGAAAACGGGGGAGTTATTAAATAAATAACCCCCCCCCATACAGTATGTGCCGATAAAGACATTAACTATTCAGACCAAAATTATTTTTGTACCAGGCCAAATAGGTTTTTTTTTCCACTGTTAAAATGTACATTTTAACATGACTTCTGGAGCTTTTGCAGCCAGCCTCAAGTGGACACTTTAGGTACTGCAGTTATTTGAACTAACATTGGCTCAATTTTTTCAGAGGTTGCCTTTTGATAAAGATAAAGATAAACTTTATTGATCCCCCGTGGGGGAAATTTGTGCATTACAGCAGCTCCGGAAAAACAGGGGATGGGAATATACTTATAAACAATAAAAATAGAAGTTAAAAAACAGATAAAACATATTTACATCATTTAAATAAAATAAAAAAATACAACAATGTAAAAAAATACAGTAATGTAAATGTAAAATTACACAGTAACTTGTTGTGTAGCATGAGGTGGTGATGTTGTTAAAGAGTCCGATTAAACAGTCAACAGACAGATTTTGGTTATCAGTCTTGACTATTTGGTCAAGAATTTAACCAGCCTGTAGTACAACATCTCCAGAAATGATCAGAAATCAACCGATTTGTGCTACTGCATTTATAAATCTATAATTTTGTCATCTGACAGTGAATTTGATGACATTCAAGTCTGATTGTTTGGCACTTACAAACTTTATACTTCATGTAAAAAGGAAATCGTGCAGTGTTACAACAAAACTTAAGAGCCCAACAAAATTAAAGACAAAAGGATAAACATTAAAGTTATACTTCTGGATTCTGAAGTGGGGTATGTAATGTAGCAGTGGTTTTGTTTAAAACATACTCTAAAAGAAAAGGGCTGTTAACTTCCAAGGTGAAGCTAAGGAACTATCAATAAATAAGGAGTACATGATCACTGAAATGTTTTACATGTAGGACCTTTATTTAGTGGCTAAAGTACATGTTTCTTGTGACCCCACATTTATTGATTCATAAGTACCACCTACACAGAAAATCCTGTAAAAATGTAACAAAAGAAAAAGACTTTCTCTGAAGCCTTTACAACAACCATCACCTTCAGCTTTAAATCCTGACTGTGAGGCAACAAAACAGGGCCGCGTGTAATAACCTGAGCCTGAGGAGCTTAGAACAAAGACTCCTTCCTAGTGATTGGTTCTGATACAGTAAGTGTCAAAGTAAGCCGAGATAATGGAAATCTGATCACAGCTTTGCAGCAGTATTTTGATTAGGAAATGGTTACAGATTGCACCTGTGCACGTTTTCTGCCAGTCATCTTCACATGCACTCCTGTTGTCCATGCATTACTATGATGTGAGTACCCATGTGTGCGTGTGGGCCCAGCCTTTTTTCGAGCCCTTTGTGAGTGTATTGTCTGGGCGAGTGATAGAAGTGGTTTTGGGGAGGGGCGGAAGTTTTTTCCGGAAGGTATTTGTCCAGAGTGAGGGCTTCTCTGCCCTGAGACTAAACAGGAGGGAAGACAGGTTGAGAGAGAGAGAGAGAGAGAGAGAGGCGACTTAGCACAGCTCCAGGTAAACCAGACACAAACTGGACTGACAGGACTCAGCCCAGACGAAGAAAACAAAGCACTTATAACATTACATCACATGTTGTTTATCAGTGCACAAGTGTTTGGACTGAATACTTCTTGAACTTTTCAGAAATACTTCTGCTTTTTTTAATTTATATGTATATTATGTTTTGAGCAACTCAATAAAGCCTCATTTCTTATTTTCTAAGTGGATCACAGATTAAGCTTTTAATGTAGCGGCTGCTGTTCATCGCTGAAGTTAAAGCCCAGGAACAAAACATAAAAAGTTCAGAACTATTTGATTTATCTTTCTGTTGCAGAGTTAAGAGGTCAAGGAACACTCTTCTTCCTTTCATTACCAGCTTTGTTGTACTTCTCTAAACCCCATCCGACCCACTAATGTCCCAGTGTTTAATAACAGGTGCATTTATAAGAGAAGTTTGTTCGAGAGAGAAGGACCTTGGCTTTCTTGACAGCTTTCAGCTGTAACTTTTCTCCATTATCACTCAAGCGTTTGGTCTCTCATCATCTATTTAATAAACCAACAGGACAACTTTCCATCTTTACATACTTTAAAAAAAAGTGTAATATGTTTTACACTTAAAAATAGCAATCAAAAGTTGCTCTTTAACCCCTAAAATGTAAAATCCTTACCTTTCCTGTCCTCTCTTCTGGGGTGGTCTGAGCTGATCTCTTAACTCTGACATACCAGTCAAAACACGGCAGTGTGTGTGTGCATGCATGTGTGTAGAAGTGAGGGTATGATTCAGAACTCATAACAGTTAAACAAGGTTTTAACATACCACTATTTAGGGTTTCAGCCAGCATTAAGAGAGGGGAGGGTGTTATGGGTACAGAGCCACCTTTGTGGGAAAAGATTTCTACATTTCTATTTTAGTCTCGGTATTATCTCGATCTGTAGAGAAAAAAATGTGAACATTGTTTCAGCTCTTAAGTATTCTTCTAAGCTTTAATCTTTACATAACACAGCAGGGAGCATTTTTTGGAGTGTCTCCAAAGCACAGTTTGAAACGGTAGCAGGAAGGATGCTCAAAAAACCACAAAGATGGCTCCATTGTATTTTGGTGATTGTTCAGTAATATCATGAAGTTATTATAACTGTCTGACAGACAGCAAGTGTTACAGAACTGTGTTGAACATATCTTATTCTTAGAAATAACTACAAATCTACCGCTAGAAATAATCAATGTTTAATCTAACGTAATTATCATTCAGTCTTCAGAAAAAATAAACAATAGTTCTTTGGTTTGAGCTTCTACAATGTGCATTGCTTTCTTTTATTTTGTAAATGTGATTTCTGTGGTTTCGGACAAATTGTCAAATAAATACATTTAAAATACATTTTCATATCTTTTTGAATTGACATAAAAACACAAATCGGTTGATTGTCACTGTGCTCTAATTTAAACCACAATTTCTTTTTTTAAATCAAGACCCCAAACATATCTTTATACCAACAAGTGATGCATACACATGAAACCAATTGTTCATGTTGTAAAAAGTTGTAGTTTGGTTGGTTAAAGGACCAAAACGACTTGTTATGTAAAGATAAAATAGTGTCATTTAATCCAAGAAACACACAAAAAGTGTATTAACCCAGATTACATGCGTGGTAAACACTATTGGAATGTGGTGAGCGACATTAAATAGATGCTGAGAGGTTAAGTGTGTGAGGTCATACATGAGGTTGACTTAAGTGTGTTACTTCATTTGAGTCTATGTTGAAGTTGCTTGCACATATTACTCAAACCCTGGACTTCGTTATACAACATTAAATACATTTCATTTTCATTGACACCTCATATTTATGTAGGCAGAAGTAAACACTTTCTAATAAACCCATTAATAATGCACACATGCTTATTTGTATGGCTAAGATTGAGGACAACCTACATTTATCACATTTTATGAATTTTAATAAATCGATCATTTCACTGAGAAAATAATCACAAGACTTATTGAAATCTTTCGCATCATTGCTGATGTGATGTTAAACTATTGTTCCATGGTGGTCACAGGTAGCCTGCTTTTTTTTATGTAACACAGCATCACTGAAAGTAACACTTAGCTTTTGAACGGTTTTCATGAACCCTAAGGCTACGAAACCTCCACAGCACCTTGATGGATGTGCAAACTAAACTTTCAATTCAAGTGGAAAAAAAATACTTCAAAGCAAACTATTATAACAGCGATATGTATAATAGGAAATGGGATTTGAGGTTTTAATTTTGCCTTGGCTTGCATCCAGCACACCTGGCCGGGCTCAAACAAACACACAAACAGGATCCTCAAAGACTTACAGATACAAATTGGCATCAGAGATCACCAAACAGTTGTGTAAAGCCGGGCTCAGTCACTTCCTTTAGATACAACCTCTCTGTGGTTACGGCTTTCTCTGTGTGCTCAAAGGAAGAAAGAGAAGGGAGGATCGCAGTCGGCACGGAGACAAAAAAGAAAGAGAGTCGAGGGAGGAACTGGCAGATTTGAATGAAGACAAAAGAATGTTGAAAATGAAAGATGTTAATGAAATCCAAAAAACAGTGAGAGCGACAAAGTTCAGAGACGGAGAGGAAGCAAAGAAAAGACAGAAGAGGGAGAGGAAGGAATTTTTTTTCTCTTCATGTTGTTGACATGCTGTCAACCGAGGCTATCAGGGTTAGAAAAACACATCAGAGATTTGTTTGCTCTGGGAGAGTAAACTAGCCAGAGCAACGCCCCGAACCTGCATCGCTTTTTCACACACACACACACACACACACACACACACACACACACACACACACACACACACACACACACACACACACACACACTGAGAAAAACAAAGTGCAGGGGCAGGTTGGCTCTTGCAACAGGGAAACAGTTTGCAGAGCAGACGGAGAGAGTGAGAGGCATTACGTGTTGATCTAAGGCGTGGCTGACATTCACTTACCTGGGCAGGCGGAGGGGGTTAGAGAGACACATTATATCCAAAACGGTGTCCCTTATTAACTGAAAGTATTTGATCTCATTGGTTTTAATAACCTGGAGTCCAGCAGGTGTTCATCACCACAATAAAGTCACTTGAAGCAGAGCTGTAAATCTTCACCGTTTTGTTATTGCTGTTGTGTTCGTCTTTATGCAGACGACACCATTTCATCCTGTTGTGATAATCCTATTACAGGTTTACTTTAAATAAATAAATACCAGCAAATTAATTCAGTATTTCTACCACAACCTTTACAATAAACGCATCGTGAGTCTGGATGTATCACAATAAAAAGAAAAACACTTAGAAAGTCAAACAATGCTTTCTCCCTCAGCATATGTGCATTACACGTATCAGGCATGCGTAGGTATAATGGCAAAATGCTTTCACACCATTGTGATGCAGTCTGATGAAGCTAAAGCTAGCTTTAAGCTACCCTCAGATTTATTAGTTAAAGGGGAAAAAAACATTTTTTAGATTTATTTTTAGGGCTGTCAAACAATCAATATTTAAAATTGTAATTTTAATAGTTAATCTCAATAATCACATCTTAAAGGCTATATTTGAAATTCCATTATTTGGCACTTAAAAACAGATTACATTGTGCTTTTGTTTTGAATTGTTGTACTGTCTTCAGCAAAGGGCACTTTACCTCTCGTTTTGATATAAACCTGCCTTTATTTTGAAAAAAAGGAAGAACTTCTGGTAGAATGAAGGTTAAGATAAGATAAGAAAAGATAATCCTTTATTTATCCCACAACGGAGAAATTTACATTGTTACAGCAGCAAAGACTGCAAAAAAAAAGTGAACATGACATTAACTTAACCATGCAGAAAACAGGAACACGTTTTGGATGGAAAAGTAAATGAAGTATTCTTCTTTATTTTTATTTCTATTGCAATATTAAACAGTGTCAACATATTTATCACTGATTGCACAGCTCCCTATGTCAATACTGTTCATTTACAACTCTGTTATTTTTTTGCACATTTACATCTACCTCCAGCAAAGTATTTCATCTTTCATATTTAAGACTAGAAGTAATGCTAAATTAAATCCTGGATGTATTATTGTTTTTATATTTTTAGTGCTTATTTACTTTGTATTTAATATTATATTGTGTTTATTTGCTAATATTTTGTGTTTGGATAACCTGCTGCTGTAACGTAAAAATTTCCCAGTTTAGGATCAATAAAGTAGTTCTATTCTATTCTATTCTATCACACATTGCATATTTTCAATATTCATTCAGGCCTAGTTAATACCTTACGCTTTTGCTGAATGCTGAGAAATTGACTAGAACAACAACCATATAAAGTGAATGCAGTAAAAGAAGAGCAGTGGTTAGTATACAAGGCCGCCTGTAAAAGAAAAAGAAAAAAAGAAAAAGAAAAAACCACAAGCAGCATTACTCCTTGTAAACACTTCACAGAAATGACTGACTTAGTAGGCTGTGCTGAGGGAAAACACCAAGCTTTTCTTAACAGTGATGCTTATGTATAATAGAAAAATAAATTAATAAAACTAATATAATTTGTTTGTGGAAACCAAAAGGGGTCTGAGGTTAACGCTGAAGGATTTCACGTCTTGAAGAGGTGTCTAGAAGAAGAACATTTTTGAGAGAAATAAGATTCTTTCATGTGTTGAGTTGTAAGAGTGAATGGGAAGCTGATGTACTTACACCACAAAGAGGTGACAGTGAGTTGTGTTTCATTCCTGTAATTAGATTAGCTACATCAGAACATTCATACAACGTATTTCTGTGTTTGAGTGGCTGGCTAACATCCTCTAACCCTCTAATAAGCTTTAGTCCTGTCATTAATGCTGTTTGAGAGGCATTAAAACACTCTGATCTGTTTGTCTCTCCGTGTGTCTCCCAGTATGTGTGTGTGTGTGTGTGTGTGTGTGTATGCTGAGTATGTGTGTGTGTGTGTGCGTGTGTGTCCTGTCATTGGTTGAGTACAGTACATGTCTGTCTGCCTGTGTCAGCCTGTGAACACAAACACTAAAGCCTCATTAAAATAATGTTAATCCCTTCCTATGACATGCAACCTGCCTGACACACAGACACAAACACGCACACACAGATTTTAGTCCATGAAGCCAGATTTTTAACCCAACATATTAGATGTTACTTATTTACTTTATGTCATGTATCTAAATGGTTTGTAATTAAACTTACCCAAACTTCTATAAAACCTAAAGCATGAATTGGAAAGGTTTTTATTTGTCTCCCTTAGTTTGACAAATATTGCATAAAAACCACCATGTTTTGCAGGGTAAAAAAGGTTCTTGACGTGTTATGTACAGTATTTCTTAAATTGTGGTGGATTTATTTAGCTGGTTGAAACATTAAAAATCACACAAAGCCTGCTGGGTCTAGATCTGCCCAAAATCAGTGTCAATTTCATTAACAAAAAATACGACGGTAAATAATTGTCAACGTTCGGTTATCCATGAGGAAGCATTTGTTAAAGGCTTTATGTGATTTTTCACACTTAAATATAATATAAATCAAGATTATCCTCTGAAAATAACTCTGTGAGTCATGACTGTCTACAATGGGTGTAACACCCGAGTCCCACTGTCTGTGATGTTTTCAGAGTTTTCAGAGTCCTATCTTCAGTTTGTTTACATCGCCCGGACGGCCGGCTGACTCCTCCCCTCGTGTATAAAAGTTGTTTAATTGAGGGACTAGAGAAAAGAAGAATAACATACTGTACTCACTGCTTAACTGTGTTTCTAGATCACGCTCATTTCAGGTAAATTTACATGCAGTGTGAAGATACCAGCATAATAAAGATCGCTAGCATTAGCATGCTAACACAACAATGCAGCGCGAGTTGTTTTGGTTTCATGCTGGAGCTCAAGGGCGACATCTGCTGGATCAAAAAATCGCATATAAAGCCTTTAACAAGCTAAAAAATAGATCCTTGATATCATAACCTCTGACAACAGGTATGTTTACTTTTTGTTTACGAGAACGGGGCGAATGTGGGCTGTCAGACATGCTGTGCAACAAATCTTACCGTCTGATTTGATGGCAAGGTGTTGTCCATGTACTTGTACTGATAATGATGAGTGTTGCTTGTGAAAATCGCAGCGATACCTTTAGTATCTGAACTGAACAGTCAAATACTTAATGTATCTCAGACACATCCTGTTAACTATTCAACCACAGTATGAAGTCATGTTGATGTGATATTAAAGCTTATATAAAGTGGAAGAGATGCATTAATAAACAACAAATATTTTGCCTTGAATGTCTGCAACAAGTATGTCGATGTGGAGAAAGCGAGGAAGAATGTGCGACTGTTCGAGAAGCACATTTTGACATCCAGAGTGCCGTCTCTCTTTACCTTGGAGATAAATAGATGGAAAGTGAAAAGAGAACAAATGAGAGAAGTGATGAGAGAGGGGGAGGTGCGCAGACAGCTATCTGCCATGCAGAGAGGCAGTTTTTTTTTTTTTTTTTCACCAATGGTGTTTTTCAAAAAAGACATTTCTCCCTGGGAGCAGCTATTTGGCTCCCGCCAGGCAGTTTGTGACAGGAAAATACATTAGGGCCCCGATTTGGTTTGTTTTGGTTGTTTTGGAGATGCTGCAATTATGAGAGACAGGGGGGCTGGTGAAGGAGGAGGGTCAGTGTGATTCTTTTTCACAGAGCCGTTCTGTGCATGATTTCTCCTGTTTGGTTGTTGTTGTTGTTGTTTTTTAACCTGTTTTGTCGTCTTACTTCCTACCTCACCCGTTTCTTTCCTCCACCATGCTCTCTCTCTGTTGGTGAGGTGGAATTGTACGACTTTTTCAAAAAATGGATTTGGAGTCCTTTGAGGAGGAGTGTGCTGAAATCTAACAAATGAATGTGTAACGTTGATACTAGACCTCAGCATGATTAGCTTTCAGTGTTCAATTCTTTAATTCTCGGGTATTTTACCGGACTGACTTCTTCTCTTCAATTCAAATTAAGCCAAGACTTCATAAAGTGAAGGCAAAGGAAGGTCGGACATCCAACCAGGAATATTTTTTATAGCTTCTTCAACGCTCCTTATTCTTGACTAACGCTGCAGAGATTCCATATTTACCCTTAAATATAGAGCTGGAGAGGACGATACAGTTTGTCTCTATGTGACATCTGTGATGATTTTAACAAACTCCAAACTTCTTAGGGAGAAAATACAGGAAAACTGTAGGTTAAAGAAAAGTAGTCTCTCTCTCCTCTCTATCTGGAGGGCACCCAGATGGTCCTGGTCAATAAAGGGTGCTACAGGACTACAGGAATAGCAGACTGTGTGAATTTGTGTGATAAAGAGCGAGTTCATGTGTGTCCATTTCAAAGGCTCTTCTCAAACAGACCTCTCCTTTAATTCTACCACCCAGCAGGACTCTCTCTCTCTCTCTCTCTTACACACACACACACTTACACACACACTCACACACACAAACATCCCTCTCTATCCTACGAGGGGCTAATCGGGTGAAGTGAGTGTGTCTCTGTCTGAACAGTGGCTTCTCTTCAGGACGGGGGCACGGGGGGGGGGGGGGTCCTGTAACTGACATGTTGAGATTTCGCCTTTAATCAGCTACATCAGTGTGGGTCTTAATCTGGGTCAGGACCCTGATTTGGGTCACAAGTAGATTAAACGTGGTCCCAGAATACTTCAGGAAACACAAACGGCTTCAGATTTGGTTTAAAAAAAAAAAGTGTGATTTGTAGACTTCAGGGATGTAGCCTTTCGATAGTGTATATGTATGTAATAAATGTTGTCATGTTCCCAGTGATTATGTGAATTAACCAAGGAGAGGATGAAAATCTAACTTTTCAGTCTGTTTTGCTTCACAGAGATAACTAACACACCTCATTTTGTAATAACACCCAACTTCTAGCACGGGGTAAAAGATGAAAGAGTGGAATTATTTTGGATTAAATTTACTGCTCATTGCGCAGAAACAATCGTCTTTTTCAGTGATGTGACCTTTCTGATCCCAGGGTCACCTGACAAACTTTCCCCCATAATCCCACAGCAAAAGGCCAACCAGGAAGGTGAAGTCAACGTTTCTCTCCAAAACAAAAGACTTTGCTGACTTCCTCTGTTTACACCCCCCCCATCCCCTCCACACACACACACACACACACACACACACACACACACACACACACACACACACACACACACACACACATAAAGGCACATGTAGACACAGGCAAACATACACACAGAGCAGCTGTTTAAACTCTCTCTCCACTGAGCCTGCACGGTGCTGAAAGGCGAACTCGCCGCAAACATGGATCGAAACAAGAAAACAAATAAGAAATTTACATACAGCATGTTGGTAAACAGATGAAGGCATAACAGCGTCTAAAATTATTACATTACTTTTTAATTCTCTCTTTGTAACATGCTTAATCTATTTCTTGTAATATTGCTTTATGTCTTATTAACAATCCTTATGTAATTCTTTGGATTTGTATAAAACTATTCTTCTTTTTATATTGTGTGTAAGAGCAACTGTAATGACTGACTTCCCCCCTGGTGATTAATAAAGCATTACAGTTTTGTTTTTCACCTGTAAAGCCAGGTGAAAAAAATCTGCCTTTTGCATTCACACATGAAGCTCAACCCCAAAAAAACGTTCCGAAAATGTTTAAAACATTTGGTGCGCTGGTGGCGCAGTGGGCGCGCCCCATGTATGGAGGCTATAAGCGGGCGGCCTAGGTTCAAATCCCGCCTGCGGCTCCTTTCCCGCATGTCTCTCTCTCTCTCTCTCTCTCTCTCTCTCTACTGTCCTATCTCTCCATTAAAGGCACAAAAATAAATCTTTAGAAAATGTTTTCAAACATTTTCAGGAGTGCAGTGCATGTGTGAAAAGGGCTAATGTGGTTTTTGGTGTGGGATTAATGAATATGCACACTCAAATAACCTTCTACCAAGACCACTCTGACTAAAATCCACACGAGCAGCACAAACTCTTATACCTCATGGTTTGCATTTACTACTCATCATTACAAATCTACAACAACTGAGGGACAGCAGGGACATGATGCCCTGCTCCTCATATGTAATCCAAACAGGTACCTTCAGTAAAGTGAGGATTTCAGCCTCTGCAGGTAAACACTGAAGCAGGTGGCACACTGTCAGCTTGCATTCAAAAAGTACATTTTTTTTTATCTGCTTCTATCAGTATTTAGTACATGTTGATGTTTTTCTGTGGGTTCCAGTGTGTGAGTGAGTGTGTGTGTGTGTGTGTGTGTGGACTCTATCTGCCTGGTGTTATCTTTCCACCCCTCCTCTCCCTCGGTCTCTCTCAGGATTAAACATGTTTATCAATTATCACCCCATCTTGCCTCTGGCTCTCAGCACGCCACACAGCTAATTGAATCATTAAACAATCGCTACTCCTCAGGGAGTGTGTGCGCTTGTAACTGTGCGTGCGTGTGTGTGTATGTGTGTGTGTGTATGTGAGAAAAAATGGTTGAGTGTGTTGGGGGGGGGGGGGGGTCAAAGGGGGAGTTGTTTGCAAACATGATGATGCCCTCGGGTGCTTGCGATGCACTTGTCAAATATGTTTATTAATTTATGATGCCCAGGCGCACACACACCAACACACACACACACACACACACACACACACACACACACACACACACACACACACACACACGGGTCCTGGCAGTGGCTGGTAGCACCATGTGTTAGTCACGGCTGGAGGTCTCTCCTGATGTAACACTGGCAACAGGTCGACTGTGTGTGTGTGCAAACAGATGCTGAAATGTACACACACGGTTTCTGGAGGAAATTAGAAACCGTTAAAAATCATTGAAGTCAAACAACAAATCAAAAAGTTAATTTGTATTTTAAAATGAATGAACTGTGAACACTCTATGTTAATCTAATGTGCCCTCTATTAAGGCATTAGCTGTTGTTACCTTGAAGTATAATCTCTATCGTTACACACTATATGTTTACCATATCTAGTTAGAATGTAGATTTATGAATCTCCTAGATAAGTGGCCATTTTTTTGCTCAAGCTACAAAATGTTTTAACCTGATACAAGTGGAGCACATCCATGTAACCAGGGTTCAATGTCTCCCAGATGAAACACTCTTAATATGACACATGAATGAGATTTTTCTCAACAATATTTTCCCTGTGGTTACTTTGATGCTACACCTTTTAAACTATGCCCTCAACTTGCTGTGTGACAGTTTTCCCACTTTTGAATCACATTTTATAATATTCAAAGTTGTAACCGCTGAAACTGAAAAACAGATCTGAAGAGAGATAGATAGATAGAGAGGAACTTTATTAATCCTTGCCTCAGGAAATTCAGATTCCAGCAGCAGGTTACGCCAAAGGATAGAACAGCACACAGATAACAAAAATAAAATAAAAAACACAAGTTATATCCAAATAATATACTATACACAGTAGCAGCAATAGATGTCTAAATAAAATATACCGGTACAGATTTATACTAAAATAGCAGCAATAAAAAATGGTAGCAGCAGTTGTGTTGTATCTGTCCTTTGTGTTTCAGGCCCTGAAATCAGAAATGTTAAGATAGCCTCGACATATCTCATAAAATGTTGAGCACTTTTCACACATGCACTCCTGAAAATTTCTGGAAAAATACAAGACTGCCTTCCCCTGAAATTATTCTCAGTTGCTCTTTCACACGAGGAGTCCCTCACAGTATGAATACGTCCCCTTTCTGACAGGAAGTGGTGGGGGAGGAGAGAGATGGCAGACGAGGCATTAGAGTCGCACATGATAACGACAGTACAAGTGGAAAAAGATCATGCAGGGGTGCAGAAAAGTGTATGAAGCAGCTTTATCACGGGCATTAAAATGATTACTGTTGCACACCGGCCGTTGATGTAAACGTTATCCCCCCCCCCGACTTGCTCCTGGTGAATTTTTCTGAATATTTCCTGCTGTTTTCCAAGATGTAGTAGGGGGGCTGGCAGGAAAAAGGTCTGGCCGTAAGTGTTGCACACAAATAATGTTTTCACACAACTACCTTCCTAAAAAACTTCACTAGTTATTCAAGGTGGGGTGCATTTTTTTTCCTGCTTACTGAAGTAAGATGTGATACAGAAGCTGCACAGAGGAGATATATGTTTGTTCTTCACATGTTGAATGAACTTTAACCTCTATTGTCTTACAGTTTGCACAGAGCTGGTCACACGGTTCAACATGTAAATGTGATCCCAGCGGAGCGACCCATCCGGGTAAATGCTATCATTGATTACAGCTGATCTATCAAGTAGGCTGGTATTACCTTTATCTGAGGTGAAGAAAAGGACTCATTATTTGATTGCTGTCATCGCTGATTATAAACGTCTCGACCCATCATTACCCATAATCCTCATCACCAACCACACAATCAGACATGCTTGATCCACTGTCGCTGTGTCCTCCAGCGGCTCCTTATCCTTTTACTGTTCGACTATAATGACCAGGGTCCCTCTCCTGATAACAGGGCCATTTGATCGTCTTACTTCTGCTGCAGAGACTACACTCTTAAATTAATTCTCCCTGCACAGCATTCCCACCTTATTTTAGGCACGTGTCTTTATCTATACCAACTCCTGTCTGGGAGACACTTTATTTTATTTGTACTGAAGAAAAGTATAATGTTCTTATCCACAGGCACATACACAACTACTTGGAATAACCTGAACTATTTCACAAACAATGAAGGAAACATGAAATCACTCTTCAGTATTGTACATATATAAATATCCAATCGAATATATAAACAAATGTAACAGCATTTTATTCAGAGTTTGTCCTGAACCTTTGTCTTAAAGGTTACATATTATACACATTTTCAACCAGTGTAAATAAGTCTCAGCGGTCACCAAAACATGTGTGTGAAGTTTCTTGTTCTAAATCCACTCTGATCCTGTATTTGATCATGTCTATAAACTCCTCTGTTTCAGCCCTGCTCAGAACAGGCTGTTTCTGTGTCTGTACCTTTAAATGCAAATGAGCTGTGTCTGACCACGCCCCCTCTCTGGAAGGGGATCTGCCTTGTGCTTTCTTACTCCGAGCCCAATTGTTAATGACGGTTTTGATCAATCCCATTTGATTGGATCATTCTTAAATGTCTTGTCGAAAATCTAATTCAACTGAAATTTTTCACAACTTTTGATATGATCTTTTGATCCAAGAGAGAACGAATATTGGACACTCCTTGGCATCTCTTTATGCCAGATTAGCCATTTTGTGTATGACATTTTTTAAGACACCAAATAAATCAATTATTTTAGCCTTCAAATAAATGTCAATCTTTTACTCTTTATATGAATTTTCTGCATATTTCTTGTGCTCATATTTTTGCTCTTTAAGCCTTTTGGCTGTATTGGAAGTTTGTTGGACCAAAAGCTAGATTTGATATAGATATGACAGCTGATTGTTAAAAAAAAAGAAAAGAAAAGAAATGCTAAATGCGGCAGTAAATATGCATGCAGAAACCCCTCGAACTGAACATGTATGCAAGTGTGACCGTGAGAGAGGAATCCTAAAGGAAGCTCGATAAAAGCAGAGTGACATGAAAATTACTGGGCGACAGAGGGAGAGAAAAAAAGGAGCAGGACTCCCCCCCACTCCAACCCCATCTTCAGACCGATTTGTCACCGCGACAACCATCACCCCACCTTATTCTGGGATGTCCTGTAGTTATGTTCTTCAATTATGTCTCCCTCTTTAATGTCGCGGCTGCACATCCATATTTAGTCAAGCGCTGCAATTTTAGCTGCTGCGTTGAAATGCAACCGTCTCACCCCGGAATCAAAGGACAGATAGAGCGTCCTCAGGCACACGGACGAGAGAGAGAGAGAGAGAGAGAGAGATTTACATTTATTTCTATATTCTTCCAGGCTACATCTGCAATTTGAGCCACAACAGGGGGATTTTCAGCATGCCAAGCAACTTTCAAGGAAAATGTGAGGAATGGCAATTTGTCACTGAACATGAGATTTTATTTTCGTCTGCAGTGTAACCCCAGAAAATATATGCATCATTACAATAAGGACTGAGGGGACGAACAAGAGACTGAAAATCTGCTGCAACAATGATGTGTAAAGTGTAAAAAAGAGGGTGAGAATTAAAGCTTTCTTATTGTTCTGAAGCTTTCTAGTAAATTTGACCTTCAAACGTAAATACATGTTCACATAACACACCGAGAGAAGGTGAAATGAAGACATCACCGAATAAAAACATTTTTTGTTACTGCTCCAATTTTTTAGTCCATAGAAAGGCCTAGTCCTCTCAAATGTGTTTGAATCTGTGTTAGTGAGCACCTCTCCTTTAGCAGAATAACCCATCCACCTGACAGGTGTGGCATATTAGACAGCATGAATATTGAATATTTAAGAGAACAATAGAGGGAACAATGTTTGAGAGGAAGAGGCCTTTTATGTACAAACCATCACACATTAAGAGTTTGTTTTTGCACCTTTTTTTTTTTTTTTTTTTTTTAACTGCGTTGACGTATAAGAATCTTTTTGGACTTTATTGGACAGAACAGCTGAAGAGAGACAGGAAATGCTGGGAGGAGAGAGTGGGGGATGAAATGCAGCAAAGGGCAGAGGTCGGATTTGAACCTACAGCCATTACAGCCTCTGATGTACAAGGGGTGTGTGACATAACCACTAGGCCATCTGGCACCTGGATGGAACTGATTTGTAACATACATTTTTATACTAAATAAATACTTTGACATAGGAGATAAATTATAAGGTCTTTCATATATACTGGTGAAAATCAGAAATGAAAAGAAGGGAAAATAGGTTTTTAGGTAATTATATGACTTTTTAAATATTTTTGGGGGACTGGATTTATTACTTGACCAGCGTGGTTCAGATAAACAACTAAATATATTGTTTTAAATAATTGAAAGCTTAACAGAGAGCAAAATATCCATCCAGTATAGTTGCATCAGTGGTATCAAGAAGCAGCTGGTATGAAAGAGAGAGAACGCTCTCGTGTAGACAACCAGATGAACATCAAAGCAATCAGAACAATCCAACTCTTTTTATGGATGATAAAGTTTGAAGGGTTTAATTATTTGTCAATATTTGTCTCTTAAACTCAAACACCACACACACACACACACACACCGCACCTCACACATAAACAGGAATCTCCCTCAAGTAGTCGAGGCCATGAGCCAAAAGAGGTGTAGAAGAATTGTGTTGCACGCAGAAGATCGTCCTAACAGGTGTGACAGGATGACCTTTTAATAACACACACACGCGCCCACACACACACACACACACACACACACACACACACACACACACAAAAAGAGGGAGCGCACACAATGCGGGCTAAGTGCCAGACAATCAATCCATCTCATCTTGTGAACATGAACATGTCTGCGTGGTGTTGCCAATATTTTGATTTACTGTTTGACACATGGTGTTCACAGAAGTTTGCCGGAGGTGTTGGAGAGGGCACAGCGCTTTGATTTTTCCACAACAACCGCGGAGACACCTCAGAGCTACTGTTCGTTTTGTTAAATTAAGGCGATAAGAATATTGAGGTCATTGTGCAGGATAAAATAAAAAAAGACAATTCACAGTGTGACGATCATATGCTGGATGGGTTTCAGTTTCAAATGTGAACACATCTTTTTTTTGTTTTTGGAACACGTTTTTTATCATGAGGGGCGGCTGTGGCTCAGTTGGTAGAGTCGTCGTCTCTCAACTGGAAAGTCGAGGGTTCAATTCCAAGCTTGATCAACATGTCCGATGTGTCCTTGGGCAAGACACTTAACCGCACATTGCTCCCGCTGCTTCATTGGCGGTGTATGAATGGGATTAGTTACTTCTGATGGATGATACTACATAACGACCTCTATCATCAGGGTGTGAATGTGTAGATGTGACCTGAGGTGTAAAAGTGCTTTGAGTAGTCGGAAGACTAGAAAAGCGATACACAAGCTGAAGTCCATTGACCATTTCATGAACCTATTTTTGCTGTTTGATTTTATGTTTCTCCTCTAAGTGAAAGTCAGGGTTTGTAGGTAAAAGTTCATTTTGTTTCATTCAGAGGATGTGACAATTTCAAAACATTATCTAAAAAAAACGTTAATGTTGTATCCTATCAGGTTTACATAAACGTCCAGGTTTGACAGGATCAATCTCCTCATTGTCGACAACTCCGCTGTTGAAGGACTAATCGATGTTTTTGTTAGTTTGTGAATAGTTGTAGGCTTACCAGCTAAGATTTTTATTTTTGGTACTCTACCGATCCAGTGTCTCTACCAACAGTCATTCCAATCTTTCCTTATTGATTGTCCCGTCTGTTTACAGTACGACGTGTGGTCTTAGGTACTCAAAGCCCCAAAATCAGGCACACTTAAAAGACAGCAACATACATCAAAAATAGCAACATGCATCGAGACGTAGTGCGGCAGGCTGTTTTTACCCCATTCTCCATTCTGTCACTCGTGTAGACATGGACAAGGAAGGAGGGAAGCTTGGGGTCAGCCCTTTGTTCCCACATTTCTAAGAATTTTTTTTGCTGCACTTCATTTGACTGATCTGACCGGAAGCTAGTCGATGCGAGGCCTCTGTGCTACTTAGTTTAGTTTGTTTATTGTTTGCAATAAACAAAGAGATGGACGCACCAGATTTAGCTAAAAGCTACATTTCATCTGTAGTCCATTACCACTGGATAATAGGTTGGGTGTAATTGGCTACCAAATTGGGAGAAAGGGGGATAAAATCTGATACAAATTTATGAAAAAGGAAATGTGGGAACATAGGCACGCTCCCGGGAGCTTGACAAGGGGCTGGGAACATCCTTCAAGAAAATGTGTTTGACTTTCTTTCGCTTTCCTCACTCAACAGAGAGTGTAAGCTTGTTTTTCAAAGTTGAGATGGTGTTACATTAAAAAAAAAAAATCCATATCCGTGGCTGAAATGTGCCTTGACTTGAGAACAAAAGTCAAAGTTGACTTTCAGTCCCACCATCAACTCGAACTCTGATCTCTTTGGTGAACGTTCCTGTAATGTTTTGACCCACTCGTCACCTCCGTCAGCCACCTTTGAAGCTCTTTGTACCACATCACTAGAATTACTATACATCACTATTTGTATTTTTTTTTTCAGGCCGCTGATACATTTGTGTGACCACAACCGTTTTTCTCTCATTACAGAGCCTCAGCTTCAGGTTCAACATCCACCATTACATCCAAGTAGGGCTGACAAATACTGCATGTGGGAAAGATTATTGTAGTTGTCAATGCAAGTAATAAATCTTGTCTAGATTTTATCTTGATGTGAGACACTGGTTAAGTGTAGACTTGGCCTACACACACATACATATGTAAATGTATCTGTAGCTGTGACTGCCAAGTACTAAATCTCATTCAGATTGTATCTGGCTATGAGACATTTGTAATGGGAAATAAGGCCAAAGATATCATGGTCAACCCCATCATGCCTGTAAGATCCACTTTGACCAACATCAGAGAAACAATCTGGCACTGGGTAGGTAGATCAGGCCCCTGGGAAGACGTTAGGAGTGTTGGGTAACTTCATCACTATTTGTTGTAACTAGTAACGAATAAGTTACTTTCCAGATAAATGAATTTTAATTACTGACATGTAAAAGCACTGGTTACTTTATGTAAAACAGCCGACACGAGCGGGCGAGGTTACACTTACGTCAGCACAGAAGCATCCTGGGGGAAAGAACATTGCGCAATTAAAAAAAAAAAAAAAAAACACACAGACAGGTGATCTTTCAGCCGTGATCTTTCTGTCTCAGATATAACAACATTATTTCCCTCTGCTCAAGTCAAACGAGAAGAGTATAGCAGTGAGTTGTAGTCTGTGCAGGAAGGAAACACAGAGCTAAACAACAACACGTTTCTAGAGAGCACCTTGGCTGTCTGATGCATGTTTCATGCATTGCTTCTTCCCTCATTTCCTGTCTCTCTACAGCTTCCCTACCAATAAAAGGATACAGCAACACCACCACCAACACCAATTCATGTCAACAGTAAAAATCACCACTGTCTCCTTTTTCAATTGATTCTTTAATTGCTAGTTGCAGAGAAACAAGAGAAATGTAGTTAAAGGATAAGACAATCTAAGGTCCCTGGTCAGAACAGAACCAGGGGTGTTGTAGTTATTTGGTGCATATTAGAAATTAAACATTTTATTGGGTTTTATTTGTCAGGTAAATACTTCACATGAATAATAATTTACTCAACTGGGGTAAAATCCTATAAAAAAAAAAACACTTTGTACTCAGCTCATTTAAAAGTCACTTAATTAGCATTTGAGTGTCATTGTGAAAGTTCAAACACATATCAGACAGCTGGATGCAAAGTGCAGCTCATCAAGTTCCACTTTTAACACACCTGCTGTATTGTTGCTTCCCCCTGCAGGGTGGGTAGTTTGGGGGCACGGCTGGAAAGCGACAACAATACCACTCAGAAACTGTTAAATCTGTCAGTAGCTGGAAATCTCCTGCCAGCGATCATGGCAAGGAGCCCATCTGATCTATTGAAGGACTACTTTGACACAATGTTTGCTACTGAACAAACCTTGCTGTCAAATCAAAACCGCAGAGTTAAGCAGTTATTAATAAGACAATCATTTTTAAAGACATATCTATGAAAACTTTGATATCCGATCAAAGTAAAGGCATTAATGTAGACCACAGTGGTAACTTCAAAAGAAACAGACTGACAATAACTCAGCTTTGTTTTTTTCACATCGTAGGCTGAAATCAAAGGGAGATTATGTAATCGAAATTATGTAACGCGAAAAACACCCAGAGGAAGCTGGTTTATTGGCACGCTGTCGTGTTGGAATAAAAAAAAAAAAAAAAAAAAAAGCAAACCTTTAGGTTCCCTTCCTCTCTGCAGCACCTGGGTCTGGAGAGTCCGACCTGTTTCACCTGGACCTGCAGAGGGCAAACAAATAGTGTGTGTGAGAGTGGGTGTAGGTTTAAAAGTGAGCCAGAAACAGGTTTTGAGAAATAAAAGACAGTTTTTGATATAAAATGTATGTGGTCAGTCCCAACAGAGAAGTGAAAATATATCTTATTCCTGGCTTAAAGGCTTTATATGCAATTTTTTGATCCAGCAGATGTCGCCCTTGAGCACCAGCATGAAACCAAAACAACTTGCGCTGCATTGTTTGTGTTAGCATGCTAATGCTAGCGATCTTTATTATGCTGGTATCTTCACACTGCATGTAAATTTACCTGAAATGAGCGTGATCTAGAAACACAGTTAAGCAGTGAGTACAGTATGTTATTCTTCTTTTCTCTAGTCCCTCAATTTAACAACTTTTATACACGAGGGGAGGAGTCAGCCGGCCGTCCGGGCGATGTAAACAAAGTGAAGATAGGACTCTGAAAACTCTGAAAACATCACAGACAGTGGGACTCGGGTGTTACACCCATTGTAGACAGTCATGACTCACAGAGTTATTTTCAGAGGATATACTTGATTTATATTATATTTAAGTGTGAAAAATCACAGATAAAGACTTTAAGAGCCACTTTAAGCATCTTTGTTTGAGGAAACATGACAAAAAAGGGAATTAAAAACCTGTTTTCTCTTCTTGTTCTACTTCATGAAAATGCACCCAAACTGCATTTGAAGCTCAACCTCTGCAGCTCCAACATTCAAACCCACAGAACAGTTTTTATGAGTTCCTGATCCTGGTTCTACTCAGAGCACAGGAATATATAAATATATATTTCTGTGAAATTATTTTTTTTCCTCCAAAAAGTCTCAAACGACAAAGTGAGCGTAGTTCACTCTGGAGACTGAGAACGACCGCTCACGTTCAGAGAGGTACTGAGACTTGACGAGTACTGTGTTGATCAGATATGCAGCGCACGGCAGTGATGCAGTCTTCAACACGCTGATCATGTACAGACTGTTTCACTTTGATTTCCTATTTTCTTAAGTCACTTGAACTGTGTCGGACTCTGCAGCACAGGGTCTTATAGGTGGAGTTTTGCACAGGTTGTTTTAGATGTGCAGAGAAAGTTATCATGGCTAATTACCCCAGTAAACCACCTTCCTAGCTCTGAAAAACCCAGAGTTTACGTTGTGGTTAACATTCTGACAGCAAAATGAGCTTCTTAGTACAGACCTCTGTGTTTGACTGTGATGCAAAAACAATACTAATTCAAATTCCTTCAAAAAACGAATGACAACTAGAGTACTTTAAAACCTGCTGTACAACAGATGGACCGGAGTTCATGCAGTACATGAACCTATGTCTGCTTGTATGTTCTTATACACATATACACACACACGCAGTGTAAGCACACACACACATTCCGGCAGATGGTGTTTTTTACCTGAGAGGGAGTGTTCAGCTCTGTGACTGACAGGCTGTTAGTTATTAGGGTTTGGTCAATGGTTTTGTTGACTGATGTCAGAGTGAAGGAACGCACCTTGTACTAAATATATATCACACACGCACACACACACACACACACACAAAGTATGCATGGGACAAATGTGAATACAGAAAAAACATCCACACAGTTTTATCTGCATAACTAGCATGCATGCTAAATGAACTCTACTCTAACAAACATGACCTCTGACCTTCAGTAAACACCATACCTGTTTTCTTTTAAGACACACAGAGGAGCACATGGCATGCAGAAACTGCAAAGCACCAGGTAATGTTTTTTTTTTTTTTTTTTCACATGAACTTGATGCTGGGAATCATTTCTTACATTTGAAAGGTCAAACAGAAAATTTACATCACGCTCCAAAATAGGAATTTAATTTGTTTTTTGCTTACCTGTGTGTCGCTCAAGGTGTCACAATTCATGCTCCCCGCTTTTCAGATTTAAACAATCATCTGCAAGGTTACTGCGACCCTCTCTATTGTGGAATGAAATTACATCTGTGCTCAGTGTTTCTCATAGTCACCTAAGTATTTCAAGGTGATGTGTCTGAGCCATACAACATTGTTCAATTATATTCAGTTTCACTTGTAATCTATCTTTTTTTCACATTTATATTTGTGAAAACGGATCGTAGTCCTTGATTGTACGCCTGAAGAGGTCTGACTGGACCTCGAGCTTTCTATTGTCCACTGTCGATCTGATTTCTAAAGAAGACTTACAAAGTAAAAGAGGAAAAAGAAGACAAGGTCAGGGTGTCCAGGTGGAGTCTGAATCTAACTTTTGATTAAACTAGAATCATTTACTTTTTTAATTAAAATCCTAAATGTACAGGATTTCAACATGAAATTGTTTCCCAGATTCAAAATATGCAATTGGGATTTCTTCACTTAGTTTATCAGATTAAACAAAAAGGTTCAAGGTACTGGTAAATGAGCTGTTTCTAAAGAGGTTGCCATGTAAAGCAAAAAACAGACAAATATCTGTGTGAGCCAAAATAAGAGTCATGGATTTATATTTTCTACTAAACAACTTTTTAAAAAATCACTTATTTATTAGAACAACACACTGTACAAAGGTTCAGAGGGACCTAAACGTTGTGAATTTTTCCAATAAATTGGTGATGCCGAGCAAGAGTAGTGCAGGTTTTTTCTTTTAAATGTGATAGTCTGATGTCCTTCATGAGGAAGTTGGATATGCGAAGACCTCCTTCAAAAATGTACCTTTAGATCTAAATATTCTCCATTGTCATTTTCTACCATAATCCACAGGATTACCATTCGATCTGCAGAGTCCCTCTGCACCTTTAAGAAAAAGCTAAAGACCCAGCTCTTTCATGAATACCTACTAACTTAATGATGATGGTCTCCATATTATTGATGATGATGATGGTAATGACGATGGTTTTTGTTTGATAACGACGACTTATAAGATGGTTTCTATACTGATTAGAGCTCTCAAGAACTGCCCTCAATGTTGTGCTTTGCCTCTGGTCACTTCCTGTCAGCACCTGTGTGTCCAATCAGACTCAAAGCTGATCGTTTGCTCTTACTGACATTGTTCTCTTTTTTCTAGATCCTTGCTTGTGTTGTTCTTACTCTCTGATGTACGTCGCTTTGGATAAAAGCGTCTGCTAAGTGAATTGTAGTACTGGAGGACACAACATGCTGAGACACAATGTACACCAGGGGCTGTGGTCAGAAAAGCAGCAGAATGTCTCATTCAAAGTAGCCGACACATCCTTGATCCCTTGACCTCTTGTCCTTTCAGTCAATAGCATGTCTTTCTCTGTGGTCTTGTTTTCACAATGGAGGGAGAAAAACACCCTACGACTTCTTCAAAAATCAAGTGAAAGAGCACACACAAAGACTCATCACAAGTGGTTTGCATTCTACTACATAAGCAGTATAATCTTGTTTATGTGCGGCACCACAGGGACTCAAATATTGTTTTGAACTTTTGGAATTGCTTACACTTTTGGCTCCTTGAAAAGCAGCAATGTGTACCTACTTTCTTTGCTCCCAAGTGGTGACAAATGTATTACTGATTAATTCAGCTTTAAGATAAAAAAGATGAAAAAGCTGAAAGATTTTGCAGAACTTGCAGCAGGAGGAAACTTGCAAATCATTTCTAAATTTAGACAATAAAATAGAACAATAGGCTGCATTGGGTGAGGATACCACCATTGCAACTTCTGCATGTTCTCATTTATCAACAGTGTAGAAGTGCTCCTGTTGAACGTCATACAACACTTAAAATCACGCAGCAAATTCAGAAAAAGAAAAACAGGAAAAGAAGCACAATCTCAACTTCCTCAATCCATTTAATTTAATATCTTGGCCTGATGCCCGACTGTATTGATAAAAAAAAGTTGTCCTTCATGTTAGCTGTTGACGTTAGCATGATGAACAAGATACAGACACAATGAAAACAGAGTGGCAGCCGAAAGCTGTGACTGAATGGTGTAGCTGTGACAAAGAACTCCACACACAAATGTTTGCGGCCCCGATAGCAGAAAAAATAAATGACTTAAGATGATAATGAGTGTGACTCGGGAGATAGTTTATTTGTTTAAACACACACACACACATACACACTATCTCTCTCTCACAGACTCAAACTCGAGAACGACACACACTCAATGAGAATAAAACAGAGATAAACGCATGCTCACTACACTCAATTAATAGAATTGCTTGAAATCCGTCATGCAATTACCAAACGCTAAATCACTGCCCTTTAAAGATACCGTAATGGTGACTACTAGCTTTTCACAAAACAGATAGCAGCGTTGTCTTGATAGATGCTGGGGAACAATACCAAAATCATTTCCCCTTAATTATCTCCTCTGGAACTAATGTTGCAGATATGTGTGTGAATTAATTATTGGAGCTCGATATAAGAGAGAGAGCAGCATTATCCACCACAATCTTTTTTTTTTTTTTTCCCCCACTCTGCATTCATTAAGGCGAAGGCAACTGTCAGTCACTCCACGAGACAAAACCCTGATTTCCAGAAATCAAATTAGTGCTGAAAACAGAAAAGAGAGGAGGGGACGGAGGAATCAACAAAAGACAGCAGAGACCTTATTGTGAGCTGCGATGAGCGACGCGCTGCGGGGAGAGAGAACGTTTTTCTTTTCTTTAATTTGTCGTGTTTCATTTTCTTTTTTTTCCCCCCATACAGTGGCTCTTCCTGTAGGCAGTGTTAAAGTGCTTTGGGGGTCGGTTTTTTTTCAGTTTAACGCTCCGTCTTTAGCAGCTTGTTGTTATGGACATGGACCTTGTAACTCTCCCAGCACACACACACACACACACAACACACTTTGTAATGAAGGTCCACCACCATTTAATGCAGGCACTCTTCATGGGCAGCTAAGAACCTCCTGTCTCTTCAGTGAATGTCATTAATGGAGGATTTCCAGGTACTAAGCCCTGAGGTCCTCCTCTATCTTTCACACGTCCCAGCAGCAAGACATGCCCGTTCAGCCCCTCTTGTCATTTTTTGGATTCAGGGCTTTCATTTATTAGGCCGGGATTTCCCAAGAGCTAAGCCAAGTCAAGGCCAGCACTATCTACGATTTTAAGCACAGGCAGAACCAGGTATTCCTCACGTAAGAGTCGGTCAATCTCAATTAAACCTGGAATATCTGGACAGGCTGCTGCTCTACATGAGTCTACATCAGGTGAGGATTTTTAAGACATCCTAAGATGGCCATTTTCCCCCCTCCTTTTCTTTCTCTGGATTTGGACTCATTCCTTATATGGCTTCACTTACATCAGTGAAGACAAGTCGAACTTATAGAATGTATCACTTCTATGGTTTCACCTAAAATTATTTGATGGAAATATTCAGGAAAGATTAAAAATAAAATATGTGTGAACGCAAACAGACGCATTTTTCATGCGGTCTTTACCCGGAGTTTCTCCTCCAGACCTCTAGTATTTTATCTGCAGAACGTCAGAATGAGCTGATGTCTGAACGCTGCAGCATATACTCCGGAGATTTCAACTGGAGCCAATAGAAAGAGAATGATGTTTATATACAGTGACTGTCTAAAGTGTCTGCACGCGACCTCTACGATCTCCGTGCTCTAATTAAACGTCTGCATTCTGTTTTCTGTTGGTCAGTATGTTGTTCTCCTCTCTTTTCTGGATGTTGTCATTCCATTGGATTACACATAGCATTGATATAAAGACAAATATTCTCAGTTTGGACCCTCAGATGGTACAAAAAAAACAGAACAGAGCAAAGAGATGAAACAAAAGAAAAAGTGATTTTTAGACATTTGGACACTTTTTTTTTTCTTCAAGGTACTCTTTCGCGACCCTCTGAAAACAACTCCCACTTTTGGGTCCCGTCCCACTAGTTGGGAAACACTGTTTTATGCCTTTACAGCTCAATGTTGCAGTTTTTTTTTTTTTTTTACAGGTTGAACAAAAACATATGTGGGGGGGTCAGCAGGTGTGTGACAGATGTTCCATCTCAAGCAACCTGTAAGCTACTGGATGTCTGAATTTCCCTTCGGGTCAAAATCAATCAATCTATCTGAAGAGAAAGATCAGACTACTTTCTAAAAGTAAAGGTTATTGTTCAGTGAATGGGTGTTAAAAGCTAAATGGAACGCCGACACCGTGAGCAGGACGCGTCTTGTCTCACCCTGAAGACATGATTAGCAAAACCATCATAACATCTGTCGCAGCAGCTGTAAAGTAAACAGGATTATCATCAAGTGCCTTCCCGTTAATGACCACAGAGCTGTGATAACTCCTAACATCAATCAACCAGCCACACACACACACACACACACACACACGATCATCAGTGTGTCATCCATCACACTGCTCTGTCAAAGTTCAACCAATGTCAGCCAGTCAGGGAGATAAGGCCTGACATCACAGGGTGGGCCTCTCTTCACTCTGTTTGTGAGAGGTTTGTGTGAGTGTTACCGTCATCTCTCTGATCTTGTTATCAATGTGCTAATGCCTGCTTGGATTACGCCATAACACTTCACACACACGACGAGGTCAATAATAATCGTAATCAGAGGAAAATGTATTTGAGTGGGCGATTGTGGGGTCACTTTTCGTCTTTCAGGTCATCTACATGTGGCATAAAGCAACGAAGCCAGACTGGAGACACAAACTGGAAAATTAAGGATTTGAGGGTCTTATATTTGTGCATGCTTAAACACCAAAATGAGTCATATCTATAAACATATAGATTCCCTATTACTGCAGCACAAAGCAGCTTCCCTCTGCAGGTGGAAAGCAGGATTAAACAGCAGAGAGAGAGAGAGAAATGTGAAAAAAATAGATAACAATAGTAATAGTAAAAAAAAAATAAAGAAGGTGCTCGGTTGTTGAGCGTCAGCGTTCAAATGAAGACATGGCAGCACATTTCCATATGAACAAGGCACAGGTAGAAACACACATATATGCAACAACTTACAGTGTATGCAAAGTCACAACAACACACACCCTCCACATACACACTCCACCTTTAGCACACACTCCATCACCCACTTACCCCCCTCGCTCGTTCCACCTTGCAAACACACACACACACATGCATGCATGCACACACACCCTCGTCTCTCGACACACACACACACACACACCTTCCACCCCCCCCCCCTTCATTAATACTTTCCTTTCTAAAGCTAAGGAGAAAGCTCTCCAATTATAAGTGACTCCTCAGCAGACGGGCTCAGCGCTGCATTTATTAGGAGCTCATTTGGCTAAGCGGGGGCTAAACACAGTGCACCGCAGAGAGGCAGGCGGGGGGGGGGGGGGGGAGCGGGGGGCGGGAGGGAGGGGGCACAAGAGGAAGACGCACCCTCTCTCTCTCTCTCTCTCTCTCTGTGTGACATTAAAGGGAACATCCCTGTATATTCTGTCCTAATCCAAACTGATTTGAGATGGCATGGGGGGGGGGGTTTGAGCAGTGCTGGATTATTTGTTTGTGATGGGGGGGTGGGGGGGCCGGAATGCCTCAGCTCCCAAAGATTTACCATCTTATACCGTCTCTCAGCTCTTAATCGCCTCTCTTTCCCCAAACACAACCCATTTACAGTTCAAAGCGGCAGAGCCTATATCTATCGCCGGCTATATTATGATTAGTATTAATATCATCACCGTATTCAAGGCTGAGAAGTCTCACAGGGGTGGATGAGGGAGGAGGGGGAGGGGGGAGGCAGGGGATCACAACAATACTGTTGCTGCCCAAATATGGCGGCTTGCTGTTTGAAAGCATGACCTTAGCCGCTTTAATCAGAGCTGCAGCTTTGCCTGGTTCGGAGGGTTAGAGGTGTTACTCAGCACTTTTAAAGATGATGATTTTTTTTTTTTTTTTCCCCCTCTCCATGTTGGAAAGACAAATGTTTGAATTTCATATTTCATCCAGGTGACCTTGAAGCAGAAAAAGTACGGTGAACAGATTTTTTATAGTAAGTAACCTTGGTAGTTAAAATGAATAAATCAAATTTTTACATGGTTTTCTGTGTAAATATAAAAAACGTTTCAAGTATAAGAGGAGATCTCTCAGCCATTCAGGTTACCCCAAGACATGAAGAAGAGGAAGAAGCCATACTTTTCACTCTGTTGTTGAACATACAACACACACATAGGCCAGGAAATGCAATTGCAACATGTATACCGCAATAGTCATATCACAGGACGTGCGATGCCAAATGTGACCTGAAGCACGTCGGGATGCCACTTTTCTGTGAACATCTCCGTGCGCCCTACCCACACTATGTCACGGTTGTCGGAAAACAAGGAGAGGTGGACCCAAGTGCAGAATAACAAAAGACTATTTAATATATATATATAAACAAAAAAGGCAACCAAAACTTACAGAAAATTTCCAAACTGAAAAATCCCAAAAAGGGTCAAAACAGGAAGCTACGAGGAATCAATAGGGAGCACGAGGAAAACTTACATCTGACAACTAACATACACATACAACAATGAACTAACACAGAAGGGAAGAAACACAGAGACTAAACAGACACAGGTGAGAAATAATGACACAGGTGAAGACAATGAAGGCAATCACACTGGAGGGAAACACACACAATAAACACAAGACAAGAAACACTGAGGACAACTACAAAATAAATACATGAAACACTGAAGACACTGCAGAATGAAACATCAAGAAACACTAGAACATAGAGGGAAAAGAATCAGACCTAAAAGATAAATACATCTAAACTATGAAAAAGAAAACTAAACGAACCAAATTATGACGCACTACTTCAACGCTGTCTTCTTTTCACTGAGACGCTGCATGGGGATGACATGTTGCCTGAACCGTGGGTGACAGTGTGCATCCATGGTTTAACAAATTGTGTCACTGCACCAACCCGCAGGGGCGTGTCCAGACAAGGGGCCGTTGAAATCTTATTGGCAATCCCAGATGCCACTCCAAAATCCTTAACTATGATTGGCTATTTGCTTCTCCAGAGGTGGGACTCAACAGGCAGCTCATAGTTTTCTAGTGCGTAAAAGTTTGTTTGTAAAACTCTAAATTGTGACTTTGGACATGCAACTTTTTCAAGGGCTTGAAGAATTAAGCTTAGAAGCATGTACGTATATGCTGCCATTATCTTGTGCTACCTAAAAAGTCGATGTGATTAGTGCAGACAGAAGGGGTAAATCAAGGCTGTGTGCAAACAAACTTCAGGCCATCCCTGCACAAGTCAGTGCTCTGCCACCCCAGTCCAAAAAGTCTGGACACGCCCCTAACCACCCCCTGTAAAGTATACGCTAAAGTCCAGGACAAACATGGTCAGACAAAAACAAAACCATCAATTATGTTAGCACCTGGAAATAAGATGGAAATAAATCGTTGATTCAGGAAAAAAAAAGTGGAAACATTCATCATTTTAGAGAAAAGTAAACCGCATAGAGCGAGCAAACATAGAGGCAAAGTAAGAGGAGAGTGATATAAAAAAAAACACAGATTGGGGAGAAAAATGT
The DNA here is from genome assembly GCF_963930695.1 of Labrus bergylta. NCBI lineage: Eukaryota > Metazoa > Chordata > Actinopteri > Labriformes > Labridae > Labrus > Labrus bergylta. The sequence continues at coordinate 5,348,294 of NC_089200.1, forward strand.
AGAGTTTCCTGTGATTCACACACAGAGCTGGAGGGGGAGATAAAACAAGCAGAGGATAATAATTGCTCTCCCTCTGAGGCACTCTGGTTTCCTAAAGTGTGTTTTTTAACGTGTCTGCGTTGTCGCGCGGCACAGCGGGCGTTCTTGGCGCGGTGCCAAACTCCATCTCTCCTCACCAGGCCCAATAACCACCCGGTTATCTGCACCTGCTCCAATTATTATCCTATTAGCAACAAATACCGCACAATTACCACTAGAAACCCTCACACCCAGGCCGTTGGCGGCTGTAAAAAAAAAAACCCAGAGAGAGAGAAATTAACTGGAGCAACAACAGCAGCGATCAGACGGCAATTAATCAGCAGAAACACACATCTCTGAATGTGGAGGACACAGAGTCCAACACCTCTCGCTCTAATGGAGAGGGGCTGATGAACGCAGGGGAAGCTAAGAAATACAGATGTGGCACACAGGAGAAGAGCGTTACTTTTTGTATTGCAGGTTTCTATTTCACAAGTGGACTCAATTTCAAAAGATTCCTCTAAACCCTCTAAAAAAAAACATGATAGACATGCGGCAGCAACAAGGTAATAAAAAAAAGAGCAAACAAAGCATTTCTTTATGATATGACAGATCAGAAAGATTTATAGATCCATCAGAGTTTTTCTAAATCGTGCAATTAAAAAGCTTCTTTTTGGCAGAAGATGCAAAGGAAATCGATGGAAGTGGGCCAACATCTAGATGGAGGTTTATAAATCTCACATATCAGCGAGGGAATTAAAGGACCAATTTTAAAGTAATACATCAGGTGTTCATGTCTAACACAGCCGTGTGTCTAGTTACTGTCTTTCTTTTTCTTCCCTTCTCTTTATTATTAGATATGGCGGCTGAAGAGAGACAGGAATTGTTGGGAGGAGAGAGTGGGGGGGTCCCAGGCCAGATTCAAACCCACGGCTGCTGCAACGAGGACCATATAGCCTCCGCACATGGAGCGCGCCCACACAACATGCGGGGCTATCGAAATCCCCTTTTTTGTTACTTTCAACAAAATGAGTGAGTTCAAATGACTGCTCGTTCTTCATCCACAGATGGAAAGCTTTTCTGCTTTGACCCGATGACAGCAGTGCAGAAACTAAACATAAACATATAGACATAGTCCGTCCTTGAGATGATTACTTTGTTTTTGTTGGATACATAAAGACACACATTTAAGTATTTTTAAAAAGTATTTTCTATAATCCATAAAAACTCTTTAAGGATATGTTTAACGGGATACTTCACCCATTTGCATTAATCTTTGTATCATTAGAAACCTGGTAGTATTTTTGAATGGTCGTGCATCCGGCCCTCATTTTCCCCTGAGATGGGAAATCTTCCAAAATTATGATTTTTGCGTCACTGGAAGCTGTTGCGGTTAGCGGGGTGAAACTACAATGCTACTTCCTCATATTTTCGACCACTGAAGCTACAGACCAATCACAGATCAGTGGGTGGGAACTCACTCCCAGAATCCAAACTTAACGTCCGCCATATTGCTTGGAAGCTATGCTAACAGGCTCTATGGAGAAAGCTGATAATGGCGGAAAAACCGTCTCGCCGCTGTATTACTATATTGGCCTTATGTGTTGAAGTAAAAATGTCTGTAAATGTTTTTATTATTATATTTCTACTGCTATACTATACTATATATACTATTTCTGATTCTGATTCTGAAATCGAGGACCTCAGTGGGAGTGGCCTGCGGTGCTGTCCATTCTGGGATTTGGTGTCTTTCATCCACATGAGCCAAAAAGACACTTTCTGCCTTTTCTCGGCCAAGAAGGCACCAATGTGTGTTTCTGTGTCAGTGTGTGCATGCTCAGCTCCCCCTGGAACTATCTTCAGTATTCATGGCATATAGCTAATGGAGGTTAGAAGGACAACCTCTTATTCAGACAGAGAGTCAACTGAGGGGGAAACACACAGCCTCTCAGCTCCTATATGTCACTTTATTTGAAAGAAAAGCATTGTCAATAAAGAAATAAATTTGATTCTCAGGATCAGTATGAAGGTTTGAGCCGCTTTAAAGCCAAATGAATGGACTCTCCTGGCCTTTCAGGGGCAGCGAAAACAAACAGTAAACACAACACCGGCATATTATCACCGTCTAAAGTAGCTAATCCTGGAGGTTCAGAACATTAGCATTCCTTCAAGGTTACTTTCCACGGCCGCGTGTCTTTCCATCGCGGCAGAAAAAAATTACAAGCACGACGCTGGAATAAACACTTCACCTGACAACAACATCCGAGCTGTCGCTGCCTCATTCTGATAGGCTGCATGTAGATGTCCGGCTGATTCAAAAGAAGAAGAAAAGCTTGAGTAAGAATTGCTGCCAGCACGGCAAAATAAACCTGCTGCACACACAAACATACACACAGACACACACACACACACACACACACACACACACACACACAAACACACTAATACACACACACACAAATAAAAAAACAACTTGTATTCATATTCAAATGAAAATTCTTATCTTTCAAATTGTGACTCTTTCCCTGCTTTTAATGTTCGCTGGAGAGATTGAAAAGTAGGTGAGCAGAAAGAGAGAGAGAGGGAGAGGGAGAGAGAGAGAGAGAGAGAGGCGTCATCACACCCTCTCCCCAACAATTTATCATCCGTAAATTTGACAAACAGACAGACGGACTGACCGACAGACAGACAAATTTCTTTTTGGTTCCTGTTAACCACGCCCATGATGGCTGTCAAAACAGCAGTTAAGGAGGAGAGAGAGGGATACAGGGACAGAAAAAAAGAGGGGCGGGGGGGGGGGGGCAAAATAAAGAGAACATTGAGAACCAGGGAGAGAGAGATAGAGAGTACGGGGAGATGTGTGTGTGTGTGTGTGTGTGTGTGTGTGTGTGTGTGTGCCTATCTTTTCCTGTCTGTCTTTAATGAAACGGTCGTGTGCTTTTGGGAGACAGTTAAAGCTGACAGAAGCACTCAAGATCTGGCACCAGAGGTCTCACACACACACACACACACACACACACACACACACACACACACACACAGACACACACACACACACACACACCCAAACACACACACACACACACACACACAAATCATTTTTGGGGGAATGTCATGCGGCAAACATGTAATGTGTCCTTTGGTCTTTGGAGACACACTGAGTTCTTTGACATCGCACTCTTCCTCTGCGTGAGGGTGTGTGAGGGTGTGTGTGCAAGTGTGTGTGTGTGAGGGTGTGTGTGAAAGTGTGTGTGTGTGTGTGTGTGTGTGTGTGTGGCCTCAGGCTACACCAGCCGGCTGCCGTCCGGACTAATTCACACAAGGCGAAGGTCAACCAGAATTCCTCCAAGGTCTCCCAGTCTCTCTCTCTGTCTGTTTTTCGGTCTTCATCCTTTTTTTTTATCTTCTTTAGTATGTAGAGATTTTTTGGGGGTGAAAAAAACCAAAACACTGGTAGAGCAAATGTCTGAAAATATGAGCAGTAAACTCTTCTCTATACTGGAAGAAACAGAGACAGTAAGCATGAATGTTTGGTTAGAGACAACTCCAGAAAGTAAATTAATTGAAAACTGTCCTGTATTGTAAGTACTGTCCCGTTCTTTTGAAAATGTGTCCTGCATGTTCTACTATGGTGGCCTGTATGACTTTAAAAGATATAAAAAACTGCAGTTTGGTAAGTAGCCCAACACGTCAAAATGTGGAGTTTCACATCTGGACTGTGTTAATAAGCTTGTTGACCCCCCAATCCACGAGTCTTGGAAATTAGTTGTCAAAGGAAATTACATAATTGAAAAGATAACTTTCAAAAATAAGACTGCAAAATGCAAAATTCCATCATGGCAACACATGATGGAGGATGTTTAGATACAGGTTGGCAAAGGGAAAATGTGGTGATATCTTAATTTAATAAAAAAATATTATAATGAATAGAGGATGTATGGAAACACTACTTTGGTTGCAAAAACTGAAATTAAATCATGGTTATGTCATTGGTGATGTGTGTATCACTTTTTTTGTTTTGGTCTGTTTTGTTTTGGGTTTGTGTGTGTGGGTTTTTTTTTTTAATGTGGGTTGCTTGTTTTTTGTTGTTATATTTTTTCAAAAATAAAAAATAAATGAATGCAAAAAAAATAAAAAAAATAAGCTTGTTGCGTTTATGAGGAGTTGAGCGACTCTAATACAATCTCAGGTGACATTGTTACCATGGCTCTAACAACAAGTTTGTCAAGTTCAGGTTCAGGTTACTTTATTTGTACCCGTAGGTGGATTTGCTTGCAGCCAGTATGATTGACATCCATCATGACACACAGAGTACAAAACAGATGTCACAATGAACAACACATTAGAGAGAAGGTAAACTATTTAAAACCTAATAGAACAAGTGACTGTCTATTTCACGACTATTACTGTCTTTAATTATATAATGAAAACACAGATTAACAAGTTTCCTGACTTATATGATGTGGTGGGTTCAGTCTGTTGGAGCTTGGGCTTAGAGCGATAAGGATGCAGATTCAAGTCCTGATACGGATCAAGTCTGGAAGTTGGGCTACGCTCTGCCAATGAAAGACGTCTGAACCAACCTTCACAACAGGGTCCTAAGACGCTGACTAGACTCTTCTCCTCTGTCGCCCCCCGGTGGTGGAATGAACTTCCAAACTCCATTCAATCTGCAGAGTCCCTCTGCACCTTTAAGAAAAAGCTAAAGACCCAGCTCTTTCATGAATACCTACTAACTTAATGATGATGGTCTCCATATTATTGATGATGATGATGGTAATGACGATGGTTTTTGTTTGATAACGACGACTTATAAGATGGTTTCTATACTGATTAGAGCTCTCAAGAACTGCCCTCAATGTTGTGCTTTGCCTCTGGTCACTTCCTGTCAGCACCTGTGTGTCCAATCAGACTCAAAGCTGATCGTTTGCTCTTACTGACATTGTTCCCTTTTTTCTAGATCCTTGCTTGTGTTGTACTTACTCTCTGATGTACGTCACTTTGGATAAAAGCTAAGCTAAGCTTGCTAAGTGAATTGTAGAATTGGTAGCTGCAGAGGTGCCAGTTCACTTCCTGACCCCTGATGAGGTGCTCTTGAGCAAAGGCACAACTCTGAACCCCCAACTGCTCTGGCACCCCTTCATGTGCAGCCCCTCGACTTTTCTCCACGAGTGCATGTCAGTTTAACGTATGTGTGTGTATTTCTGCCTATTGTATGTGTGTGAGTGTGTGTGTGTGTGTGTGTGTGTGTGTGTGTATCAACAGCAGTGAAACATTGAACTTCCACTCAGGGGTTCATAAAGTATATCTTCTTCTTCTTCTTTAAGATGGGTTTGCTTGTGAAAAGAGTTTTCAGACTCATAAATTATTTTTCAGTACTCCATGATGCACTTTATACCCCATGTGTAAGAGACCCACGTATTGACTTGTTCCAGTTACAAACTTTGACTTCAGGTGATCCCAGCTCGACTTGTTTGAAATAAATCATGTACACCTTAAAGGGATTTTGAAATGTGGCCTTTCAAAACATGTTAAACTATAGTTTGAGTTTTTATTTGATGATCCCGACCGCTCGTAACTCTGGAATGCTTTTGTCTGATGAGTCGAAAGCAAATTAAAAAATATGAAGAGATTGAAGATGTGTGGGCAAGAGAGTCACCCACCACAGTGCCGTGCAGGATCCAGGTCTGCTCCCCCCCTCCAGTGTTCACATACAATACCAAAATTTGTCCAGTTTATCCGACAACAAATGAACACAACTGTAGAGCGACCCTGATCAATCCAAACTGGCAGATTAAAGAAAAAACAGGAAACGCTTCCTCGGAGGCATGGCCGAAGGTCTTTGGAGTTTCAAATAACCAATCAATGCATATCACAAAAAAAGGGTTTAAAGAAGTTTCTCTGAATAAGGAAATCAAACATGAACTCAATCACATCATTGCAGCCGTATACAGAGGGGTCTTAGTCCTGAAGAATGCTTTGAGAATCTCAATGAAAGAATGTAAAAAAAAGATAACGATCACAGTGTGAATAAACTTCTCCCAGATTGTCAGAGAAATAAGTAAATCAGAGGTCTTTTCTCTTTTTCCCATCAAGGCAGTCAGAAGTGTTGAAAGATGTTTTCGAGATCAGAGACCTTGGATGTAAATCGATGTTTGAGATTTATCGATTGCCTCCGAGGCGGAAAAGAAAGGCATTCATAACCTGCTGTCACTGTGAATCTGTGCTTGTATCCCACCCACACACGAGCACTTGACATCCTCACAGACCACAGACATGCACACACTGGCAAACTCTTTATATCACTTTCTTGCTTTTTCCATGTCATGCGATCTTCTTACATTTTTTTTTGTTTTTCATATATCATGTCAGATCTCCACGTCCTCATGTCGATGAACAAAATTCACTCACAAAACTCTGAAGAATATATTTTTGTTAGCAGCCACTTCGGCAAATTAGCCTTTAGCATGAAAAGTTACATCAACAATTTATATTTATATGTCCAAACCAGAAGTGGATACAGCATAGCATCATTTCTATAAAAGCTACTCAGGGGCTGCATGACGCAAAAAATAGTCAGACTTCCACGTGCAAAAGTACCAGGATGAGCCCAAACAGCATGTGCACTTGAAGGCTCAGTCCCGTAGCTCTGATAGGCATTCACTATGTCTTAAAAAAATGCCTGTGAATTTGTCTTAAATTGCATGTTCCAACTTTTAGCACCTGATGATTTTAGGGTTGTTTCAGTGTTCCTATTGGGAAGTTGATGTCCCTTTAAAAAATCTGCTTATTTATAGACGTCTCCTTTCCAATGTAAGCTTATGGGAAAAAGTATTTTTGGGCCCAAATGGCTTCAACATGGGCTGGCCCTTTCTTATATTTCTGAGCTTTTAACCCCTTATGAACCAATACGCACTCTGAGATCCTCTAGCAGAGCCCTACTGGTTGTTCCAAAGTCCAGGCTCAAAACTAAAGGGGACAGGGCCTTTTGCTGTTAGAGCCCCCAGACTTTGGAAACGGCCAGCCAGAGGAGATCAGACTTGCCGATTCAGTCTCTTGTTTTACATCCCTGCTCAAGACATTCTTTTCTAAAAATGCTTTTACTCTGTGATTTCGGTAATTGTTCTTATTTTTATTTTATTAGTCTGATTTTGTTGTCTGCTTGTTTACGCTCTGCCTGTTGCTTTATTTGTCTCTCTGCTTTTATTTACTGTTGTGAAGCACTTTGTTACTTGTATATTGTCATATGACTGTGCTGTTCCAGGTTCAGCCACCATGAAAGATTGGCTTCAATGATCGGTTCACTTCCTGGGGGCTCGGGCCAAACATGAGGTGTAAGGACAAACCTAACAGGAACATTAATACGACCTACTGTTTGTCTCCATGTTGGCTTCTTTGCTCCCATGACATCATCTATCCTACCCCCCCCCCCCCCCCCCAACCCAACCCCTCCCTTTTATTGCATGTATAAGTTTTCGTTTTATTTCCTCTACTTTTTTTTTAAATGTCCTTTTTCTCTATTCCCTCCCTTTTTATTTTCCGCTTATCTCCTCTACCCTCAGCACCAAATCTCCAAACGAGACAAACACATCAAATGAAGCCTTTTTTTTTTTTTTTTTTATTCAGATGCAAATTTTCGGAATCAGAATTAAATAAACGTCTTCCCTTTATAAAACGTTACTGCCTTCATAAGTGACTCATTCACACACACAACAGAAGAAATGTCTTATTTTATTGAGACACAATGGCACTTTGGCAGCTTTTGTCCCCCTTCCAGTTCCCCCCCCCCCCCCTTTCCCTTCACAGTACATCCCAAAAATTTTCAAGAACTCTTATTATTACTAATCTTCATGCGGAGGCGACCCCCGTTGCATGTGCATCATGGGAAAAGAAGGCGGTGTCACGATGGAGCGATGCTGTCGCGTTCGCTCTGAGTGAGTGGATAAGTGCTACATGTCAGCGTCATGTTTAAAGACGCGCTGCATGATATCTTTGTCATCGGGGCCGACAGAAATCACGGTTGGAGACGAGCGGCGCGTCCGCTTGTCACAACAAACCACCGCAAGAAGGGGCGCGCCGCGCGACGGAAAGCTGTAATTTTAAATCAAATGAATTATCTATGACTTCAGTAAGTTTGTCAGAGAGACGAAGATGTGACGGCTCACGACAGGAAATGTTCATGTTTTTGTAGTAAATTTACTGCAACTCCTGAAACTATTTTGGCTGTTGAGGAAATGTAACAAGATGGAAGGAAGGGCCTAATTGAATTTGTAAAGTACATGGGGAGATAATAAGCTGGGGAAGCGCATGATGTGTTAGCTTTGGCATTTATGGAAATGACAATGCAGAAAAGGACACAAAGAGCCTGTCAGATTGAGAAGAGTTAGTGTTACAGAAGATGAGGTACAATCATTCTCACAAGCTCAAACTCCTGACGCTGGGACGTAATCATGTGCATGAGAAACAGAAGGAGCTTCACCAATTCCCAAAATTATCCTGAAGATGAAGCAAATGCCCTTTTTTTGACGTCGTCTGATCCTATCATGTTGCTATGAAGAACTTTTTAAGCACTGGGATGATGGCTAAATGCTGAAGAATGGAGGAAGGTTACACATTTTGACCGGCAGTTCAACACTTGCAGCCTTGCTATCAGACAGCTTGTTGTGAACAGTGGAGCAGGATTGTTTTAATAATAATAACAATTTATCCTTTATTAATCCCGCGAGGGGCAATTCAGTTTTTACACTCTATTTAAAGGTTTTATATGTGATTTTTTTATACTTAAATATAATATAAATCAAGTATCTCCTCTGAAAATAACTCTGTGAGTCATGACTGTCTCCAATGGGTGTAACACCCGAGTCCCACTGTCTGTGATGTTTTCAGAGTTTTCAGAGTCCTATCTTCACTTTGTTTACATCGCCAGGACGGCCGGCTGACTCCTCCCCTCGTGTATAAAAGTTGTTTAATTGATGGACTAGAGAAAAGAAGAATAACATACTGTACTCACTGCTTAACTGTGTTTCTAGATCACGCTCATTTCAGGTAAATTTACATGCAGTGTGAAGATACCAGCATAATAAAGATCACTAGCATTAGCATGCTCACACAACAATGCAGCGCGAGTTGTTTTGGTTTCATGCTGGTGCTCAAGGGCGACATCTGCTGGATCAAAAAATCGCATATAAAGCCTTTAATGAACATGCTACACACACATAGGCCGAAATACACACACGTGCACAAACAGGATCCTATGGACAGGCGTTAATGGAGAGGTCTCAGAGTGAGGGGGGCTGCCCACAGCGAGCGCTCCACAGCAGATTTGGGGTGTCATAAACTGACATCACATACCTTATGTGTGTATATTAACCGTATTACTTGAGGGGGATCTTGACTTTTAAACTGTATGTCTTTGAACGTTTCTAGAGGTGTTTTTTGCTCATTAAGTTTACTCAACTTTTCTCTTTCTCTCACTTCAACAGTTTTCTTCAATGTTATTGATCAACAGTTCTATGTAGTCAAAAACTACAAAAATCATTTCACAGCAACATTATTCTCTAACAATTTGCATTTGAAGGTTCTTAAAGGTTAACTTCATTAGCGTAGCTTAAGCTAACAAATAATGTCATTAATTCATAAAAGATTTGGTTTTAGTTCAGATTTCTTTCTTTATTTCGATGGTCACAAAAATCTGTAAAAAACGAGTTGTAGGTTTTTCATTAAGCTGTGGTTCAAACCTTTGTCGTAAAAAGGCTTAAAGAGAGTGTTTGGATTTGTTCTTTCAACTTCTGACATTTCTTAATCTGTGGTTTAGACCGTTTTCATGCCTATTGTTCAGAATTAGTTCTCTTTTTTTCCACTGTGTCCTCTCATTGAGATGCCCTCATTGTTTACTAGCAGAGCTGTTGTCAGCCAAACACAAAATGAATGAAAGGAGGTGAAAGAGTTTGATGTTCAGCATTTCCTACTGCGGTGAAACAAAGGGCACTGCTCTCGCTCCGTGTTTCCTCCTTTTACTTTGATTCTTTATCAAGATCTAGTTAATTGAACCGGACAGGCCTGAAAGAAATCTTAATTATGTTTAGCAGACGTTACAGATCGGGAGACAATAACTGGTCTTCGGTGATTAATTTTTGGCCCCTGCCACTTCGTTTTTGTCGCAGGTTATGTTGTAAAGTGCAAACTAAGATCTCAGTCACACAAAGATCAGGAATCCACCAACACTAGTGAACAAGAGGTCGAATTATTCCTGCAGTTCAGATCTGCTATAGTATACCTTTTCACTTCTATAAACAAAGTGAAATCAAACCAACATATTAAACACTTTAACACATCATCTTGTATTCTATCAATGAAGACTGTAATGGTTATCTAAAAAGGAGAATATTTAAAAAAAGGCTTTATTCACATGAAAATTCTTTATACAAATCATTGAGACCGTTTCATTTCATGAAATTACATCAAATTTACCCTTATAGACATGTAACAGCATCATTGGTGGCCTTGGGGTTCAAGGCTTTGTGATTTTAACTTCCTGGGTTTCATTCCAGCCTGTTGGGACTTTTTTGCATTATTTTATTTCATCTCTTTTTAGTGTCTGACTAAAAATACAGCCAAAGTGATTGTTGAGTAGGGGTTGTTGCTGCTGTATAAATCCAATGAAGAAATCGCAAAACAGACTGTGGATTATTCTACGGTTTAATCAGCCGAGGTCAGACAGTTACAACAGAAACACAAATTGTTAACAATCACAAACTAACAAAGTACTGACAAAGTTTCTATGTTAACAGACTTGCTTATATTCTGCTAGAAGGTACACCCTACAAATTCTTAAGGCAAGAAAGAAGACATCAACTTGACTCGTAAATGTCAGACATATACATTTTATTCTTAGCAAACCTTTGCTTACAACAGACAGTTGGCTCCAAACCAAATATGACTCTGCTGCTATGAGATGGTTTACATACATATGGTTACAGCTTCAACCTAAGAGAAGAGATACTCTTAGATGGTAGACAGATTTAAATGGTTCATTCACAAAGTTACCAAAATGTATGAATTCATGAAAATTTGTACTAAAAGTGATGTTTATAAGTTTTAGGGGGAGATTTCTCCTCACAAAAATGGCTTGACATGTTGCTTTGTTACAGTTTGAATTCACTGTAAGCAATAAGTAAGAGATTAAATGTAATGTTAAAAGTATTATTTTACTTTTACTTGATCCACAGAAGCCATTCAAAACAGTGATAGACAATGTAATAATCGTGCGTTCATCCCAACAGCAAATCAGTTTCTGTTGCTAATTGTTTTTCTGATTGTCGGCAGGATTACAGAAAAATGACTCATCTGATTTTCATGAAACTTGGTGAATGTCTCAAGTATTGGTCGAAGAAAAACCCATTGAATTGTGGAGTGAAATAAAAAGTAAGACTCGCCAACTACTGACGATATTGTCCAAATTCTAACCCCATGGTGTCAGATCTAGTCACAAACATCCACAGGGTGTTTTTTAGCAGCATTGTGAAAAATGTCTGACCCATTTTGAATTAAACTTGTGGAAGAGTTGGGCATTAGTGGGACAATGAGCGATTAGAGCAAATCCAACACAGTATAAAGCCATAGCGGATGTTTCTGATCACCTCAATCGAGTTGCCAAAGATTGCACCTTATTATTTTTTGATAATCAAAAAGTTCAAACATGCTCGTAAAATAATATTTTTCCCGTGATCTCAGCAGATCTCAGCAGTTTGCTTCCTTTGCTTTATACTGAATATTAAGTGAAGAAATATCCAGACAAGCACACACACACACACACACACACACACACACACACACACACACACACACACTCACTCACACACCCAGCCTTTGGACTTAAGTTTTTGTAATAAAGACCCCATGTTGTTCCCCGTATTAGGAACATCTCAGGTGGAAAATAGAATAAAAATACTTGTTCAAAAAACTTGTTTCCCATTCAGGCAAGAAATTCAAGCTTGAGTGAAGCTGGTCTGAAAGAGACGGAGATGGAGAGGGTGTGGATGGAGAGATGAAGAGAGGGAAACACAGATAGAGGGACAAAGAGGGGAAAGAAAAAAAGAAGGGGAGCAAGGAGAGATTTGGAGGAGGTTTTAATTGTTTTCCCATGATGCTTTGAGGAGGTCTCTGGGCTCAAAGTGTCGGAGCAGAAAGCTGTTGGAGGGCCAATCGTCCTGGCAACCAAGCCTGACCCTTCAGCACACACACACACACACACACACACACACACACACACAAACTCTGTGGTTCATTTAAAGTCTGACATCAGCAGGGTGGAATGTGGAGGGGGGGCTGAATGGGATCAGGAGGCTTAATTTGGGGGGGTCAATGATGAGGAGATGAGGATGAGGAATAGATGATGAGGAAGGGAGGAGAACAAGTGGCAGCAAGGGATCATGGGAATTTCGACAACAGTGTAAGAAAACACCAAAACACAAATCACCTGATAAATAAAAAAGTATGAATGAGTCTTTGTTATTGATACTTTGTTAATGAGTTTGTTGTTATTCAATTGCGGAACAAAAGTAATTCAATACATTGGTCGCAGCGTTAACTTAGTGTAAAAAGAGTCACTTAATTTCTGTTTAAAAAAACGGTAAAGTTCCCCTTTAAGTGACAGAAACGAAACACTAGTTCTGAGTTTTAAAAATGAGTTGGAATCAGAGCGGAGGGAAGTGAATTAAACTGTCATTTTGTCATTTCAGATACAGTCAGTGGGAAGATGGTGACTAATTCTGTTGAATATATGTCACGTTGACAGAGCAAGGATTGCCACTTTTTGAGCAATTCAACTTGAATCTCAGAGAAAGTGATGGCAAAACAAAGATACCAACTTGCATTCTGACTGGTAATCACTGTTATTAGCGGCACTGGAGTAGTAATTTGCTATGTTTCTCATTATTTGGAAAATTAGTATTATCACTGCAGAGTGTTATTCTAAACCAGCGCTAAATTTACAACAGTCAGTTTTTACAGCAACATTTACAAGTGATGTCACCAGAAACTGGAGGAAAAAAACACTTTGCAGTCAAAAGTAGAATCATTTAAAAATGCATAAAGTTGATTGTACTTTTTGCATGGAAGTGGAAGTTCACCGCGGGATTAGGGTGTGAGAAGACTGCGGGCTAAAGTCGGACAGCGGTAAAATTAAGTGTTAAGATGCGCTACCCCTCTTTCCAATCTAAACATTCTACAATTCTACAATTCCCCTATACAGACGCTTTTATCCAAAGCAACGTACATCAGAGAGTAAGAACAACACAAGTAAGGATCTAGAAAAAAAGGGAACAATGTCAGTAAGAGCAAACGATCAGCTTTGAGTCTGATTGGACACACAGGTGCTGACAGGAAGTGACCAGAGGCAAAGCACAACATTGAGGGCAGTTCTTGAGAGCTCTAATCAGTATAGAAACCATCTTATAAGTCGTCCTTATCAAACAAAAACCATCGTCATTACCATCATCATCATCATCAATAATATGGAGACCATCATCATTAAGTTAGTAGGTATTCATGAAAGAGCTGGGTCTTTAGCTTTTTTCTTAAAGGTACAGAGAGCAAGAAAGAAAATGCTTTTCCAGCTGTTTGTTCTGCAAGGTGAGGAAAAGTGGACGATGCACTCCAGTCTGCAGAGAGAGTTACACTCAGCTGTGATGAGTCCTTCGTAACGATCACTGCCCGTTCTACTGACGACGAGAAATGCATCCCAACATGTTAGAAACTGTGGTGATACACAAGACTCACATTAGCTCATATCACAGGAGTTTTAAGGCGATGGAGGAACGACGCCGACTTAAAAAAAGACACTAATTTGTGCTAATTTTTCAAAAACAAAATTGCACAAATGAACAGCAGAGGTTATCAATGTTCCCCCTCTTAATGCTCCCAGCACAGAATCACTCAATAGTCCACCACTTCACAATCCGTTTGCACCGTGAGGCAAGGTGAAGCATGTTTTCATACGCTCAAACAAAAACCTTTCTTGGACTTTTTTGGAGAAATTAATGAAAAGACACATTAAGGTATCGGTGTAATGACAAGCAACCAGAAATGTAGCTCTGCTCATGTGCAGATTGATACTCAACTTGAAAGACACTGAGGTTTCCCTCATTTAACAGTGACGTCGAGCTCACAGCATAGAAGAGGGGACACAAATTAAAAGCCAGTAGAAAAAATAAATCAGCAAAAACAGTTACAGTACATATCCAGAAAACAGCCAGCAACATATCTAAAAACAGTTACAAATCGTTGAGCAATGGTCTGTTACCATGGCCTTAAAGGCTGCACATGAGGGCAGAGTCTTCATTTTTAATATTTAGAGCTGCATAGCACATCACAACAGGCAATACTATTTAACAGACTGTCTTTGACGTTACTGACGCTGCTCTGAATGTGACAGTAGCTGTAACAGGTCAGTGATAAATACAGGTTTATGACTCCACATTTAGCATTGTTACCTTTCTTTTTTTGTCACTGAAAGAATGCAGTGAATAAATACATTTAATCTCGCCCTTCACCTTTTAGGATCAATTTCTTCCCATTTATCAGATATCGTGATCAATCATTATATGATTACATTGCAAGATATATTGATTATTGCAGGATCTGTCCACAGGCAGTGCTTTCTGCGTTTCAGCACACTTCTCACCAGCCCTCGTTTTTTTTAAAAATACTTTATTTATAGCTTTTTTTAGAAGACATAGAACATTCGAAAGGTTAACAAAGACTTGACAAACAAACAGAAAAAAAAGAAAAAAGAAAGAAAGATATATATACACATAATGTAAAAAATGCAAAATACACATGAAAAATACAAAAAAGAAAAAGAAAACACACATCATCTGTATAGTACTCTAAATGACACATTGCTATGGTCATCCTTTTGTGCAATTATACTGTGTGAGTGAAAAGCAAAGGCATTGAGGTGTCATGTGGGTCCTCTAAGAGCCGTGATGTAGTCGAGGACGGGTTGCCATATCTCTTTGAACTTGGTTGCTTTGCCCAACAACTCATATCTGATCCTCTCCATAAGATACGAGAGACTTCTGTAGGCCAGGCCTCAAAGCAGCCAGCCCTCATTTTTGCTTGGTTACGAAAGTTAACTTCTGCTTCTCTCATGTCCGTTAGGTGTGTTTTAGAGAGGGCTGTGTGCTTTATATTTGCTTCAATTCAAGGAAATATCACCAACAATGTAAAGGACTCATGTCATGTCATCAGCAGCAGCAGAACACCTGGAAATTGTCCCCTCGAAGACATGAGTCAGACTGTCGTCGTTATGGGAAGAAGTGAAATTGATGAGTGTGGCGCTGAACTGTTTCAAGAGTGCAGTGACAAAAAAAAAAAAAAGCTGAAGCTGAAGGCCCTTATGTGTGCTCAGGGCGCTGAGTGCTGAACTACATTGGTTTTGTATTGAAACAAGTGCTGACAGTGCAAAAAGAGCCGTCTGATTACATCTTAATGCAGAGACAAGCTAGAAGAAGAAAAAAGGGACCATGCTCAAAGTTGGTCTCCCTCCTTTTCCTGTCTGTCAGGCGGTTGAAGCATTGGACCCACTCTCTTCCTGAGAGAAGAGAAACTTGTGTTGGTGGAGATGGAGGGATGGAGGGATGGAGGGATGGAGGAAGGAGAGGAGGGAGAGTTCTTGGCTTCTTTGTTTCCAGGCCTTGATGTGTGACCAGCAGCCTCTCCTTCCCTCCCTCCCTCCTTCCCTCCCTCCTTCTTTACTTATGACATGCGGCCCAGCTCTTCTCTCCTCTTTTTTTTGCTCCTTCCCTTCTTTCTCTCTCTTCTTTCCATCCTACCGTCTGCTTTCCTCTCACTTCTTCTTTCCCCCCCTCCTCTTCCTCTTCACCTCCTCTCTGCCCACCCATACTGTCTCCACAGGGAGCTGCTTCACACTGAGAATGAATCAAAAGGCAAAGGAGAGAAATATCCTTTCAACGTGCACGCACACACACACACACACACACACACACACACACACACACACACACACACACACACACACACACACACACACACACTCACACACACACACACATGCACACACACACACACAGACCAGAGGACTGTGTGGGAATGAACCAAGGGGCCTTGCTCAAATCCCTGTCTCTAGGCAACCAGCAAGGATATGCTGGGGGAACAGCATTAAAGTTGGAGAAAAACTTAAAAACACACACGACAAACACACACACTCGCACAAAGACGCACACACTTTCAGGCTCACTCTCTTTCTCTCTGTATTTGTAAAACTAATTAGAAATGTTGAGCCATAAAAAAGCAGCAAAAGGTGAGCAAGGGAGCCTACAGTGATCCTGTGTGTGTGTGTGTGTGTGTGTGTGTGTGTGTGTGTGTGTGTATGTAGAGAAATGATTAAGTGTCACACCAAGTGTTGACCTTCAGAGGTTTGACTCAAAATCAACAGTGATACAGAGGTGAGCAAGAGCGCAAGAATGTGTGTGTGTGTGTGTGTGTGTGTGTGTGTGTGTGTGTGTGTGTGTGTGCAGTGCTTGAATTGAACTGCAACAAACAGTCACTTGTGTTTATTTTATATGTGTGTGTGTGTGTGTGTGTGTGTGTGTGTGTTAGTGTGTGTGTGTTCGTTTGTACACAAATGTGTGTCTTAGTGCACGCGCGTGTGTGTGTGTCTGCCACCTCTGCAGCTGGCCCTCCATCAGCAGATTAATAAGCTTTGTTGCCACGCCGACCGGAACCTAGTGACAACCATCCAGGCCCAAGGCATCATGGGTAACGGACTGACTGGCTGCAAGCTGGCCCTTGTTTTTTACAGCTCTGTTTTGTCCCACATCGTTCGTCTGTGTGTGTGTGTGTGTGTGTGTGTGTGTGTGTGTGTGTGCGCGCGCGTGTGTGTGTGTGTGTGTGTGTGTGTGTGTGTGTGTGTGTGTGTGTGTGTGTGTGTGTGTGAGTGTGTGTGAGTGTGTGTGTGTGTTTGTGCGTATGTGATAGTTAATTGCTGCTGTCTTTGCCACCCTTCTCAATGACATCACTGCGGTCACAGATGTGTTTTTTTGCCCACTTCTTGGACCCCTGGACACACACGCACACACACGCACACACACACACGCGCGCGCGCGCGCGCGCACACACACACACACGCGCGCACACACACGCGCACACACACGCGCACACACACACACACACACACACACACACACACACACACACACACTCACTTCATATCTTATTATTCTTGCTCATTGTAGTCCTTTAATCTTTTTTTAATTCTTGCCGTCTGTGTTGCAATATTTAAAATATCATTTAGAATTTCTGGCCTGTAGTTTGAGTTGTGTTAAACAGATGACTCAGTGGTCATCATCATGACATGATTGATTATTGTTACAAATGACAAGAGGAATGTGCTCTCTGCTTTTCACTCTTTACCGCACTATTTTTTTTCTTTATTCATCTCAACAAAACTTAGAGGAGAACTTTCACATTACTTTTCTATTGAATACAGTTTGAGGATTCACAAGAGACAAATCACTTGCAAAAAAAAAAAAAAGCTTACAATCGAAACAAGAGGGGTTCTATATTTCGAGTTATTGTCTCTTCTAAGAGCCAAAACAAAACTCTTACAGTCCTTAATGTCTCCTAAAGTCATCTCAATATAGTATTTCCTCTGAAATCTCTGCTTTTTGAACCTAAAACTTTATGTTTGTGATATCCGCTAGCTTAGGCCACATGTACACTTAGCGACATCATGACTTTATAAAACTTTTTACAGGTTGAAGTAATGCAATACGTTACATTAACTTTATATTTCAAAACAGTGTACTGACCCTTTATTTTCTAAAGAAAGATTAGTAGTAATTATAAATGTCAGAGCCGATGCAGCTGATAACTTGTCCTTAAATAAAGACTCTTTATATATATGTACCTTTCTTATTCCTCTTCATTAGGAAACATAAAGTCAGACTCTGACTTCAGCTCCTACTTGAACTCTCTTCTTGTGATGTCTCGTGTCCTTGTCCTTTCTTCTCCCTCTTTAAAAGCTACTTCTCCTTTCTTTCTTTCTTCCTCTCTTTACATTTTAAACTTTTTCAGCCGTTCATTCTTGTCCTACAGCAGTTTAAAACTCTTGCCGATTGTTGTCGGGGCTCTGTGTCTCTCCTCTGACCTTTAGACCTCTCGTGCTGTTGGTTGTAATGCCGGTGTGCTATTGTGCTGTTTCACCTTTTGTTGATCGTGCTGCTGCTGCTGTGAGCAGTTTTGTGTCTGAATGAGACAATGAGACAGAAACCCTACAGGTCAAGTCCAAGTCAGGACGAGGACATGTTGAATCCAGTTTGGGACAAATGTAGTTCATAAAATTTCTATGTTCTTTCAATATACAAGCAACTTGAACAAAAAGGATTTTCTTTCCAGAATCTGCATGAAGAGTAGAAGTGTTTCCACCTAAACTAGAGGTGTGATGTTTGTTTCTGTAAAAGACTTGAACTGGGGCAACATATGTGAAGATAAATTAAGTTTTTATGAACAACAGATAAGTTCCTCTTCATGAAACTGAAAGACTAAGGAGAGTGTTGTCTCAGACTACCACACTTTGAATTAACTCAGACTCACAGTAAAGCGACTTAAACCCTGTTGTCTCTCTCTTTTGTCTCATGTACTTGTCACTTTATTTACTTCTGTCATTTTCCAATGATTTTCTGTCCTCCTCCATATAGTTTCCCTATCTTTCCCCCACACATCCCGCTTTCACTTTTTGTCACAAACTCTCACTACCCCTCTCTAAAGGCGTTCCTATCTTGCTCTATTGTGGGGCCATGCAGTTGCAGTGCCCCCTGGTGGCGGACAACCATCACAACATATCTTATATAGCCAAAAGTAAATGCTCCTAAATGCTTTTTTCAATTCTATTATTGCCTTTTTCTCATGTGTCAAATGAAGTAGTGAAGTAGAAGGGTGAAGATTTGATCATATCAAAAATCAGGATCCGGTGTTTCACTGCCTATGGGGAAATGTTTGTCTGTGGGTGTGATTCTCTAAGAATATCAGAAAATGATAATAAAATGAGCTGTAGGGCAGAAGAGTGTGTTTCAAAGCTTGTTTTACATCAACTTCAGGGCAGTTCTGGACCGAGAGTTGAGGAAACATGACTAAAAAATAAGGCTGAAGGAGAAAAAATTGGAAGGAAATATATAAATGAAAAAGTAGCAGGGGGACATGGACGCATTCTGACTCGAGCAATAGAGGAGAATTTTATGCTGAGATCATGAAAACCACATTTGAAGATGACTCCAAACCGCTTTCATCTCCAGTCTTGCTTGTGAAACCACATTAAAGCGACCGCGGCAACACAAAATACCAACTTCTGTCACGTCACGACGAGCACTTCTGTCAGATCACTTCTCTCACTTTTAATTTCTGACGCCTCCGCGAGCCGCTCTGAAGTTAAATCAGGCTCTCCCCGGGCGTAATGGAGACACGTGAAACCACTTGCAGAGTGGTTTTTGGCTCAGGTATGATTTCCACAAACAGGCAAAGATGATTGACGTTTGGCTGCCAGACGGGGAACATTTCTCAGTCAGCACATTTGTATTATGATTGTAGAAGAGAAGGAAAGGAAATAGTGAAGAATAAGAATCGAATGAAGTGGAATAGAAAAGCAAGCATCAAAGCAGAAAAAAGAGAGGATTAGAATCAAAGTAAAAGTTGAAAATCACTTGACATTTGGTCCGTGTTAAATTATCCATGACTGAACGGCGCAGACTGTGGGCCTCACTGAAAGCTACTTTGTCTGACCGAGCTCTGTCCGTCTTAATGAAGCTAAAAGAGTCTTAAACAGCTTAACACAGTCTTCAGGTTTCTACCTGTGTAAGGCAATACAGTGAGTGTAATGATGCACAGAGTAACGCTGTGTGTGTGCAAAAGAAAGGAAACTATACTGTACTGTATGCAAGCGTGTGTGTGTGTGTGTGTGTGTGTGTGTGTTGGTAGGAGCGAGGAGACAGTGCAGGTGAAAGCAGAGACGACATCAGAGTCCATATTAAAGGATAATTACAACTAAACAACAGGAGACTGTTCCCATGAAGAACCCTGAGGGGGGATTATCACTGCTTATTGCTCCTTTACATTGTAGAGCTTTCATGTTAGTGTGTATGTCTGTGTGTGTATGTCTGTGTATGTGTGTGTCTACTCACCTCACTTTAGCATTATAAGGGCTAACTTAATTTAGCATTGAGGAACTAAGAAGTCTTTATTTGCAACTTCCACTACTGTACCCTGCAGCTAAATCTTGATGTTCCTGAATCCAATTAATGCCATTTAATTCTAATTTTTCTTTTTTTTAAAACGCATTATCTCTCAACAAGGAACCTGAAAGTGTAGTTTCCTTAATGACCTCATCTAATTACAATAGGATTTTGTGGGGGGGGCGGGGGGGGGGGGAGCGGCCAAGAGGCTGGCCAGAGGTCACACAGCTCCCCCCTACAATCAGATTTGCCACGCCCTGAAAACACACTTCATGACACCCCCACGTACCGCTAAGTCTGTACCCCCACTTTGACTTTGATTGCCCCATGTGCAGAGGCAAGGGTCCTCATCGCAGCAGCCGTGGGTTTGAGTCTGGCCTCAGCTGTATGTCATCCCCCCTCTCTCTCCTCCCAGCATTTCAGCTGTGTCTCTTCAGCTGTCTTATCTAGTGAAGGTTAAAGGCCCAAAAATATATTTTTAAAAAACAACCAAAAAACACAGTTTGACACACTGAGATTTTGTAAGTATTTCTTGTTTCTGAACACTCTGTGCTTTTGTCATTTCATCAGTCTATAGGAGAACATTAATGTCTGTGATAAATAAATGAACCCCTCGCTCTTCCCCTCTAAAGCCTGCCTGTCTTTTGCCAAGAGGTTCGATCCCCTGCGTCACAGAGAAACATGTGCGCTGGTATCACTTCTCTGCTTTTGATGCCTTGAGGCACAACCTTTTCTGTTTAAGGGAAGCATTATCATGCTGTTGTTTTGTGTTGAGGTTAATATTTTCTTTTAAATATTTTCGATATTCATGTATAACCTCAGTCCTGGCCACTGGTACTTGATTACGTGATATTATCGTAACACTGATGGATTCTTCACAAAGTTCATTGTTTGTTGGTTGTATATGACTTAAAAGCTTTCTTGTTTTGGAAAGCAAATCTTTACCTCAACTACCTCAATCACATCTTGTCATATTTCTTGACTTAGTGGCCCCCATGGCGGTATAAATTGGACCCCTAACATAAGAGACTTCCTAAATGTTGAAAACCACTGGTGTGGAGAATGAAAGTGCAGCAATTTCATGTAACACTCAACCAAAAATAACTTCCAGTGTCACAGCTGTCATGATTTCTATCATTAACATTAATCACCAACTCTTAATTTGACCTTTTTTTTCTCCTGAAAAAAGTTATTCCAAAAATAGTTTTGATTTTAGTTTGTGGTAA
The DNA here is from genome assembly GCF_963930695.1 of Labrus bergylta. Lineage (NCBI taxonomy): Eukaryota > Metazoa > Chordata > Actinopteri > Labriformes > Labridae > Labrus > Labrus bergylta. The sequence continues at coordinate 5,369,787 of NC_089200.1, forward strand.
AAAAATCAAGTATTTTGAAGGTAGTTCATGGTCAGATCAGACTTAAAAATCCAACATTATTTTATCAATCAAAAGATGCTGAAATTTTTCTTTGAAAGCTGATTTCTCGTGTCATTCTCAAGGCCGGTGGAAAAAAAATACAGGATTTGGAAAATACTTCACTGAAATGTTTTCCTTGTTTTCAAGGTCTCATTACATAGAAAAAGAAAATTGAAGCCTGTAATTACTTTTCACTTTAAACCACTGACTCACCTCTTCCCACTTGTCTGAGTTGTTTCCTGTTTTCATCTTAAGGAACTTTACTCAGAATGAACTTTTTCACCCTTCATGTTTTTGTCCTGACATGTTGCCAAAGAGTTGAATTATTTAAAAAAAACCAGATCATGTGTCATTAATACATTTATAATAATATTTTTAGCTGGTTTAACAGACTGAAGGATACCTGATGACCGTCAAACTTTCTACCAAAATAAAAGTGACCAAACTTGCTACTGGATCACTGAGGTCTTCAATATAAAAAGTTTAGTGGCCCCTGCTCGGTCTCACAGCTCCGCGAGCCCTCCCTGTGAGACAACGCCCGAGTCCCAGCAGAAAATTAGCGCATTTAGCTGTCATCGCTTAGCTCGCTTTACAATCCGACCAGCATTCACACAGAGGGCCCTGGTCTCTTTTCTCTCCCCTGCATCCATCCACCCACTCCCCACCCCACCTCCAGCTCCCAGTCCCTCGCTTGCTTGCTTGCTTTCTTTCTTTGAGCAGGAAAGGTGATCCTCTGTATAGCTCAGAGATCAAGACTGGAAGGTGTAAACTGCAGATAAATGTGATCAAGTGTCTCCGCTATCACAAGCCCTCACATCGGAGTGGCTGGCTGGATGGCTGGCTTTACCTCCCTCCTCCTCCCCACCCCCCCACCCCTGGCCTCCACACCAACATGGATTAGCTGCCCCCTCTTTGTGCCTCTCAGACAGGTGAAGGAGATGAGGAGATGTTCAGCCGTTCTGGACCTGCAGACCTTTCAGACCTGCTCTCACTGGTAAAACGACACTGAGCGGCTATCATTAACCTCGTATAGACCCGTCTGACTCAAAGGTCATTCATGGCCTGCTGGACTATTGGGGGCAACAAAACACTTAGTGAGATGAATTCAGATAGATACCATCATATGCATGCATCATTTGATGGCATCTCTGATACTAATAAGGTTTCTGTCAACAAAAAAACGAATATGGTCCCCATGTTATGTTGATATTTTAACGTGTTTAATTGTTAGCTTTGTTTAAAGTCTTTATATGTGATTATTCACACTTAAATATAATATAAATCAAGTATATCCTCTGAAAATAACTCTGAGTCATGACTGTCTACAATGGGTGTAACACCTGAGTCCCACCGTCTGTGATGTTTTCAGAGTTTTCAGAGTCCTATCTTCACTTTGTTTACATTGCCGGGACGGCCGGCTGACTCCTCCCCTCGCGTTTAAAAGTTGTTTAATTGAGGGACTAGAGAAAAGAAGAATAACATACTGTACTCACTGCTTAACTGTGTTTCTAGATCACGCTCATTTCAGGAAAATTTACATGCAGTGTGAAGATACCAGCATAATAAAGATCGCTAGCATTAGCATGCTAACACAACAATGCAGCGCAAGTTGTTTTGGTTTCATGCTGGTGCTCAAGGGCGACATCTGCTGGATCAAAAAATCACATATAAAGCCTTTAAACCTCCGTGTTCTTGTTGCTATGCAGGCTGTTTGCAGGTCTGCAGTTGGAAGTTGGGAAACATCTTTTTGCTGGACCTATGCTGCCCGCTACTCATTTTTTGCATACAGCTAACAGGTCCAGGCTACGCTAGCTTCAAGCAGTAAAGTTGTGTAATGGGTAATGTAGGCGTCAGGTTTTGTCAAGGAAGAGGAATCTCACCTGTTAATCTACATCAACATTGTTCTCTAAAATATGTTGTTCTCTTGGTGTCAAACACAAAAACTCTTCTGAAATAATACAAGAAGAGAGTTAACTCTACTTAAAGATGTTCATGTACTCCAGTGTTATCTGATTGGCAGGTTAGTGTGATGAGCGTCTCCAAAACAAGCTATAAGATCTGAATGTCAAATATCGCAAGGAATATTATTTCTCATAGTTGTATGGAAAACATTACTGGTTGATAAAAGACCAGTAATTGCCAGAAGATTGCACAATAATGGATGCTAATTGCATATATCTAGAGAGGTTGAAAGTTCACTTTTATAGAGAACCTGAACACCTCTAATTGAGTGCTGAGGAGGATAATTAGTAATGTTTGAAAGAGGGAAACCATGAAAGGTTTCTGTCCTTTTTTCTGACCTAATGACCTCTACTGGTTGACTGGCTGCAGATGGAGGATATATTCTGATGCTGAAAATGTTACCGTATAAGCACCAATGGGTAAGCCTCGAGTTCCCCCTCTCACTGCAGCACATGCCAAGTCACTAAAGTTCAACCATACAACCACAGAAAAACACATCCTGTTCTTATTCCCACAGCATCAAGTACTAATGCTTGGTCAAGGCCCTCAGCATCACAAACAGTAAACTTGAATGTAAACTTTTCAGAGGCAATATTAAGACGCTCAGAGAAACACTTCTCAGTTATTTAGTAAAAAGACAGAAGCATTAGACGACACATGGCCTTCACCCAGAAGATCTGGTTTGAGACGTCACATATGAAAGTATAGTAAATGGAATTAATAGTTTAACCTACTATATGATGATTATAAACCAAAATAGATCTTATTTATTTATTTAAAATAGGGACAGTGCACATTAATGAACATAAAAATTCAAATATGCCAGATTATAGCCACAGGCTGATGTCCATCTGTGGTCCCTTGGCAGTTTGGTGGTAAACAGGAAAACAAGTTACATAAAACCACAAAGACAAGCAACACCAATACAACAAGTAATGACAAAATAACAACATATACTGTACATTAGGAGACAGAGACACATAAATATACCACTATAAAGAGTGGCTGTTTTGTTCAGATTGAACCATCATGAAGTGCATGAAGTTATGTAGAGAGAGAGGAACCTGATGTGTGTTCATGATAAACAGCAGGAGCCTCAATGTGCATCTAGAACAAGTGGGATGAGGTATTTGTGTTTGACGGCTTGAGATGAGAAGATGTTGGAAAACAGTTTAAACTGGTCAACTAAAACACCATGAAGTCCATGAAAACAGCAAAAGAATTAAATTCAGACTGAGGGGATTTTATTGGGAATAAAAACATCAAGCAGACTGAGAACCTAGCCTGAGAAATCCTGCAATTTTTCACTTACTTTTTATTATCGTCAACCCTGTTTCTGTTTTTTTTTCTTAAGGGGATATGTGCCAGGGGGAGGGGTCTAATTGTTTGTTTGTATGTATGTGTTTATCTTGAAATACACATTCTGTACGGACATTTCTAAATGGAAATATTGTTAATATGTAAAAGCAATAAAGAAAGTTTAAAAAAAAAAAAAAAAAAACACCAAGCAGAGTTGGTTAAAATAAATGGTTACATGCCAAACAAAATGGGACTTCTTGACAATGCCAAGGTTTGACTTTTATGATCAATGTTGGATTTATGAATACAGACAGTAGTATAAAAAGATTATTTCATTCACCACAGAACTTTCTAGACCAACACGAGCACTTTGACACTCATATGCACTATGAACAAATATGAAAGAGAAATCCCTCAGTGTACCATAGAAAAAAAATGTCCAAGAAAAATATGAGAAGATACACAAGAAGAGAAAAAAGCAACATGGCGTGAGTTCATGTTCTGTTTGCTTAAAGAGGCTTCATGCAACAAGTGAATGGTTAAGGTTGTGTTGTCTTTTTGTTATCAACCTCCTCAATCAACATCCTGCCATTACATTCGTCGTGACATGGTGAAACTTTGTGGCACAGTAAACTAAATAAAAGGACACATGGACTCTGTTTTCCACCAATTAACCTCTTTCAATATGTCTGAGTATAAACTGCTCTATTGACACCTCTTTTCTTCCACTTTCTCCATCTCCCTCCAGCTCCCCTCCTCGACGGCTAACGCGCCTGATAAACCATTTATCCCTCCAAGGACGTTTTTCCCATCAGAGCGTCCATCCAGTGAAAATTACACACTCGACACACAATGGAATCTGTTCCTATCGTCTCGGCACAGAGAGACCCCAGAACCCACATCTGCTCCCGAATACCCCAGACAATAAACAATTCGCTCCTCCATGTTCAAATCTCATTTTTCGGACAAAGTCTGCGACAATAAAAAAGAAATAAATTACGCCGCTGCTGCCTTAGCCATTCCCGGAGACGTGGGGAAAAGTTTTTCTCAGAGTTTTTTTTTTTTCGCGGGCGAGCAGATTCCTCTGTGCTAGCCATTATCTCAGGGAGGAAGTTAATTAAAGTGGCCCAGTCTGAATCAATGGGGGAATTTGCTTCCGCGCGACGGACAGACTGACGGGACGAGCAGAGTGACGGCCATGACACCACTTCAGAAGAGAAGATTAGCCCGGATACAAAACTCTCGGCTCTGATCGGCCCTACGCTGCCGCTCTCCTCCTGGATTACTCCTCTCCCACCCCTCCCTCTCCCTCCTTTCTTTCTCCTATCTCTCCCTTTCTATCCATCCATCCGCGCCCCCCCCCCCCCCATCCTCTATCCTCCCAAAAGAACTCGAGGAGGCTTGCCTTCAAAGCTCGTCACTCCTTCCATCCCTGTAATTCCTCACATCATTACCAACTTTCCGAAACTTAATTTTAGCAATTACACATGCAATTAATTAATAAATGTGCTGTCATTACAGCCCCTTGTGTGATCTGAGCCCCATGAAAGGGAGGTTGGAATAAAGTGGTCAAATGAACTGGGAGGGCTTCAGAGAGAGAGACAGAGGGAGGGAATGAGATTGTTATTAAGGGATTGCGGAGTTAATCGCTTGAGGGGCTGGCTCCTCTATCAGGAGTCAGAAGTCTGCAGGGAGAGCCAATGAGAGACAGACTGCGAAAGAGATCGGGGACAGACGGACAGAGAGCGAGACAACAAGACGAGAAAAAGGGGCAGAAGAAGAAGAGACGAGATGGAGAGGATGGAAATAGACCAGAAGAGAAAAGAAGAGAAAAGAAAAAACGAAGAGGAAAAGAAAGATTCAGACGGATGGATTATGAAAAAAGGAGTTCTCAGGTCACAATAGAAAACATCAGGAAAGACAGAAGACACACACGCTCATATCACACACACACACACACACACACACACACACACACACACTCTCTGCTTAATTATAAAACATTGTTTTGATTATGTTTTTACAAGTTTAAAGGAGCAATATGTAACTCTGACACCTAGCGTTTAAAATAGGTACTACAGTCCAAATTCAAAACGTAGGAGAGAGCCGTCTCACACCCGTCCCCTCCTTCCTAAAGCTGATGTACACGCAAGTTGCAATGACGGGACAATGAAGCTTCAGTGTTTAGCCAGCTCTGCATCCGTCTTGAAAACTTTCTTCATTCTAACCCTTTCTCCATTTTTCACCGATATCCCATCTCCAGTATCTATCATAGTTTTACCATAGCAGATGGTTTTTTTTTAGGTCGGGTAGAATCACTTATATGAACCGATACGCTTTTAGCTTCCATCGCTGCAACATCTGTAAGTTTGCCATCTCATGTCTGGAAAACTGAGGGGCGTCCAAAACGGTCGTGTGTGTTGCCTTAAAACCGCCAGAAGCCAACACTTCAACACAGCATGTTTTCTCAATATCTGATGATAGAGTAAGGTCATTTTAAGATTCAGTAGATATCTTACATATTGCTCCTTAAAGGCTTTATATGCTTTATATTTTTTGATCCAGCAGATGTCGCCCTTGAGCACCAGCATGAAACCAAAACAACTCGCGCTGCATTGTTGTGTTAGCATGCTAATGCTAGCGATCTTTATTATGCTGGTATCTTCACGCTGCATGTAAATTTACCTGAAATGAGCGTGATCTAGAAACACAGTTAAGCAGTGAGTACAGTATGTTATTCTTCTTTTCTCTAGTCCCTCAATTAAACAACTTTTATACACGAGGGGAGGAGTCAGCCGGCCGTCCGGGCGATGTAAACAAAGTGAAGATAGGACTCTGAAAACTCTGAAAACATCACAGACAGTGGGACTCGGGTGTTACACCCATTGTAGACAGTCATGACTCACAGAGTTATTTTCAGAGGATATACTTGATTTATATTATATTTAAGTGTGAAAAATCACATATAAAGACTTTAAAACATAGTTTCAATAGAGAAGGATAAAATAAAACAAAGAAGAGAAACATATTGTGGTGATTCTCTAACAAATTTTCTTTCTTCAAAAAAACATCTTGGGGTAGTCAACAGACAAGAAATCATTTTGTTTAACGAAGGGTAAATGTGGAAAATGTCCCCAAATTGCAGAGCTAAAGGCAGAAAGTGATTCAGTGTTCCCCTTCAAAAGTTAAAAACAGACGTTTGTAGTATTCTCTGCTTGTTTATTTGTTAGCTGTTATCGTTGGTGTTGTGCTACCTGATCTGAATGCAGTGGAACAGAGCGCTGACTCATTCATCAGTTCAGTGTGTTGACGGGAATCACACCTGATATAAGGAACAGTGTCGCGTTACAGGCGTGCGTGCGTGGTTGTTTTAGTTGGTATCAGATGTACAATATGAGAACAGAGTCTATTAGCCAATATTCCTGCTTCATCATGCTCCACAGAGCAGAAGCAGTGACTGCTGGAAACCTTTGGCCTTCAAGAGTCGACGTGACTGTCATCGGCTTTCCACTATGTGAGTGTAACTTAAACTGCTGAGAGGTGGACGCATTTATAATGAAACTTCAAGCTTTTAGTCACTTTTTATGTAAATGTAGAGAAGGTCAGTTTAAAGAAAAGTTTATGTTGAAACTTTTCGTAACAGAAAATGTGTCAGAATTTTTATTTTTTTACATCAGTACAGGCAGCATTTGCTATTAATAATAATACTATTGCTATAAATAGTTATTATTATAATGATAAATATACACATTCATACACATAAATCAACACATTTATATTTTGAAGACATAGATAGTTATAAATATTGTAAAAAATTCTTCCTACATTTTCTTCTGCCCTCTTGTTGAAGGTGAATTTCCTCTTTTTATTTACATATTTCTAATTTGATTCAATTCAAAGACTTGCAACCTGCATCAGCATTTGTCGAGGGCTGGTGGAGCAAAACATCTGATACCTTGTTTTAAAATGATAAAAGAAAGAAAAGTCAAAATAAACTTCAGAAGAAGAAGGTTTCAAGAGACAAATGCAAGTCAATAAGTCATCAAGTCAGTCAAATAAATCAAGGAGACGAGTTTGTGATCTCTTTGTTTTCCTTAAAAAAATATATTTAAGTCTAAGCAATTCTACTTTGACAATAAATGTTCTCTTTGATCACACACCGATATAAATCGTACAATAAGGAGAATTATTTTGCTGCCAGGTGAAACTCAGAAACTCTCCCAAATATAAATGAACCTGAAAATCAAACATGCTTTAGGTTCAATTAAATACAAAACACATCCAGTGTCATAAAAACCTTGAATTGACTAAACTGCCTCCATCCATCACGACCCTCAGTGGTTTACCCTTCATCACCAGTGTCACCTATTTTTTGTTATCGTTGACATTAATCACAGACGGACTCAAATGAATTCTCCATTCAGACGGGATGTTTGTACAGCAAATGTGTTGAACATGACGTAAAACATAAACATCAGACCATCCTAACAAATCACACTCATTGGTGGTACCCCAATATGAAAGATTTTTGATATTTAGAATTGAAAATCGGAATGATCCCGTCAGTACTTTCAGAGCAAAATCAAAAAGAGCGAGCAACAGAGAGAGAGAGAAAGTGGCAATGTTTTCAAGCAATGCTGATATCCCAGCACTGAGGCTAACATTAGCTAGCATGCCTTTGAAAATAAATGAACAGGTAACATTGAACCTCTAGTTCTTGCTTTAGAGCACTCCCACATTGTGGGGCGTGGCCTTGTGTTTAAAAGACATGTTGGTGTAAACAGTTCAAGCCTACAAAAGAGGAGAAGACGTTTTGGTATTGAGTGTCCGGAGGTTTACTGAAACCTCTCATGTTAAAGGAGGAAAGAGGAAAAACAAGATTACAAACAGAAGAGAAACTAAATGAGTCTCTGTGTCTCCTCTCGGCTTCTCTAATCTGCTCTGAGTGCAGGCTGCTCGGTCGGGATGAATTAAAGATGAGGGTTAAAACAACACAGCTTCCAGGGTTAAGAGGACGGGGAGAGGAGGAAGACTTAGATCAAGTATGTGGAGTTGGTTATTTTTCGACTCGTTTTGTGTTTGTTTTAAGCTTTGTTAAAGAAAATCTCTCAAAAAAAAATGAAACTCTGGAGTGTTATGAATCCATTCTCGGTGCATTAGTGCGTCTACCAGTGCTGTGTATTCATCTTAACTCACTGTTACACACATTGCATCTTTGCTTTGTGTTCTCCTCTCTCGACACCTGCCAGGATGTATGGGTATGGTCCGCACTCTGCCAGTTCCATCCCAACACGCCCGCCTTTCAAAACAAGAACTCTCCCTCTCTCTTTTTTAAAGAGAAAAAAAGGGTAATTCTGTGAATTAAAATGCTTAAATGACAGTCAATCAGGCTTGTAATTCCGTCTGGTATAATTAGAGGCTGGGAAAACTAATTACAGCGGAGAAACCTAACTCTCCTCTCGCTCCTGCTCCTCTCGCTACTACAGCAAACCCTCATCACCGAGATCAGGTGACAGCTATCAAACTCGTTAGGCCGCCACGCACCGCCACACACACACACACACACACACACACACACACACACACACACACACACACACACACACACACACACACACACACACACACACACACACACACACACACACACACGCACTGTGTGGTTGAGCGAGCAGCTAGACCAAAAAGAGATAGATATGAGGAGGAGGAAGATAAAAAAAAAAAAACATAGCAGCAGGTAATCAAGAAAGAGTGGCGACAACAACAGGTTGTGTTCTTAATCAGCGGCTCAGAGAGACAGAGAGGGAGCGATGTACAGAGAGGAGGTAAAACAAGAGGAACGCAGGGCATATAGGCTGAAATATAAACTACTTTGCATCAGGTGGCTCTCGGCTTGATTACAGCTCGGAAAAAAAGCTGTTTGCAGTAAAAATTTTGATTATGCCCGCACAGTTTTACCAATCTGAATGACACAGCCAGCTGATCATTAGTTTTGGCTATAATTAACTGCTTAGTCTGCAGAAGAACTTCATTTTACATAAAGTGCTTAAGGACACACAGCGCCAAATTCTCCAGTGCAAAGAAAAGACGGGTAGATGCAGCAGCATAGATATATTCTAATACATGCAGAACTCACTCTTAAGTACCGACGAGTCTTTGCTTTAAGTATTGTGGCGCAGCCAGGTTCATTTGTCCCAAACAGCAGGCGTAGACTCAATTTGCTTGAATATGAAAGAAGAAAAAATCATAAGCAGCATCAAGCCCTAAACAAACTCATTAGGCTATATGAATTAAGAAGGTATTAAGACACTTAGGGAAGTCTAAAACCAGCTAAGATAAAAAACATATATAATACATATACATAAAACATATATAATAAAAAAACATTATTATTATTATTATAACTTTAGTCCAATCAAACTTTTACCAACTTCTACCAGGATCTGAGAGGAGCTGAAAATGTTGATACTTTTAAACGTAAAAACTAAAGAGATACCTATTCAGTCTGGCTTTTATGTAGGTGTTTTATATATAAAAAATATAATATATATATATATATATATAAATATATATATATATTTGTCTATTATTGTTTTAACTACACATTTTTTGTATTTCCTATTGTTGTGCATTAGTCTCAACTTCTCTACTTCTAAATCGAGTTTTATTTTGACCCTGTTTTGTCACTGTTTTGTTTCTTCTTGTTTTTCAGTGACTGTAAAGCACTTTGAATTACATTTGATTTGTCTGAAAGGTGCTGTATAAATAAAGCTTGATTGATTGATTGATTGAACTATCCCCACACTATATGTTAAACAACATTGCATAAAAAGCTACGTATTCAGTCTGCTTTGGTTTTGTTTTTGCTCTGCTTTTATTTATTCTTCATGTTTTCTGCATCATGTGTAATGTAGTTTATCCATTAGTCATGCTTCAAAGAGTGAATAAGAATCTGTATGACATGAGTTAGGCTCGTCCTTTTTTGTTTTCTCAATGAAATTCTATGTGGATGTGTAGAAAATGAAAAACAAAACTTAACCACATAATTATTTACAGACCTATACTCCAGTTTATGGTTTTTATGCAGATAGAAGACAGAAGTTACCATGAGCAGGTTCCTCCTTCTCTGAGATGTGTCCAGTAAAAGAAGTGCTATTTTCAACCAATCAAAAGAGAGAATCCATCTCATTTTACCCACAAATCTAGCTGATAAGATCGCCACATTGTATTGATAATGATGTTTACTACACTTCCCAGGATGCCGCTGTGCCTATACGGGCTCACAGCTGCAGTAAAGTGATACTCCCTGCTGCTTGTAGGTCAGTTATCAGAACTCTGTTATGTTAAGCGCTCGGTAACATTTCGCCCCTTTTACTTCCCTGTCATGACGCAGTATGACCAAGTATCACAGTGAGGACAAACTCTTCACCCCCAAAACAAAATGTCAAATGAAGGTTTTTGGAAGTACAGGTCAGGACTCAAAATTGTCCCAGGGTCTTATTTAGGATTTCTGTACTTCAAGGAAATTACTGAAATAACCTCTGGACCTATACAGGAGCAGTTTTACTTTTCTCTGTTCAATAAAGTCTTGAGTTGTACTTAAGATTCAAAATTGTCAAGTTAAAGGTCAAAAGACATCCAGACACAAACAGAAACTTTAGAGGAAAGTTTCTCTCTCTGTTGAGTCTTATTTACCTGTTAACCCTCCATGTGTCGTTGGTGAGTAACCGGGCTAAATGTCACTGCACATACCCTCCAAACCAGGTTGTGAAGGTGGGTGGGGGACCTGTTTCCAAGGCGACCAGGGTTTCATTTTTCGCCAGCGGCCCATTCCCAACCTGTTACCAAATGAGCCGGAGCAGCAGCACCGGAGCTTCAAAGAGCAGCAGCCTCGGAGCCGCCACGGGGGCCGCTAATGTCAGGAAACCCAATACTGCAGCTAGAACTGCTAGATTTTCAGAGAAAGCTACAGATGGAGAGACGCTAAAGTTGTTTTGGGCTTTGATTAGAAAAATTAAGAGAAAATTCTACGTTCAACAAAATCTATTTCCATTTTACATCTTCTATCAGACTGATTTCTCCTCATCAACTTCAACTTCGCCTGATGGAAGCACGTCTAATTCACATTTTACTTTCGGGACTTTTCAAAGTTTGCGTAAAATTCGCTTGATGGTTGCATGGAAACATTCAGTAACAAGTCTCACTCCCTCTTCATCTACCTGCATTTCTTGCTGTTTTTCACCCCCCTCTCTCTCTCTCTCATTTTCCTTCATGCCTGCAGGTCGCAAAGCTTCAAAGTTTATTTCCCTCCATGTTAACTTCCGGATGAATCCTTGAAATGAGGAGAGGAGAGAAGAGGAGAAGAGAAGAGAAGAGAAGAGATGGATAGTGGAGAGCAGCAGAAGAAAAAGAAAAGTGCAGGTACATGGGGTACACAGAAAGCCCAATTCTGGGACTTCAGATAATATTTCAATCATGACTCAGGTCTTTCTCCTCAGATCTAAAAGAAAGAAAGAGTTTGTACCCATAAAGGCACCAAACATAGACAGATTCTGTTAAAAAGACCGGGTACCGTGAAATATTGTGTATAAAATATACTTTTAATAACTTTGTTTTCATCTCAAAAGTTGGCTGTGTCCTTCATGGTGCGATGAATATACCAGTATAAAATGTTGAGACATGTGCCGTCATTGAATGTCAAGTGTTGCCCCCACTGTTACACAAAGCTGTGGATATTGAAAAAGCAACCACTTCATAGCTCAAAACATGCTGGGAGACATAACAACATGAGCGCATCATAATCCTGCCATTAAAGGCTTTATATGTGATTTTTCACACTTCAATATAATATAAATCAAGTATATCCTCTGAAAATAACTCTGTGAGTCATGACTGTCTACAATGGGTGTAACACCCGAGTCCCACTGTCTGTGATGCTTTCAGAGTTTTCAGAGTCCTATCTTCAGTTTGTTTACATCGCCAGGACGGCCGGCTGACTCCTCCCCTCGTGTATAAAAGTTGTTTAATTGAGGGACTAGAGAAAAGAAGAATAACATACTGTACTCACTGCTTAACTGTGTTTCTAGATCACGCTCATTTCAGGTAAATTTACATGCAGTGTGAAGATACCAGCATAATAAAGATCGCTAGCATTAGCATGCTAACACAACAATGCAGCGCGAGTTGCTTTGGTTTCATGCTGGTGCTCAAGGGCGACATCTGCTGGATCAAAAAATCACATATAAAGTCTTTAAAGAAGATGGTTTGATTGAAATGACTCAAGTACTGCACAGCGTAGGCTGAGAGATGAACTAACGTACTGGTGGCTAGCAGGAGTGCAAACTCCACATTGAAAAAATAAATAGACGGAACTAGTAAGACCTACACGGCTGCATGTTGTGGACTTTGCTCTCCAGGAGACCCCCGAAAACAGATCAATTTCTCACAATCCTATATACCAATACGACTTGTATTCCAGGTGTTTTGGTATTTAGTTTGATTTTCCCTGAATGCACCAGTGCGTTTGGTTGATAAGTTACACACTTTCAGTTCAAATGATGGTTGAAATCCTGACTGTGATATCTGCCTTTTTTCTTTTCATTGTGATACTACAGACTGAAAACAATAATTCTCCACACCTTGACACAAGAACATCTTCTCATTAGTCTTAGATGAAACGTTGCAATTGATGCCACTGCCACAACACACCTCAACACTGTGGTATGTTTGACAGACTTAAAAAGTAATAAAGCTTTCAAGCTGTACTCATCTTTGCACAGCTGAGCCAGAAATGTTGTGAGAGCGTAGCCTCAAATTATCTGCTGAATATCACACGTAATTCTATGTAATTGGCAACATGTAGCAGGATGTCTTTTTATGTATTGTGGTTCCACAATTGCTTTTATTCCAGAGTGCATTGTATTTTACAAGGTTCACTACACAAAATGATGAAGAATATGTGTTTGTCAGCATCATTAAAACACCTTGAGGTGACGGTAACGTGCCTCTGCAACTTTGTTTATATCCGCTTACATGAAAAGGGGTCGGAAATTAAAGGCAAAACCCAAAATTGGTTTTGGCAAACCTCAATCAGCAGCATCTGGCGTTGGACAATAAAGCTTATCCTGGAGTGCCACAACCTGCAGTTCCAAAAGTAACCACTTGAGGCTGGTCCTAAAGCAAGCCAAACCCCTATAAGGCCCTATTTAAAAAAAAAAAAAATCCAACTAAAAAAGCAGAATTTAACACTTTTACAGTACGGTTCAAATATCGTTCTGCCTCCAAAGTTAATTTCTCTACTTGTGAAAACTGTGCAGAGGAGTTATGCATGTTTAGAGAAACGGCTGTTTTGACTGACAGGTATAGTCGCTCCTGATCGTCTGATGTACTTCCCCTGAACTTGATGACCCAGCAGTATGCAGTTGGTGCCTTTAGGTGATTTCTTTTCTGCACATTTCAGAGACATGGCTTGTTGTTGGGTTTATTGTACTAACATGCCACAAAAAAATCGCTCGTTCCTTATCTCCCATACGTGCTGTTCTAGCTAGCTAGAGATAGCTCTCGTGTGTGTGCATGTGTGAAAGTCTGTGTGTGTCTTGTGTGTGTGTCTTGTGTGTGTCCACTGAAACAACAGCTGGTAAACAGAAGTGTCTCCTGTTTCACTCTCTCCCCATAGCTCCATTTCACAACAGATTTCAGGTATTAAGTCAAAATCTAGATAGAGTGGGTGATTCCGGCTTGATCAAGTTAGGGAGGGTTCAAAATGACACTCCCCTCATATCGCAAAAAAAAAAGTGACACACTTTTCCAGTCACAATTCAGCTCTGCTTGTCCCTATGGAGCTCTTTTTTTCCCCTCACCCTGGCCTGGATGCATCTGTTCACCTGCTCTCCACGTATCTACCTCCCTGTCTGTCCATCCATCTATCTGTCTGTCTGTCTGTCCGTCCAGGCCTGTATTCTCTCACCAGGGTTTGATTTCAGACTGAATCAACGCCCTGTAAGACGAGTCGAAAGCCAGCGGCTCTGCACAGGCTCCAGGGAGGAGACAGAGGGAGCATGGCCAAGTTTCAGCCCAGGGAGGGTGCAGTGTTCTGGGGTTAGTTAGGAGTTGCCGGGGAGGGGGGGGCTGGGTGCGACGTAGAGACGGATGGGTGGATCCACCAACTGATGATTGTGTTTCCCCCGAGGCAGAGAGACATAGATCACAGCAGGTAAAGCAACTGAGAGAGAGAGAGACATCTCTGGGTGGAGTTAACTATTTCATGCTTAACACACTTTTAGAAAAAGGCTGTGACCCAGACATTATTAGTGCACATTGTGTTTGTACTTTGTTGTGGAAAAAGTTTCTAAGGTTGCAGCCAGGTAACATAAAATAGTATTGTAGATAATAGTGTGATTAACTTTGTAGCAAAAGTTTTGGGAATGAAGCTTTCATTTCAAAATAACAAAGATATAAAGAGGAAAAAATCAGAGCCACGAGTTTAAGTGTCCGATAAAGATGATGTTTGCATTCAAATGAAAAAGATATCAAGCCTTCTTCATGCATTCCCTCTACTATATTTTGGTAGAAGAAAAGGACGCAATGTGACCTAATTCTAGTACCACAAAGTCTGCAAAAAAAACATTAGACACCGACATCGTACACCGCTGATTTCACAAGCAACTTCCAACAAACAGTTCCTAAAACATCACTCCAACAGTTCCTTTGAATTCCTAACACTGCAGTGGAATGGTGACATTTTGTTTGAAAGCCCTTCGCCCTCATGTAGATGCTGAAGGGTACTTTAGGCTTCTGAATGAGGTAACACGTGCCATGGCAAAGTTGAGGTTATTTGTTGCTTTGGTCATAAAGGGACACACAAGCTAAGACCTCAACCCCATCTCCAACACCTTGGGGATGACTTCTACAGCAGGTTGTGTGACTGCATCAGTACCTGAAAGCTTGCTGATGTCCTCCCAGAAGGAGTTGAGCCTTTGACAGCAACATATTGAAATCAATGATTTTGATGATCAGCATGCACACACGACTTTGAAATGTCCAGATAATTTTTGGCCATGTAGTCTGTAAGTTTGCTATGTGCTAGTAGTGTGTTCCCTTTCAGGTCCCTATAGGATGCAGTTGCTATGGATACCACAGATCAATTAGCCTTGGCATGTCTTTTAATCCGGTCTAAATCATTAAAGCCGCAATAGCTCTCCAGTTGGATTAACACAATTACAACTTACTATTATTCGAGGACACTACTTATTCTCCCTCTCTTTTACTGCTGCCTGTCTGACAGTCTTTGAACACAAGTGGCACTAACATCGCACACATGCCTTTTAAGACACCAAATATAGATTCAGTTTCCTTCTTCGGAGCGATAGTCTCATTAAAATGAGCGGTGTGGGAAGCGCGTTACAGTTTAATCCTGCTTGTCAAATTAACATCAAAGAATTGGCATGAAGAGACCGAGAGGAAGAACAACTCGGGAGGGTGTGAAGTCTTTCCTGTAATTGACAGATCATGTAACAAAAGAGGCAGAGCGATAAATCAAGAGTGTTAATCTGTGACTTCCGGTGTTTTTTTTTTTTTCAGATGTTGTTGGCACTCAGTTGATGTGGTTCCATTTCCAAATGATCACACATAAATCTTAATAATTGTTTGGTGCTGTCACTTTGTACTTTAGATGTTGTTTCCTTGAGGTTTCTGCAGCTGGCTCTCTTCTTTTGTCTGTTTGTCTGTTGTTGCTATCACTACTTATCAACAAAGAGAAATATTTGTTGTCATTTAACAAAGTTAAGACATGAAGCAGGTTGCAAAATAGTTTTCTTCCACAGGAAGGAGCTACTGTTTCTCACATGATGTCACAAAAATAGTTGTTTAACCCTAAATAATACGATTTGTCAGACTGCCTTCTAGCTTTGAGGCAACAGTAACCACTGCTCGATATAGCCACTTTGTATAATGTCTTAACTGTAAGAGAAATCATTTTCACTCATATTCTTAATTTCAATCATTTTTTCATTACTTATGTTAACATTTGTTATGACGAACACATAAACTATGAAGTGATCACAACATTGACTCTCACTTCTACTCCAACAGACGATGAATTAGGAGTTGCCTATAAACTGAGAAGACATCATATATATATATATATATATAGACCTTTGATTCCCCCTCCCTTAGCTCCTCGGTAAAAGTGCTGTGAATGTTGCGTGTCTGTTCTTCTTATTCAGTTAGGACAGTGTTATCGCACGGTTTGGCTTTGCATGCTTGTTGTATCGAGGAAATATGTGTTCACATCCGAAGGCCGAAAACACCCTGGGAGACAATTTGAGATTCATTTAAGAAACAGGTGTATATTTAAAAGTACCCAAAAAAAGTGTTAAAGTGGTAGGGGCATGTGGACATTCTTACAGTGAGTAGGGCATTTACACAAAAAAAGATATAGGGTATAAAATTAAATGACAGAATGTAGCATGTGGAAGCTTTTATCTAGCTCTCTAACATGAACAAACCTCGTTTCTTTCAGCTCTTCTGACCCTGAGTGACAGTCACAGTTTGTCACAGAGGGGACAGCATTACTAGCCTGAGGCCTGTGTGTGTGCATGTGGATGTGTGCATGTGTGTGTGTGTGTGTGTGTGTGTGTGTGTGTGTGTGTGTGTGTGTGTGCACGGGTGTGTGTGTTCATGTGCATGAAGGGAGAGGGAAGTAGGGGGGAGGTTCACCTTAGCTTTGAAGAAGTTTCAGGTGTCTGTGTGCCAGGCAGGTAGACAGGCGGCCCTCAGCCTATAACACAGGTATCCTCCCTATATGTGTGTGTGTGTGTGTGTGTGTGTGTGTGTGTGTGTGTGTGTGTGTGTGTGTGTGTGTGTGTGTGTGTGTGTGTGTGTGTGTGTGTGTGTGTGTGTGTGCGCAGTAGCAAGTCTCTGGAGGTCTCAGGGCTCCGTCAGACACATGAAGGATGGTCTCCTGCTCTCATTTCTTTTACCTTCTTTCTATTCTACTTCTCCTTTTCCCCTCCTTCTGGATATCCCTCTTTTGTCTCGCTTCACCCCCTCTCTCTCTCCTCCCAGATTCCTCCCTCTTTCCCTCCTGTCTGCTCTTAGTTCTCCCTACTTTCAGATGCAATATTCTTCAATCAAAACTCCACAGCTGATCATACATTTTTCTATTAATCCACCCACAATCATCATCATCTTTATCCTAAATCCATAACGCTACATTGACTTTCTCCACGAGTGACAAAATTGTCTCACATTTATTAATAATACATTTGCGGGCCAACAATATGTAAAAACATTCTTTACAAACGTATGTTTTTTAGCACGCTTCTCTTCCTAGAACCGCTGAAGAAATGTAGACTTTTTCCTGACAGAGACATTTCACAAATCACAAACTCATCTCTCTACGAACCTCTTCATGTTGCCTTTTCTATTTCTATGTTCTTGTCTGAGTTGAGGTCAGAAGGCTCTGTTCCCAATCTCTCTTGGTGGTTGTTATATTCTGAGATCTTCTGTGTAATGATTTTTGCCATCACTGGATTGTTCTCTGACCCTGTTCTGAAGTGAAACACAACGCTTGTATGTGATTGACTCGTCCGTCTTTAGCCAACGTCAGAACCACTTCATCTTTCAGGTTTTGTTTAATGTACAATATAATGCCTCATGTATCTACTTCTTTCATTGATCATGTATCACGCATCGACTATTGCAACTCTCTACTGGCAGGTCTTCCTACATGCACTATCAAACCTCTGCAGATGATACAAAATGCAGCAGCACGACTGGTCTTCAACCTTCCTAAAAGAGCACATGTCACTCCACTGTTCATCTCCCTCCACTGGCTCCCAGTTACTGCTCGCATCAAATTTAAAACTCCGCTGCTCGCTTACAAAACAGCGACAAAAACGTCTCCTCCTTACTTTAACTCTCTGATCCAGGTCTACACTCCCTCCCGCCCACTACGCTCTGCCAATGAGAGGCGTCTGATCCAACCTTCACAACAGGGTCCTAAGACGCTGACTAGACTCTTCTCCTCTGTCGCCCCCCGGTGGTGGAATGAACTTCCAAACTCCACTCGATCCGCAGAGTCCCTCTGCACCTTTAAGAAAAAGCTAAAGACCCAGCTCTTTCATGAATACCTACTAACTTAATGATGATGGTCTCCATATTATTGATGATGATGATGGTAATGACGATGGTTTTTGTTTGATAATGACGACTTATAAGATGGTTTCTATACTGATTAGAGCTCTCAAGAACTGCCCTCAATGTTGTGCTTTGCCTCTGGTCACTTCCTGTCAGCACCTGTGTGTCCAATCAGACTCAAAGCTGATCGTTTGCTCTTACTGACATTGTTCCCTTTTTTCTAGATCTTTGCTTGTGTTGTTCTTACTCTCTGATGTACGTCGCTTTGGATAAAAGTGAATTGTAGAATTGTAGAATTTCACCTGATAGGATTTTTCAGAAGGAGAGTCAGCTAAATGTATGCATGTTCACAGCAGATGGCTCTGTAATACTTGATCCAAGTGATAACATTACAGACAGTTATGTTGACTAATGATGGGAGACCTGCATCTCATGATGACAGCGCAAACCGTTACAGCTGAATTATGCAAAAGGGAGTTTTTCTGGTGCTGGTCTGACAACTGTCGCCTCGTACAGCTGTCTGTCTGTTGCTCTGTCTGCCCGTCTTTGATCAAATAGAGAGCTAGAAAGTCATGCATGACAAAAACACTTACCTGGAAGTGCATCATTTATGAGAGGACATAATGTAACAGTTTGGCAGAAATGCTGTAAAAACATTCTTGATACCGTTAAAAAAACACTTTGAAATCATTTTTGAAAGCTGTTTGTTCATTGATTTATAATTATCATATTTCATTTTCTATTTATCATATTTAAATGGTATTTAACAAAAAAAACTTGAATGAAATTGTGTGTAAGGTCAGCCTCTTAATGATGACATTACTATTAAACGTTTTAAGGTGCATTAGTTTTAATGCTGGTAGATTTTGTATTGTTAATAAAACACAAAAATGTAAAAAAAATATTCAAGATAACATTGTCCTTTTTTTTGCTAACTGCGGTTAACATTTTTTTCATTTACATACATATATGTTTTAGAGGCATTTTGAACACAATGTCTAGGCTTTTCAGTAGAAACAAAATTATAATATTTTTAAAAGGAGAGGGTAAAAGTGCTTGTTTTTGGCCTTCAGCTATGTCACATTTGCAAGCTGTGAGGAGATAATGAGACAGGTAAGCACTTGTCCACGCCCACATATAAACACACACACACACACACACACACACACACACACACACACACACACACAGGGGCAGAAACCCTGAGGCATGTTTATAGCGGAGCAGGCGTGTGAGGGGGTGGAGGGCTGTCATTACTGCACCATATGGAGAATGATAGAGGCAGAATCAGGTGTATCTCTTAATCTCTTTTACTCTGCTCGTCCTCCTTTAAGTATCGCTCATCTCTCTGTGTCTAAGTTTCAGAGCACTTAAAACAACAAATTTCTAATTTTACGACCAAAGCTACCTCTCTTAAAGCCTTTACTTTATTAGCACTTTATTCTGCTTTCCCTTTGAATAAAAAAAGCTGTTTTACATTTGACTTGTTGACTGGGTTTTTGTTTCTTAATGCAGCTGATAGATGTTCTCAAGTTGAATCAAGAGATCACTGAATAAACTTCAGTCTCAAAGTTATCATGTAAATGGGTTTATATTATGCAAGTTCTCTAATGGTCTAAAATCTCAATTTTTAAACTATGTTACATCTTTCACTAGGCTTCCACACCAAAAACACAAGCTCCACATCACACAGGGCAAAATGACAGGGCTGACCAGTGGAGAGAACAATAAACAGTACCAATACCCTCATGCTTCTCTCGTGCAGCTGTGGGAAATTTAGCAGCCAACGCTTGATTTAAAGAAAAAAAGTGGTTGCTGACATCCACAGTAAACAGGAAAATGTATTTTGTGCATCTCTGGATTCAACTTTTATGTAACTCAGTTCTCGTCATAAGTGCTTTGGCAAATATTCAAGACCTGGCCATGGGAAGGTAACTGCAGCTGTATTGATAATTTAAAAAATGCTTCAGTGCTAAAACTTTAAAGCGCTATTCAATGTTTCACTTTGACAAACACACCACTGTAAATAAGTTTCTTTCTGTGGTTTTTATGTGATTATTTGTACAGCTTGTTCAAAGAATACCTCTCATTTAAAGGAGAAGGTCTCTAAAAGAAGGTTTCAAATCAATTACCCAATTGGTCATAAAGATGTCCTCAAAGTTCAAAATAAGGCCAATCACGCAGTCATTCTAATGTTCAGGTTACAGTCTTCTTTTTATGACCTACAGGCCTGTTTTTTATGTCACTCAAAATAGACGAGGCCCATAAACACACATTTATGAGACATGTCAGAGTGAGGGGACTGCACATGCAGGGGCTAGCACCCCAAGCAGTTGGGGGATCCGCGCCCTGCTCAAGGGGGCCTAGCAGTGTTCAGTTAATGGTATATAAAGGTGTCCCACAAGGATCAAAATTAGGCCCACTGCTAATTAAACATAGTTTTTAATTTCAAACTATGCAACATAGCGTACTGTCCATTTCTTATACTGATGACCATCTTGTACGTAAACAACACCTTTGGAAACCAGGACTTCACTAGGTCACAGTCTGCATTTAATGACCAAATGTACTTTTCATAGTAACATAAATCACAGACGAGCCCAAACCTATCCATGCTCTTAATCTAATTAACACAGCATTGAAAATAGTAGCATGTAATTGGTTACGAGGCACAAAAACATGTGTTGCTTAAAAGTGTGGATTTCAAAATTGGATGTGTGTAAAAAAAAAAAAGAAGCTTTATTCTCCTTTCAAAACAAAAATAAATATATAATCCCTCTTCTGTCTAACCTTGGGATAAAAGATGGGGTCATGCTGCTGCAAATACTCATTTACCACAAACTGCTATTTACTACCATGCACTTGACTCAGTACCTTTAACACTCACTACTGTGGGTTATTGTAAAAAGATGATCTGATAACTGGAAAGCCTCAGCAAACCTGTGCCTTCATGGTTAAGGCCTTGATGTCGGATGTATTGAGACATTTAACATCCTTGGTTGTCTTCAGCTCTACTAAGCTTGACACCAGATCACAGGACGTGGAAACTGATACAACTCTGACATAGCAATGGGGAAGACTGGTTTCCAGTTCTACGCACAGTGCTGGAGTTTGTTGCAACACATGGAAAAGTTGGAGACTATCTATTGCTCTGAGGGAATTTAAAGTTGCTGCCATGTAGGATTATGTGCTGATCTTTGTTGAGCCAACATAAACTCCACACGGCATAAAAGACAAGGTTGTAAATGTCTGTTTACGTTGAATTTACTTTATTTTAGATTAGATTTTCTTTGTGCAGAGAACAGGTTTGACTGTGTTCTGACCCATTTGAGGGATATTCAGATTGCATTTGGACTCATTCCAGCGGGTATCACAGTACCATTCTACCATTCGCTACAAGCTTTTCCCTCTTTCTCGTTCTCTTCATGGTAAGAAGATGACAGCCATAGTGTGTGTCTTGGTAATTCACAGTCTCCACCCTCCTCCTCCTGTATGTCATGTTAGTGTGTAATAAACCGCCTTCATTTCCTTCCTGTCTCCCTGTCAGTGCGTTTGTTGCTGTGAATGGGATTTAATGTCACACACAGAGAGCCAAGGCTTCTTAAAGCGTGTTCACGCACACCCCTGTCCCTCCCTAACCACTCTACGTGTGTGTGTGTGTGTGTGTCAGGTAGGTTAATGCAGCCCTGTCATCAAAAGCCTTATCACTGTTGGACAGGATTCAGCGCTCCACCTCAGTGTCAACTTAGCACACAAGCGCGTAAACACACACTTTAAAATACCAGGACTTATTTCTTGGCACCTCATTAACGTTTTCCTGAAGGTTAGAGTCCTGACAAACACCAACAAAACTTTATTTGGTTACTTGTCAGACATGTCTGCGTGTGTCTGTAAGCACTAGGAAAACGTATGCCCACATATTTCCAGAAGCATGACTGAGTTCTTATCCTTCCTCTCACTTTCATCGCTAAGAGTGCAGTTCATTTATTTATTTATTTATTTTATGGTGCTTTCGTGTCCCTACTTAACTTCTCTGTCAGAAGTTATGAATAATAGTTGATCTAGGATAAGAACGGTAAGTTAGTCAAGGCTTACTTCTGATTTTCAAATGAGACACTGATCTGAACCTTCCACCCAACTTGTCCCTATGCAGACTTTCTTTCATAATACTTCACCCAATATGCTTGTTTGCTTCCTTCATATGAAAATAAACTATATGTAAGAATTCAGATTGGGGGCACTTCGGCGCCCCCTGAGGGTCTCTGAGTGCAACCGTACAGTCATAAAGAGAAGTAGAGAAGATGTTGTAAGAAGCCAAAGAACCACGTCGACTGACATGTGACAGTAATATTACCAGATTTTGCGCAAATGTTCCTCTGCTAGCGTCTATCCTGTTGTTTGCTAACTGTTTTCATGTGATGAATCCAACCTTCACAACAGGGTCCTAAGACGCTGACTAGACTCTTCTCCTCTGTCGCCCCCCGGTGGTGGAATGAACTTCCAAACTCCATGTGATCTGCAGAGTCCCTCTGCACCTTTAAGAAAAAGCTAAAGACCCAGCTCTTTCATGAATACCTACTAACTTAATGATGATGGTCTCCATATTATTGATGATGATGATGGTAATGACGATGGTTTTTGTTTGATAAGAACGACTTATAAGATGGTTTCTATACTGATTAGAGCTCTCAAGAACTGCCCTCAATGTTGTGCTTTGCCTCTGGTCACTTCCTGTCAGCACCTGTGTGTCCAATCAGACTCAAAGCTGATCGTTTGCTCTTACTCACATTGTTCCCTTTTTTCTAGATCCTTGCTTGTGTTGTTCTTTCTCTCTGATGTACGTCGCTTTGGATAAAAGCGTCTGCTGAGTGAATTGTAGAATTGTAGAGTGTGTGTATGTATATTAAGCTGTTGCCATGACGTCTGTAGGCCCAGCTAAATGTCTGTATTTGAGAGGGCCATGTATTACATGCTAACTGAGATACTGTAGGTTTGTCAGGTTCCAAACTTATAAAGCAAACTTGGAGATTGACAAGGAATGATACAACTTCTTGGCGTAAGATGGATTTATTTATGTACTCTATGTCACTCTATGACGACTTTCTGCACCCGGTAAGGCTGCTAAACATGAGACAACAATGACATGGATCACAACAAAGCCCAGCATTACGTCCAATCTGTTACGAATTAAATCTGCAGGGATGCACACTCTTCTTCTTGCTCGGTCAGTCTCTCTTCTAAGCTTCATCCGTCACCGTCCTCTCAGCCTTTGCATCAAACAGTACAAAGACAGGCTAACTGGCTTCTTTTTAGCTGAAGACACTTCTCAAGAGATGAGCACGGCCCACTGACAAAATGTTGTATTCTGTGAGTATTTCTCATCACAAAATAACAATGAAGAAGAAGAAGAAGAGTTCTGGAGGACCTCAAGACCCTGCTGACCCTCCCTCCTTCTATTGTTTATTCTAAGCAGAACGATAAGACCTCTGATATTTCACTGAGTTTGTGTAAAACCTTTACCCTTTATCTCTGGCATATTTTTTTTAAATGTAATATGCAGAAAGTCTTTATGGTGGTTGTCTCTCTTACGTCCTCTCACGTCCGCCTTTTTTTAATCTGTTAACTGAAAGCTGGAACATGAGGATTATTGTAGCCACTTATTTGACGAACAGAAAAGCACTATCTGTTTTTTACCCGGTGCCAACAGGGGTGCCCACTTAACAATATCAAACCTCAACGATAATATTAATGTGTACCGAGACGAGTCAGGCAGAACAATTAAGAGTCACCCAGCCTCCGCCTGTTTGGAAGCTTATCGCGGCGCCTCGACGCGCAAAGACAATTGGTATTATCTGTAAAACAACTTATTACACGGACTATCAACTTAAAGAGGAGAGGAGGCGGCGGCACACAAAGACACACACAAACACTTTTATACACACAGAGGACAACACACACACACAGGTTTATCGGAGAGGTCAAACCTATTATTAACCCCAAGGGTCTGGGTATTAAACTCTTCCTTGTGACGGACAAAAGATCCACCTGAAGAGAATAACAATCATACAGCCACTGAAGAGGAAGCCTGATAGCTTCTTAAAAAAAGAGAGAAAGCCACATGAAAAAGATAAATAAGCTGTGGTTTTTCTCTTCCTCCTCCTCCTCCTCCTCCTCCTTCCTGCCTCCTCCCACTCACCACGAACACACCCTGAGGCTCATGAGTAAAGCCTCGGTATCAGGTGAAGCCTGATTCGGCGTTAGCACCATTCCTATTGTCAAAGGCCTTTTATGTGTCATATAAGTTACAGAGACACAAAGGCTGGATCTAACCAGTGGAAACCAGGTATGAGAGAGAGAGAGAGAGAGAGACGATGAGCGAGAGAGAGAGAGAGAAAGCGGAAGCAGTCCTGTTAATATCAAGTTATTTTTCCATTGAGGTCAGTGGGACAGAAAGCCCATGGGCACACAATGACAAAAACACAACGCTCACAGGGGAGTTCTTATGACGGCTAAAGCAGCAATAACATTAAAAAATTGCAAACCAGGGGCGCCAGATAGCCTAGAGGTATTGTCGCATGCCCCGTGTACAGGTGCTCTAGTCGTTGCGGTCGAGGGTTTGAATCCGGCCTCAGCCCTTTGCTGCATTTTGTTCCTATCGCCTCCCAACGTTTCCTGTCTCTCTTCAGATGTCTTAAATCCAGTAAAGACAAAAAATGGTCCAACGGGGAAAACATCAGATGATGCCGATGTTCAACTGACACATCAGTTGCAGCCCTAATATTTTTGGTGATGCTTAAATGCAGTATCACTTTCAATGAATGCTACAGATGTGCTTCTCATAATGACAAAAATGTGTTTTGTTTTTTTCTGCTTTTTCTTTACTTACAGGCCTCAGTGTTGGAAAATAAAGACAATGCGGCGGTGCGAAAAATCTGCAGTTCTTCTCCGCTTGAGGTTGGCTCCAAGAGCAGCGGATGTCACGTTCACATCCATTCAAAGATGCCCCTTTTTACTGCAGAAATAAACATGTTTACAGTCTGTTTCTAAAAGCTGTTGGTGCGATTAGTGATTGTCTTCATGAGTACACACTGTACGGGGGTGTGATTTTTTTAATATCAAAAGTGTTATCCATAGTTAGGCACATAGCTGACCTGAGTGACAGGTGGGCAAGATGTAACGGTTTGCAAAGTGACTTAAAACCCACCTCAGCTCCAATCAAACAGCTCTTAGCCGTGTGTTAGGTGGACTGAAAGTTAGACTTAAGCCACAAGCAGATGGTGAAGAACACAGACAAAAATAGATACATAAATACTATTAGAGTAGAACAATCCAAGGCCCTTTTTTTTTTGATAAGTTAATATGCTCTGTTGTTCTTTTGCTCTGTTTTTATTTTATTCTTTTATTTCCCTTCCTTTTTTCTCACTCTTCCTCTCCGTCGTAGAATGAGCTAAATATTTACCCATGCCTGTATAGATGATGCACATATGGGTAGATCCTCTATACAAAATGTATATATGCTCATTCTGACAGTTTATGTTGTTTTTCTTCAAAACTATCAAATAAAAAGTATTTTAAAAAAAAGAAAGTTAGACTGAGACAGCATTTCCAGCATGGCGGCTGCCGCTGATGAGCCCCCAGAGCCCCCTGCAGTAACAGACGGGTGATATCACTCATGCTTCGTCCATTAATATTAACAGTCTACAGTTGGGAGGTGCGAGGAAGGGACAGTCTAGTTCACCGTCAAATGTTATAATAACCTGAAAAAAGGAAAAAAAGAAAAGAGCACATTTCCTCCGCCCAATCCCAAGAGAATGAAATAAGGGACAGGGCTGACCAGTGGAGAGAACAATAAACAGCACCAGATCATTTTTGTCTTAAATGAACTTCCTCTCTGCCAGTAAGGTGAAAACAATCTGATCGTCTAGTCTCGTTCCTGTCCCATTGTGGGAAATGATGAGAAAATAATGCCCAGGACAAAGTCAGACTGGACAGTGTGTGTTTTCTTGTCTTAATTTTAGGAACAATCTGTTTTAAGATTCACATTGTGTAGATTTTCTTGGTCCTTAAATTATGTTTTTGGTCATATAAGGGTAAGTTTAGCATTTAGTTGTAAGGAAAATGGTTTGGATAAGACTCCAGACTTCATGAGGATTTCAATACAAAAGGGTCATCTGTCAAATCTGTCATCTCTAATGAAGCTGCAGGGATGCTTACTTACTAACAAGAATCTGATTGGCAGAGCGAAGCCTTGAGAGACTGCTGCTTCCTCTGACAAACTCTTGCATATTATGCACCCACTACACACCAAACACACACGCACACAAGGACATATTCGAGCGCTCTCGCAGCTAACCTTGAGCCACACACAATTCCAAGATGCAGATCTTCCATCATGTAGGGTCGCTTCTGTGCGCCTCAAGGTGACAGTGAACATTCAGAGCCGCAAAACTGCTTTAAAAAACATCAGTGGAAGATGACCTCCAGCAGCTAGAACGTGTCGCCAACATGGAGTTCTCTCTAGTCAATTAAGTCAAGTGTTGTGACTTACAGTAAATGAAAAGGAAAAATAATTATAATCTCTTTTAGATAAACTTATTCTGACCTTGTCAGCATTCAGATGTCAAGCTTGGCTGATATTCGCCGTGCAAATCTGCTCCTCTGGCAGATCAATTTTGACTTTTGAAATGTTGTGGTTGTGGACTATACAGGTGGGTCGATGGTTAGCACTGTCACACTGTACAGGTGGGTCTTCAGTTTGACCTTCTGCCCTTATCCTTTATATGTTTGCTTGTCAACCACAAGTGCAGATGGTTTAATTCAGGTGTTCAGGTGTTTTTCATCCTAAAAAATAGGTTCACTTGTTTTCTCATGCAGCTATGATTCCTGGATATAATAATGCAAAATATCCCAGTTTGGGAATTATGACCCTTTTCTTCTTCTTCTCTTCTTTCTGCTTTTTTGTCTTTTATAATAAATTGGAATCAACATTTCTATCAAATGTTTGATAAAAACTTATTAGTGTTTTGTTTTCTTTTTGAAGCATATACTTGTTTCTCTGTGTGTAGTAGTAAAATATGACCATCATCTTTGGTATTACAGTAGCTACTGCGACAAAAATAATCAAAACAATAATGAAACTTGGCTTGTACATGGTAATAAGTGGCATACGTTATTTCCCTGAATGGTTGGAATAGACTCCATCATAATCCTGAAATATGTAAATGTTTATAAAAAATTAAAATAAAAGTGTCCTTTTGCTAATTTTATATAAAGTTGCAAATGATATTGTGTTGGAATAAATGTAAACATTTGTTGGATTTTGTCACTTTGTCTTTCCTCTACTATGATAAAGAAAAAAAATCACGATACTTCTGTTGATAGCATTTGATGCTGGTGTGCTTCCTCTCTCCCATGGTGCTCTCTGGTTTCACAGCAGGGTCAGGGTGGCATGAGAATGACCTGGCAGGTAGGTTCAGAGGTCCCGGGGTCAGGTCTAGGCTCAGGTACAGAGGGGGTCCTGTTACACATAAGGAGACAGGAGAGGGGTCTTGTCACTCACTGTCAGTAGATCACAGCACTGAACCATAACCTTCACCTGTCGGACAAATCTCTCAGCGCTGCGGCGTGCACCTCCAAGGAGCCCAGAAACCTGAATATGGATCAATATTAAGTTACTGACCTTGAGACGAGGACACAGACTTTAATATTTAAACTGAAGATTTTGCCCAGTTTCTGAACAGATTTGATTTATTTGCAGCTTTAATTACCTCTCTTTACTAAGCTTGTGAAGAGGTTTCTGACTGTTTGTAACACATCCTGTTAATCCTGTGTAATTTATTATTATTATTATTATCATTATTATTATTATTATTATTAATTTCCTGGCGTCGCATCGTCAAATGTCATTATGTGTTGCTTTTATTTGCTTCAGACGCCATCATGATAAACCAACACTAACAGTAAACCCTGAAAAATGACTCTATGACGCATTTTTCAACTTAACTTTTGAGATACCAAGAAGAGGGGGAAATGTTTGTATGTGAATGTTTTGCTTAGTTGTCAATTTAACAGTTACACCAGTCCATCTAACCCACCAGTTTGTGCCATTAAATCTACTCCAAACATGCGTGTGATGTGATGTTCAGGAGTTTTTAAATCATATGCAGCTAAATGTAATGTATTCTCCCGCACTGCATTATACTCCATTTGTAATGTTGTCTCCCCTCTCATGCATAGAAGTAGAGTCAACAAAACCAAAGAGAAAAAAAACCTCTGTAAAATTTAGTTTAAGTATAACAAACTATTTCAATGTGATCCCCTATTTCAATGTCAAATAACATTTAATTTAATTTACATTTTGGGCAACAAAAACAGCACGTTATCAGCTCTGCAGTGGGGTAGTCATGGCATATTACATACTGTAACATACTCGTGTGTAGAGGCTGCACTTTGATCCATCACATCATGACATGTCATGTTTTAGGTTTGTGTTCATGTGATGTCTGTAACATGTCATGTTATCTTATGTGTAATCAAGGTTTTAAATGCCCGTCTCCTCTTAATCTCATTCTCTGTCTCCCTCTAGTGCTAACAGACTCCTGACTGCTGCAGATCCTTTTAACATTCTCACATCAACTTGAACTTTTCTTTATTTCATAATCCACACTTTCATATTCCAAACTTTCAGCACTTTAAATGCAAAATGTTAAAAGAATACAGCAGTCACAGCAACAGTGTCTAGACAAACGATGAACACAGAAATGGTCACAGCGTCTATTGAACGAGCAGCATTTTTAAATAATCATAACCAAGATTTAGGATGTTCAATACAAACGTTAAGTCAGGAGACAAAAGGGTCAGGTGTGATACGTGTGCTTCTTGAAAAGGTGAACAAATAGAGACCGATTTTAAACCTTCACTTCATACTCATGTCACACTCTTGACCCCTCCTCATTGCTTTTAGTTTTGCATACAAACCTGTATTCTTCTCTCAAATTTTAAAACTGCTTGTGGCTGTATTGTTCGATGTGGACCTTCTGGAGATTGGCCGTGACGGGAACATAATGCAATGTGTCAGTAAGAGTTGTTTGTTTGTTTTTAGTTGGAATATTATGAAGAAGAAACACATTATGTTGTAAGTTGTTCCAACATGTCACAGTGTTTAACCTGAGAACTACAAATACACACACACACACTCACACACACACACACACACACAGATTCATCAGGCTTTGGGATCCTGCAGCTCAGCATGAAAGCAAAGGTGAAACTAGATCTGTAAATTGCAGAGCAGGGAAAAGGAAAAAGAGAGAGGGGGGGATGGAGGGGGGGTGGGGGGGGGGGGTTAGTGGAATAGACACAGAGCTGTTATCAGAGCAGGGGTGTGTGTAACTGCATCCTCCCTACTAAAGTTTCCTGATCGGGTCATCTGACCACAGCCCAGAGCTGTGATTGGCTGATTGGCTTCTGCAGCCAGGTAATGATGTAAGGTGAGTGTGTGGGAACGAGAGAGGGTGATAAACTTGTGTGTGTGTGTGCGTGTGTGTGTGTGTGTGTGTGTGTGTGTGTGTGTGTGTGTGTGTGTGTGTGTGTGTGTGTGTGTGTGGGAACAGGGTTGGTTGATAACAGTTTTTCCCACTGTGTCGAAACAACCCTCTCACCTGACTATCCAACGCTGGTTATCACCAAATCCTACCCAGCAGGAGGTCTGTGTGTGTGTGTGTGTGTGTGTGTGTGTGTGTGTGTGTGTGTGTGTGTGTGTGTGTGTGTGTGTGTGTGTGTGTGTGTGTATCTGTATGCAAATGTATATGTGCCTGCGTTGGTTTGTATCTATGTGCATTTGATCGTTGGTACATCTGATTTTTTGAGTAACAGAAGACTGAGATGAGTTTTGCAACCTAAAAAAAAAAACATGCAAACTACATTTCAACAAAGATCCTTTAAGTGACATCACCCTGGAGATCTTAACTTTAGTGTATTGCTTTGTATGGTCTGTCTTTCCACCGACTTTGGTTTCAGCAATTATTGTGAATCTTAAAGACTTTGAGTGATCCTGGCTTCTCGATTTAGTCCCACCATGACATTCAGTTACACTAATCAAAGTATTTCTGTTAAACTTTAAGATAGTCATGGCCTCCACATCATGACTTGTTTAACTTTGATTTTCCCCCCTGACTCTTCCCACCAGGTCAAACATTCAATATGTCCTTTACTTTGGTACACAACCAAATACCAACTTGTCCGTAAGAGCATGTTAGCATGTTGACATTTAGCTCACAGCACCTCTGAGTACTCTGATGCTTCAATCTTCTCAAATCTATTATAAAAGCCTGACTCCTTTCCTCTAGTGTACAGAAAAGTGTTAGAACGTAAGAGACTATTTGAGAGTGTCACAATTATCCCCCATCATCTAATTATCGCCTTGCTTTTTATCATAGCTATTCAGAACAGATCATTATTTCAGAAAAAATACATTTACTGTTCAGCTGTCTGGGTTGCATCTGTTATAACCTTCTCCTGTCGTCCAGGGGTGGATTTGGGTCAAAATGGACTAACATTTTTTTTTTTATTTAAAGCCATAATGTCATGACTCTTTCAAGATTGTTTCAGTTCATAGCTTTATTTTTTTTTAGCACCAAATAATAGAGAATAATCAATAAAAGTGAGTCATTCAGTATCAAGTCAGTAAGAAACTATAACCTACCCTCAGATTCATTAATATGATGTAAAAACAGTTCTTTGGATTTATTTGGATCCAGGGGGACATGATGCAAACACAGGTATTTTATTAAACATGAAGAAAAGCAGATAGACAAAAAACTGAATACTCGGGTAATCAAGCACTTGTTGTTGGTGTAACTATTTAACGGTGTAACGTGTAACTTCTCTTCTAAGATTTAAAATCAATTCAGAATTTCCAAAAATCGATTATTTTTATTTTTGGCTAATCAGTCACTCCCTGCTAAGACTAGCTCTTTTACTCCAAGAGCAGCAAGAAATTCAGCCAGTCTCACAGATGACTGGAGTAGATCCTGAAGTATATATTCATTCATAAATAGGGTTAGACTTTCTATCATGAATCATGAATCATTTTGAATCGAAAATCGATTCTGAATCGAATCATGACCCCAAGAATTGAAATCGAATCGAATCGTGAGACACCCAAAGATTCCAGTTCAGTTCAGATCTTTATTGTCCCTGGAAGGGAAATATGATTTGCAGCAGTGGACACAAAAACACAACAGATAAACAGACATAAGACAACAACACAACCTGATGAGATACAACCAAGAAATATAAAATATAAAACTCACTGTTCGTTAAGAAGTTTCACTCAAGAAACCCAGCCCTAGTGTAACATTTAAGTCCTCGCCCAACAGCGCATGCAATGTTATAGGCTAAAATAGTTCAACTAAGTTAGCATGACATGTGTAACCAAGCTGTCGGGTTTCCTCACTAAATATACTTAGACAACAATGAACATTACACATACATGTAATTAGTTTCGGTTTGAGCTCTCACAACGGCGTCTGTTGCCATCACTTGTCATTTAATTCACAACTTGGATTTGAAGACTGCTGTCCTACAGACACACAGCACTGATGAGGGGCACACCACAGAACCCATATCGGACCACTGAGATTCAGACTTTTTTTTAAACTTGTAAAAAAATATATAATTAGTGAATAATATATTAATTAATAATACACTGTTTTTATATTGTTTTGATATATTGTCCATGCAGCAATTTCCTAGTATCCGAGACAAATTTCTCGGATACGAATAAAGAAACCTTGACCTTGAATAATCGAGTACTCACTCTTAAGGTAATGCCAAGAAAAAAAAGAGAAAGACAGAGAGAGTAGAGAAGCCCCATGCCCAGAAACTTCCCAACCATGATTACGCTTCAACCATGCTACCACAACATCCAAACACACACACAATCCAACAACAGCTTCCAGGCACCTCCTGCACCCGCCATCAACACCGTCCAACTCAGTTCCCATCCTACTTGCCCAAAACCTTAATTGATCTTGGCCTTTGGTTGTTTAAGTATGTGTGTATATGTGTGTGTGTGTGTTTTATTACAGAGGTAGAGCGAGACTGAGGGGAGAGAGAGTGACAGTTAGTGGGTAGAGATTTTTCTGGGAACCGGGAGCCCCTGTGAACACCCCCTCTCTCGGCCCCTCGCGCTGGAAGAAGCTGGCTGCTTCTCAGACACCTGGTCATTACCATTGCTAATTAGGTACCATTAATCAGGTCTGTACGTGTTTGTGTGTGTGTGTTTGTGTGTGCGTGTGTGTGTGTGTGTTTTTTGCATGTGGACACTAGACAGAAAGAAATAGGTCGTTTTTTTTTTTTTTTTACTCAAAGTGAGTTCTTTAACAACGATGGTTTGAAATCCTTGTTATCACAAAGAAAATGTTATTTTCCTCCTTTTTTCTTCTTTTTTTGTAAACTGTAAAAGATTGCACCCTCTTCTTTCAGGACACCAGCAACTTCCTGCTAATCACAAATGTTGCAAAATACAATAAAACTGAAGCCTCTTTGAATCCAAATTTAAGGTTGACTGACTAATTGGAACGATGGGTAAAAAAAAGGTAAAGACTAATCTTTTCATTGATCCAGCCGTGCAATCTCAACCTACTGACTTACTTCATTTTGTTCCCCCAATCAAACCGACTGCCTGTTGATTCCCAACTTTATACTAAAAAAATAACGGAGGGATTTGTCACTTCACAAGACCTCCCTGGGAAACTTTGTTGTCAGATATTGTCAATGTATTGTCTCGGATTGTTTTCTACTGTTATTTTAAAATGCTATTCTTCATAGTTCTTTGTGATTATTGCATTAATTATGGGCAAATAATCTTTTAATGCATAATTTGAAAATACCATATTTATAAATTTGGGATGTAAAAATTACATTACAACAACTTTTTTTGAAGCTAAATTGAGTTTCTAATGACGGACAACTAGCTTCTCGGGGGAGGAGGGGGGTCGGTGTGTGTGTGTGTGTGGGGGGGGGGGGGGGGGGGGTCAAAGAGGTTACATTGCTTGTTTTCACAGAGCCCCCTTTTCTGAGCTTTTTCTCATGACAGACAGAAAAACACACAGAAGCCGTTAGTCTGTGCGAGTGTTCATGTGTGATGATAATGAGTGGGATGCATCAGTGAGCTGTGTCATCCAAGGGTACTGAGCAGGGGGGACGGTTTTAAAGTCAGCACACACACACACACACACACACACCTACCACTGTATACACAAATTCCTCCAGTGTTAATAGAGGCAGCCCTCCCTCGCCCCGCTCACTTAGCCGTAAACAAAAAATTAAATAAAAAGGAAAATAAAAAGATTACCATGTTCTAAATCTTCTAAATGGGATTCATTTACCAGATAAATAATATGAGGATAAACTCAGAAAGTAACATATTTGGCTTCATAATCACCACACAGAAGAATACGTACAATTTGTTTTTTTTTGCTATGGATACAGTATTTGTTGCTTTAGTACTTTTGATGGGATTTTATGACATAAATGGATATGACCAAACTCATGCTGTACAACTCTTAATTATTTTTCATTGGCATCTACTGACTAGTAGCACCACCACTGTGATCATCATCCTCACGTTCGTCATCCATTTCGTAGCACTGATGTAAAATAGTTTCAGCAGAGGGTTCAGATAACTGAGAACTAAAAAAAATGTTCATGTTATTTCTGCAAAAAACCTTGAGGAAGGACAAACCACACATGTGCACCAAACATATCGAGCAACAACAACAATATGGTCTTGAACTAGAATGTATTGTTGTTTAATTGTCAAGCTAAAAAAAATAATCTTATTTTGTTTACATATTTGCAATTGCAGGAAATAAATATATGTTATACACACACACACAAAACAACCACACTCAAGCTAACACAGTCACACAAAACCATAAACTGTATAAAGATTATATTATCGACAGTATGTGCACAACAAAACAAAGCACCTGCTGTTCCTGTTTCGTTACAAGCTGCTATTTAAACAAGGGTTGCTGTTTAGTACGGAGTTACTAGACTGGAACCACCCCTTACACAACACACACACACACACACACACACACACACACACACACACACACACACACACACACACACACACACACACAGACACACACACACACACACACACACACACAAAGTCGCGCAGTGACTGAAGGACTCTGACCATCCCTCTCTTGTTAAGCACAGGAAATTCCTGATGAGTGTAAACAGTTGTTTATTAGACACAAACACACACATATAAACACACACACACACACACACACACACACACACACACACACATATAACACACACACACACACACACACACACACACACTCACACACACACACACACACACACACTCACACACACACACACACACACATATAAACACACACACACACACACACACACACACACTCACACACACACACACACATATATAAACACAAACACATATAGCTGAGCATTAACTCAGCATGTGTTCTCACGTAAACAACAGCAGCAAACACACACTCTATAAAAGATGCTTTACAGCAGGGGTACTCAGCCTTATTAGACTTAAGACCTCTTTCTTTCCT
Source organism: Labrus bergylta (assembly GCF_963930695.1). Classification (NCBI taxonomy): domain Eukaryota; kingdom Metazoa; phylum Chordata; class Actinopteri; order Labriformes; family Labridae; genus Labrus; species Labrus bergylta. The sequence goes on from NC_089200.1 coordinate 5,404,838, forward strand.
AAAATAAATGTATGGTAAATAATTATTTCTGCTGACAATGTTTCACTTTTTTAAATAATTGTTTTGGATTTTTTTTTGCAAGTAGGACCTAAAAGAGCCACAACTAGTCCCAAATGTGGCTCAAGAGTCTCACTGCTTTACAGGCATTGTGTGTGTGTGTGTGTGAGTGTGTGTGTGTGTGTGTGTGTGTGTGTGTGTGTGTGTGTGTGTGTGTGTGTGTGTGTGTGTGTGTGTGTGTGTGTGTGTGTGTGTGTGTGTGTGTGTGTGTGTGTGTGTATGTGTGTTTCTCAATAGGTCACTTATTGGTTTAAAATTTTGGGGCCTATTGGAACGAAATCAGTTCAGTTTTTGGCATTGGGTATGTTTATAATTTCATTTTTAATAAACAGTTTTGTGTTCATAAAAAACTGACACAGAGGGCAGTCCAATTTCTTGTATATCATATATCAACAAATGTAATATAATCAAGATATTTAATTTGTAATTTACTGTATAAAGTTATTTCTCCTGCTCATTCCAGGATACATCATTTGATGAGACATATTATACACAATGTATTTCAATGTTCCTGTTGTTTGGTTGATGGTTCATTTCTGGGGTGTAGATCTAGATACAAATGTGTTCGAAGCTTGTTAATCTGACTGCTCGTGTTCCTGCCTTTAATGTTGCTGCAAACCGATCAGAGTTACTTATTACTAGAACAAAGTTTTGTCCAAAACTAGGAAATTAAGCTCCAGTTGTAAAACTAAAAAAAATTTAAATGTTGGGAAAAAAAACATATTTTTCTATAGAAAATACAAGAATGCTACTTCAATAAAAAACAAAAACATACAAAATTGATTCATCTCAAACATTCAGTCTTAGTTGTTAGTTAAGAGATCATGTTTATTTGTGGTGCATTTCCCCCCCGAAAAAAATATGTAAGAATTTATATCCTTTTTGTTTTGATTTGCAATTTCATCTCACTAGCAAGAAAAAAAACTGTTGGAGTTGTCCTTGTTCGTCCTTTGACTCACACACTCTCTTTTTTGTCTACCCTAATTTTACTTTTCTGTCTCTTTGCTTCTGATGTTCTAAAAACTAAAAAGAAAGATCGTTGACTGGAGAAGTTTGCAGTAAAATGTTTCAAGCTTCTTGTCAGGCATCATTCAAGCTCAGGTCCAAGATGCACGGTGCAATAAACCGGAGCATGCAGGTAGGACTGAACGGGGCCACAGTCTCCCTTCTACAAGTTAGCATAGCATCAAAAATGATGAAGAACTTGTTATATAAGGCTAAATATGATTTAAGTCAGTAGTACAAAGGAAGGAATAGGGGATCAGTAGAAGTGTCCCATACTCCATCAAAGTAAAATTAAGATAAGACATTGATCCAAAAAGGAGTGATACTGAGTTGTTATCATACAGAACAACAGGGAGAGGAATAGATGTGAGGCAAACAAAGCCTGAAAACAAGATTCAAACCACCTCAGACAAAAGATAACATTTACATCAGGGAGTGAGACAGAGGGCCATTCATCTGTCCTCGATTGTTAATAGTATATTTCAATAGCAGCCTCTTCAACGGGCCATATTCATTATGACTAACAGTGTTTGAATGAACTGGATGTATTAGACACTCTGGGTGAGGGCAGAGAAAGGCCAGGTGGAGCTCACTGAAACGTGTAGCCCATTAAGTCATTTATGTGAAACTCTAACCTGGTTAGATTCATCTGTTGGTGACAAGAAGAAAGCTTATTCATTGTATTCTCTCAGAGGTTGGTCAGTTCATTTTGGGGGAAAAGAGAAATAACAGGTTATGAAATCTGCATATTCTTTTATCCCATTATTTCTCGTCCATTTTGCTTCTGATGTTAAATTAGTTAAAAATACATAAACTGGACAGAAAGGGAAGATCTTTGAGACACTGAAATATAGCTCTAAATTAGCCACTTCTTTCTTTTATAAACCCTGCATTTTCAAGTCAGTTTATGGAGTACAATTACACTTTCCAACTTTTCAACTGCAGATGAAGAAAAAACAGGAAGGCAGAGAAAGTATTCCTTTAAAATATTTCAATACTTCAGTACAATTTCTCCTTCCACTCCGTCTGTTTTTGCTCATAGCTGCCTCCAGCTCCGTGTTTGAACCGTTATTACAGCAGATAAAAACCCATTTCGGAAGATCCAAGGCATGTGGGAGCCAGATTACCCAATGTTCCACACCACATTAGTCCCATATTACATTAAAATCACAGCACTTTGGGTCTCCAATTTCACAACATACCCAGAAATTAAAAGCATTAATTACTGTAATGATGGTAATCTTAGGAAAATGTGACACCACGTTAGAGCATGACAGATTTGGAGTATATTTCTGAACGGGGCTAATTTAAAAAATGGTTTAATTCTTGCAGGGGTTTTATGCTGGTCTAGAAACCCTGGTGGATTGTTTGACACGCTGCCTTGTTGACTAAATGACAACTGATAAGTCGTCTCAACTTATTTTAAGTTCAGTTTGCCATGACATCCGTTTTTATTTGTACAAGGTTATATGAGCCAAAATTAGATTTTTGTTTTTTTGCCTTTATTTGAATGTAAAGTGAGACATATAACAAAGTCATTTTGTATAGAATTGTTATTTGGAGTCTAATTGGTTTGGGGTGCATGAAACCAAGGCTCCCTGTGATCAGAGGCAAGGGGTTTTTGACCTTGTCACTATGTTGGTGTGCAGCAAGTTACTGCGGTTCATAGGTTTTTAGGGACCTGAGGGTGCTGATATGAGTGGGTCCATGGGAAATTTAAAGGATGCTTAACATAAATGTTGCTGGTTCACAAATTGTAGTGTTCAACTTGTGTTTGATGTTGGTATGGTAGATATGGTTATGCTGCTGTGAGCAACTCTCCTGAAGGAGGACCGTAAATGATTTCTTTTTTTAAACAGCACAAAAATCAACACAGTAGTTTAAGGAAACATGAAGACAGGAATGAATTTAAAAAGGTTCAGTACAGTATGGAGGTTTTGATTTGATCACACAATAGAGACATATTGATATAGACATTTCCCATTGTCAACATCTACATCTACAATTTAGAGGTATTTAGATCAGGACTTAATAGGTAGTTAATGGAGGGAGCATTATAAAGAAGTTCAACTTTTAGCACTTTTAGCAAAGCAGCAAAAGTTACAGTGGTAAGAAAAAACTGCCTTATTAAAAGGCAGAAATCTTCGACTGGATCCCTGGCTCATGACGAAACAGCCTTCACAGGCCTAGACTGCACCGGGCTTGGAAAGGGATAGGGGGAGAGATGGGATAAGATGCAGGAAGAGGGATAGGGAATGGCTTACTGTGTTTTACAAATCACTACTAGGGATGTTCCTATAGCTGACTTATTTCCTCGTCAGGATATCACCATCCTCGGGATCCTAACAGAAATCTAAATTCAAACTAACCGATTGGTTTCGATGTAAGAAGGGCTAGTTAGTGGGCTAGTTGTTGCACATCCCTAGTCGCTACTACGGTGGCCTGTCAACCAGGATAAAGACCTTACTGTTGTCCAAATAAGGTCAATTCTGTGTCCAAAAAAAACCACAATAGCAAAAAAAAAGCAAACTCATGTTTTCAAAATGGGGGGTCAACTAGTCAATGGGTGATGTCATAGTGCCTTAATCTACTTCTTTGGTTTGGGAAGGTGGGGGATTTGACTTGGAGCAGGGTCTTACTACGTGATATTTGTGTTCAAAAAGTCAAATGATAAGAGCCATTTAATGGACCTACTGAGTAGGCTTAAATAAAAGTTTATATGCTTTATATGCAATTTTTTGATCCAGCTCCAGCATGAAACCAAAACAACTCACGCTGCATTGTTGTGTTAGCATGCTAATGCTAGCGATCTTTATTATGCTCGTATCTTCACACTGCATGTAAATTTACCTGAAATGAGCGTGATCTAGAAACACAGTTAAGCAGTGAGTACAGTATGTTATTCTTCTCTTTCTCTAGTCCCTCAATTAAACAACTTTTATACACGAGGGGAGGAGTCAGCCGGCCGTCCTGGCGATGTAAACAAAGTGAAGATAGGACTCTGAAAACTCTGAAAACATCACAGACAGTGGGACTCGGGTGTTACACCCATTGTAGACAGTCATGACTCACAGAGTTATTTTCAGAGGATATACTTGATTTATATTATATTTAAATGTGAAAAATCACATATAAAGACTTTAAATAAAAGTTAAACCCAGGATGCATTTTTTCACAGATTTTGCTCAAGACTGGCAAATTTCATCTATAAATTGTCCGACTTGCTACAAAAGGAAGAAAAAAAAATTAAATTGAAGAGAGGAAAACAGCCCATGCCCTTTAAATCAACCAAACATGTATTGTATTAAATTCAGAAGGTGGATGGACGTCAGCGCCGGAGCTGCCGGCTTCACAGCCGATTCAATGTTGACGGTCAGGAAAAGCCCCAGAGGCAGTAAACCGACTTGACTTGGCGTGAACCCCCGTTAGCTTGAAGGCCACATCAGCGCGAGCCAGGGATCACACATGTTGGTTAAAAGGATTACTTGGAAGAGGTTCTTCATTTCATTCAGGCCATGTGAACAGTAGCAGACTGTAAAGCAGCAGAGTCAAGTCTTGGCTCATTCGTATGTGTGTCTAAGCGAATGTGTGTGTGTGTGTGTGTGTGTGTGTGTGTGTGTGTGTGTGTGTGTGTGTGTATAATTCAGAACCAGAAGTAGCACCAATTCGCTAAGTAGTCCAGTTGGAGTGACAGAATGACTAAATGGTCCAAAACGGACAAACAAAGATCCATATGCCCAGACTGTGCACATGCCAGCTCTGTCTCGCTCTCTCTCAGCGGGCCAAGTCAAATCTTGTTGCTAGGTTTTACATGCTGGCATTGCTCCAAGCCACTCATGCATTGGAGTGGACTGTTGGACTTGGTCATACACACTCACACACACACACACACACACACACACACACACAGCCATCATATTTATCATGCAAGGCAAAGTGAAAGCTCCCATTGATAGAAGAGCCGAGCAAGACAGGAGAAAGACAGCAAGGAGAGAGGGAGCAAGAGAGAGAGATAGGGAAGGAGAGAGAGAGGGAGACATTTCTCTCTTCTTAACAACCATCATCTTTAATCACCACTTCTAATTTCTCCTCCTGTTGGCTGTCACAGGCACTAGATCCAACTCTTCCTCCATGCTGTTAGCATTTTTAGAGAGTGAAATGAAGTTTTGAGGATGTAAACCACTCAGTGGACGGATACTGGAGCAGCACTTGAGAGGAAATAGTCCATTTTGTGTGTGTGTGTGTGTGTGTGTGTGTGTGTGTGTGTGTGTGTGTGTGTGTGTGTGTGTGCATGTCATGCTCTTGCTGCAGAAAATATGGATTTAACCTCAGTTATAAAGCAATGTTCTGTAAGATATTAAAGTATAATCAAACTTGTTTCATCAGGGGTTAAACAGCTGTATGTAATGTGTTAAGGATTGCCAGCAGTCGTGATCTCTTATAAAACTCTGCACTTCCCCTCACTGAGCTTTTTATCTCAGACACAGTTAGTGACAGCTAGAGAAATAAAGGGTAACATAAAGACAATCATACTGTATCCTTCAGGAGGTGGGGGAGAGAAAAAAACAGCCAAAAGAGCGCCAGTATTAGATTTACATTCATATTTTTTTATCAAAAACGGTTTTAGGATTGAAATAAGATGTGAAGGCTGCCATATGTGTGGTTATATGCATGTGTGTAAGTTTATGTCTATCTAATGTAGGTATGAAGGAAAGGGTGTGTGTGTGTGTACATGTATGGATATGGATGTGTAGTTGTTTGGTAAAATGACATGTTTAGGATTTCATGACAAAATGGACAAGTGTAACTGAAAAGCATCTCCTGAAGTTGTATGTTTTATCTGTGTACTCAATAAAAAATAAGTTAAAAAAAATCAGTTTTAGTCCATTAACAAGTTTGCCTTCAACTTTTCTGAGGTGATGTGACAATCTGTAGTTTGCTACTAGTGCCTTTAAGTTAACAAAATCTATCCGTGTATTGGTGGCCCGATGGCCAGGTCCGGCCCACCAGTGCCAGTTCTCTGGCCTGCACAGACCCATGTCATAATAACACTAAATACAATACAACAAAGTTTTGCCCACACTACTTATTTCGATGTATATGCAGGGCTCAGACCGGGCAGCGCTAATCATGCTAAGTTCATGTAAGTCACAGATGATGGAGAACCATCCTTAACCCAGAACAATTTAGACAGCGTGAAAAGTCAACCGGGACACTGAAAGAGTTTTGGTTTATTTTTTACTGGCCAATGCTAAAGCACCTGACATCTTTAATATACCCCGAGACCAAACATGAGTGTGCTGCAATCCAGGTAATGGATTCTGTGTCGAGAAAGGTTGACTTCACCCAACAGAATCTGGTCGGACACGTCGTGTTTTCAAAAGCTCTGATCCTCTAAATCTCCTTTATAAGGAAGAACAAGTCTAATATTAATTTCTTCATCCCGTCTTTGTCAAGTTCGCTAACAAGTGAGTTATCACACATTTTATGTAGTCTATTTGTTCATTTTGTTCGGTGCAATAATCATTAAAACCATGAAATTTGTAAATAAAATAAAAAAAGGCATTAGTACTGAAACAGGGACTCGACATCTTGTTTGAAAAAATAATAATTGGAAAAAAGTCAATTTGAATAATATAGAAATAAAATCAAATAACACTGGTGGCCTCAAGGCTAAAAAGAAATGTGTTTTGATACATCATGTATACCTCGATAGAGCATATTCTACTCGACTTTCAGCCTCAAGTTAGCTTACCATGGTCTGAAACACTATCAAAGGACTTTTATTGATTCCTTTTGTAACATTTCAAACGAGTGACACTGAGAAGGGAAACATAGCAACAACAGAAAACAAGTGTTTCTTGTTTTTTTGTGAAGCTCTATATCCAATGACATTTCAATGACATTGCCATTAAAAGCTTTTGGAAAGTTCAGTGATAAAATTCAGTCAAGATAGCCGATGCTTTCCTACTATTATACTCTGCTGCAGTGCAGCTTTCTGATTCTGAAAAAACAAACTTAATAGGTTATTGTATTGTCATTTTCCGCTCTCTGAGAAGCATTACAGCAAAAAGGACAACACAGTCAGTGATCTAAGGGATGATTTAGCCATGTGTTGAGCAAAGAAAAATACCATCAAACTCCAAAAAAAAATGTGAAATCTGTGAATACCTTTAAACTCGAAGTCATTCAAATGTGACGCACAGACGCACCTGGGTGAGTTCTGATGGGAGAAAGAGTGTGAAAGAAAACCTGTCCATTCATCAACATGTCTAAAAGCATGGACAATGACCAGCCTTTATAAAAGCTCCTGCTCCTCCTCTTTGTCCCCGTAAAACATTAGAGTAAAACCGCCTTGTGTACCAGCGGATTGAAGTGACAATAGATTCAACAAAAATGCAGGAAAATGTCTTTGATCCATTTAGTAGCAAATATTTGCTGAATTTAAAAAAAAAAAAAAAAAGGCGAGGCAGGAAGGTCTCATAGATTCAGGTGCTGTGCTGGTTTGTGTGTGTGTGTGTGTGTACAGTGTTTGTGTGTGTTTTCACGTTGGGCTGGGATTACTGTCATTACAAAGAGTCAGCAGCTGCTTCATACAAACACCAGGTAAACACTGCAGTGCATGTGCATGAGTGTATGACAGGCAAATGGAAAGACAGCAGTTACAGGCGTACAGCAAAGAAATGGCAGATTGAGGAGTGATGTAACCCATGAAACACACACAGAAGCCGTTAGTCTGTGCGAGTGTTCATGTGTGATGATAATGAGTGGGATGCATCAGTGAGCTGTGTCATCCAAGGGTACTGAGCAGGGGGGACGGTTTTAAAGTCAGCACACACACACACACACACATACACACACACACAATCACAAACAAATGTACAATTGGATACTAGCAAAAGGACAACATTATAATAGGCAAATAATCTCAAGATAGTTTGTGTCTGTGCCAGTAAAAAATACAATTCAGTGAATGACACATCTCTAATTCTCAGAAATCTCTTTACATTCAAGTTTAACTTCTGAAAGTTTAAAATCTCATCAAAACTTTTTGACATATCCTCCATGCAAGATATGATAAGCCCAACAGTGAGGTAAATACTAATGCAGTTCTTTTCATGAAGCGGGCCTGCTCAGAGCTTATTGCTGAGGATATACTACCATCTAGTGGTCAGAAGGAAAACTACCACAGATGGCAACTTTCATCTAACCATGGAGGAAACTTTTAATCAATCAAACTTTATTTATATAGCACCTTTCAGACAAATTAAATTGCAGTTCAAAGTGCTTTACTTTACAAGAGTGCAGAAAAGTTATTGACGAAAAAGTAGTTTATAAAATCATTGATAAAACTTTAAGTTTGATGCGACGCTACTAAAGACACCGCATTAGACCGTTTAACAAACCAGTGTTTTTGAATATGCTTGATGCAGCCTTTTGTTTGTTTTATGGCTTTAAGAGGTTGTTACTGTAGATAGAATCAAATATAACACTTTTGAGTTATCTCAGGACACATGTCACAAAAACAGAGGGTCTAAAACACACTCTTTGATATGTAATTGATAAAGACCAAAAACTAGTTATGTTGCAGTATGATACACAGCAGTTGAATGTGAACACTCATGTATTGCTCACAACTCGGAGAGAAAAAAATGCTGAAAATAAAAATGCAAAAATTTTAAAACTGAGTGCAACAAATGACACTAAAGGATAAAGTGTGTTTTATTGCATTTCACTTTTAAAATTATTCATTACATGCTCAATAAGGAATTTAAAAAAATATATAATATTGTTCTTATTCTAGATCTTAATTGCTGTTTTTAATAATTTCACGATTTTTATGTTGTAATCACTACAGGTAAATATAACACAGTCAGTGCAATCACGTCTGTAATTCAAGTTATAATTACACTAATTAGATGAGGTCATGTTAGAGGTGTTAGTGGTCATAAAGATGACCTGTAGTTAAAGTCCACCTGTAATTATCAAAACTAGAACTATCTGGTTAAGGTAACCACTAAGCATTATTAATATTACTCACATTAAATTGTACCCCGAGTTCAGTCTTAAAACAGACACTGTGAAATATGTCAACTTTAAACCAAAACTAAAAAGTGTGCTAAAACACAAAATAACTATTTAAATACGGAGGATACCCAGAACACTGCTGAGACAGGAACATGTTGCGTTTTCACTTTAACAGGTGACAAATGTTGATTTGATTTATTTGGATGATGTCACTTTATTCTCTGCATTAATGTGATCCTTCATTTATCATCATTTAGTATCAATCTACTGGAAACACAGTCAAATAATCACTGCAAACAGCTTGTGGGCATAATATGGTATTTACTAAATAAAGTGAGAGCACTGAAAGACTCGGCCACTCTGAAGTAGGCCTCTCACACACACACACACACACACACACACTTACAGTACAGACACTTTTCTAAAGCCCCTATCCCCCTCACTCTCCTGCTTTGTCTTTGATAGTTGTGGGTGTTTCGCGGCATGCTGCTGCCTCTTCAGAAGAAAAGTCATGGGGGTAAAGTGAGGGACAGGGAGGAAGAGGAGGGAGCAGGGAGAAGCAGGTAAGTCACATGTTTGGTCTGTGCCGGATAGAGGCTTCAGATAAACATGCTGGTCCGCCTGCCTCCAGCACACACCTGACTCCGTATGTAGCAGAGAGGAAAAAGGGCAGCGAACTGAAAACTCCATTTCTGCTTTTAACGGTCTTCCGCTTTCAAAATCCATACTGGGATGCACCAACTTCACATCAATTCATTACTAATTTGTGCGAAAAGTCATTGCTTAGTTCAGCAGCAATCTTAACCCCAATGAAGAAATAACTCGCCTGGCAAGTATAAATCATGTTGCCAGGTGTTCATCTGTTATGCACTATAGTCCAATCAAAAGAAATATACCATGAAATACGGCTGTCAAAATGTTCCATACTTCACATATTTTTAACAACCCAGTTAAAAACAATACATTCTCCATTATTTTAATGATCAACAGTATGGAAAAGAACTGAAAGAACTTCACAAATATGCTTAGAATATACTTTTCAAATATACAAAAAATCATGACCCATGCCTACATTTTAACCAGTATCACATCTTAGTTTAAAATTCTGATTTTGTCACACCCCTAAGACAAGAGAAATCCGTTTAGCATCACTAGCAAGCTGGGAAAAGGGCTTTTGGGTACTCTGCACCCGTTAGCCTGGAATCTGTTGCAGAATGACTTAAAGCTCGAGGAGCTGGTGTCCTTAAGTGTTTTTAAATCGAAAATGAAAGACATGGAAGCAGATTCTACAGGATGTCGATGTTTCAGCTCGGCTGTTTGAACGACTGATTCCCAGATATGACTCATAGACGGTTCTATTTTAATGTTGTGTTTTGTAAATTGTGCTTTGTCTCTGTTTGTGTCTCTGTTTGTAACTTTGTGTTTTTGCTGCTGACTGTCTCGGCCAGGTCTCCCTTGAAAAAGAAGGTTTTTAATCTCAATGGGACCAACCTGGTTAAATAAAGGTTAAATAATAATAAAAAAAAGCTAGGTCAGAACATTAACTCAATGTCCTCATTTATTCCACACTGTAAACAAGTAAGAAGAGGCTAACATTAGCTTTCCTGGTTTCATTATGTTAGCTACATAACAGATACAATTGGTGATTGGGTGGACAAATTTAGTAACAATTTACCATCAGAACTTTTTTTTTTATGCTCTCACTTGTTTAAATTCAGAACGGGCTTCTGCAACCATCTTCTAGAAGTTTACAAAATGACCTGAGAAGGCAAATTATCCCTCACAAGCAAACTCCACAATTGTATCTGACCCGGGAGCGTCAATCAGTTTGACCCCGTCGCCCTTATATGGTCAGGTTACTTCCTGGTGTGGTAATCTGTCCAGACAGCAATCTAAGACAAATCTAACCCCTGACAGCTGGCTGCAAGAGTGTGACTTGTGGAAGCCATGTGAGCTTGAAACAAGAGTTATCATTGTCGCCTCAAATGTTATCTTTAGCTCCAAATATGCAAACACGCTAACCTTCTGAACTTTTATAAGGCTGTGAGATCATGTTTGTGCAATTTTCTCACCAGTGATCTACATCTCTCATAAAAGGCTTTATTTATGGGGGACAATAAAATCACATTACATTTTCAGAATACATTTAAAGCCCGTCTTGCACTGATTTTCTCTCACTTCGTGCACACACACACACACACACACACACACACACACACTCACACACACTCACATACACAGTAGCAACAGTAGTATCAGACCTAACTTCAGTCGGCGCAGATAAGAGGAAGTTGTGAAACGAACTGTGCAAATCTTTCCACTTCAGCTCAAACTCAGTCTCATATCAAAGCTGTGGAGCGATAACGGCTCCCTCTCTCCCACACACACAGTTTGAGATAGACTCACTAACTCTGTTGGTGGTCCCCCCCCTCCCACACACACACACACACACACACACACACACACACACCCACACCCCCTCTTCTTGTCTGCCTCTCTCTTAGATTACTTTACTGACTGACTGGTATGTGTGTCTCAATCGCCAGACGTTGAAGTCAGACTTAAACCAGCCCAATCAGATTTTGTATGTTCTGTCAACAGTGACCACCAACAGTACCTTTATGTTGTTATTGGTCACAGACATCAATACAAATGTAGAGCTAAATAACCATGTATCACTTAAATGAATACAATAATTCAGGAGTTTTAAGAACTTTAATAAGCGTCTTCATTTGCATGTATGTTCATGATTAAGTGCACCATTTCAGAGAAGCTATAAGTAAATACAATGGCATGAAATATCTTTAAGCAAGGCTTAAGTTTTACTGTTTCCGTTGCAGTTCTGCTCAAATAAGTTTATAAAGAAGTATATCAAGGTGTATCAAATATACTTCCATATAACGTATTGAATATATTTTTTCCACATACAAGAAAAAAAGTACTTTGGTACAGAACTGCATTCAAACAAAATCCCTTGCAGATCACTATCACTGCCTCTGATGATAAAATATCGACTTCTGCACAAACAGGATGTATAATCTACTTTCTGATGCGCAGCAAACGTGGAGTTCAGTGTGTGTGTGTGTGTGTGTGTGTGTGTGTGTGTGTGTGTGTGTGTGTGTGAAGCTGCAGGTGTGCCCTATGTGTGTACGTGTGAGACATTCTCTCTTGGTGCCGGAGCAGAACAAACAATGGATTAGAGCCACACCATCATGCAGGTACCAACAACTCCCTGTCCATCTACACACACACACACACACACACACACACACACACACACACACACACACACACACACACACTTCTGTGCTCAAACAGCCAGCTGCTGCGGCTTACATGATGTCAGGGCCATTAAAGTCATGTAGCTGGAGAGGGCAGAGAGGCAGATGAAAGGCCTGTCATTCAAACAGGGCGAGCTATTAGGAGGCTTATAATCGCTGATGGATGGACAGGTTGGCAGCCTCAGGCATGGAGGCTGCAGAGGCCTGTGACTTAAGAGGATGTCAAATAAATATTGTGATGAGTCACTTATACTGTAGCATGAATCTACTCATTTGAAAAAAACAAAAACGTTGTTTAATTTCAGAGACAAGGACAGAAAAAGCTACAAGTCTTTCTCAACAGGTACGATTTACCACTCTGATGACGTTCACATCTTTTTACACCTACATGTACTCAGCTGTCTTAACTTTGGATCAAAACAGTCCTTTTTTAAAAGTTCAACCAAAGGTTTTCAAGATAAGATTATCGCATAGGTGCATTTCTATGTGCACACCTGTGACTTGGCGAGCCGTTGCGTCAGGCACACAGCGACTTTGCACTAAGACACAAGAAGAAGTCAAGTGTACCAAAACTGAATTAAGAGTTTGTCTTTAGCTCCTCTAACTCTGGAGACGCTTGTAAGATCATCACAGTTCTAAAGTCAAGAACTTCATGCAAATCTCTCTGAATTGGCCTTACTGCTCTGCATTTGTGTACGATACGACTTAAATGCAGCATTAAAAAGTTTCAACATGCGTACATACTCAAGTACTTTACTTTATAATTTGATCCAATTTTCACGTGCATTATAAACTAACCTTGTATTTTCTTGAAATCCATGCTGCAATTTACTCCTACTCCAATAAGTTTTCGATTTCCAAGAATTATGTATTTTTTCACATATATTTTGTTCTTATTGAAGGGCTCAGAACATTATGTATCATTACAAATCAAATCAACGTTGTATTGTAGTTCAAATCATCTCCGTTGTGAGCCACCTTGATGTAAGATTTCAAGGCTGATTCTTTTAATCACTGTAGTTGAAATAAGTTATGCTCATGACTGGACAGTATCTATCGTCAGTATTTACTTTAAGCGGCCTCTCCTGATCATTGCTCAGTAAAAACATTTCACTTCTAAGCTAGCTGCCTGCTTAAACAAACCAGATGCCACTGTTCATGTCGAAACTCATTTGGACTCAGAAGTCTGAAGCAGCTGCAGCTCATTCAAGCCACAAGCTGGGGAGCCAAGAGCACGAGAGAGAGACACACACAGACAGGGATAGGGGCCCGGAAAGACCAAGGTCGACAGGGGCCGTGGTTGCTATGGAAACATCAAACACACACTCGTGCATTCACACAGTGCAGACGCATATTGTGGCCTATACAGGGTTACCACAGCAACGTTCTACAAAAACACACAAGCACACCTCATCAAGAAGGGACTTAATGTGGAGGGTTCATTATGGTTAGTTACTGTCACACAGTTTGTTTGTGTACGCAGATTTTAAATTGTTTTTATAATTGAACAGATATCAAGATACTTTTTCTGGTACACAACAGCAACAAAAACAGACAGGCTCAGATGGCAGTTCAGAAAGCAAACACTAGAGGGCAGAAATATTTCTGAACAAAATAACATTTTTCCAAATAGATAGATTTATACAAACAGCTATATGACTCAGTGAAGTTATTATTTCCTCAAAACAATATTTGCAAATGAAAATAAAAATGTGAAATAAAAATTCAAATTAAATGAATTCAAATTAAATTATAATTTAAATTAAAATGAATTATTAAAATTAATCAATTCAAATTAAACTCAAATTAAATAGACATTTTAATGTGTAGGCCTATCTTGTAAACATTATTAAAATTCATAAGATTATTTATGCTCCACCCCTCCAAGCAACACAAATGTGTTTGTGCAGAAATAGGATCTTCAACAAATCCATGACAACAGAGGCAAGATTAAATGATCACACTTATTAACATGCAAGTTTTTTATTTTTATTTTTTGTTCGTTTTTGTTTTGTTTTGTTTCTTTTCTTTGTTTTTTCTTAGTTTTACTGTGTTTTGTTTTGTTTTGCAATAAGAAGAAGAAAAAATGCAAGTTAAGAATAGGAATAAGAATAAGCCCAATAAGGTCGGATATGTACAATAAGAATGAACAAATCAAATGAACAACATTCACAATCCACACCATAGTTTACACAAATAACATCTGTGGACAAGACGCCAGCTGTGAGCAAAACAACTGCAGCCCTGATTAAATTAAATCAAACCTTACATTACTATAATATACATTACCTACACAACTCTTGCTAGTTGTTAGACAAATGTTGTAACCCATCCAGGACATGGAACTTTAACATGCTCCAGGTGTAGCTAGTCATTGGCTGAGGGGGCTTCAGGTGTTGTGACAAGAACAGTCCGACCAAGGATTTCATTCACATAGCAGAAGCGCTTCAACTCGAAACTACCGGTGTTAGGACTACTTTCTTTCACTTCAGGTTGTTGTTTATAGTAGAAAGGGGTCATTTATAAGCCCCAAGTAAGCAGACCTACTACGCAGGTATCTGTTTATTATGGAAGCCCATTTCCGCCAGTTAAAAAAAATCTAAATTAAAATTTGGCTTTGTTGAGATTTTTTGAGATTATGGGACTTTTTATCTCATTATTACAACTTTATTATCTCATAATTTCATAATTTCTGATAATTTTCAGAAAAAAAATATTTATGGAGGTCAATCAAAGTTGAATCACTGGCAAGTTTCCCCCAGAGGCCGTGAAAGAGCTCTGGGCTGCCCTAATGCATTATGGTTAATAAATTCAGTCTCCGCCTGGCAAAATCATGTAGGCCAAAAAAATGTGCCTACCGATTATTTTGTTCTTGAACTGAGAATTTGTAAATAAAGATGAGGGGTAACATAATGACTCCATGTTTTGGTTAGCATCCTCATTGCTGTAATTCTTCCAAAACATAATGCAATATTTTTTAATACTGTATGACATTTCATTCGTCATCCATGCTCCAACTTTTAATAGCAATAACAAAAGGTGAAATTATTTGCTTATTTTATGGTATTTCACTGAACTGCCTAAACTTCTAAAAAAAAGTAATTACAGAAAAGTATTTGTTTGTGTTTTGCTACACTTGAAATAAAACTTGACCAATACAAAACTAATCAAATAGTAAGCAGCGTGGTGAACAGTGATCATCACTCACTTCAATAGGTCAACAACATTATAGAAATGAAAATATGTAGTTGGTTCTCATGCAGCCTAAATATAAGACAGATTGAAGCTTCTATTTATATATAATACTTTTTTATTCTGTAAATATTTTTCAGCAGATGATAAATGAGGGAAAAGGCAGACTTGGATCTCAGCCTTCTCAGGGTGGAGGTTAAGACCCTGCTGGCCCGTCCCCTTATGCTGTCATTAGTCTGAATGATGGAGGAGGTATACGGGGTTTTCCATGTTCATGCAGCTGCTTGTCCGGGGTAGAAATGAGACAAATCTGACAGCAGAAAATAAACACAGAGCATCCCCTTCCCGTATACAAACATACCTTAGCGTTTGAGTCAAGAAGGAACCTTCAGCCCTGTGACAAGATGCCGAGCTATCTATGTTCGGTGCTCTCTCTGTGGGTGGCTGAACTTGCATCAGCCACCACATGGTGCAGTGGGCTTTCTGGAGGCTGTAACAGCAGGAGCATGAGTCATGAACAAGACTGTTAAAGAAAAGAAAAGTATCTGTTATGTGAACAACAACTTCTAAAATTGAAATTTGTTTCAAACTTGAGAATAACAGGAGGGAAAAAAGCTGCTGTCAAACAAACCCTGAGCTGGCTTCGTGCTTAGCTATGATCCCATTAAACTGTATGGACTTGTATGGACCCCTTTTCCACTGCATATGGATTATTTATGAAGATAATACAGTTTCATTCAAGTGGGACACACACACACACACACACACACACACACACACACACACACACACACACACACACTCACACACACATATACATTTGGTCATCCATGACCAGGTTCAGTGAAGTGGATGAAGAGCTGCCTTCCTCCTCTCTCTCTCTGGGTCACGAACTAAGGAGGTCAGGGTGTTAGGTGAAGAATTAGTAGCTGCTCAGGAAACCCAATACCACATACCACCAACCTGGCCACACACACACACACACACACACACACACACACACACACGCACACACACACACACACACACACACACAAACACAAATTAACTTTCAGAGTCCTTTTTGTTGTGTGTTTGATTTATCAGATTGCAATACTGTCGTTTGCTTTTTGCAGTTGTAACACCTCAGTTTGTCCAAAAGAGGGAGACAAACACCACATGTCAGTGATCCTGCACCGCTTTTACTTTGGTAGATTATCAGATTATAACAATATTCTTATAATCGAACGCCAAGAAGGATGTTTACATTTACTGCCATTTTATTACTTTTCTTGTTCAACATGTAAAAAAACCAAAATGCAATCATTTAGGCTATGCATTTTAGGCTGATTTGAAATAAGTGCTTCATGTGTTTTTTTTCCTAGTGAGTTGGTATTGATTCCGCCACTGCAATCCAATTATTTTCTATTTCCCTAAGAGCCAGGGTGACCCTTTCTGCCAGGCTCCCAGTAGTCCCAGCCCTCACAGAGAGACTGATATTCATGCTAATGCAATGAGACAGACTCTAATATACACACATGGAAAGTGGTTCCCGAAACCTGAGCAAGCAACCGTCACATAGAAATAGGGGGTCTAGGCCGACAGGGGGAACTTTCCCCTAAGCCTATTAGTACTATTAGGGATACTCTCTGGTAATGATTGAAAGCCACTTAGTGATGGTGTATTTACCAAGAGGATCAGCCACAGCATGGTTAAACAGGCCTTATGGATTAACCCAGTCCAATACTGAGACACAGCAGCTGACCAGGAGAGGAAGAACAGAAAGGTGTTTATACATGAGATAAGGCTGTTCTTATCTCGGGAATAAACCCAAAAAAGATACTCAGCTGATTTTTTTTTTTTTTAGGTTAAATGCAGACTTTTTTTTTTTTTATATAAAAAAATATCAGTGATATCTAAAAATCACATAACAGGACAGTAATTTCCTCCTCTTGTACATCTGTGCAAGATTGTTGACCTAGATGTTATATTTTATTAATACCAACACGGGGTATGTGCAGGTCTGGAGTCTGGATCCTGAAAGGTGAAGATGCAGAGATTCTACATAGAAGACTGGAAATGAAAATGGATATTAAACAACTTCATAGTTTCTAAAATGTTCGTCCAATGCTGTTGTGCAAAACACTAATATAATATGAACACATCATTTTTATAGCTTGGTATATTAACAATGAACGGTTGGATTTACATTTTAAGGACTACATTGTAGTTGTATGACATGCATTTCTAAAATAGCTGTAGATAAATGAAAGAATATAGAAAAACTCTTCCCGTTCAGTCATAACATTAACAAAGAATCAAGGAAAGTTATTAATTATATAGTTCTGCAGCTAAATACAATTAAAAAAAATGTTTTTAAAGCAAGGCAGGTTTATTTATATAGCACATTTCAACAACAAGGCAATTCAAAGTGATTCACACAAGACATCAAAAGCATCATGACAGAGGAAAGAAAAGAAACATTAAAATAGAAAATTAACTGAAATCACTGAAATTATTAAATCTGAAAATATGTTTAAATAACAATAATTAGAAAGTATTAAAAAAAGATTAAAAATGTTTACTTTGATGCTACTTCATACCTAATATACTACAACTCCATCACATTACAATCCTACATTTCTATTATTGTTCTTTTCTTATTTATCTTTATATTTAATGTTATACTTTTATACATCGAGAGCACAGAACACCAAAGTCAAATTCCTTGTGTGTGTAAGCATACATGGCCAATAAAACTGATTCTGATTACAAATGGAGATAGTAGTTAAATAAAATGAATTAAGTAGTTTTGGAGTTAGTTTGTTAGTAATTAATGTTGAAATATCTGATTTTCATTCATTTAACCTTCATTTTAGGAAAATACTCTCCTGAGACTGAGAGCAGCAAAGTTAACAAAATAATTATAAAGACTAAGGCAGACCAGATGTACGTGTTCACATTTAGTTTTAAATAAAAGCATCCAATAAGACCAGCTCTTAAAGTTTCAGGTCTTTATGTAATTCATTCCAAGTAGTTGGTGCCCCATACCCTTGATAAGTGGTTATTCACATTTGTTAGACATACAAATGTACACTTTAAATTGAATATGTTTGACAATTTGTTGTTTATGCCATAGAAGCTGAATTAGTCTTCTACCACAAAATGTCATGTCATTGCACTGTTTGTATTATGCAAAATATCATACCTAACATAACACATATCACAACCATGTGTAGCCCATTGGAAATACATGTAGCAAATGATGATAAATCTCAACTTGTTAGCCCACAGCATTCAATATGACGGGCAGGTGTAAGATAGAAGTATAACAGGAGATGAATTTGATACAGAGCTGGGAAGGCAGCCAAGGTATTGTCTGGTGTCCTGCCATCCATTTCCATGACAGACGTCAAGGGCACTGTGGCTCACAAGCCAGACGTCTCCTGTCTGAGGTAACACACAGATGTGCATGAAGCATTCAGCGTTCAAGAAGTTGCAGCATGTGATGATATTTATGCATCAAAAGTGAATAAACTTCAGATAATACAAAAAGTGTAACATGACTTCAAGAGCTAAACAAAGCTTATCTATTAAAGATCTTAATCATATGTGAAGATCACAGTGTCCTCTACTAACCCTTTGAGAAAACTGCACTTCCAAAATGCAGGCCTGCTTGTTATAAGTAAAGTCTCTTCTTAAATTAGAATGGGAGGTATAGAGCCCCTCAATAATCAGGCAGCTCTACTGTTGAATCATCCATCAGCTTTAGTCCAGGAGGCAGACAGACACCCTCTCTACTTTTAAGAGTAAGCTTCAAACTCTATCAAATTTGATAAAGCTTATAGTAATGGCTGGTGCAGAATGACCTTGAACCCTCCCCTGTAGTTTCACTGTTATAGACTTAATATGCTCAGGGACTCAATGCATTAAGCTCCTGTCTCCACTTGTATGGATTCATGTCCCATCACTGCATGAAACTTGTGTCTTCTTTGTAGTTTTTGTGCTATAGTCTTAGTGTCGCGTGCAGCCTCCTGCTGCCGTTATGACTCATAATTATCTGTCATGTGTTTATAATGAGTATCATGACAAGGATTGCTTACATTTGATATACTAATTAACCGTATTGTTTTTGCAGTCTCTGTCTCTTTGGCCCATGAAGATGGCTGACTACAGGTAAGTTGAGTCCTGCTCAGGTTCCTGCCTGGTAAACTGACTTTTTTTCTCTGCCACTGGTTGCCATTGCTTGCTCACTGTCGAATTAAGTCAGGTCCTTTTGTAATTTTACAAGAAGAACAATCTTCTATATGTAAAGTTTCATTATAAGTTCTTGATTTGGGACTGCATGGATAGAAATGTATCGATTGTATGATTTAAAAAAACTGAAAAACCTTTGTAAAGTTAGCTATGATGTTTCATTTCATTTCATTTCATTTATTATACAGGAAAGTTTAAAAGTAACATTAAGTTATAGTTTAACGGGCCTGACTCAGTTTAAAAAAAACTTGTTTTCCAGCAGGTTCTTGTTCTGCAGAACATGAAACATAAACCACCAGTCATGACACATCAAGACAAACACATTTAAAGGACATTAGCATGAGCTAGGCAAATACAGACAAATAGAAACAAACAGTACAGATACTGCGAACAATACTTGAACAACACATGAACAATTAATGAGTGCAGGTGTAAGTGTGGAGAAGGTGTTGTTTGTTTGTATTTCTGAAATATGAGGTAGATGGTAAAGATGTTGTAATTTACATAAACTCCAAACTGAAGGCTAATGTGTTGTTTTCTTAAGTACACATTTGTAAATAGGACAAGTTTGCTCAGGTTCAAACACAACTTAATACTTTAATCTCAGTGTTGTAATTCTGGGAGATTACTTAGGTTAACAGGGAGGGGTTTTTCTTAGTCCCTGTTTTTAAAAGTTAAAATTTTGAGTTACGATTTCACAAACATGCACAAACTCTCATGTGCCACTAGGTCCAATCCAGCTGTGTGGGTGGGGGGGGGGGAGAGATTTCCCAGATGTTGCTGTCACTGCTGCGTTATGTAAGCGAGTGTAACGGGGAGATTACCCTTACAGTCACATGGGGCAGGACCGCCGGGCTCAGCACTCACACACAAACACAGACAGATAGTGGATTACCCAAAGAGAGAGTTGCAGGGTAAAGCTGTCTTTTTTAAGATGAGCTTGTGACATTTCTGCTTGTGCTGGACATGGTGGGACAAAAAAAAAAAAAAACACACACACACAAAAAGGCACGTGGTTATTGTATGTGATGGATGAGTGGCAAAGTCAGTACCTTACTCTGCTGACTCCTAGAGTATAAAGCTGTTTAAATCCTGGAAATAAATGGGTTTGAAGCGTGTGGCTGAGCCTCACTGTTTTGTTTTTTTATACTGGCCTATTAAAGTGCTATCATGATGAAGTGGTTTGAGTTATGAGTTCAGTCCCACAAGAACCTTAAGGTCCAATGCAAAAACATGCAAATACATTTGTATGTTTCCCTTTTTCAAACAGGAGCTTTCAGGAGGGAGAGGAAATCCAACTTCACTGCCGGGCAGCTGCAGCTATTCTGCTCCATAAATAGCTGCTGGAACACATTGATTACAGACGATCATTATCATTTGCCATTTGCTTCTCCCGTCAATGGGGAAAGGAACATCAAGTCAGTGTCTTCATTCATACACAGCATATTGAATCCATTTCTGAAAAGCGCACAGTGCAGAAAAGCTTTCAAGATACTTAGTCGGATTTCAAAGGTTTGAGCATTTCTCATCCTTCCTGTGTGACGTCATATATTGTCTGTGCTTTAGCGACTGATTGGGATGTACTGCAATGAAGTCTCAGAGGAGGTGGTGGATTCATCGCAGGGAGGGAGCCACTTATGCAAGGATGACCTCACTTTTTGTGAGATGTCTTACAAGGGAGATGCTGGAAATGAGAAGCATCGCTGAGAGGTTTAGAAAAGGGGAAGGATGCCAAGGAAAAAAAAAAGTCCATGGAGGTCTTAATGTTTCTATCTTTAATCTAAAAAGTAGCCCGGAAAATGAGAGTACTTGAATGAGCAAGGGACAGTGAGTGAATACAAAAAAGGACCAGTGTTTTTGCTAATGCACAGCGAGGAATTGCCCGAGGAGATGAGAAACTAATTCCCTCTGGCTGGCTTAAGATATCTATAACAGCACTTGGAGTAAGCAAATCCAGTTGAAGTCTCCACCCTGTTGGCAAAGAGAATTCTCCCGTTTAAAAACTGCCTAGTAGGCAGTCTAGAGATATGACTCAGAGCCCTGCATTATTACTTTTTGGTGTATATTGTATTAGCACTTTGCAAAGCTGTGAACACTGCATCACTGCAATATATACAAAAAAGCAATACATGATGTTAATCACTGAATAATGAAACCTAAGTTTAGCAAAAAGTATGCTTTCATCCTTTCCTTAGATACACTCAGTAACTATACGTGACAACTCATCTTCTAAAAACAGTCATCACAAAATGACTGATGCCAACTACACAGATGACCAACAGCATGAAATGTGGCCCTTTCTATTCAAAACTCCATAGACGTTTGAAACTGACTCAGCATGAGAAAACAGCCCTAAAGTGAAGCTTGAAAAGGGAAATCAGACATTATTCATTTTATTGTGGAGACCCCAGGGCTGTGGGGTAGGCTATGTGCCAATTGAATATATTACAGCATTGCTCTAAGTTTACATAAATATATTTTGTACACACATTTTAGACTGATTCAATATAGGACTTTTTATTTTATTGAATTTAAACTGATTCTTACAGCTTCATGAGAATTATATCATAAAGAGTGTGTTTTTTCCCTCCACAAATGTTTGAACATAGAATGTTTCTTAAAGGTGCACTATGAGTTTTTATTTAGAGAAATATGAAGGTTGGAGAAGTGTACAGATTCTGTGGTATAAGTTCATAACTCTATACGCAAATTGTCCTCAGAGGAACATTTGTTCCCTGTAACACTGTTTGAAGATAAAATGGTTTGTGGGAAGTTATGGTGGGGGGGGCCCGGCAACAGTGAAAGCATAACTCTCCTGGTAGCTTTTTAGCTCCATTTTTTCCATGGAATGAAGTTTATGTTTTAAGTTCAGAAAATATAGCACAGAATTGTTTCACTTCTCCAATTTTCAAATTTCACTACCAAATCTACACAGTGCACCTTTAATGACATGGTGCATTTCAATAACACAGGGACTGGAATAAAAACAAAGATATGGGAAAAGGAGAACTCCACCTATCAAAAACAGCATAAAATAACAACAAATATAATCGATCATTATTATTAAAGATATAAACAATATAGTCTATCTATTTTCAAATAAAATGTGTGCAGGATCCTATCATCTATATATCTATCTTTTGCACTATCTGCCTTTTAAACATTGCTGTACATATATAAACAACACAACTTCAGATATATTTTTATATTCCGGTCTAATTATAGACTTTTTTTCCTTACTGTTTATAGATTCTTGTTTAAATTACACATATATTTTTATCCCTGCACGGGTTATGTACATTTCTTGTATAAGTCTATTTTTTAATTGCACAGTTTAAGTTTGATTCATCTAGGGGGATTCTTTAAATCTTTTTTTTTCAGGTTAATATATATGTATGGGAGGGGGGGGGGGGGCGTTGGTTTTGTGGTTTCATTTGTAACAAATGTCTCATGTCATGTCTTTGTAACCTGCTACTGGATGCTTTGAATATCTATCTATCTATCTATCTATCTATCTATCTATCTATCTATCTATCTATCTATCTAGCTGTTATTATCATATAAAATGTGTGCAGGACTGCAGATATTTCCTAAGGAGAGAACCAAGTTTGCAGTTTTGAAATTTGAATATTCTGAATATCCTATCATCTATCTATCTATCATTTGCACTATCTGCTTTTTAAACATTGCTGTACATATGTATGTATGTATATGTTTGTTATTTGTGGAAGCAGACAGGCAGGGGGCGTTGAGAGGCCGCTGGAGAGAGTCTGTGTCTGCACTCTGTGTGTGTGTGTGTGCGTGCGTGCGTGCGTGTGTGCGTGTGTGTGTGCGTGCGTGCGTGTGTGTGTGTGTGAGGGGGAAACAGAGCAGAGATGTAGCGCAGCTCTCCGTTTTCAGCCGTCTGTCACTTTTTTTTTTTACCGGTGGGGGATTATATGTTTGACATCACCGCGGAATGAGACAAAGAACGGATTTATATTTTTTTGCACACTTAACACTTGACGAACGTGTCGCGTAAATGCGACCGAGAGGAACTACCTTTTCGGGGGGAACATTTATGCTTCGGGACGGTTTTGTCGGAGTAGCTAGTCGCTAGCTGCTGGGCTAAGCTGGCTACTTCGAAGCGAGGATGCTTCGGTGGATACGACAACAGCTGGTAAAACTGCTCTTCTACACCTTCTTACACACCTGTTCCCCCGCAGTCACACAGGATATGAGCCACTTAATCACCCCGGAAACATGCATTAACTTTATTTTCATTAAATTGAGCAAAAAACAGCCTTTCCCAATTAGCTGTTGTGGACAAACATTGTTGCCTTGAATTGATGACAGTCAGGTGTAGGTTAGTGTTAGCTTCCTTTAACCAGCTGACAAAGGGTCAGGTAAATAACACAGATAGGTCAAACATGTTTAAACTAGTTGTTCGGAAGTTTAACCACAGTTTAATCCTTTCCCAGTGTGAAACTTTAATTGGGAGTTAACCAACTCTACGCTTACTGTCAAGTTGTATAACCTGCCTCAGTGTGTCTAATTTTAACTTTCGAGTCTTGTTTTTGACCTGTTAATCTGTAGACAAAATGTAATGTTAAATCTATTTAGGCCATTGCATATTCATGGAGTGCAATACTGTTTGTGCTGTAGCCTAGTCACCTGTTGTTTGCCTGCAAACATGGCTGCGTGTTGACGCATTATTAGGCAAAGGTGTGAAAGTAGTAAGACCAGGTAAGCGAGCTTGTGATTCCTCCCTAAATCCAGATTGCGGAGTTTAGTTTGCAAGTTTAAGTTTGAATCTTACATGAGCATGCAAGACTTAATGATTCGTGTTTGCAATAACGTGTGGAAATTACATTTTTTTTTATGTCGGAAGAACTGGCATTGACTCGAGAAGGAAGAGGGGGGTGTGTTCGGATATGAAAGAGGGGGCACGCCCATGTGGATGCGTGAATGAATGAATGAATGGATGGGTGGGTGCACATAATGCATTAGTCACAGTTTTTTAAACAGTGGATGACACCAACACCACAGAGTTAAATGCAATGTAAAGGTGTGTTTCTAAGCTCCCATTGCCTCATCTCTGCCCTGACAAAACAAAAAAAAGTCGTCTTTCTACTTTTAAAGGTTGATCCTTCACTGGTGTTACAGCACCACAGAGAGTTTGACTCCTTTTTTTTATTTTATTGAATTGTAACTAATTCTTACAGCTTTATGTGAGTTATATCATAAAGAGTGTTTTTTCCCCTCCACATATGTTTTGCACATGATAAGAATGTTTCTTAAAGGTGCACTATGGAGTTTTTTAGAGAAATGTAAAAGTTGGAGAAGTGTACAGATTCTGTGGTATAAGTTCATAACTCTGTACACAAACTGTCCTCAGAGGAATATTTGTTCCCTGTAACACTGTTTGAAGATAAAATGCTACTGGGGAAGTTATGGTGGGGGGCCCCGGCAACAGTGAAAGCGTAACTCTCCTGGTAGCTTTTTTAGCTCCAAACAGTGTTCAAGGGACCCATTTTTTTTTCCTTGTAATGAAGTTTATGTATTTAGTTCAGAAAATATAGCATAGAATTGTTTCACTTCTTCAACTTTCATATTTCACTATACCAAATCTACATAGTGCACCTTTAATGACATGGTGCATTTGCACACATGCGGCAGTAGCTCGGTCTGTAGGGACTTGTGTTGGGAATCAGAGGGTCGCCATTGCCTCATTTCTGCCCAGACAAAAAGTCGTCTTTCTACTTTTAAAGGTTGATCCTCCACTGGTGGTAGAGCACCACAGAGAGTTTGACTCCTTTAAAAAAGGGCGGCCTGCTTAATCTAATTTGAGATAGCTAAATCTGTTTGACCCATCCCATATAAGTGACCTGTCTAGTTAATTAAAAGTGTAATTAAATTGGAAAAGTGTGCGGGGAGGCATTTGTCTGACCCTGTTTATCAGCTGGAAGGCAAAACAGTAATGTTGTTGCTTATCTGTTTCTTTCATGTGACACTGGGTCACATTAAAGGGACGAAATAAGGCGGAGGTGAGAGAGGACTAACTTAACAGTCACACAAACTTTAGTGTCAAGACTTCCTTTATCAGCAGTGTGGACATCATGCAAGTTGCTGCAGTTACATCACAAAGCGCCGTACTGTAATCGCAGGACAAGCAGCTGAGGAACTTGAAAAATGCACAAACATCTTGTTCTGTCAGTAGAACATGCAACATTTTATGCCCTCTTGTAGTTCCCATTGGGTTATTCAAAATGTCAGTGTTTAAATATTATTGCAGAGCAGAACAAGTTTCTGTATTGATTTACCACTAGGTCGTTGCACTCATAGTACTGAAGTCAACCTAAATGTTCTGTACATCTTAGACGTGTGATTTATTGCTTAACCACCGCCACTAAAACTACAGATATAACATTCCCCTTTAAAAAGTATTATTAGATATAGTATAACAGCCTTTCTCTTCACTTTGATTTACCAAAGGTGGCTTTTGCAGCTTTAGAGTTTTGCTACAGCATGGTTTGTTTCAGCAGATGTAGGACTTTGGGTGTTGATTTAACACTCAGAGTGTTTTCAACAACGACGTTGTTGCACCTTCATTATCAAGCAACTAAAATGTTATTCTGACAAAACATTTCACTAGAGTTTGTTAAATATCACGTAATGTATTCTCTGTAACTCAATCATACCATCCAGAGTCTCTGCACGTTTTATATCACAGTGGAATTAAAAGAATCTGAAGCTGCATGTTGAAAGAAGAGGTAAAACATAAACAAAACAATATTTTTAATCTTAGCTTGTTCAGCTAAGGGAATATGCTACAGTTTTATAGCTTCATTGAAAATCCCTTTGCGCACATCACTGCAGCAAGTTTATACATTCACAGAAAACATTTGATAATTAATTATACATGGCCTCTTGAGTAAGTCTCTCATAATGTTTAGCTCTACCTCAGGTCCTTCATTTTATCCAACAAGTTAGATATTCACTTGGCATGCCTGCAGTCATGTTAGTATTGCTGTTGTCATCAGTTATACCATCAAAAGCAGCATGTGCAGCACATGACTACAGTGTGTTGCTCTCTCACTCAGTCTTTCCCTCTGTATGTTAAACCCTCTCTGAATCTCTGATTAGTTCATCCCATTTGATTAAAGGCCTCTTAGTCTATATTACGATTTGCCTCGGTTGTGATGCATTAGTCTGTCCCCTCCAACCACTGTTCAGGGCAATGATTCCCCCCCAAGGCACTTTGGGATTTGTAGGCTTTATGGGGGGAGTAATTACCTGTCTGCCTAAAAATAGATGGGGGGCAAAGAAGACCAAAAAAGTCTGATAACAGTTGCACAGAGTTGTACAAGAAAGCCACATGGAAGTTGTTGCTATACTGTCAATTTAAAAAAAAATATACATTTCAATACTGCCAGAAAAACAAGAATGAGGCCTGTTTTTTTTTTTGTTGTAGATTATGACCAATGTGGCGATTCAAAAAAGGCCTCAAAAATATGCAATATACATTACACTCCATCATCTGAAAGCTTTTAAATCATTCCCATCTAGATTGCTCTGTTTCAACCAGAAAAAAAATAATGAAGGAATTAAAAAGATGGCATCTGCCTGGATTCACCTCATTGGTTTAATTAATATAAGATTAATATCCCTTAATATGTTCCTATCTGTCAGCCAAGTATGATATCAGCTCTATTCAGTTTTCAGACTTTTCTATTCAGTCTGCATTTTCCAATTTAAGACAGTGCCAATCAACTAAATGCAGGTTAGGTCTGCAGCTCATGTTACTCCTGTTCCTTTAAAGCTTTAGGCCTTTGAAGAACATCTGTCTGTCTAAATACAACAGTAATAACCTACATTTAAAACATGTACACACAAACAGAGAGGAAAAGCCTACAATAGGTACACTGTTTAGTCTTCAATAACTAAGAGTAATGCAGGAATTGGGACTTGTTGGTTGCTGCAGTATATTGCAGATATCTTCATTTTGTGAACAAGTAAAATGGGGAACAATCAAAATGGCTCAAAGAGTGCCACCAAAAGCAGCAGGTAGCATAACTTGATCTGACATCTGCCTCGGCTTCTCTGCCTCCTCCATGTTCTTGCCTGCGAGGAAACGCAGCACCATGACTGCATTGACGATTGCTTACTCTATTCAGGCTTACTTGACCTTTGGCAGCAAAACCTCCAGATTCCACCTTATTACTTTGTTTTTAGTACGTTATCTAATCGTTTTTTTCTGGCATGAACTTCCATTTATAGGAGACTAGATTTGTTTGGCTGTTGGAAACTTTATTTTTAATCACATATCCCACGTGGCAATATAGACTGTAGACAAAGTAGAGGTTTTAAAGCTAGCAAATGAGATATTTTTTAAAGTGACCATTGGTTTTGTTTGGCAACTGTTTAACTTTTGCAGTCATCTTTCATTGTATGTTCACTTGGTTGTTCCAAAAGGTGAACCAGAAACTCTCCAAGCAGAATCTTTTTCTATCTTGAATGTCTCGTTAGTCATCGACTCAAGCATTGACAACCTAAAGCTGCATTTCAGTGCTTTCGGAAAAGTTGGGTAATCTACATCCCTCAATTTTCCAAGGCTACATGTTTGTTTCTGTTAGTCTTAGCAGTTAAGTAGACATTCAACCACCAGTTGATTTAACTTAAGCTACTGGGTGGAAAGATGTTAATGATTAAGCAACTTAACTGATGACTGATGCACGACAAACTCTTCAGATTGTCTGAAAAACTAGATGGAGAAACGTTCTCGTCCAATGTTTTTTTTTTTTTTTACATTAGTCATGAAAAGGTGTAGAAGTAAGACTTTTACTGACCTCGATTGCAAAGTTAGTGCAATCCATCTTCAGGGATGTATGAGCTTGTTGGTCAATGCCAGTGACTCAACAATTCTTTTCAAAGCTGTGGGTATTTCTGACTTACAAAACGTATGACTGCAATTACCATTTCATATCGGGTGCAAATTCTGTATTACTTAATGTCTGTTTTAAAGTAACTGACAGTAGTTGAGATGAGATGAGATGAGATTCAACTTTATTGTCATTACACATATACAAGTTAGAGTAACGAAATGAGGTTTGGCATCTCACCAGAAGTGCAAATAAGCAGAAAGTGCAAGAGTCTGTGCTATGTACAGTAATTACAAAATTTACAGATGTAGACTAAAAAAAGTGAATTATTAGGTATATATGGATGGCTGGATTAAAGGGATGCTATAAATATAAATAAATGCTATAAATATAAGTGTATTCTTAGTTGCATTGCAAGTTGTTTTCCCACAGAAGCAAAAACTAGGTTAGCTAGCAAAAATAGGTCCATGAACAACGTTGCTTAAAAAAGTTTTCATGGCTTGACATTACACCTGTTTTGTTTAAATACTCAAAAGTAGTATCAAAACTACATAATTTGTTTCTTTTTATCCCTGTTAATATCAGATTTTCTAGAATTTTATAATGGTTCTGTAAATACTGTGCAGCTATCAATGCAGTATACAAGCGTGTCTGTGTAATGGTGGGCGGTGAGAGCTAGCATGGAGGGGGGGCGGCTCTTCTGTCAAGCCTCTGCAGAAGAGTTGTGGGACAGGCAGTCAGTAAACATCAAAATTAGGCTGTTTTCTAAAAGTCTAAACAGAAACATAGGAATGAAACTTAAGTCCAGATCAGAGATTAAGTCAGTACTTAAAAGTACCCCCTGCTGTGAGGCGGTAGTGGAAAACACATGTCATCAAGATGTGACTGTGCACGTCATGGCTTAACCAGTCTCTCGTGAGTCGGTGGAAAAACCCTATTAGAGCCTGATGTTGTTACAAGACAAGCATAGAGACGTTTCAAATGTTCTGTCTTTAAAACTGTTTGAGTTTTTTTTATTCCTTAAAGTGGATCAATGTCTTCATGTTTGGATTCATGATGACACAGTGAACACTGTTTGCACAAAGTGAACAAAATCCAGATATTAATTTGAATTTAGTAAATTGCCGTAACCATGAAAAATCAACGTAAAAAAACCAAGTCTTTTTACTGTCTTTCTTTGCTATCTTTTTCTGGCTGTCTTACTTTTTCTTAGATTTATACTTCAATGACCTCGGGGTAAAAGCTCATTACATTTTCAGATGATATTACTTTGTAAAAAATGTCAATAGGACAACAGATACGCAGACTGCAGTTGCCTTCAATTTGGTGTAAGCTGTGGATCTTTTTAACAAAACAATAAGAAAGCAGCAGCAGACGGAGAGCTAAATAAAGTAAAACAGAGAGGCAGTAATAGTTTACATGTGTCCCTGAACAGAGGTGAATGTGTGTGAGAGCAAGTGACGTGGCCCGGATACATTCCTCTGTGTGTGTGTGTGTGTGTGTGTGTGTGTGTGTGTGTTTGGGTGTGTGTGTGTGTGTGTGCGTGTGGGTGGGTGTGTGCTGGTCTGACGTCATGTATCCTTTGCAATGGATTGTAAGCCCTTGCTTTTGCCTTCTTAGTGTTACAGTTGTGCAGGGTGTTTACCAGAAGAACACTATGTGAGGAATGAATAGGAAGTAGAGATTGTGAAGCCAACTTGTAGGAAATAGCGTGATGAAATGTGTCTTGTCTCCACATGAGTGGATTACAATTAAACATGAGTTGATTATATTAATAACCTTTATTTATTCACCAGTGATGTGATTGTGACATTTTTTTTTCCACATTTTTGACATTCAGAAATGTCTTTAATAACACTGATGAAAATACACAGATTTAAATTTATATGAAGAAAAGCTCAAGTGCGTTTTTATACAATTCTCAGATGTCATGGTTCCTCTTTACAACTCAAGCAGACAACTTTACATGCTTCAGTTCACTTGATTTCTGTGTTTAGGGTTAAAAGAGTTTGTCGAGGGTTTTGTCCAGTGAGAAATATGTGTGTGATGTTATTTACCTGTTGATGTTTTCCTTAATTGAGTCCTTTTTTTTTGTCCTATCCCTCTCCCTTCTCATTTTTCTTCCCTTCCCTTCCCTCAGGGCTTTGACCCTCCCCATCAGAGTGACACCAGGACGGTTTATGTAGCAAATCGTTTTCCCGAGCATGGCCACTACGTACCACAACGCTTTGCTGACAACAGAATCATCTCCTCCAAGGTACCAAATGTTATCAAAGCATCAATATGTGGTTAATGGTTGTTTATCTGCCTCTCTGAATTCATGCTTGTTGTCTGTTTTTGTATTTATTAATACTCCTGTGGAGGCGACTTAATGTGCTCATCACTGGAGTCCAAAACAAATGTCTCTAATGTGGATATTAAAGTGTATCATATTGTATCTTAGTGGAATTCGTCCTACGTTGTTATCAGTACAGGTTTCATCTTTGTCAGGACTGGGCAGCTTCTCTGTATTTTTACGATACTTAAAATGATATGTGTCCTCACGAGTTTCCAAAAATCATTTTGGAACTTAAGCCAGAAGAACAAAACAGTTCAACAGAGGCCGTTGACATGCAAGCTGACATTTAGCATGAGCATGTGAAGCAGTGGCAACCATGGCAGAAAAAAAAATGGCATTTCCTGTGTTAAAAAAGTAATCATGAGCCTACTCATGATTACTGTGGGGCTACTGTGAGGCTGATCAGAACTGGATAAAATCAGACAACAACTTTTGTGTTGTTGAGAGGATTAGTGGGTCACTGGTAAGACTGAATGAACAAAAGGACATTCATCCTAAAAGGCTGCTGTCTGCTGCCCGTAGAGATGACTGTCATTGATTAGCCAGGCGGTTACATGATCGACAGAAGAGTAAAGTCACATGGTGCGTCATGCATTTTAAGACATACTTTTAAGGAGACAATAACAAATTGGATAAAAAACCAAGTTGTTTATGACTTAAAAGCAGGCTGTGAAGAGCCTTTTAAAGAGATTTTAATGTAAAAACAGGAAACAAAAGTTAATCTGCTGTTCCTTTGAGGGAAAACAAATTAAATGTATTTAATGTAAAGACGTCAAAGGAATCTTTTTTTTAAGATAAGTATCAGAATGTACTGATGCAGTGCGGCACAGGTGTGTTTTTTTCAGAGCTACCAACGTGCAACACTGACAGAGGTAGCTTAGAAAAGAAGGCGCAAAAAGTGACAACAAGTGTTTTATATTTACATGTGGCAAACTTTCTGGTTAACCAGGCCGTAATGCTGTTAGTTAAAAAAATATTTTGAACTTTCTTTTTTATGCACATCTATTGTTTGAATACTGACAGCCATAGATAGGCTAGTTCACCTGTCTTGTGTATTTGTTGTGTATTTTATCAGTTCTTGATTTCAATTCCATCAAAAATGAAAAAGACGGGTAGGGCTGGGAATCTTTCGGTTTCTCACTTTAACGATTCGATTTCCATTCTTGGGGTCACAATTTGATTCAGAATCTATTATTTAATTCAAAACGATTCTAGATCCATGGATAGACTGGCTGAATTTCTTGCTTCTCCATTTGGCATTCTACTGAGTTAAAGAGCTAGCCTTAACACGATTTTAACACAAGATTTTTGGAAGTTCTGTGTTTATTTAAAATCTCAGAAGATAATAATCTTAATCTTAATTATTATTAATCTTGATTGATACAAAAAATGATTTCTTTAGTCTAAAGAGGGGTGTAATCTTTCTCTAGTCTTTGTCTCAAACGTTGTTTTTTCTGTCTCTTTCAGTACACCGTTTGGAACTTTGTCCCTAAGAATTTGTTCGAGCAGTTCAGAAGGATAGCCAACTTCTATTTCCTCATCATCTTCCTCGTTCAGGTAAAAACACTCACAAATCTTTTTTCTGGTTTAAGTCCCCCCAGTCAGATGGTGACAAGTCAAATGTGACCTCAGTTTTCCTGCCCTTAAAACAAGTGTGTGTGAGTGTCCTGTCTGTGTGTGCATGAATGACTCATTGACTCCCAGAGAGGCAGGTCTGCCTGTGTATTAAAACATTACACTCACGCATTAAGTAATATGTATCTTAACAACAAGCCCTAGGTGTTAGGCCTTCGCTGTGCATCAGTCAGCTTGTGCTGAAGGAGGGTCTTGCGTTCAGATTTTCAGCCTTATCCTGATTTATTTGGTCCTGTGTAGTGAAGCCAAAGCAATCGCCTTGACTGGGTCTAAAAAGGCTCTTTTTTTTTTACCCACTCAACTTGTCAGTGCTGCTGAAGTCAGCTTACTCTCAAATCACTGAGAAGAAGACCTCGTCCTATCTTGACATTGTAAACATGACATTTGCATAAATGGCCAATTAAACCATTTTTAGACAGAGATGATTTCTAGATGCCTCTTGTGAAATAGTATTTCCTTTGTTTAACCATCATATCTTCTAAAAACACTCATCCTAGAAGAAAAACAATTTTATGGAGATTTTTGCTTAACAACTTGTATTCCCCTTAAAGGCAGTAGTTGCACTTCTGTCGCCAAGTAAATTCAAATCTTTTTATGAGATCAGTACTTTTAAAAAGCAAAACACAGAAGAAGACGTGTTCTAACCCAAACAAGATGTGTTCCTCCGCAGTAGATGTAAATACAACACATAAACCTGAGTTAAACAAAGTGTTTAGGGCTGACCAGCAGCAACGTTTACCACTATAAACAGCCTGGATATAAAAATGTACAGAACATCTATATGTAGAACAGCTTTCTCAGCTACAACACTGGTACCCACTCAGTCACTTTCCCCAAAAGAGCCTTAAATGTGCTCAAAGTGACTGTGAAAGCTCTGCCTGATTCCCTGTCTTTTCTTTTGTGTTAGAGAAACGTAGAGTCTGACAGTAGCCTCTTATGGCTGCTTAGCTCTGACTAGCAGCAAAGCACTATATGGATGGTTTGAAATTAATTGGACTGAATTGCATGTTGCGTCGAATCTGTTCACACTTGACTTTAAAAAAAAAGAAAGTGGCAGCCCTAAGCCATTAGGCCAAGCCTCCTCCAGCCATTGCCTGCCCAATTCTCTATTGCAATTTGAATATAAAGGGAGGACGGGTTATTGTACAGTATCCTTAAAGATAGATCTGCTTTTTTATCGTCATTTAGCAACGTTGTCTCAGAGCCTATATGTGAAATGCAGTTATCTTGTTTTTTTATGTTATAAATCAACTACCAGGAAGCAGATGCAGTTCTAGTCAATGACTGCTCACTACACCTGGTATAATCTGGATTTGTATTTAAGTCTTTTTAAAAGAGAAAGTTCAGTCAATAACAGTTCTGAAAAAGTTGCTAAAGGTAGCCACTAAAGCCTGTTTTCATCAGCAGAGTAAAGCACTAACATTAACAGTTAAAGCAATAATTAATGCATTCAATGATGAATTCAGTGACGATATCCTAAACAAATAGAGCATTGCATTTAAAAATAGACACTAAAGCCGTTTTCACATATGCACTCCGGATAATATCTAGATAATTACAGATTGCGGATAAAATACTAGGGGTCTGGCCGGATAAACTCCGGGTAATGTCTGCGCAAGACACTTATAATCCTGGAAGTATGACAGAAACAATCAGAGGACATGAACCTCCACACTTCTGCTTCTCTAAACTTTAATAAAGTGTTTAAAATGTTGTTTTTTTGTTTTTATGTGGGCGTCGTGCTAACAGAAAGGCCATATCACCACATACCAAATACCACAACATCCTTTTTTCAAAACCATCCTCTCTCTGCTCATCTCCTGCCTCTCAGTACCATGAACTGCATAACGTCCCAAAATGTCAGGGAATGTGTGTCTATAGATGAATGATTTCGACGTGATAAAGGAGTTAAAGGTGAAAGTTAAAAAATGATGACTATGATGTTTTGGATTTTCATTTTTTCTATCACTGTAGTTTGGGGGGAAAATGTGTTTTTACCCTGCCAGTGAAACTATTGAAAAAATCATGCCTCTTCCCTGATTCATGTGAAGTTATTAAGTTGATATTGACATGATGTGCATAAAACTACCACCTTTTTCTAAGTTGTAAAGTTGAGATGTGTCTGCTGCAGACTGTCAGTTTTGAAACATCTAATTACCTGTGTGTGTGTGTGTGTGTGTGTGTGTGTGTGTGTGTGTGTGTGTGTGTGTGTGTGTTTGTGTATGCTGTACTGAACTTATAACTAACCCTAAAGCAGGCTTCCTGTTTGACACATCACTTCTCTCCGTTCTAGTTTGCTTTTTTTTTTCCTCTCTTACAAGACACGCCCACGTTTACCGAGCTGCTGGTGCAACCTTTTTTTTTTTTTCTCTCTGCACTTCCAATATAGAGAAAAAAAAATCTCTGACCCCGCCTTTGTGTTTGTCTTTCTAGTTAATGATAGACACCCCGACTTCCCCTGTCACCAGCGGTTTGCCTCTCTTCTTTGTGATTACAGTAACTGCCATAAAACAGGTGAGAACATAAGCACACGACAGCTTCCTCTTTGTTGGCTTCGGGAACTGAAATACAGAAGTAACATAAATGTACAGTTTGATTAACTGTCGACAATGGCTTGTGACAGCATACTTGATTTAACTTAAATATGCATTCAATCGTATTCAGATTGTTCAAACTAACTTCAACCATTCCTGTTCATCTTCTTTCACTCTTTAAATATAAAACACTTTGATCAGCTGTTGTTAATTAAGAATTCTGTTCTATCCAACCAACTTGGCTTTTATATGAAAAGGTGAATAGCTTAAACTGCTTCAAGTTCAGTTCATGAAATAGTAGTCGCTGTTGATCGGTAATGCTATGTGACGCTTTGCTCTTGGTAGCTATCTATGGCTGTAAGTAATATGTTGTTGAATACATTTCTCTGTAGGGCTATGAGGATTGGCTGAGACACAAAGCGGACAACGAGGTGAATGGGGCTCCCGTGTTTGTGGTCCGCAGTGGAAGTCTGGTCCAGACAAGATCCAAGAACATCAGGGTAAATATTTCAAAAACTGCCCACAAAAGAACTCTATAATTCTACTTTACTCTTCGTGTAAGAACTGGACTCAACTTCCTCTAAACCTCTACTTAAAAGAACATTTAAAAAAAAAAAAAAGCTCTTCACACCTCAGAGCCAGCAGCCAGGGCTAACTTAGGCTTAGGCGTTAAATTCCTGAGGCTTGTGGTGATTCACTGTAAAGAAAGACGGTAAAAGATAGAGTTTGTTGATAAAAGGAAGAACTGTTAGAAGTTAGGATTGCAAAAAACTGGGTCGTCCATGGTGTTTAACACAAGTAGGACTGGAATGTCCCATGAAAGATGCATCTGATGCAGTAACTAAAGTCTCTACAAACTCCACAGTTTGTCTTTTGTTCTTATAATTGAATCATATTAGGTTGTTTTTTGTTATTTGTCTTTGCAGGTTGTCTTTTCCCCAAAGGTCAATGATGATTTTTTCATATTTGCAGCCAATCATGAGCATGAACGAGTGTTGCTGTTACCTGTCCTTTTATCTGTCGGGTGTTTTAGGCCTGCACGTTGCTGTTACTCCGCATGTTGTAGTGAATACAGTACAAATCCTCTGAGGTCAGACTTCTTACACACTACTGTGTCTGAAGTCCTGAATGATATGTTTCTCTAAGTCATTATAGTTGTGTTAAAACAAACCTATAATGTTTCTGGTTTGTGCTTCTAAGTGTGGGTTTCACGGTGTATTTCACCCACTGGGAGTATGACCAGAAATGTAATCTGTGAAATGTGTAACAGCATTTTAGTCTAACCCCATTGAACACCATCATGAAGGAATGACCAAGGTTGTTTTTTAAACATTTAGTCCAGACAAATTCTGTCCTTTTTAAATAAATTAATATTATTGACACAAATAATTTGATTGATTAAAATAGAAATCTTATTTATTATTATTATTATTATTATTTATTATTCATTTAGGTTATAAAACTCTTAAAAAATCAAATCCAGTCTAAACAATGGAGTGTGTGTGTGTGTGTGTGCGCGTGTGTGTGTGCGCGTGTGTGTGTGTGTGCGTGCGTGTGCGTGTGTGTGTGTGTGTTTTCTGCCTCTGTCTAGGTCGGAGACATTGTTCGTGTGGCTAAAGATGAGACGTTCCCCGCTGACCTGGCGCTGCTGTCCTCTGATCGTGCAGAAGGCACCTGTCACATCACCACAGCCAGCCTTGATGGAGAGACCAACCTCAAGGTCTGTGTGTGTGTCACTCTGTTTGCTTTAGGAGTACATGGCTGAAAAACTTTGAAAAACCTAAACCAGTCGCTGCACAAACAAGCCGTTTTAATAAAGTAAACGCACAGCTGAATATCCACGACCTGATGGCTCCGTCTTTGTGGTGTAAACAAACAAAACTTAAATGTGCATACTGAAACATTCAGAGTAAAAGTTTACACTCAGTCATCGAACACATTGTTTTTGTCCCTAAGGCCTGACTTAAGTGTTGATGCAGTAACTGAAATAAACTCATTTAGCTTGCAGTGTTTTTCCAAACCGCCTCTTTTAGCACATCACAGCATTTCTGCACCTTCACCAACTGTTGATCTGATCTGACATAATGTGTAAACAGTGGCAGGATATGAATCAGGTTGCTGATATGATGTATGTACGCACAGGCATCACTGTGAGTGTGCACAATTAAAATGAAACAGAAACCTGCTAATAAACTATATCACTCTTTAAAGCTACTACTGTTAAAACTTCACATTTAAGAGTTTTACCTGTAAGCTCTTGTTGTAAACGGCAACAAGAAGGCTTTTATGAACCACTAATATGAGCAGTGAAGCACAGGTAAAAGGTGATAATGATAAACCAATATGCTAATACTAACAGGTTAGATTTGAAGTCTTCTACATCCTTCAAATAATGTGCAATAATAATGTGTAATAATGTGCTAATAAATAAACAGTTCAGCCAAACTTATACTTTTATATAATTTTTTTAATTATAGAGTTCCTAAACCAAACCTACTCCAAATAATGTAGCTAAGGTCACGATCCATCAGGTTAAAGTTTGGAGAAAAAATAACTTCAGCTGTTTTGGGTTAGGATCAGATGATATTTGTGGTTAAATTAGATCAGAAGGATAGATAGCTTACAATGATTGACTACATTTAGATGTATTCCATAATGTGTCTGTGATAGAAGTGAAAGAAACCATGTTATACGAGTAAATGTTGCTTATTATAATGTGTTTGGATCTGATTGGTTTGATGCATTTCACTACTGCAATTTGATACTCAAAGTGAAACAGATTTATAATTTGAGTCACTGGTTAAGTTGTTAATGTTGTTGTTGGTTCAAGGTTTTTCACTTTTGTGTTTCCTGGCACATGAAAATGAAAATGCAACGATTTCAGTCCATTGGTACATCTTTTTCTTTCAACCTGACAATCTTCCTCCTGCAAAACATCAAGGTTAACAGTTGAGCTGCTGCCTCCTCTCTGCAGAGCAGCAGCAACTGACCGCACCAGTTGTTTTAAAAATAGAAAGTTTTAGGTCACAACTTTAGTGGTTTGTTGTGGAGCTTCGACTTTCTTTTCTACAAAGTGTCTCCTCCATAAACTGAAAAAGTTAATTTTTCTAATCAATAAAAAGATTCCTTTTAATCAGCATGTAATACAAGTTGTGTGTTTTGTGTTTGTAGACTCACTTCTCTGTGGCGGAGACATCAGTGTGTCAGTCAGTGTCTCAACTGGAGGCTCTGCAGGCGGTGGTGGAGTGTCAACAACCTGAGGCTGACCTGTACAGGTAATCTGCCCTTATTTGTACACTCACTAACTCACAGGGTGGGGCCATGAAAAAGGCAAATAATGTAAAAATATTAATGATATTTGAAACTCCAAGAGTAAAGAATACATAAGAAATGTGCACAATAAATTCAAATGCAGTGCAGTCTTAGAACAAGGCATGCACAAGAGGATTCTTTTAAATGAGAGGGGGAAGAATTTGTGAATTCTTTTCAAAATCCAAAATAAATCTTTTCAGTTTTTGGGTTTAAACGTAGGCTTTACTTGACATTTTTTCTTGATTGACGAGAAATGTATAAGTAGGTAGAGTCGGTCGTCTCTCAAGCAGGAGGTCGAGGGTTTGATCCCCAGCTCCTGCAGCTACATGTCCGAGGTGTTCTTGGGCAAGACACTTTAACCCCAAGTTGCTCCCACTGCTTTGTCGGCAGTGTATGAATGGGATAAGTTACTGCTGATGGTCACTTTACATAGCAGCCTCCACAATCAGTGTGTGAATGTGTAGGTGTGACCTGCGATGTGAAAGCACTTTGAGTAGTCAGAGGAGAAAAGCGATTAATCAAGTCTATTTACCATTAACTCCACACTAAAATCAAACAAAATTAAAAATAGATGTCAGAAATGTCTGACCAGAGATGTGTTATGAAATGGATGATGGGGGTTGAGATGGCTTCATCACCTCTTCAACAACACCTCTCCCTCTTGTCTGTCGCAGCTGGCGACTTCAGAATCGATCAGAGTATTTTTAGATCAAGCAGTTTGTTTCTGTGGCAGTTTTCTCCCTTCCCCCTCTCTCTTCAACGCTCTTTCTTTCTCTTCACACTCGCTGAGTTTAAACTCACTTAACAAGCCAAGCCGTTGTCATCTTCCTGCAGTCATCAGTCTTCGTATTAACCTCAAACATGGCATCCTTAATCAGGGCAATGTATTTTCATAAACCTCATTCCAATTCTCCTGGAGGAGCCTGATTGTTTGGGCTTACTCATTTCTTTTACTTGTTTCTTTTACAACATTTGTGCTTGAAAAAAATACCATTGGTGCATCAGTTTCCTCTACTGGACATATTTTTTTATTATTTAGACACATTCTCACAGCTAAAGAAAAATCTGTCCACTTCAGAGTTATTTCTCCAAGTCTTCTGTACTTCAAAATGCTTCTGAAGAAAACTTGTGCAGACTACAGAGGCATTGATCTAATAAATATTAAAATATGTCCAACGGTGAGGATGCATTTGAGCATATCTCAAATGTCCTGCATAAGAAGGATTTCTCCCAGCAGCCTGCTTTTCAGTGAGCACGCCAACAAATCTGTTGTCTCTATCGGGGCACTCTTCTTCATTGCCTTTCGGTGTTTTCCAGGTTTGTCGGTCGGATCACGGTGACTCAACTTGGAGAGGAGATAGTCAGGTAAGATTAGTTCTATCATGTTGTTATGCCTTATAATTAAACTAATGAGTATACAAGTGCTCGACAAAAACAGATACTGATAAACAGACATCCACAATAAGATGGAGAATTGATGAAAGGGGCAGGTCTCTAGGTTACACCTTTCTTTAGCAGGCCTTCAGCACATGGTTACAACATATCAGGGTGTGAAGCTAAATTAATGTTTAAAACTGTCTTTTGTTTAGATCAGAGTCTCTGGTTTATACGAACATGCTACAACATCAATCTTTCACTGTGTTTGTTAATTTCTGTTGTTTTTGTTTGCTCTCATGTCAGACCTCTGGGTCCAGAGAATTTGCTGCTTCGTGGAGCCAGATTGAAAAATACCAAAGAGATTTTTGGTGAGTGGATACAGAAACAGTCCAAAGGAAAAGTTCTTAAAAAAGGATTAAACCTTTGCCTACCTGTCATGGGGATATAGGATGTCTTTCTAAGAGAAGCTTTGCAGTTGAATCCAGAGACACAGCCTCCACAGCCTCAGAACAGCCGCGACTCAAACGAGCTAAACTCAGAGACATTATGGGCATCAGGGACCCCTCATTATCAGGCCAGAGGTGTGATTATGTTGACACAAAACTGTTCTGTGGGACTGAACATTTAAGAGGGTTGATTGCTGACTTCAGGCAACCCTGCTGTAACACTTCTGCTGCAACACAATATACAGTATGTTATTTGTGGGTTTCATTTGTATGTACTCTACTGTTAACGTCTGGGTTGTTGTTTTTTCTATTTAATTTTCATTTTACTTTTATTTACTCTCGAGAACTCTTAGAGGGCAAGCCCTCATTTACAATGACGTCGAGAGTACAATTAAAACGAATAAGAGACAAAAAACAATGAAGACAAAATACATAGATAATAAGACCAGAAGAATAAGCAGTAAACAGGCAACTACAGTTAATAACACTTACACTCATGAGTACAGTGAATTGTGATCAGGTTTTTAAATTGACCCATGGTTACCATTGTATTGAGTTTTAATGTGTTTTGTGTTGTGTTCCAGGTGTGTGCAGCACAATAGGTGAAGGATGTTTTCCCAAAGTTCATTCTTACTCGTGAAACCGTTAACATTAGCCAGTCACTTGATCGAGTCTGATACTGATTATCAGCCCAGATTAATAAAGAAGTAATGTATACTGGTAGATTACCCGCAAGTGATTTATAAATAAATAGCAGCCAATGCCTTTCACGTCTAACTGTTAGTGAAAGCCAACCAACCAGCTATTGTTTTTATTCATTGATTCTACTGTGGAGGCAGATATTTGTGTGCAGCACTGTGGTCCAAGACAAATTTCTCTAAGGGGACAATAAAGTTTATTGTATCATATTGTGTTGAATTGTATCGGACCATATCAGATCCTACCACTTAAACCAACTGTGCTGTTGCAGGAGTGGCGATTTACACAGGGATGGAGTCCAAGATGGCCCTCAACTACAAGTGCAAGTCCCAGAAACGCTCTGCAGTAGAGAAGTAAGCACCGTCTCTCTAAGCAAACCAAACATTGCTGTTTAAGAATTTTCTTGAACACTCTTAAGTTTAAACTGATTTTTCCTCTTAGGTCCATGAATACCTTCCTGATCATCTACCTGTGCATCTTGCTGTTCGAGGCCGTCCTCAGCACCATCTTGAAGTACGCCTGGCAGGCTGAGGAGAAATGGGACGAACCGTTTTACAATCAGAAGACTGAGCAGGAGAAAAACAGCAGCCCGGTTAGTTAGATTCACTTTTTCAGAACAATGTCTTTTCATTTATTGATTTGTTTCTCTAAGTGAAGGGTACAAGCTCCAGAGATAAGATTAGGTTGAGATTTAAGTGCACAATCCTCTTCAGTCTCTCTTTTCATCTGTGCACAACCTGCTCTTTCTTCTTTTTCATCTCCTTGAAAATAATAATTGGCATTTTCTCACCGTTGCAGAGATAAATTAATAGGGGGGAGTTTGTGATATAAAAAAGAGGCCTCACTCGAATTCCCACACACACACACACAAAGTACTAGAAGGTTGAAGGCAGGGTGGTTTAAGTGTCTCTAGATTTTGTGATAAGGCATTAGAGAGGAAAGGCCAATCTGCCAGCCTATCAGCCTACCTGCCAACACTAATCAGTCAGAGAGAAAAGCCCTGGTGGGGATGAAGCACAGACGTTCACTCACTTCCCCTCTCTCTGGAGACTGAAAGAGGAATACCAGCAACAAATTGATGGCTTTGTTTTTATATTTAGTTTAACAGGTGATCCAGAAAGCTGCCGGCACCTTTACAGTATACACCGTTATGACGTCATGTCTGCAATTCAGACAGTTTACACGAGAACAATCGTCTTATAACAGAGATGTTTTCTAATTTTTAAGAAAGTTCTGCATTTAGATAACAACGTTTTGAGCTGTAAACATATAAAAATGGCTATTGCACAAACCTTTGGTGAATGGCGATGAGGTGGAGTTGTTACTCCAACTGACCTGAGAGAGTACATTTCAAGAAAATGTCAACCGGGTTAGGAGTGAGCAGCTTAAACAAAACTTGGGAGTCCGCCATTGTCGTTGTAGTCCAAATACTCACGCATGCCTATCGACTGGAGCCTTAATGTGCATGAGTGAAGAATCTACTCACGCACAGCTTTGGTCTGTTACCGCACTGAGCATGTGCCAAAGGTGAAATTTTGAAAAACTGTTTTACCAGTTTACATGGCGAGAGATGGTGAAGTTTCCAAAAGATTGCACCTTGAGACACTTTTTCAAAACCTTCCATTTTCAGACACCTAAAACACCATCATCGTATTAACAAACCAGCCGAGACGCAACAAAGGGTTCTGGATGAAATCATTGTCGTGTAAACCCGGCCTCAGATACAATATCCAAATCCAAAAGAGTGTTTCTAGTTAAAATTAAATATAGTAGAGTAGTTTTTTTTAGAATCCTTTGCTTTCTCCTGCATCTCAAACAAACTTATTTTATTATTTTGTTTAATAAGTGCTTCAGAACCCAACTCCATGTCCAACATAACGTTATCTCTGGTACAGGTCCTGATACTCTGTTTTTCAGTCTTTTGTCCTCTCTCAATCTCCTTTACTGTCACATCCAGTAATTAAACCCTTAATGGGAATGAATTACCCTGTCTGCTTTGATTTAGAAGGATCAGTGCTGAAGCACCATCAGTCTGTGGGTGGCTTATATCTTCTATTTTCACAATCTTAATATATTCTTGCACTGAATCATAAGTTGCAGTAAAAGTATCAAAAGGAAATTGTGATGAAAAACTTCAAAAATAAAGCAAGATGGTTGACTTGAAACAAGATACGTTCAAGAAATATACAAACAACTGAAAACACATACTTAAGGAGTTTTTATTCACATTACATTGTGCTTTACAAAATTAAAAATGGGATTCTGTAGTTTTCTGATTAATGAAACATTGCTTATGATAGTTGGGATAATATGAGAAGAATAATCTCC
Organism: Labrus bergylta; assembly: GCF_963930695.1. Classification (NCBI taxonomy): domain Eukaryota; kingdom Metazoa; phylum Chordata; class Actinopteri; order Labriformes; family Labridae; genus Labrus; species Labrus bergylta. The sequence continues at coordinate 5,448,167 of NC_089200.1, forward strand.
TGAAGTAGGTGCGTAGGACATCAAACCAACACACTGAAAAGAAAACAAATCCCACACACTATTCTCTCGGCATCACTAATTTATTCTATAAACCACAACGTTTTGGTCCCTTTTGGTGGACTAGATTCAAAAGATCATTTGGGCATTACAAAAGTCCACAAAAGTTATTTTAAAGTTTAGTTAACAACTTTATTTTACCTTGTTTGCTATTAAAAACTCTTATTTGAAATTCTGGTGTGGAAGGATAATAGTCCCACTGCACATCCATCTTTTCTGTTCTCTCTTATCAAATCTCCATCTACCTCCAACAACACTTAATGTTATGTAGATGTTTTTTTTTTACTTTCTGTCTTTCTTGCCCTCCTTGTGCTGCATCCAAATAAAATCTATTCCCATCCCTCTTCAGATCTTGAAGTTCATCTCAGACTTCTTGGCGTTTCTGGTCCTCTATAACTTCATCATTCCCATCTCGCTCTATGTAACTGTGGAGATGCAGAAGTTCCTGGGCTCCTTTTTTATTGGCTGGGATTTGGACCTTTACCACGAGGAGAGCGACCAGAAAGCTCAGGTCAACACGTCTGACCTCAACGAGGAGCTGGGACAGGTACTGAACAGAAACGCAGTAACACTGCACACAAAGGACAAGATTAAAGAAACCTACATACACATCAACTTAAAGGGTTAATGTGGCACAAATCGTAATGTAAAAATGGAAATTAAACTGTGTGTTTCTGTTTGTGCAGGTGGAATATGTGTTCACAGATAAGACGGGTACATTAACAGAAAACGAGATGCAGTTCCGGGAGTGTTCCATCAACGGGACAAAGTACAGAGAAGTTAACGGCAAACTGGTGCCAGAGGGAATGACTGAAGAATCGCCAGATGGTTCAACACCTCAACTGGTAACTCATTTATTTATATACACGTTTCATGAATCCCGCTTTACATGCACACAATGTAATATGTACTGGTCTCATTGCAGCCTTTAAACTAACAACCATACCATGTGACCAAATCAACCTGGTATGTTAGAGATGGCTTTCTGCCTTGGGCCATTCATGTAATAAACATTAAATAATTAATGCGACAAAGTACCCATCAAAAGGCTAAGGGTTTAAATTAAATAATGTTTAATTTGTGGTGTTTTACTAAAACAGGATAAGTACAAAATCTAAGTTTCTTCCCCTCTCATTCTTCCTGCTGTTGTCTCTGTCTAGATGGGCGAGGAATTGTTATTCCTGAAAGCTGTGTCACTGTGTCACACGGTTCAGATCAGCTACGATCAGCCAGACTGTCTGGTTGGGGGAGGAGATCCATTCTCCCAAGTGAACGGTTTCTCTTCTAGTCACATGGAGTACTACGCCTCTTCTCCAGACGAGAAGGCTTTGGTTGAGGCAACAAAGAGGTAAAGTTACATCAGATCTTCAAGAGACTTCCCGATGGTGTATATGATGAAGAAACAGCAAAGCTATCAGTGTTGGGGTAGATGAATCCAGGCGTTATCCAAGCTGTTCTCAGCAGCAGTTAAAAGTACAACAGACCCATTTGACCCAGGCCTCTCATGATTGGAAAGAGTTGTATTGTCAGAGTAGTTTAAAACAAAGAAAATTAGCGGTAGCTTGTATATTTCTCTGGTTAAAGTGCTGTTCTATAGTAATGGAGTTCAGCCTCTATGGTGGCAAATTTGAGGCAATTAGGGATGTGAATCGATTCTCTCTTTTAAAATCATTAATTTAAGCAAGGTTGTGCACACACCTGTTGCTTGAACAGGTAAAAACCTTAATCTGAATAGAACCTATTTATTCATTTGTTAGGGAAATTTGTGGATTCAACAGGAAAATAAGGAGAGCAGTGACAGAGAACAAACTTTCCCCTGTCTTCATGTGCACAGCACTTCTCAAAGAGCTTGTGTTTTCACTGGATTGTATGGGAAATGGAAAAGAAATGAAAAGTATTTATAGCAGGGAATGACTTGTCATGTCCAGAGTAGGAAAGGTCTGCTTCGGGTTCAAGCCAAGAGCTTTGCTTTTAGGTGAGGCCAAAACAAAAACAAAAAAATAGTCATAATGTTTCCTTCATGTTTTGCAAAGGAATGAATCCATGCTGTTGGAATAATGCTAGATTGTTTCTGCCGTAATACTTTTCCTACAACAACATTTGTTGCAGGAGATTGAAGCGTTTGCAGGTTAGAGTTCAGCCTATAGATGAAGTGGCACTTCACTACTCAGGTTTTTAATTATTTGTCACAGAAATATAGCCCAGGCTACAATTTAATGTCAAGGGAATGGTAAAAAGCCTGTAAGTGAAACTGTGTGGGGAAAATAGCCCTCAAAGGAGAAAAGAGCATGGATAAAAACTGACCAGTTTCTCATTTCAAAGCTTGACAAAGAGGAAAAAGCTTAAAAATCTCATCATGTTTTACAAGAAAAGATATTAGATATTACCCATCTAAACTGTCAGACTGGTGTGTTTTACAAAACCTTCAGAATTCGTGATGCATGAAGTCAGTGATCCTGGCCAGTGTAGTTTTCACACCATCAAATTAAATTATTTCGAGCAGTGAGGGGCTGACCCAGAGCCGCCATGCTCTATTGGACCACAAACAGTGAATCTTTGTTGATTTACACTGAAGGGAGACACAGTTGAAACCATGACCTCAGTGATCGCTGCGATATATATAACACTTAATTATGTTACGACACCAGGAAAAAAAAATGTATCCTCAACTGACACTTATCACAGGAAGACTATTTCTTGCTGAAATGTGACATCGTTGGTCATAACTCATGAAGCACCTTGACACGGTCGATTCCTTTCAGAGTTCAAAGGCTTGATTGGCATGAAAGCTTCAAAAGCAGCATCACTAAACAAATTAAACAGATGTTAAGAAAATACATAAAAATTGTCATAAATGAAAAAGAACTTGATATCAGTGGCAGAAAGGACTTTATGTATTTGATAGTTTTGCACGCTTTTCCAGTGTGCTTTAAAAAAAAAGACCAGCTTTCATGGATGGATGCAGTCTCTCAGTGTTTAGTTACTTATTACCTTGTTTTATCACACTTGGTATTCCATTCATTTACCAGCTTTTCTTAAGGATGTCCCAGACTGTAGGTTCACATCCTCCATGATGACCTTCTCCATAAAGTATGAATCACGATTAAGGGCTCTTCTTTGAGCAACATCCAACCACAACTGGGCTCAAACTGTATTAGCCTGACCTTGAAGTTTGCTCTACCTACCTGTGTGGCATTTTGGTGCCAAGTGCACAGGCGTGAGCAGATGTGCAAAGAGGAAAAAATGAAGGAAATGCAAAGGGAGTTGTTAGTATTTATGTCTTCGTCATTGGACTGAGAATAGATGTCTCAGAAGAACCACATTGTACCATTACCATCAAGACAACAAAATAATTCTCCATGTGTTAAATTGTTGTTGTCAGGCTTCTGTCAGGATTGGCCAAGCTGCTGCAGATGTTAGATATGTATCAGTCCAAACATTGTCTGAGCTATATTTGACCTAAGCTCTTTTGCCCCCTTGTCCTGCTGAATTTATATGAACCAATATTTATTTTTTGGGCATTTCTGCCTTTTTTGAAAGGGAGGCTGAAGATGGACAGGAAAATGTAGGAAATAGAGTGTGGGGTTGACATGCAGAGAGGGTTTGGCTCGGACTCAAGCGATGCGTCCAGGGTAATAAACTGAGCTAAACCAGCGCCCCCTGGGAGTTATATAAGGCCCATTTACCTTCAGAGTTTTTCAAACATTATTTGAAAGGCCAACATTTTCACAGATTCCGAGCTGCAACTTGTGTCTCTTTTCCTCAGGATCGGAGTGGCCTTCACTTGTAGCAACGGAGAAACTGTTGAGATCAAAACCTTTGGCAAGTCAGAGAAGTATGTCTATCCCTACCTCCTGTCCACATTTTCTAAATGTCGCCCATGTCATAAAATCATGTTATCTGGACTGCAGGCAAAAAAAAAAATGGTTGCATAAGCTACCTGTTAAAAAGAATTTGTCACATCCTGAGTCCAAAGTGAAGTTATAACACAAGTGTCTGTCTTTGCTTTGTCTTAGATATAAACTGCTACATGTTTTAGAGTTTGATGCTAACCGCAGGAGGATGAGCGTCATACTGCAAACTCCTTCAGGTAACTCCACTTCATACTACTTTGTAACGTCTGAAAATCAACTCAGCTTTTTTCTATTCATTTAAAAAGGTATATCTAAAGTAATTGTGTTGTATACTTTCTAATCTTTCTTCCTGGTTTCTTGACTTTTTAAGGAGGCCAAGTACTGTTCACCAAGGGAGCAGAATCAGCCATCTTGCCTTTCACCACCAGTGGTGAGATAGAGAAGACCAGACTGCACGTCGATGAGTTTGCCTTGGTGAGAAATCATTTTTCCAGAAGTTATTAAAATGTGAATATTATCTTAATCGTGAGTTTATTTTTACTATTACTGCTGTAATATACATCAAATCAGTGGGTAATCAAATATGCTTCCTAAACTTAAAGGCTTTATATGCGATTTTTTGATCCAGCAGATGTCGCCCTTGAGCACCAGCATGAAACCAAAACAACTCACGCTGCATTGTTGTGTTAGCATGCTAATGCTAGCGATCTTTATTATGCTGGTATCTTCACACTGCATGTAAATTTACCTGAAATGAGCGTGATCTAGAAACACAGTTAAGCAGTGAGTACAGTATGTTATTCTTCTTTTCTCTAGTCCCTCAATTAAACAACTTTTATACACGAGGGGAGGAGTCAGCCGGCCGTCCTGGCGATGTAAACAAAGTGAAGATAGGACTCTGAAAACTCTGAAAACATCACAGACAGTGGGACTCGGGTGTTACACCCATTGTAGACAGTCATGACTCACAGAGTTATTTTCAGAGGATATACTTGATTTATATTATATTTAAGTGTGAAAAATCACATAGAAAGCCTTTAACAAAAGAGTACTTGACTGATTCTGTAAGATAAAAAGGACCGTATACATGCTGTATATAGACTTTTGAGCTCATTAAACTATCATTATTATTCATCTTTACCCCTCATAAAGGAGGGTAACAAGCAGACATTTCAGATTCTTTGCAGAAAAAAAAGTAGACTTTTATACATACCACACTCGGTGACCACACTGAGTTCCCTCACTTAAGAATTCCTCTTCAACCTTTACGTGAAACCTTTAGAAATCGTACTCTGAAATGCCTCTTTTTTTGGTATTATTCACAAGTGCGCGTCTCTGTGTGTGTGTGTGTCTGGCATTTCACAGCGTTATAGTGATTACTTTCGGCTCTTTCGTTCTCAGTTCCCATTAGACTATAAATTCTTCACTACAACAGCCATTCACCCAAACGCACACACACACACACACACACACACACACACACACACCCGGTTCCAACATCATGTCATTGGACATCAGTACCCAGGACTCTGTGCTCTGGACTGGGTTGATTTGTGGTCGTCTCCCCCTTAGGCTGGTTACGTGATTTAAAGCTGAGCTTTTATAATTTGTTTTTCTGTTCTTTCTCTCTCTGCCTACATTGCTCCCTTTTTCCTTTCCCCTTTATTATCCACATTTTCTTGAGTTCCTCACGTTTACCCCTCCTCTCTACGCACATCTTTTCTTTTAACATGAACAATTTCTATGTCAGTGTAACCATTCATTCTAGTTATTTCTTTAATCTATTATATATTCTGACTCTTGTTCTTTTCTCTGCCCTTTCTTTACCCCCCCCCCCCCCCCCCCTCCTGCCACTGCAGAAAGGTTTGCGGACTTTGGTGGTAGCATGTCGCCACTTCAGACCGGAGGAGTACATCGATGTGGACAGGCGTCTGAACGCCGCCCGCACTGCGCTGCAGCAGAGGGAGGAGAGACTGCAGGAGGCCTTCAGCTACATCGAGAAAGACTTGCATCTGCTGGGAGCAACGGGGGTGGAGGACAAGTATGGAGACTAATGAATAAATTGGAATTTATTAGTGTTATCCCCTAAAAAATCTGTTCTCATGCCCTTCTTCAAATTTTAATGATTTATAAGTGTTTCATGCCCAAAGGAAATCTTGTAGTGAAGCAGTACATTCTTAACAGAGAGCATAAGGCAGTAAGAAGTAGCACCAAAACATTCTAACATGTGAACTAATGCATACACAGAAAGTTCAAATTCAAATGTATGCTAAATCAAGCGATGCAGTATGAGAATACAGTGTGGTGGTTTGCATAAAATCAAATCCACTTCATAATAAATGTGATGGTTATAAATTGCCCAGTAACATTGATACTCAACAAACAGTTGATGTAAAATGATATAACTCGCATGTTTTTACCATGTGCTGCCTCAGGCTTTAGGTAAATAACATCTCGTCTCTGCTTAGATAAAACATATGTTCTATTTCTGTATGGTTAGCTTTCACAACAATCCATGTCAAGTTTCCTGGATTTACATTTCCCTTCCTCGTCTCCATCTTCAGCCGTGTAGCAACTTGGCTGTGCAGAAACAATGTTGACCTCCACGCTCCACGGCTCCACGCAGGCCAACAGTTCTTTTCCCCTGGTGAAACGTCTTGATGAATTTAAGATTATTTGCCTTTTTTCTCAAAAATATGGTGGTATAGGTTGAAAAACAAAATCTATGATTTGGTTGATCATAGCCATCATCACTCAAATACTTAGTTTTATTTGTTATTATTTTTAACCCTGAGGGTCATTTAAACTTTTCACTCTGACATGCCACACACAGGCCAGAGAGCCAAAAACAGGATCTACCGACATGCATTACTGCAGAGACATTAAGGGGGCTGCACAGGGTCTGGCACCATGAGTAGTTCGGGTTTAGGTGCCTTACTCAAGGTCACTTCATCAGTGCTTGGGGAGTGGACTGGCACCTCTCCAGTAAACAGTCCTAATTTCCATACTTGGTCCACACGAGGTATTGATTCTGTGATCTTCTGGTCACTGCTGTGGCTAGACGTATTCTCCCAGAGCTAGTAGTGGCTTGGCTGCTGACACTGAGTTTTTTCTCTTACAAGCAGTAAGCTTTTTGATGATACAGTAACATAAATAGGAGTTGCACTTAAAAAGTAGGTAACCAAACTAAATAAGTATTATGTTGCACTTAATACTTATTTAATTTGAACCAAAATAGTGTGTTTTTTTTCTCTCACTTAAACCCCAAAAATAACAAAGATAGTTAACATACTGTGCAGGAGGAGGCAGAGAAGTCATTTGAAGACTCCGCCTGATCAATGTTGCCATGTCACAGAATTTAAGACACACATAATTGACATGCAGAAAATACACATTAATACCTTTAACTAATACATCCAGTAACAGCATAGTTCAAAGCAGAAGCAGAAAATGCAAATATGAGGTTTATGATAAGCAGGGTATCACATGCACATGTTCAGTGACAGATAAAACAGCAAGAGGCAGAATCTCCAACAAACAGTATTAGTCAGCAGAAAAAGGGAGTCGTCACCTCGCTGGGCCTCTCTGTAAATCAAAGCTGATATGTGTTTGCATTCGCTCACCATCTGCTCCTCACATAAGCTTCTCACTTCACTCGCTCTGTTTATCTGTCTGCTGCTCCCTCCCTCTCTCTCTTGCTCTCTCTCTCTCTCTCTCTCTCTGTCTGTCTGTCTATGTCTCTCTCTTGCTCTCTCTCTCTCTCTCTGTCTCTCTCTCTCTCTCTCTCTCTCTTGCTCTCTCTCTCTCTTGCTCTCTCTCTCTCTCTCTGTCTGTCTGTCTATGTCTCTCTCTTGCTCTCTCTCTCTGTGTCTCTCTGTCTGTCTGTCTATGTCTCTCTCTTGCTCTCTCTCTCTCTTGCTCTCTCTCTCTCTCTCTGTCTGTCTGTCTGTCTGTCTATGTCTCTCTCTTGCTCTCTCTCTCTCTCTGTCTCTCTCTCTCTCTCTCTCTCTCTCTGTCTGTCTGTCTGTCTGTCTATGTGTCTCTCTTGCTCTCTCTCTCTCTGTCTCTCTCTCTCTCTCTCTCTCTCTCTCTGTCTGTCTGTCTATGTCTCTCTCTTGCTCTCTCTCTCTCTGTCTCTCTCTCTCTCTCTCTCTCTCTGTCTCTCTCTCTCTCTCCCTGACTTTTCTCTCTGCTGCTCTCTCTCTCTCTCTTTGCTGCGCTCTCTCTCTCCCTCTCTGCTGCTCCCTCTATCGCTGTCTCTCTCTCTCTCTCTCTCGCTGATTTTTTTCTCCCTGCTGCTCTGTCTCTGTAACTGGAGTGAATTTCTCCTCAGGCACACATGGTCATAATCAAAAGACTTCCTTTATTATGAAAGACTCGCCTTAAATTACATTCTGTCTGAGTCTTATATGAATAATGTGAAACTGAGATCTATGTTTTTATTTAATTCTTTAGTAATATTAACTGTGCTCCTCTTATCAGACGTGATAACATGAAGGCAGAAATAGACACAATGAGCCTTTGTTTCATTTGTTGCTGCTAAAGAAGTCAGTTCAAACGATGAATACCAATTTATCTAAGCAGGATGAGAGACATTTCATTTTGGCTCTTTTGTTTTGAAGCAGGTTAGTCCATACTCATGGACTTTATATTAGTTATATAACAACAGCTTTAAGAAATGTTGGATTATTCATGAGTAGGTTTTGAATTATTTAAACTGTTGATTACTTACAATTCTCAAGGGCTTGACCACCTCACAGCCAAACATTCAAACACAAGAAGTTGCCAGATTCTTTATCAACTTACCCAAAACAGGTCTTTTCTTTGGGTTCATGTTACCTTACATCCGGCCTACTGTGATAACGTGTAGAAAAAACCTAATTGCTTGAATCTTTTTTAATACAGTATTTTTACATACAAGATTACATGGCTTAAGTGTTTCTCTCTCCCTTGTCTCCCTCAGACTCCAAGACAAGGTCCAGGAGACCATTGAAGCTCTGCGGCTGGCAGGGATCAAAGTATGGGTGCTGACAGGGGACAAATCCGAGACTGCAGTCAGCGTCAGCCTGTCGTGTGGCCACTTCCACAGAACCATGAACATCCTGGAGCTTCTGCAGCAGCGCTCTGATAACGAGTGTGCCGAGCAGCTCCGCAGACTAGCCAGAAGGTGAGTGTTTGTACGATTGTAACTTCAGGCTATAGCACGTCGACAGTGTCTTAACGGCCCTCTCAAAGCTCAATATTCATTCATTCAATTACATTTCATCTCCTAAGGTGTTTGGTATTGGGGTTTTTTTGCATCAGGGGGTATCTGAAAAGGTTGTAGCTCAAATAAAACAAAAGCATATTTACATTTAATATGAAATAATTGACATTCAACACCTATAAGCTGCACAATTTAGTGATCCTGGTCCTTAAAATATATTTTCTGACTAACCAGTAACTTTAAGCTGTCCTGTAATAACAGCCCATTCACAAATTAATTCCTGACAATTTCTGGAAATGTTCAGTACAGCCTGCAGCAAAACATTTTCCACAGTTACTCTTTCACACTTGACCCTCCCAACAGGAGATTTCCCCTGTGTTAGTGAAGAGGGGACATAACATAAAGGATGCTGCAGAAGTCGCAGTGTAATGTTCAAAATGTATCCAAGATGGCGGACGAGTCCAACACTGTGACAGTGTTTGCCTTTATATCAATTTGACAGATAGCCAGTATCAGAAAAGAGTGGAGGGAACATATTGGCATTTAGCCTCAAAAGGTGCATATAGATCGAACGGGTATCTCACAGATAGCATGAGCAAATTTATCATCCCTTCCTACTCACTTTTTGTACATTTTCCTAAATACAACCTGCTTTCATGCATCAGATCATCTTGAATTCTTATGAACATTTTATTCAAGGGCTTGCAGGTAAAACTCCAGATAAAATAATGGTGAAAATTAAGTTGTTTACGTCCACGCATTCAGTGGAGTGAAGGACATTTAATACTTTTTATTGTCATCATGTCTTAACATAGAGTACACATTTTATATTCAACATAAGGATGACAATATTTTACATTTTTGTGGTGTGGTGTCAAAAAGATTGTGTCCCTCAGTGATGTGGAAATACTAAAAATAACACTTAGAATACAGAAACATGTATTACAGTTTGTTTAAAGTAACTTGAACTCAAACTGAGATTGGATCCGTATTGCATAAATTCATGAATTTTTCCCGCCGTCACAGTTTTCTTACCTTTTTAAGGAAGGGCAAACAAAAAAATGAGTTATATAAAATGAAAGAATAAATTAAAAGAGAAAGAAGAGAGAAAGAGAAAAAAAAAAAAAAAAAAGGCATGGCATAAGTTTGACATCTTAATCAATTCTGCATTGCTCTTTCTAATCTTCTTCTTTCTAGGATAAAGGAGGACAACGTAATACAGCACGGGTTAGTGGTGGACGGGGCCAGTCTCTCCTTAGCGCTGAGGGAGCACGAGAAACTTTTTATGGAAGTTTGTAAAAACTGTTCAGCTGTGTTGTGCTGCCGCATGGCCCCGCTGCAGAAAGCTAAGGTACTAGTCCTCTTCAACACACACATTACATAAACAACAATCCAATACATCTCACGCTCAAGATGTCAATGGTGACTTTGTTCTCTCCAGGTGGTTCGTCTTTTAAAAACATCTCCAGAGAAACCCATCACTTTAGCGATTGGCGATGGAGCCAATGATGTCAGTATGATACAGGAAGCTCATGTTGGCATAGGTAAGCACTTACAGGTCCCACATTCTATATTCTCTTTGATTATTTTCTGCAGTGTGTCCACAATATAAACGTTTTTTTGTGTATGCATGTGCCTTCAGGTATCATGGGAAAGGAGGGTCGTCAGGCCGTGAGAAACAGTGACTATGCAATTGCCAGGTTTAAGTTTCTGGCTAAACTACTGCTGGTCCACGGTCACTTCTACTACATTCGAATAGCAACACTTGTACAGTACTTTTTCTACAAGGTAAAACAGCATCTATTTCCTCTAAAGTATAATGTCAAGTATTTAGAGGTTGGATAAAGGCGAGATCTTCCTGTCACACATGAAATGATGAAATAGTGCTGCAGGTAGAATTTCAATTCTAATCTATAAATGTGTCCTTTTCTGGATTTAGGGATTAGTTGATTCATCTGTTCAGTTTTAACAACCCAGATGTATTAGATTCACTGTCAGAGAGTTTAAAAAATGTTACAAAATGTCAAACAGCAAGCACATCTGAAAAGATGAGTACTGGGTGCTGGACCAAAAACATATCCAAAGACGGAGGAAGAGTAAGTCTGCACTAAAGAAGCTGCTCCAGTTTACATTTCATGAGAATTATAGTACATGTAACATTTCAGGCCCTCGCCTTTCGCTCATGTCTGATGAAGGGTGAGGGCCCGAAATGTTACATGGTTATTATTCGTGGTTATTATTCCTATTAAATGTTAATTTGAGCGGCTTCAGGTGTACAGAGTTAGTCTTCCTCTGTCTTTAGAAAGCAAAAAGCTGCAATACACTCACAGATAATATATTTTTAAAAACCAATCAAATAGATTGTTTCATTTTCAAAAACAGTTTTATAGAATTTATTACAAGTTATTTATAGAAAGATGAATGCTTACAGCTCCGTTATAGATTATATTTTAGATTATAGATACTGGATTTAACATTTTCTGTTAACAAGACTTTTTTCAATCCATGTCGCCTTTTCAAACGTTTTTAATGTTTCTCTCGTTCACTCTGTCTTTTCTAGAATGTGTGTTTTATCACGCCCCAGTTTTTATACCAGTTCTTCTGTTTGTTTTCACAACAAGTAAGTCTATTGATCTCTCCCCTCTCTCCGCTCTCTCATGTCATTGTATGATTTGTTTGTGCATGTGGTGTTACACAGTCTCTCTTTCTTTGCTTTATAAAATGCCTTTCTGAAATATTTTAAATTTGACACTCAACAAACTTCAATTAGTTTCTGTTCTGACTTTAGCTTTATTCATAGAGTCTGTTAAAGTTGCCAGGCCTCTCAAACTGTCATAATAACATTTAGAATTTAAACTTTCAAACATGTATAAGACTTTGTTAATAAAATCTCTTACATTTCTTGTGTCAGATTATGGTCCTGCCATTCCTTGTCCTCTGTGTAACTGTGATGATTAAGCTTTTGTTTTGAAATGAGGTCATAGGAGTTCGGTTCATCGTTTCAGCTCATAGGTTGGTGTTGAGTAAAGTGCTGTCTCTGTCCCATCCCAGACTCTGTATGACAGTGTTTATCTGACACTCTACAACATCTGCTTCACATCGCTGCCCATCCTGGTGTACAGTCTGTTTGAGCAGCTGGTCCATCCACACATTCTGCAGAGTAAACCAGCCCTGTACAGGTAGGCTTACACGGACTCTGTAGTAGAGTTGTTGTCTCAATACTGAGAAAATGTATATGATATAATTCTAGTAAAAAAAAAATCTAACAATATTGATACCTGTTTCGTTACCACGTCAACAAAATACAAGTCTGAAAACCGAATATTGGGTAAACTCTTGTTTTTATTACAAATAATTTCAGGTTAGCTTGGACACACTGTACATTGCATAAATACGTTAGCGACATTAGCCGATGTATCTCTGCAGTTTAGACGGTGCTCTCTCTTTTTTTGCTTTTTTTATAGGCTCTCTACTTTTTTGTACTTTTTTGTTTCTCTGTAATTCATATGGCTAGGTATTATCAAGAACATCACAATTCAATTGGATTTAGATTATTTGGGTCACTATTCAAAATCGGTTCAATTTGATATTGATATATATTTGTGAATTTATTTATTTTAATAGGGACAATGCAATTTAACATAATTTCAATACAAAGCATGAAACTGATGTGCTGCATAAAGAGTATATAGCTATTGCTAATTTCCAACTCATGACCCCAGTTGGGCCTTTGATGCTTTGATATTAATTCACTAATACGCATAGATGGCAGAAATACCCATATTATTGTTAATCGATCTTTAATAAAATCAAACAATGTATGAAACATTTTTAGAATCACTCGGTAAATTACTATTGATTTTTTTTTTTTATCATATTGAAACTTAAAGTTTGCTTGGATGGATTAAACACATCCTCTAACACCTAAAATGTTTTTTTTGCCTCACAGGGACATCAGCAAGAACTCTCTGCTGTCTTTCCGGACGTTCCTGTACTGGACTCTGCTGGGCTTCTGTCACGCCTTTGTCTTCTTCTTCGGATCCTACATACTGATGGGAGAGGACACCACACTCATGGGGAATGGACAGGTGTGTGTGTGAGGTGTACTCTATCTTTATACTCTGTACAAGACAAAAGTTAACTGCTGAGAGTTTTTTGCAAAGTGAAAAGATGTTAAGGAGCTAGATGGTTAGTTAGAAAGGAAGCAGAGAACCGCAGTGTGTGTGTGTGGTAATGAGTTATTGATGGGCCTGGCCTCATTTCTTCCATTAATCAAACCTCCTTTCCTTCAGTCTCTTTCCATTCTGTCTTTTTGTCTAACAGTCTTTATTCGGTCTGTTTGTGTATATTGCTGTGCCGGCATGTATGTCGTTCCCTTGGTCATGAGTAACTAACATCTTTGTAATTTTTTGTGTCTCCGGTCCTTTGCCAAACCTGTTTCCTTTTCTTTTCCTGCTGCATATCTCTGCTGTCCTCCTCTCTGTTTTGAAGTTTTGGTATTTGAAAAAAGCACTCACTCTTACTGCACCCTCTCGCTTGACTTTTTCTTCTTTCTTTTGTTGATTACTGTTTTCCTCTTCTGCCTTCACGCTGTGCATGTCTTCAGATCTTGCGAGCTAACAGGCAGCTGGTAAGAGTCTGCTCTTCAGTCTCAGAATGCATGTCTCCTTAGAGGTTTAATGAGAGGACCAGTTTACAGTTTCAAACATATACTCTGTTGTGTGTTTATATTTGGGCTCCTTTTCTTCAGTGGCATTCTTAACTATTCAAAATAAAACACAGACTTTTTGCCCCTTTTTAAAGACTTTAACGAGATGCAGAAAGATGGCGGTTATAAAACATTCATCAACTCTTTAGCCCAGATGATTCCTGTAATCAATTTTGAATCCTCCATTTATCCAGATTCAGATTTAGACAACTTTATTACTCCCAGAAGGGCAATTCAGTTCCACAGCCTACCGAGTGTTTGAAAGAAGCCAAGACAATCTAAAGGAAATAAACACAGTCACAGAGGCATTCAGATAATTGCATTCACATGGCAGTAACAACAATTCAACAGAGGAGTGGGTCTCCAAATGAGAAGCCAGAGCCAGAAAATCTAGAAATTCATGAACACAATGCCAGAAATGTATCTGATAAATGAATGGACCTTACAGGTTACCTCAGTGTGTAGTAGGAGTCCATTAAGTAAATAGAATTGTTCAACATTCAACATTCAAATTCTTATACTGTATTTGAATGTAAGGCAAGGAAACATGTAACAGTATGAACAGACAATGCAGTGTAAGAAAGCCAATGTTAACATTTAATGGCACAAACACACTTAAATATATGAGTGTGACAAAGATAAATGTAAATCCAAACAGATAGAGTCTAAACATCAAACATGCTGCTGCCACACGTTTCCAATGTGTGCTCATCTTAACAGTGATTAGAATCAAATATTTCTTATGTAGTTTGTTTTTCTGAGCACTCAAAGATAATATTTGAATGCAGCCTTGTGCAGTTTGACACTTAAACATTTGTCTCATAGGCTGATCGATGCAGAGAGACTTTGTTCACAGCCCTTCGGCATCAACTAACTTGATTCAGGATTCATGATGTATGACCGGTTAGAATAACACAATTACAAGGATTATAATAAATGTTGACATTTTTTCTTTTCAGTTGAAAGCAGTTTGTAAAAGAGGGCACAGCTGAATGCTTGTTAAATATTAAAAAGATAATCGAGTGTTTTTATATACAAAGGCTAACACGAGAATATAAAAGGAAAACCCTGTTTTATTTGAGGCAGATATAAAATATATAACTTTCACCCTGACTGTCTCTTTGAATCATGAGTCCTCTCATGGTTGGTTGTCAGTGTTTGATCTCCAGCAGGGTCCTGAATTGCTTGCCAACAAAACAATGCCCCCCCCCCCCAACTGCTCTCAACCTATAAGAAGAGTGATTCTTGTAGCGCTGGTGGAGCTTCAGACGGTTGTTACACAGTCGGAGGGCAAGGTCTCATTACAGGCATCGTAACACCTCCCAGGTTGTTAAAGGAGGTTGCTGCCTTTTAGAAGTTTTTTCTCTGTTCTTCAACTCGAACACAACCAAGCTCACCTAGTCTGAACCCCCCCCCCCCCCCCGACTTTAATACACAATTATGGCTTAGCTTGAGTGTTTAATAATGATTTATAATCTTTAGAATTATAGAATCTTTCATTATTATCAGTAATTAACAAAAACAGCAATGGTTATCAGCATGTTGTTGGTATCTATTATTTATTGTAAATGCCCCCCAAAACAATCTCACAAACTTGAGAGATGACCTGATATCTTGGTCATGATCACAAAGTATTTATTCGTTTTCTGAAATTTGACAACTGGAAGAAAATATTTCAACGTATCAAAGACAAATATAAACATCGTACAGTGATATAACCACTTAATTATATTTCTATTAATGGTAATTAAATAAAAATGTATATCCCGATGTAAATGTCTTGACATTTTTATAAACAGTGATTTCTCTTCTTACAGATGTTTGGAAACTGGACATTTGGAACGCTGGTGTTTACCGTCATGGTCATCACAGTCACGTTAAAGGTAAATAACACCCAATCCTCTTAGGCTCCAATTTTAACACGATGATTATCAGCACATCTTTTCAGATCTGTGTAATTTGTCATGGATTCTTAACTTTAGCTATAGATTAGTATTGCCACAACCCCAGTATGAAAGTATTATCTTAACATTATTGTATTGTCTTTTTTGTCCTACTACAATTTTAAATATTCTTCTCCTATGTATTAATTTTTAATATCTTATTGCTTTTAAGTGTCATATTTTTTTTTCTTCATTTTTATACATATATTTTTTTAATTTTTATTGGTGTGCATTAGTCTCTCAATGATTTTATAAACTACTTCTTCATCAGTAACTTTTCTGCACTCTTGTAAAGCACTTTGAACTGCAATTTAATTTGTCTGAAAGGTGCTATATAAATAAAGTTTGATTGATTGAAATACAGTGTGTTGTGAAGTATTAGGATGATGTCAGTGGTCATTATGAGAAGCCAATTTGTCCCAGGTTGGGGTCAAGGTTTATTTACCAGCAAGAGGACAGATTGGTGCAGTTTATTGATGCTCCACCTGTTCCCATCTCAGTGTTTTATAACTAGCGTTCTGTTCCCCCTGCTGTGTGTGTGTGTGTGTGTGTGTGTGTGTGTGTGTGTGTAACACCAGCTTGCTTTAGAAACTCATTTCTGGACGTGGATGAACCATTTTGTGACCTGGGGTTCAATCGCCTTCTACTTCATCTTCTCCCTCTTCTATGGAGGCATTATTTGGTAAGAAGCAGATCTTTCTCTGTACGCTCTCAAAGCTTTCATACTCAAACAAAATGTTTTTCGCTATGGTCTTGCATCGACTCAATCGTATTTGTAGGTGTGACAGAACACCTCTAAGATTAAACCTAAGTTGTGAAAATAAATAGTGAGAGTTCATGCAGCAGGTTCACTGAGAGAGAGCATTTCTGGCTATGGCTGTCTTGAAAAATCAAAACTTGAAAGTGAAATACTCAATTGAAAAAGTTTCATAATCGTATAGTCTTGAAATCTCACCTTCATGCTTGATTTGAAATGCTTTAGATATTTTCCCAGCCTTAAACCAACAACCTTCACCATTTCTGATTCTATGGTACCACGTTGTTATTTGATGATGCCTTAATGTTTTATAAAAAAATAAATAAAATAAAAAGGTACAGAAGTGGTTATTTATTCTGAGTCCTCCCTTCCCTTCCAATCTCTCCAGGCCGTTCCTTCACACCCAGGACATGTACTTTGTGTTTGTGCAACTGCTGTCCAGCGGTTCGGCCTGGTTCGCCATCATCATCATCATCATAACTTGCCTCTTTCCTGATGTGGTGAAGAAGGTCTTCTACAGACATCTGCAGCCCACCAGCACACAGAAGAGTCAGGTAACATATGGAGGGAGAATGTTTTATCAGAGAAGATGTTTATAACGAGGTCCATTCATTCCTCTAAAGTGAACCGTAAAAAAAGTAGAGGTACAGATATTCAATTCCAAATCAGATGGAATTTAAAGAGGCTCATTTAGTATTTATCTGTTTACTATCAAGACTTTTTCCTGTTGGCCTGACTCCAATGTTTAGTGTAGCCTCTCGCTAACATCAGTCCTCAATGACTGTTTTAGTCATTTTCTCAGTGATTCACTTGCCTGCATGTCGAGGCTGCTGTAAGTACTTTAAGAATGACTTATGTTTTGTTTTTCTCTCATGTGTCTTTCCTTATCCCCGCTTTAAATTAAACCTAGTTTTGGTAATCTTGCATGTAAGAGCGAAACCTCCACAGGCTGTAACTTTGACTATTTAAGCTAACTTCGGCTAAACGTCTAAAACCAAAAGTATATCCATTTTGTTAAGATTATTTCATGATTTAAAAAAAAAAAAAAAAGCTGAGATGCAGAATAAGATATGAATACAGAACAAATATTTTATGCAAAAGTCACAGAGAAATGTTCCTGTGAAACCCAAACGTTCATAGCAGCAGGCGTTCATTCAGTTTGAATCTCTTGTGAGGAACTTTCAGTTTTTCTCGATTCTGGCGCCCCCTGTGGACAAGGCAGTATGTCCTGTCTTTCTGGTCCTGGCATGTACATGTGTAAGTGTTCGGATGAAAAAATCTCATTACTGTCGAAGGTATCAGTCATCGTGAATCTTTGCTGTGGAAAATATAAACAAAGTTTCTGCAGTCTGCTGTATTTTTCTTCATTCGACACCAACCCAGTATCAGCACTTTAAGACGTACTGCATAGAAATGTTCAGTCTTGTCGCTTTAATCAAATACAGATCAGACGCAAGCTTCTTCTTTGTTGTATTCATCTAACCAATTATTTTAGTGGATTGAAAACCAGATTCTTGGTTTTGGTTTGTTTCTATAATATCTGGTGGTCCAGACTGGAAAGTAAAACTCATGAAACGTGATGAAAGGTCACAGGGGAGGTCAAACACATGCCAGTAGTTAAACTGTCTGGTGTGAAGTGTATAAGATTTATGACTTACACCTCGTACCTGGCTGTACCACAGAAATAGAAATTATATTTCCTGTTATACGAGAGAAGCCTGAAGGGAGAAAAATAAATGAAATGTCACCGTAACTCTGGTCAGGGGGAAATGCTCTCTGTGGTCACATTGTTTAAATGGTTCATTATTTTCTCTGTGTTACCCACATCTTTACAGGAACTGCATGCTGTTCTGTTTCACACACACACACACACACAGCTTGACTTCCTGACCTCCTGCACACACATATTATCAGAGACTCAGTGTGCATGGTCACCTCAGAGCAGACCACTGCTGACACTGCATTGATTTATCCAGCGTGAGACTGTTTCTACTTTCCTCCTCTCAAACTCTCCTCTTGTTTCTCAAGGAAAAAAAACAAAAAACAATCCGATGGTGTGTTTGTTGAATCTGCTCTAACCTTTGTCCTGCTCTGTTTGATTTGAAATCTAACCTCTCTGTGTGTCTGTATATATTCTTCCTCCACTTTTTCCTGTTTATTCTCACGGTGTAGATGTATTCCAACCGAGTGGCGATAGGTGATGACTTCATCGCTCTGCAGCCTTTGTCGAGAGCCAAGAGCCAGCTGGGCAAAATTAGGTAGTTGAGATGAGACTTGATTCAACCTTGAGCTTCTTATTACATCGAAAACAAATCCATCAGAAATAAACACGTTTCTCAGGAGTGCTTGTTCAAAAGCAATAATTCTACATCAAAAGTTGTTGGGGGTGCGTCTGAAGACTTCTGTGAAAAAGTCAGCTAATATCTATACTGGCCTCTTCTTTTTCTCTCCATTTCAATTCAATATCATTTCTGTTAGTTTGGAAACACACATTACACTTTTAGAAACCAACAAGGGCTGGTTTTCTCACCTTTATCAACACCTTAAGCAATCATTTTTAAATGTGTCAAATGAAATGGCATAAAGATGTCACTGTTCAGTAACTCAGTGATACGAGAAGGTCATTTGAGGTCAACATTTTTACCAATATCTTCTCTAACATGGCACGTAATAAAGCCATAAATACAATACTATGTTAATGAATACTACCCAAGACATGATGTCCCTCGGAAATTTGAAATGAATTGATTCCTCACTCAACACTACAGTAATTATTTGTTGTGTAAAGGATACTTCATTTTAAAAGTTGTATGTCATATATTAAAAAAAATGTTGTAAACTTTATTGAATACTTGCTTTTCAGTATCAATACAGCCCTTAAGATTATTTTCCAAATCAGGGTTAAAATGTAAATCCCAACATCACAGGGCGGGTCTTATAAAAGTAGAAACATTGTTTTATGAAACAAGCACTCCAATTCAAAATGATTCAGAATCAGGTTATTCTTTCTCCCAGGTCCGGACTTATTCCTACCCGAGCCTCTTTCTAACACTGACAGTACACTGATCCTGTGATGTGTGTTGTTACTGTTAAAACTGTTTCTTTTGTGTTCATGTCTGTGACTGCATGCACTGGACAAGCCAATCAGCATTCTCCATGATTGGAACGAGGGGAGGGGGGGGTGGTTTAATGATAAGTTGAAGATGATGCAAAGGATTGTGACATCAGGCATTCCAGCCTCTGCATGTGTTGCATCTTTAGTTTGAGACCGGCAAAGATCATTTGTTTTGGGAGACCTCCACCCCTCCTGCCTGTCACTGTATGGCCCTTTACTTCCATCGCTGCATGATTAACCCTTTGGATGAATGAATGGATGAATGTAAAATCAGGCTGACATCTTCTTTAAAATTAGTGTATACTCTTCCCTATGCACTTATTTTAATATGATAGCAATTGTATGACACAGGGACCTCATTAGGGGGGGCCAAGGTGGTCATTTATGAGGCACTGTTCTGACTGCGACATCCTGCATCTGCAATAGTGACTATTCAGAGCATCAGGTCAGGCTCCTGACATCAGCCTGTGGTTTTGTCATACAACCACAGTCTGGCATGCCACACTCATGTGGATTCACCACTTCACACCTTCCTCACTTTGGAGTTGTTTGCCTGCATGGTTAGAGTCGACCCACAGAACAAGACTTCACACCTCACCCCTCTGCATGATAGACCCTTTGAACTGCTTTGTGCTGTCTTCTTCAGCAGCATGATGATGTTGTCCTGTAAGCATGATGGACGGCTGGGTTATTTTTTCACTGATGACTTGAGGATCTTGTGCAGATCTTAAACAGCCCACAAGGGGTAAAATAGTAACCAACCATAGGATGAGCTTATTGTTGAAGGGAAAAAACACCAAAGGGTAAAGAAATCTTGATCCTGGACAGCTTTTTCCCCGTCTAGTTCTCATGAAGAATATTCACGAGCCTATAGTTTTTATTATGCTCTTGTGCAACATTTGAAGATCATGTGAATTACGCTTGTGTCATGTGAAGGGCTACTACTGTTTTGTTTGGTTAAATTGAAGACAATTAATCAGAAATTAATTGAATAGCCAATTCAGTGTTTCAGAAATGTATCAAGCAAGAATGATAGAGGAGTGCTTGCATTTCTTTATCTGTACAGTGCTATGGCATGCTAATCCTGATGCTTCTGTAGTTGTTGCTGGGAAATGCTATTATGTATTGAAAAATATTTTTTATATTTATAGTTATTAGCAGCACAATGAAAGTCTTTATATGTGATCTTTCACACTAAAATGTAATATAAATCAAGTCTATCCTCTGAAAATAACTCTGTGAGTCATGACTGTCTACAATGGGTGTAACACCCGAGTCCCACTGTCTGTGATGAGTCCTATCTTCACTTTGTTTACATCGCCCGGACGGCCGGCTGACTCCTCCCCTCGTGTATAAAAGTTGTTTAATTGAGGGACTAGAGAAAAGAAGAATAACATACTGTACTCACTGCTTAACTGTGTTTCTAGATCACGCTCATTTCAGGTAAATTTACATGCAGTGTGAAGATACCAGCATAATAAAGATCGCTAGCATTAGCGTGCTAACACAACAATGCAGCGCGAGTTGTTTTGGTTTCATGCTGGTGCTCAAGGGCGACATCTGCTGGATCAAAAAAAAAAATCGCATATAAAGCCTTTAATTTCTAGTTTCTACACAAAACCAATGTGTTTTAAATGAACAGGCTTTGCTTATGAAATCTTAATGCTCATTTACTGTTTTAGAGAGGTGTTGACAAAACTATACAAGCTGTTTACTCTTGACATTTTTGGCACCCAATTCATATCAATAGACACACCTCAAATACCATTTTACCCAAATCGAAACATTGCGACCTTCGTAAGTGGGTGGGGGGTTATTTGCAGTAGTTTTGACAAGGTGAAGCTAAAACGCTGGGAACTAAGTTTATATTCCTTCCAATTAAATCAATGAGCAGAAACGAAGTGCCGTCTGAAGGAGGACAAAAAGCACATTATGTAAAACAGATCTTGTGTACTCAGTTTGAGTAAATTGAGTTTGAACCGGTAGAACTACACAAGATGCTCTTACCAGGTTCACAAACAGAGCATGCGTTCATGCTAATGTGACATATAATGGAGTTTTCTGTTCTGATGAAATCATTCCAGTGTCATTCAAAGTCTCTCTCTTTTTTTTTTTCCTAATTAGATTAGAGGGAGGTAATCACAACAGAAGCCACAGGCTCTCCTGGGCTTTCTGTTGTTTTTCTTCCTCTGAAGCTTTGATAGATTCACCAGCAGGTTAATTGGTTTGGATGCTAACAGATTTGCTCTTATCTGCACTAGAAGGATCAGTTTCCCCTCGAGACATCTTTTCCTGCAGCCTGCAGCTTTCTCCTGCTCATTTGTTGCTCAATTTTTTACTTAAGTTTCGAGGCTTTATACCATCCTGCTCACCAATGTGTTGAATTGTGACTGCTTCTGTGAGAAAAGTAAAGCCCTCCTCCAGTGACCTCATCACCCGACTCAGATCAACTAATGCCCGTCTTTCTCGAGCGGTGATTTATGATTATCTCCCAGTCCCAATTAAAACGAGGCTCAGATCTGTCGCAGGGGGAATAAGATCATCTTCACTCCGGCGCCCTGGTTTTAAAAAAAAGTATGAGGCAGCTGTTCTTGTTGGCTTTGTAGGCCAAAAAACTTGCTCTAATTTGTTTTTGCTTTGTTGAGGATTGTTCTCACGGTCACTCTTGAAGGGCTTTAAAACAGATACCAGCATTTTTGTTGTCTCGACTGTGAAGTGAGGGTCAGTATTTGAATAAACTAACCCCCCCTTACAGAGGAGCCTGGACTAGCTCACTGACTGACTGACTGACTGACAGCTTGCTTACTAATCAACTAGTTAATCTGCTGGGAGGTGAATAAGCAGCACAGAGAAACATATCCACTGTTGTAGCAGTATTCATGTCTTAAGAGTTACCAAAGAACGGTGAAACCACTGAGACATACGGAGAGTGCCGACCTCCACCAAGGCCAAAGTTCAGAGTTGTTTAAAAAATCATTAAGCTCAATAATATATTTGTCAAACTTGGTCAAATAATTTTTAAGCAGCGGATCTAGTGATCATGGGTTTTTCTTTGACCCATATGCCGCAGTGGATATATTTCTGTGATCAGCTTGTTACCAGACCGGCTTCACCCGCTGTGTTGCCGTATAGACGTCCGACCTGCCGACAGTCGACCCGTCTGACTGATGAGCTGTTTGAAAAGCCAGTGGGGCTCACTGTAAGCATCTTGTGTCCTTCAGATGGAAGAGGGTGAGGGTTCAATCGGCCCAGAATATGACCCTGTTAAAGCCCAGCGGAGCCCAGGGGAGGACAATTGGCACCTGCTAGCTGCTTATCCTCCCCCTGCTGCCCCCGGCCCAGACCCCTGCTCCCCTAGGTAGTACCATACTTCACTCCCATTGCCCCCCCCCACCCCCTCCCGTACTGTCCCAACCCCAGCATTATGGCTTCCCTCGAGGAACAACCAACCCTGTGCACCCACCCCCTGACAGCTGCAGCAAACCTCATATGTCCTTATATCTGGTTAAACTTTCCTGCACCGTCAGTCATTTTAACCATGGCTGTATGTCACAGCTGTCTCTGCACTGTCCTTCAAGTTGAAAAAATACTTCCTGTGTATGAGTGTTTCCTCCCTGTGTTTACTTCTCATCAACTTCATCCATCCCTTAACCCTCACCCTCACCTCACCCCTCCTCTCACGTGCACGATTGTCCCCATGCTCTCCTCCTGACACGGTCTCACTTCACCCCTCACTCTTATTAATCACATCTGGATTCAGAGTGTAGAGGAAGAGAATGCTGTTGGCATGCTGCCTTTTTTGTTATCAGTGTATTTTTGTCAACCATCTAATCTCACCCTACTAAACAATAGTTCTTCATATTGAAGCCTAAATGATAAATCTGTGTCTGTGTGTAAGTATTTGATATCTAAAAAAAAAAACTTTTGTTACAACTGGGATTTGAAGTATGAGTTTAATTTCTTTTCTTCTTTGTCCTATGATTTAAGACTTTCTGCTTTTTGTTTTCTGTTCATACAAATTGTGCCTTCTTAGACATCATGCTACAAACCCCAGGCAACGTGACATTTTCTCATACAGTTCACAATGCTGAATTAGACAATGAACATGAACTACAGCTGAACTCTAGAGCTCATACAGTAAATCATCCATGGGGATGATGTCACCCATACAGCCGTCACTGAGGCCTTGGCCAATTTACGACAACATCTTTGATTCAGACGTTGTTTTCTTAGAAAGCTTCAGTTTACTAGAGAACTATTAATCATAAAGCTTTGCCTGGTCCGACTCTTGGCTTCATATATCCACCGCCTCTCCAGCACTTGCAACAAAAAGTTAATTCAGAAAGCAACTGGTTAAGTCGATTCTTCTTTGTTGTTTATCTCTTCCATAAACAGCAATGGAGAACAAGTTTTATTGTACCTCGACCTCCATTAAAACGGCATTTTCTGCTGAATACCTGATTCTGATTTACAGGCCCTGTGATGCCTGATTGCTGCTTCACTGATTGATACTAAGGCAATATCAGTCATCTTAGAGAAAATGAAACGCAGTATCGGTCATACCAACATACACTAAACACAGAGGACACTTTTCCTAAAAGGTAAACAGGATTAAAGGATACATATCCATCCATGGGTACAGCTCGTCTGCTCTCACAGATTGTTTGTGTTTGGGCTGTAAGCACGCTCAGAAAATCAAATCAATCAATCAAACTTTATTCATTTAGCACCGTCATACAAGTCAAATGTTATTAAAAGTGACAGAATGAGCGTAACATCAGACAAAACATGGTACAAACAAAATGGGTTTAGAAGTAGAGACTAATGCACACCATAGCAAAAAAAAGTAATCCAAATAATAAAAAGATAAAGAGTTAGAAATAACAAAATATAAATAGTTGAAATAATCAAAAAAGTAAAGATTAAAAGTTAAAGATACATAAAATAATAACTAAAATCAATAGGAAATATTACAATGATGAAATGATACAACCCAACATAAAATACAGACTGAATAGATATGTTCTTAGGTTATGTTTAGAAGTATAAATGTTTCCATCTCCTCTCAGGTCATCCTGCAGACTGTTCCAGCGTCTCGGGGCGTTATGATGAAAGCATCATCATCAAATGTTTTAGTTCTAGATGTTTTAGTTCTCCTCCGTGCAACAGCTTAAAGAGAAGGGCCGGAGGAGAGAACAACAACCTCAACTTTTTCTCTTTGCTCCTGCAGGGTTTAAGTAGTGTCCGTTTTATTACACTGTACCTTTTTTTTTTACACAGAGGAAAAAAGCAATATGTTCTAATACAATAAGAGCAAAGCCATGCATTTATTATCCAGGGACACCTGACAATGCCAGAATAAATCATAGTCAGTTTGTCCTGTCTATGTTTTGCTGTTGCCGGCCAAGAAGCAGAAGTTTGGTTTCCTGCCAGCAGAGTCTCCAGTTTCTGCTGCAGAGAGATGTACAGTAACAGAGTCCACTGTGGAATAATGCGCTCACACATTCAGCTACAAAGACGACAAAACCTTGAACTATAAGTCTTTGTCAAACAGTAAAATAGGAAAGTTTTGGAGGCTGTAGTCCTCCCAGCGGGTGTCCCTGGTCCGAATCTGACCTGTAGCCTTCATCCCCCACTCTCTCTCTCCCTGATTTCTAACTCTATCCACTGTCCCATCTCTAATAAAATGCATTGAAAGCACAAAACTAAACATTAAATCTTTAAGACATTACTGGAGATAAATCAAGACAGCTTTGATAACACATTGCACTCAGAGGTTAGAGGGCTTTTACAAAGCCAAATAAATGGCAAAGAATTAGACATGTAAACAAGCAACCGAGTAATAAAAACAATGAGCATTAAAGCCCAAATCATCAAAGATGGAATATATTTCTTGTGTGTAGTTGCAGCCTATTTTTGGACTCATGAGAGTCACGTGGGTTGTAGAAGTCAGTCTTAGTTAAACCTTTAATCATGAAGTCCCGTCGTGCTGTAGAAAAGGACGAGGATCAGTGTGACCTCACACTGTTTTCTCTCTCTCACATCTAACACTATCTGTCTCTCTCTCTCTTTCCCTCTCTCTCTACCTTTCTGTCTCTCTCTCTCTCTCCATCTTCCACCTCTCTCTAACTTTCTGTCTCTCTCTCTCTCTCTCCACCTTCCACCTCTCTCTTTCTGTCTCTCTCTCTTTCCCCTCACTCTAAATTTCTCTCTCTCCCTCTCTCCCCTCTCTCTCTAACTTTCTGTCTCTCTCTCTCTCTCTCAACCTTCCCACCTCTCTCTTTCTGTCTCTCTCTCTTTCCCCTCACTCTAAATTTCTCTCTCTCCCCTCTCTCTCTAACTTTCTGTCTCCCTCTCCATCTTCCCCCTCTCTCTTTCTCTCTCCCCTCTCTCTCCAACTTTCTCTCTCTCCCCTCTCTCTAACTTTCTGTCTCTCTCTCCAACTTTCTCTCTCTCCCCTCTCTCTAACTTTCTGTCTCTCTCTCTCTTTCTCTCTCTCCCCTCTCTCTAACTTTCTGTCTCTCTCTCTCTTTCTCTCTCTCCCCTCTCTCTAACTTTCTGTCTCTCTCTCTCTCTCTCCGCCTTCCCACCTCTCTCTTTCTGTCTCTCTCTCTTTCCCCTCACTCTAAATTTCTCTCTCTCCCCTCTCTCTCTAACTTTCTGTCTCCCTCTCCATCTTCCCCCTCTCTCTTTCTCTCTCCCCGCTCTCTCCAACTTTCTCTCTCCCCTCTCTCTAACTTTCTCTCTCTCTCTCTCTCTCTCTCTCCCCTTTCTGTCTCTCTCTCTCCCTCTCCCCCCTCTAACTTTCTCTCTCTCCCCCCTCTCTCTAACTTTCTCTCTCTCTCCCCCCTCTCTCTCTCTCTCTCTCTCTCTCTCCTCCCCCCCCAACTTTCTGTCTCCCTCTCGGGTGCTGACTCAGTTTAACAGAGCAACCTGATCCTGCAGGTTTTTTAGGCAGCGGCTTCATTCAGCTTTCACTCCCTACAGTATGCATCACTGGCTCATTGAGAAGTCTGAAGTCACTCTTTTTATTTAGACACTGAACTTTCCTTTACTTCTACCTCCTACATTACGTGCTACAATTTTACTGATTTTTCATTATTTGAGAAAACATTACGGGGATATATGATGACAACACTGACTTCTTATCATGCATATTCAGACGATATCTCTGGAGCTTTAAGTACTTCTGGCCAAACTGAAGGTCACTGGAAATAAAACCATTTAACTGATGTAAATTCCAAAGAAGCTCAAACTGCTTTTCATTTTGATTTATTGCTTTATTTTCCTTTTCTTAGAGGTTTTATTATGTATTTATGAATGTATTAAATCTGTTACATTTCACACCCTTGTTGCATGTTTTGAATGTATTCCCTGTACATCATTGTTCCCCAGCATGCTTTATATCATTCAGCCTTTATCATCCTATCAGAATGTGATAGGATGACCTGAATCACACTTGTTCTAATGTATTTCTTCTCTTTCTCCACTTACTTCTACCTCTATCCTGCCCTTCTCCTTCCTTTTTTTATCCTCTGTTCTTTTCTCTCCCTGTCTCTACGCCACCTTTCATGTCACCCTCGCTCTGCCTCCAGTCTCTATCAATCCCCCAGGAGCAGGCCCTCAGCTGTATGGAGTCCCTGTGCTGCTACCAACATGGGCAGAGCGGCTGTTCCCGCCTGGCCCGCCTCATGGAGCAAATGACCGGGCAATGCCGGGCCGGCGCCAACCAATGCACCGCATCGAGCCGCAGCAACAGGTGGGCAGGACGACGGCCGCAGGAAACAATGATTATGAATCCTGAAGAGCACGCATCACCTCACGGTTTCAAAAATTTGGGCTGCAGTCCTGACTGCTATCGCCCTTAATGTGGCCTCAACTATACTGTAAGTCTTTCTTGTTCCGATGCGTGGTTGAGCATGCGGTTGTTGGGAAGCAGGGTGTCACACGGTGAAGGACACTGGTGTCAGGGTGCGGTGAGCATAACGAGGAGGTGAAGATGTTTTGGGAGTCTGGAGACTGAACATTTCAGTAAACCAGTAAGAAATGTGTGTGAAAGCTCTTATCGACAGAAATGTATTTTTCATAACTTTTGTAACCAAAGTCATAGAGACAGACGTCTTAATAGATTGTAACGGCCATGCCTTCTACATAGCATGCACAGGAGGATGTTTGGGAGTCTAGATAGGGAGATTTTGATTCCCTTAAAGCTCTTGAACTCCAGACCTGCTGGCACCTAACAGGTCTCAGCGATACAACATGTAACCTGTCTTGTCTGTGAAGCCCCTACATACGGTCTGTATATAAGCCCATGTAGTCATTTATGCTGTTAACTGTCTTTCTGTCTGTTTCTGTTCAATTATCCCCTAAAATCAAATTTGGTTTTGCCTAATCTTGCACTTTAACAGATGTCTATATGTCATTTAAGTTGACTTGTTGGCTCTTTTATTATCCAGTCATCCTCTTGTTCATCAGAAGACTTCTCCTCTTGAGATTCAGCATGATAACGGCTAGCTGGGCCAAAAACCTATACCATCCAGACTCTAAGTTTGTTTGGGGATGTCTTGTTGGTATCCACCTCTGCCTGAAGAGAGGGGGTGAAAGTGCTTCTTAAGTGCTGTTTTTAGTCTTGAGCTGCACTTTGCAATTTTGCATTCTGGTGTCCCTAAAAGGCAGAGAGAGGTGAAAGTAATGAAATGTGCTTGTTTACTGCACTCTCTGCAAGTGCAGGTTAAAAAATGTCTTCTCTGCTGCAACACTGCTTTTTCTATAAAGCAGGATGAAGCAACAATCACTTGTTTTCTAACATCATTTTCTTTTGCATAGTGTAGTTGTAAAGAGGAGTAAGCTTCGGTCACAGTTTCCCAGGCTGCTCAGTCAGCAGATTCAGTGATATTGTGTCTTTTCTACCTGAATCCCAGCGACTCAGAGGGAGTTATTGATTCATTGACCTGATCAGCCCTTTCTGCTGAGCAATCAATACTCCCCAAAACAACTTGGGGCCGCCAGTATTGATTCCATCAGTAATGAAGATGTAGCATTCTTGTTCTTTGTGTTAGTCCTTTTGCAGGGGACCGTGCACAGAGCCTGATAGTGTAGGTATGCATGTTTGTTTGTTAATGGCTTTGTGTGTGTGTGTTTGAGGGATGCACTGTTCCTTCTTATACTCTCCCTTCAGCCCCTCTGGACACCAACCTGCAGACTCTCTGTGCTCAGTCAGGCCTGATGAATACAGCAGTATTATACTCAGTCTCAGAGAAGAGACTTAAAAACTAACTATCAGCAATCAGCATGTTCTCTTCTTTGCCAGGCCTTGTGTGCAGAATGAATAACATCTAATGCGTCGTCTGATCATTTATAACTCCGTAATCATCCTCACACTGTGGACGTTAATATATGCACCGTAAATAATCTATTTCAATTGTTGTCAGGATCATTGTGCTGGAAGAAAGGAAACTATTTCTATGGCTTCGGGGTCAGATTACCTCTAAATGCATGATTCACTTTAGATTAATTTCTTCCTGCAGGAATGATTGATTTGTTTTCTGACCTTGGCACAAAGCAGACAATTGGATTCTTCCAGATGAGCAAACAGCAGCCAATTTGTAAATGTAAACAATGAACATATGTTAAATGCTTTGCTTTGGTTTGCTGTACACAGTGAATACAAAAAAACAAAAAAACACAATCATCTACTTAATCTTGGGCTGAATTTGAAGTTTTTGTTTTTTCCATTAAAGCAGAATAACTGATATCCAGCCCGCATTTGGCCTTAATGCTACAATACTGCCTTTGGGGGGAAAGGGAATGTCTCCACCCAGCCCTATATAACATGCTTAATAACTGTACTGAACTCATATAGTAAGCATATCTACCAACATATATAATAAATCAAGTATTTATCTGTTCTATATTGGAAGCCCAACTGTAGCTGGCTGCTTTTCTTAGCCTGATGTTGCATCACTGAATGCCAGCATTGACTGAATCATGACTTTATCAGGAACAGGGACACCTAATAAGAATCATGCCACCATGATGTGAGGCTGAGAAACTACAATGACTGCTTCTCCATCCAGATGTTGAACAGATTCACCTCAGAGTCATCTCATTGGGAAAAAAAAAAAAAAAAGCAACTTTTTAGTGTTTTTTCCAAAAGATTCTTAAACATCACAAAATGTGTGCGGTTGCAACATAAACGTAACTAGTGTGATGCACAAATTAAAACGAATGAATTGCAAATTCTTCTGTTTTGCAACCAAATCTCAAGAAATTAAAGAACGAACCCTTTATTGGAAAATTGACAACATGGGTTCATAAACATATAATTCGATAAATTTAACCCTCTGATGTAAAGTCTGTCTGCACTCTGACACCCTTTGCTCCTCCTCCTCTTCTCCGAGAATAAGGGGAACACATCCTAAACCAGAGAGGCTGCTGGGAAATGTAGTGTTAGAGAAATCTTTTCTCCATAGTTCATGTATCTAAAAGTCTATTTCTACTGGATCCTGAAGCCTTATACAGTCTGTGCTTCTGAGAAGAGGCCAACTGTGAGGGCGTGCTTGTTTTGTCACCCAGTGTTTCAGGTGGGTGGGGTTTACCTCCACAGTAAAAACTCTGGCTTGTCTGCTACAGACTGATAAACAAGAATGCCCAGATTTTTGTCTTGTTGCATGGGGGCTACTGTTGCCTTTGGTACTTTGTATATGGTGTAAACCTGTATGTATCTGTGCCCCCTTCACACACTTAGTGCTCTTCTTGCACTTTTCTTTTTCTGTCCTGTCAGTGTCTTTGTCCTTCTGTGTCTGAAATCTGCATAACGTTGCTCGACCTCCCGGATTAATTATTCATGTGCTGCCGACATCCCCTGTGAGCTTTCGTCTTTTCAGAAAAATCTGCCTGATCTGTTCTTTACTTGGGTTCAAGTTCCCACCGGCTCACCCCCGAAACTGTTTTGGTGCTAACATCGTCTTTGTTCAGTCATAACCCCCGGGTTGCAAAGACCATTTTTAGCATTGAGATGTTGCCCTGGTATAGACGGCTGAGCTTGTGATGTGGCACGTAAGAGTGCCTCTGGTCATATTTAAACTACTTGGCCTCTTTAACAGCTCTTAAAGCGGCTGTCTTCATCTAAGGTTATGATGAGGATTATCCAGAGCAGCTGATATTTGTTGATGTTGAAGGACTGGGGCAGAAATGTTCAGCCCTTCCTCTTGTTGTTTATTCAGCCCGGGATAGTTGACACACACATATTTTCTTGGATTTACTCGTGAAGTCATGTGAAGATCAGGAGGAGCAGCAGCCAGAAAAGAGGATGTTTGAACTCTGCTCCTCTCTGCTGCTGCTTTGAGGCACACGCTCTGATCACTGACTCTGGATGTACTTTGACGTGAGTCAGCGTGGCGGCAGTGGTGGTGGTCGTTGGTTTGTTGTGACCTTTACCATTCAAATGTTGCAAGCCGTCAGTTTCATGTTGCATGATCGTCTCTCTGGCCTTTAGTTTGAAAATGTTTTGAGCAGTGTACAAGCACCGTGATGTTGTAAAGCTGTTTGTTGTTTCCAAAGGAGATCCAGCCTGTTAAGCTAATAAACAGAAAGGGACATTATCATGTAACTACATAAGGATATGAAGAATTTATACTCTATTATATATATATCTATATCTATATAAAGCTGTTATTTTTCTATTTAAAGGTGAAGGTGTTACATTTAGAGAACAGTCCCGGTTATAGTGAGAGTGGATATATGAGGCAAGAATGATGTTGATGCTTGTTTATGATGATTTATTTTAATTATGATGATTGTGTTGTTTTTATTCATCTCATCCTCTTCCTCCTCCTCCTCCTCCAACAACAAACCAGAGACAGTTTCAGTAAACTAAACAGGTTTCAAACATTTAAACATCTTAATAGCACAAAAGTTTTGAGGCAGAGAACCTTTAATTCTTTTATCTCAGCTGCACACTTAAGGATATAGATTTACTTTGACTGGTGTTTATTTCACTAATGAGGCGTATAAGGGATTATGATAGATCAACTCTGAATGAAACAAAATCCTAGCCCGTTATTTATTCACATCAGGCAAGGCAAGTTTATTTATGTCTCACATTTCAACAACAAGGCAATTCAAAGTGATTCACACAAAACATCAAAAAGCATCCTGACAGAGGAAAGAAAAGAAACATTAAAATTAAAAAAAAACCTGAAATTATTAAATCTGAAAATATGTTTAAATAAAAATAATTCAAATAAAAATAATTGAAATAAATAAAGTAAAAATATAAAAAAAAGTTACAGTGCAGTTATTAAATCTTATGAAAGCTGTTTAATGAAAGGCAGCTGCAAACAGGTGAGTCTTCAACCTGGATTTAAAAGAGCTGAGAGTTTCAGCTGACCTGCAGTTTTCTGGGACTTTGATCCAGATATAAGGAACATAGAATCAGGGTGTCAGCAGGACCTAAAGTTTAGACATGAAGGACGGAGATGATTGTGTAATAGTTATAAGTGTTAATAATAATGATACTTTGTGGGCTGGTATGAGGTACTCGTCAAGAGTAAGGAGTTTATTATTATTAGTTTATTAGTCACCTGAGAGGTTGGTCAGCAGTGTGCGGGAACAGAGGTTAGGCTTTACATTGAAGATGACGAGTACGTTTACTCCAAATAAAATCACTAAGTTTAAGAAAAATCAGAATCAGAAATACTTTATTAATCCCAGAGGGAAATTCGGTCGTTACAGTTTCTCCAAAATATACAATATAGCAGCAGAAATATAGTAATAAAAATATTAATCAAATAGAATAGGAATATAAGTAAGATTTCAATAATAGGTACAAGAAATATTTACATGAATAAGAGTAGGATCAACATCAGATTAATCTATGCTTTATTGAAGAAAAAAAACCCCACTGTGCTTTATTTTTCTGCTAGCAAGCCCGTTTGTTTCAGCACGACTTGCTGATCATGTCAGCCCACATGGCATATATTCTATGAGTGTGCAGGACTGATGTTATGAATCTAAATGAAAACACCTGAATGCAATTTGTTATACAAAAGAAACAATCCTTAGTTTTTCATTTTGAAAAGTTATACATAATAAAATGTAACTAATGTCTGAGATAAATGACGACTGACTTACAGATTTTGTTCTGGTAAAAAAAAAAAATCAACAACTGCTTTTTAGTACAAAGATCTGTGTTCTATACAGACCCAATTCAAAAAAAATCTATTTTAAGTTGAGTTCACTGAAACTGAGCGAACACTAGTTTGAGTTCAGGAGGAATTTCTTTTCATGTTTGATTGCTAACATCACCTCACTCATTACTAACTCTCCACTCCTCCATCCTCTCACTCCTCCCTGGATGTGTACATACACAACTGTCTGAACAACTGTATGTTAGTGGATGACAGCTCAGCCCACTTCCCCCTCCCCTCACCTACAAATACACATACATACACACACACACACACACACACACACATTTATACACACACTCACTCAGTCAGTCCTCTAACCCTCAGTCACTGCTGCCTGTTTTCAGGTCTTGGAGCGACACGGAGAACTTCTACTCCAATGATCGCAGCATCCTGACCCTGTCGCCCATCGAGTCCACCCACTGCTGACTCCCCTGGGGGGGAGGGGGGGGGGGGCCTCTAGAAACACAGTGAGGGGGGAGTAGAGCGACATAATCACACCACCACACCCCCTGGCACCATATTATGCACCTACTTTAGTTTAAAGTCAACGTAGCCTCAGCACAGATGGGACCTCTTGGGAGTATATGAAACCAAAGGACGAGGAGGACACTGACGATTGGACCTGCATTCAAAAAGGAAATAAAGCATGAAGTGAGGAGACGGTGGATGTGGAAGATCCAGTCATCATCTGTGCAGCAACAATTCTCAGATTCCTGCTGCTTACAGGGCGTCTGCGAGTCCTGCGACCGTATCTGAAAACACCATATTCAAATTCAGCTGCTGCTTTAAATTAAAGAAGAGATTAATTACAGGAATTATCAGGCAGATATTTATTTTCATTTTCAGCACGGTTACCACCTTCTCATTCTTGCAGCTGAAATAATCGTGATTCCTGTGAGTTGTGTAGAAACAGGGTGGAGGTTCCTGACAATCTGGATCCTCCGTGAAGCAATGCATCCTTAGCATCGTAAGCTAACTGAGCTGGTTTGGACTTTCTGACACAGGACTGTGTTTTAAAACTCCAGCTGTAGCACCAGTGAAAGGCTCCACAAAGTAAGACCACAGTCCTACATCTCAGACATGTTGGAGAGCAGCTAAAGCCTTAGCCTGGATGAACCTTCAGTTGTGAAAGGGGAATGTCCCGTAGCTTTTTGGAGCCATGCAGGATTCTGTAAACGTCCAGACCAGTTACCTTTGGAGCTACATGACTCCCTCAGAACTGTCGTAAAGGAGACTCATCTCAACAGTGGAACCAAAGACCCGAGAACTCAGACTGGAGTGTAAAAGATGTTTATTTTTGTGCCTGATTGTACAGAAGCTTATATTGTTAAGAAGACGTTTTGTTATTGTGCGTGCTGCTCTCAGGCCTCTCTCTCTCTCTCTCTCTCTCTCTCTCTCTCTCTCTCTGTCTCTCTCTCTCTCTCTCTCTCTCTCTCTCTCTCTCTCTCTCTCTCTCTCTCTCTCTCCCTCTCTCTCTTCCTCCTCGGTGTGTTGCTGTGAAGGAGTCCAGATGGGGTCTGTTTAAAAAAAGCCATACATTTTTCCAGAGGTTATATTATTGGTAGATTATCGAAGGTACATCAGGTAGAAGCTCTTTGAAGCTCGGTGTTGTTACTATGTGTTTGGAAACTTGCTCCCCTTGAATGCCTTTTTCTCTCTCAGCCCGGTTAGCAGGAGCATCTCAGTGCTCTGGGAATATTTTTAAGGTGACAGGATCGAATGTCTGAACTGGAAGAAGAAAAAAAAAACATCCCTCTCAGCTTCCTAAAAATATTCCCTGAGTATCCGATCAGATGATGGTACCTTTTTGTTTTTTTTTTTTAAACCAGTGAGTCAGAAATGGCTTTAATGGGCGAGATGCTTTTCTAAACCGCGGCTGAAGCACGTCGACCCAGACAGCAGAATGTCTCTATATTTAGAGGGATCTCCAGAGCAGATAAATACATTTCAGATCCAACAGAAAGGAAACTTAAAAGCAGAACATTTGCACACAAGTCACATATCAAAATCACATTTTTCTTCTTTTTTTTTTTGTTTCACAATTCATTGCTCATCTCTCACCATTGAAATCATCCGTCTTTATTTTGTTGTTGCTGTGCTTGTCTATCCACATCTTGACTTTGTGTGTGTGTGTGTGTGTGTGTGTGTGTGTGTGTGGGAGAAATGGTGTGTTTTCTTTGTATGGCAGCCATGTTGGTTGAACAAACAGTACAGTACGCAGCCTTGTTGTAAGCCCTTGATCGATCTCAGTGACCACATGTCTTCTAAGTTCAAAAGTATCTCTCTGCTACTCGCTCTGTATTGAATCGTAGGTACAATTAAAACGGCTTCAGCCAGAGTACCTCCATTGAATCCTTTTTGGGGCCTAAACCTAGAAAAAAAAAGAACTGTTAGTATGGTTTCTCCTGCAGACAGATACTTCAAGCAGTTTTTGATTTAATGTGAAGTTTGATTGACCCGCTCCAGCAGAAGGTTCACCACATGTAGTCTGTGCGGGATTTTGTATTTGAGTTATTAACGGAGTCTGCACCAACCATCATGTGACTCCAACAAGCCTGTTTGATCAGATGAAGAAGAATCAAAGTCTCTATCCTCATCAGAGTCCAACTCAGTCGTTATTATCACGATCCAGGATGAAAACCACGACTGGAATTTAGGTTTTCTGATATGAAATCCGTCTGACCAGAACATACGATACAATATTTATATATAGTTTAATGATTGAAACAAAAGTTTTCATCACGTCATTTTCTCACTCTGCCTGCAGCACACAGAGCAGAGAAGATGTCGGCTGACAAAGTTTAATAATGTAACATTTTACCTTTTGGTGCACAGACGATGATAAAAAAAGAAGAGAAATCATAATTCAGCTGAATAATTCATTCTATTGGCTGCTTCACAGGTAATCTTTGATATTTTTCTTCCGTCTCAAATCTGTATCGGTCGTCCTCTAATGGAGACAGTATCAACTTATCAGCACAGAATCGTTATTTTTAATCACCCAGCTCTACACTTCGCCCTCTTTCAATCCAATGAGGAAAAGTTTGACGGTTTTTTTTTTTTTTTTTTTTAGAAGAATCTGAAAAAGTGTAACGAGTGTAACTTTTGTTGACATCATGCCTCAGATCACACGGGGAAAACATACAGGGCGGGGCATAGGATGTTTCTGTTGCCATGGTTACTGTTTAAAAGTCAATTGTGTCTTTGTCGGTCAACTCATTGAATATTTGTGATTTTGTTTTTCATGACGGTACATTGTGTGATGCATTTCTGGGCCTGTTACATCCTCTCTGTTCGCACAGAATGAAAGTGTCTATTTATTATTATCGAATTTTTCTTTTTTCTCTGTGTTGAATTTATATTTGTTACATATCAATGAATATTTTGTTGTCCTGTACTTGGCCCTGAATGGAGGAACATGTAGAGATGTTTCACCTGGGAGCATCAGAGATACCTGTAACCTGGACTGTGAAGAATAAAAGTCCATTCTGCGTACTGTATTATGCTCAATAAATAATGGTCAGTCCTGATTAGAGGGGTCAGTGACCGCCAGGTGGGGGGGGGGGGGCCTTTTAAGATGCCATTGGGAATTGTAGGATCCAGTGTTTTTAGAGCTTGACTTGCCTGTGGGACTCGAACAATCAGCTGTTTTGTTGATGAAATATTATAGAAATGTACTGTATTGTATTCAGGAGTATCTCTTTAAGACTTCCTCAACAAAAGGTCAGATGTGATGTCTTTAACACTGGATCCCACACCGGTTTTTAAAAGGTCTACCCTGCCCGGTAAATGCCAACGACATTCATTTAGAAAGTGTCGAGCTCAAAGTGAGACGCGCCTCTGATGAATGTTTGAGTCTTTAATGCTTCAACTTCAGATTACGCCTTACACTCCAAAAAAACTCATCACGGCTCTCACAAGAGTCAGCAAGAGCGCATAATAGATCAAAATACATCAATCAAGTTAAAGAGACAAATTAAACTCAACCGCCCGGCCCTGAACTTATCAACTGACCAGAGTCAGGCAGATGGAAAAGTGACAAGGCACATTCTGCATCGCTCCTCTCTTGAGTTAGTAAAAACACTCCAGTGTGCATCGGGCTTTCCAGGATTCAGAGCTGTGACCCTGTCGAGTTATTGTACGACACCACAGAGCAGATGGCAGAGCAGGAAGGTTGAGTCCTCCCCGGCCAGCGGCAGAAAAACAAACAAAAAAAACCTGCAGTGTTACAGCCGCTCTGATGCCCCCTTGTGCTCAGCTACGTCAAAACCAACACGTTCAGTATAAATCAGTTTAATGATGAATAAATACAAACAGAATAAATAAATAAAGGGAAATAATAAACAATGTCTGCCTGAAAGAAAAAACACATTTGGAGAAAACATTTAAAGCAGAGTGAAGTTAGCTGGAGGATACAAATAAATCAGTGAGCATACAGATATTGATATTAAAATATATCTTTGACAGAATAGCAATAAAAAAGACTTTTGAAAGAAAATGACCTGCAACCAAATCCTTATTGTGAAAGAAAATGAAGGAAAAAGTAAAATCTAATAACAGCTGATTTATTTTCCTCCTTACAAATCTGTTGATGAATCATTTTATTTACATTTAGCGGTCACGGTTTGATCATTTTGAAGCGTTAAGGTCTCGATGTTCACCTGTGTTTGAGGCTCTGTGTTCAGGTACAGATGTTTGTGTTTGGTCATGTCACACGTGAACCACAGTGACGTCTGAAATGATGTCTGTGCAGAGAACAGACGCTACAATGGGACATAAGTAACGACTTTTGATTCTGCAGAGCATCACGGCGCTGATGTCATCGAAGCTTCTTCCAATGAGAGCACAGAGTTTAGAAATTAGGCCTCAGGAGAAGATTACTCAATACGTTAAAAGAATGATCATTAAATATTTGATCAGGACTCGACTACAGATGATGATTGTGTCATCAATCACCAGCACCATTGAAGTTTAATTAGATAATTTATTGACGCGAGTGAGTGCTGATAATTCTGTCTACTTAGAAACTAAGCTCCCCTGCTCCTGGAGAGAGTGGCTGTTTATGTAATGTAAACATAAAACCAAATATCTTCAATCATTTTACCATCAGTTTTGCAGAAACAAGCAAAATGGCAGAATATGTTGCACAAGAGAAACTTTTGATCTGACAGACGTGCAGAGTATAAAAAGATGCTGACGTTAGTGCAGTGGTGCTCTTGCAGAACTCAGCCAGCAGGTTTGCAGACTTGAATCAAATTAAGGGTTTTCTTGATCAAATCAGCTTGAAAAGAGGAAATCTAAATGAAAATGTCAAGCGGTCTGTTTCCTGCAGCAGAACGTCCTGTGACTCAGCGTCGGCCTGTGACACACACAGTCAGATCCAAGCGGTTTGTGGAGGTCATTTTTATTCTCTCCTG
Organism: Labrus bergylta; assembly: GCF_963930695.1. Lineage (NCBI taxonomy): Eukaryota > Metazoa > Chordata > Actinopteri > Labriformes > Labridae > Labrus > Labrus bergylta. The sequence goes on from NC_089200.1 coordinate 5,486,417, forward strand.
TCATCAGTCGATCAGGCAGCACCAAACGATTCATAATCCCCCCCCATCGTCACTCTTGTGTTGACCGATATCTGTTGTCGTCCGTCTGTCCGTCAGTAAATCTGTCTTATAGCTGATGTTTATGAAGATGCGGTTCTATTTACGAAAATAAATACATTTTTATGAAACAATCCTTTGGAGTGTGACTTCATTTATTTGAATGTTTTCTTTATTGTGTGAGAATCAAACATTCACTGACACAATCAAAACATCAGAGCAGCTCAGGTCTGATTAAGATGATAGAGAAATATAATTGAATGCAGACTTTTAATCAGGATAATAGAAGTGATTAAAGCAGAAGTCTGGAGAGATCTGTTTCAACACTGCATAGAAAAAGTAGTTAAAAAGTTGACATCTGATTCATTTTTTTTAAATTGAATTGGTTAGGGGCAACAGTGGATTAATCCAAATCTCCTCTGTGTGTGTGTGTGTGTGTGTGTGTGTGTGTGAGAGGGCTCTGCTGTAGACTTTCAACACTCTCTGAGTCTGCCTTTCTGCGGACTCTGCTGTGAGAGTTACCCAGAGTTCATTGCTAACCTGGTGATGTGAGGGACTAGATGTTAACAGCGCGGGCATCGACGTGAAGAAAAACCCTCGAACAGGTTTAAGGGACAATTTGAAGCCAAGTTAATTTATTTTGTTGTTATTTAGACCTATAGCACGTTTGAAGAGTTATATTCTACAATTCACTTAGCAGACGCTTTTATCCAAAGTGACGTACATCAGAGAGTAAGAACAACACAAGGAAGGATCTAGAAAAAAAGGGAACAATGTCAGTAAGAGCAAACGATCAGCTTTGAGTCTGATTGGACACACAGGTGCTGACAGGAAGTGACCAGAGGCAAAGCACAACATTGAGGGCAGTTCTTGAGAGCTCTAATCAGTATAGAAACCATCTTATAAGTCGACGTTATCAAACAAAAACCATCGTCACAACCATCATCATCATCAATAATATGGAGACCATCATCATTAAGTTAGTAGGTATTCATGAAAGAGCTGGGTCTTTAGCTTTTTCTTAAAGGTGCAGAGGGACTCTGCAGATCAAATGGAGTTTGGAAGTTCATTCCACCACCGTTATTTGAAAACAATAAGTACTACATTTTTTTTTTTTTTTTAAATCTGACTTTTAATAGTTTGCTAAATTATATAAAAACTGCAATGATGACAGATATACAAACACACAATGGAGGTCAGCTTTTTTATTATTGTTAAAAGGTGCATTTCTTTCCAGGTAACGTGTGATGTCATGATAGTGGCCTATTCCTAATTTTTTTTATACTTGAGTCCTCACAAAATCTAAATTTGCAAAATGATCACCTGAAGAAATGCTCTGGTCAAAACGTAATCAATTAAAACTTATTTTTAAACATTTGAGAACGTGTGCGGCCTTCTTCCTACTCTACACAACAAAGAGGAGAAACTTGTCTTATCAAAAATGTTCAAAATGTAATTTTTGCTCTTAAGGCAGCAGACTTAATGGATGAGATAAACTGTTTGTTTTTGTAAATGTTTGTCTGCTAAACTTACTACACTACAGACTGAGATGTGGATGATCTGCTGAAGTGTGAAGGTTGTTTTCAATCTTCAGTTAGCGTACACTGCGTCACTCAAACATTCAAAGTGTTTCATAACTCATCTCCCCTTCACACACCGGTTCATCAAGTACGACATGAGGCGGTGCATTCTTCTGAAATATCTTTATTACAGTCTCTGAGCAGTCTAATCACATCTCTTTAAAAAAAAGGAAAACAATCGTCACACATCTACAAAGTGAACACAGGTTTTGATCTACAAGGCCTCGTAACACAGACGTCAGGAAGAGAAGAGAGAGAGATCAGCTGATGTCTGTGATTCACATAGAAACAAACTCTCTGTGACTGACATCTCATTATGAATACTTTGATTTATTTTTTATTTCAAATCAGAGCCAAATGTGTCAAACGTTCATTTCTTATCATTGAACTGTCTGGAGTGTTTTTCTGCCACAGCGTCTCTACTCAGTGCAATCATTGATAATAAATCGGCTTTGTCCTTGAAGAGTTTAGAGTCAATGTGGAAGGACAGACTGTGGACAAGTTTAAAAAAGTGGACATTACCAAACCCCCAATATTTAAGAACCCCCAACAAAAAGTCAACATCGAACCTGGTTCCTCTTAAGATCACCGTCCAATGAAAGCATGTCGCTTCTAATGTGGAGATTTGTTTTTAGTGAAACAGTCATAAAAAGCAGTTTTAAATACTGACAGATTTGATGATATTTACAAATGGTAGAGAAGAGATGTTAGCTTATTAAAGACACATGAAGCTATAAGAAAATGTAAAAGCTACATGGTTATTACTGGAGAGTGATTAAAGGTTCATGGTTCAGTAAAGTTTCTGTGACTCTGTGAAGTCTTCCCCCCTTCAGTCGTCAGTAACCGTCTCATTTATTTCACTCCTATGACCCTCTTAAATATTATTTTAATGATTTCATATTTCCTACAAATCAAACCCTCTATGTATTATTATTAATACGTCTGCCTCAGGTGTGCTTCACTGTTGTTGTTTAGTTCAGAGAGAGGTGGCTCAGCTGACCCCCCCCCCCTCCTCCTCAGAACAACACACAGACAGAAACCATCACCAAGAGAGAAGATAAAGGAAATATATATTTGCAAACCCCGACAATGTCAGAGCCAAACGTTCATATTTTCAAACAAAGAAACACACGAGAAAGAAAAGCAGAAACCAACTAAAGTTCTGAAATCAAAGTAAAGGCGTTGAGTTGATCTGTTAAAAGGCAACTGTACACTGTGAGCCTTCACACTGCTCAGAGGTCACTGGGACTACTTGACCTTTTCTAAATGCATTCTGGGTCCCCGGGGTGAAAGACTAACCTCCACTCTGTTGTGTTTTAGGATCCAGACTTAAACATCAATCAAGTGCTGAACACAAACCTACATTTAAGTCTCAGCTCTCTCCTACCTGTCAGTGTGTATCTATTTGTGTGTCTGTGGTTCTGTCTACTTGCTGCTCCCCTCCCCCTCTCCCCCCTCCCCCTCCTCCTCCAGTTCGACCAGAGCTGCGTGGCGATTGGCCTGAGAGCCCTCGCTGAAGAAAACCTTCTTGATGACGCCAGATTTGGGCGCCCGGATGGTGTGCTGCAGAGACGATAGAAAGACGACTTTACTACCAAACCCAGGGGTTCAGTGTGTGTGTGTGTGTGTGTGTGTGTGTGTGTGTGTGTGTGTGTTCCTGTGTCAAGTCCCTCACCTCCATCTTCATGGCGATCATGACCATCAGAGCGTCTCCTACAGCCACTTTGTCTCCAACCTTCACCAGCACCTGAACACAACACAAAGTACACACTGTTTGTATCTCACAGGAAGTTACTCGTGTCTTTGTTACAGCGTGTTTCAATGACTGTAATCATCTTTATTATAAGCTGCATCTTTAGATTATCTCCAGTGGTTCAACAGATGACAGCATGTTCATCACTTAAGAAAAAGTTTACCAGTAATTAAATTAATAATGATGGAAAAAGTAAAAGAATGTTCAAAACACTGATTTGTCTTTGACTACAGCATCTCCCAGAAAGTGAGAACGTTTTTTGTCTTATTAATAACATATTATTAATTATAATAACACTCAGGTGTCTCTATAAATAATAACAACAGACACAATGGAAGCATGTAATCACCCTCCTTTCAGAGAGTCCATTGTTCTTATATCAGCTGGAGGACATTTTCATTTATTCTTTATTTTTTGTTATATTTTGAAGGCTTTATATGCAGCTGATCCAGCAGATGTCGCCCTTGAGCACCAGCATGAAACCAAAACAACTCGTGCTGCATTGTTGTGTTAGCATGCTAATGCTAGCGATCTTTATTATGCTGGTATCTTCACACTGCATGTAAATTTACCTGAAATGAGCGTGATCTAGAAACACAGTTAAGCAGTGAGTACAGTATGTTATTCTTCTTTTCTCTAGTCCCTCAATTAAACAACTTTTATACACGAGGGGAGGAGTCAGCCGGCCGTCCTGGCGATGTAAACAAAGTGAAGATAGGACTCTGAAAACTCTGAAAACATCACAGACAGTGGGACTCGGGTGTTACACCCATTGTAGACAGTCATGACTCACAGAGTTATCTTCAGAGGATATACTTGATTTATATTATATTTAAGTGTGAAAAATCACACATAAAGCCTTTAAAGGACTAATATGAGAGATATTTACTGAAATCAATCCTAAAATGACCTTTTTCATATCACTGAACATTAAGGGTCACGTCATGTTGAAGTGCAGTCTTCTCTTTTGACAACGCAGCAGCCAGTATGTCCTCCTAAGTTTGGATTCAGGTGTGAAATGGTCCGTTTTTGTTTTGACCAGAGAAGTAGGCGGTTTTAAGGCACACCCAGGCAAACCTCAAACCAACAGGTGTGCAGTGATGAAAGCGACCTGACCTAAAAAGCATCTGCATTTTTCTGATAAGCTCCACGACCAGAAACGTGGTCAGATTAAGATAAATATCTCTTCATTGTTTTGAATTTGGACTGCAGTACCCATTTGAAACACTAGGTGTCAGAGTTACATACTGCTCCTTTAATAAATGTAGTATTCAGTCTTTCATATTTCTTTTCCTGCTCTTGTTTTCCTTAATGTTGGTTTCATAATACTCTGAGTAACAGGCTCACCTTCTCGATGGTTCCCGTCATGGGGGCCACAGCTCCTCCCTGAGCTCCAGAGCCGCTCACACCAGCCAGATACTTGGGCACAGGCACCGACACTTCAGAGCTTCCCTCCTGCAGAGAGATGTAAGCATGTCAGAAACTGAAGTGACAGTTAACTGGCAGCCGGGGTAAGAGGATCTGAAGCGTCTTTAATTTTCCTGTGATGTCAGAGACGGCGAGGGTTTGTCCCCGGCCACCAGTCCTAAAGATGAAAGACACTAAAGACGGAAAATAAGGACAGTTTGAGCAGCTTCAGGGGAACTGGAGTTCAGGTTATATGGACTGGAAACAGGACGAGCTATGTCATAAAGAAATCAATGTTTTATATGATTTCTGAGGCAAATAGAGACGTGGCTCAATGTTGACACGAGTCAGAGTTTGATGGAGTCACTGAAATCTTCCACATGAGAAACATCACTTTTTCACTTGAGGTGAACACTTCTTCTTCCTCACTAACCTTGTAAAGATAAGCTTTAAGAAATAGTTTAAACAGATATATGTCTGTCCCTGGTTGGTGGTTAAAGCATTTAGCGTTGCACACTGCCACACGCACTAATAGGTCTATCCAAACACTTGCATTTGAACTGAACAAAAGAACACAGCAGCCTGAAAATGATTTATTTATTTCTGTGTGATTTTTTATCTATAAAGAGCAACAGTCACCTACATTATTGCAGTCATGTGCAAACTTACATTTTAAGGATTTTCTTACACATTACTTTCATTTCAGCACAAATCTCACTTGGATTATGGTTTTATTTTAAATTGAACAACTTTTTTGTATATAACTTTAAAATAATGGGTAAAATATGCATTTATATATCAATTCAAATGCTTATATTTTTAGGGAAGGAATCTCGCAACCCCCTCTCAATGTCTCCCAACCCCCACTTTGGGGAACACTGACCTAAGGTACACTAAGTTTCTTCACAAAATCCTATTATCTTAATTATCAAAATCAATTTTGTAATTAAAAAAGTAAAATCAGGAAGTCCTTTATTCCCCATCTTTCTGAATATGATGTTTGTTTGTTTTCTTTGTCCCACTAGTTATTGGTAAATATGGAAAATATTTGTGGTTTGAAATACGCCAACTAATGATGATTTTGGGGTATTTTGATAACAATTTGTCACTCTTCTGCACTTTTTATACACCAATCTAAAAGCTGTTTGTATTTTAAAACTCACCCTGCCTTCCTTTAACAAAAATAATCAGAATTTAAAAGTTTTTACAACATTAGAAAAATACTTTTTCTGTCATTTCACGGTGACATAAATTCCTGGCCATTAAAGATGAACATTTCCTTTAATGAAAGAAAAATAATAAATATAGATCACATGGTTTTTTTTTTTAATCATAAGGGTTGTTAATATCATACCGTTGAGAACAGGTGCACTGTGTTGTCCAGGATCACCAGTTTGGGACGAGACTTGACTCCATTGACTGAACAGTGCAGGAACGAGGCTCCGCCTTCTTCCTCCACCTCTCCAGTCACATGGTACGCCTCCGCTCCAATCTGAGAGAAGAAACACACTCATGATAAACATAAAGACATAAAGAGACTCAGCTAGAAATCGTCTTTGCTTAAAGGTTATGAGATCTGTTTAAAAGTTCATTTAAAAGAAATCAGCTTAGGTGAGTCTGGACTGTCATTTCTTATTCCAACTTTGAACATTCATTCAAACCAGGGGGAGAAAGTTCACATTCAAACTGGAATCAGTTGTCAAATTCAAAATGAACGTCCATCAGCGCACCAGGCTCTGATGTAGTTTATGATTTGATCCAGCAGAGGGCGCTCTCAACATAAATTCACCATTTCATGCCCTCTTGACCTCAGTAAATGAAGACGGTAATGTTGTGGCAAAAGCAAAAGGGGAGCCAATCAGGAGATGCAAACTTACATGAGGGAGACTTGCAGCCCACTGCTTCGGTGGAGAGACACAGGATCGCTACATACCCGCAAATATTTCTGTGCCAGGAGCGTTTTTTAGGCTCATTATTGATACGGTCAAATGAAGTTAAATGTTTTTGTGCGGTGAAGTCAGTACTCAAATGAAAAAGCGACAGCTCTAATGTAAACTTCTGTTCCTGTTGCTAAAATAAGATTTTGATCCTCAAGTTTATTGGAATTCATTGGCATTTAATGGCATATCAAAATAAACAATAGCACTATTGTGTTGACTACAGTCAGAACTCAAATAAACCTCAAACATCTGAAATATTTTACATTAAAAAAAACACATCAGGAAATAAAAGGTGTCACTAGCTATGTTTGACGGAGGCTCACCTGCATCGAGTAGCTTCCATCTTTGTTGTAAACGACGACCACATCCACTTCTAGAGACACAAACAAGAGGTTTATTTTTGTAATTTCTTAATGTCCAATCAGTTTGAAGGAAAATGAAAGAATCCACCAAGAGGAGGCAATGAAGTGACTAAATGCAGAGTCTTTATTTTAACATCATCATCATCATCACACTGACCCCGCTGCAGACAGCAGGATTATTCTTGACCTCTGGGTGACTTTTTGTAAAAGAAACTTTAAATAATGTATTTAAGTTCACAGAGAAACTGACACTGACTATGAGTCATCGATCCCCTGATATAAGTCAACCCTGAACTCATCTACATCATAAATTAGACATTTTTCACTCGTTCAAAACGTCCGATGTATCCGTCAGTTTTAACCTTCAGATCATTTAACCAATACACCGTGTTTAATGATCCTGTTTGTAGATATTTGACGAGAACATGATCCATCTACATGTCTATATATATACACATGAGATGATGTGTTGCTCTTACAAACAATGATTTTGTCTAATCAAATTATACACTTTCCAAGAGGTGAGCGTAAATCTGTACTTTCTTTGATAATCTGTTTTTACTTTATGGTAAAAAAATAAGAAAACTCTTAATTAACTGCATGTTGTGGGACACTACTGCTGACTCAAAATCAAGTGCTCATTAAAGTAGAAGCAGATGTTCTGACTTATTGACAGCTATTAAAGAAAAATTAAGTCCATATAAAACAAGTTTAGTCAATCCTGATATAATGATTCAACCACAAATCTGAGAATATGTATATATCAGAATGAGAACATTTCAGTCACCTCTTTTAAATAAAGTCTACTTTGTTTATATCTTGAAAATCGAATGTTTTTTTAGCAGGACAAAAGAAAAATCTGAAGAAAGTTTTGTGACATATTCTCTCTTTTAGTGTGAAGACGACAGATTGAGAAATGAAAGGAGAAATTAATAAAACATACATTCATCAGGACTGTAATCTAGAGTCTCTGATGAAAAATAAATTGCATTGCAAGCCTGTGGTGTATTTCTTTCTTTCTTTCTTCTATACCCTTCATCAATTCTTCTTCGTTACACTAGGGGGGCAGTAAAGATTCCTTCTTACTTTTCTCTCCCACTTGCAGCGTCATGTTTCGGTGAAACTGAATGTTGCTTCTCCACCCGCTGCTGGACCCAAACGGGGAAAAGGGGTCTGAAAAAAATAACACACACCACGTACACTTAGTGAACTTTTTCATCTCATATATGCTGGAAATCTACTGAACCTGATTAGGAAACTGTCTCACCAGTGGAGGTCTGTGTGAACTCCTGTGTGTCTTTCCTCTCCTGCAGCACCAGGCCCAGGGCCGCCTGACAGATTGTCGCCCCAGAGGGGGCTGTCGGAGCGGGGAAGAGGTCGGCGTAGTGCTGAGGGATAAAGCTGGTGGTCACGTTACCGGCCTCGAACTCCGGGTGACCCGACAGACTCAGCAAAAAGTCAATGTTGGTGTTTAGTCCAACGATCTGAAGACAGAGAGGATGCAAAGAAAGTTAGACACCACAGTAAGAAATACAGGCCTTTTCTGGATTTGTTCAAATGAAATGTTTTGTTTAGTAAACACTGAACCCCCATATGTCTTACATTGTACTGTCGTAAGCAGTACCGCAGCTTCTTCAAGGCAGCAGATCTATCTTCTCCCCACACCACAAGCTTGGCGATCATTGGGTCATAATGTGCCGACACCTCGTCACCTGAAATCAAACACACAAAAGCATGCAAAATACATTTTAGAAGTTCTCTTCATACCAAAGCCTATCCTTAAATTAATTTAGCTAATTTTGTTACAATAATGTTGAGTAATGATAATGCATAATCACACATGCTCCTTAATATACTTATTTCTTAATAAAAAATCCATAATGAACAGAGCTTAGGTTAATAGATCCACACTCATCAGCTCATTGCTTTGATTCTGCCTTGAATTTTCCAGTTGTCTCTTTGCTTGATCCTTGTGCTAAACATCTGTCTTTGTTTAGTGTGTAATCAGGAGAGATATCGTGGTTTGGTGCAGATTGAATGGGAGATCTCACTGTAATTACAATCACAGCGTTGGGTCTAGACTCCCTACCTTCCCTGACTCCGGTCTCTATGCGTGTGTGTTGGTCTGCTGGAGGGGTGGAGAGATGCAGCAGAGGCCCCGCCCCTGGCAAGAAGTCGTTGTTTGGGTCTTCAGCGTAAATGCGCGCCTCAAAAGAGTGTCCACTCAGTATGATGTCATCCTGGAGAAGAGGCAGGCGCTCCCCTGCTGCCACCTGCAGGAGACAAAAGAAGAAACATCAGTGAGAGTGAATTAACAGCTTTTGGTTATTTTTCTCCTCCGGCTGGCAGCATCTCTTCTCACCCTGAGCTGCCACTCCACCAGGTCGGTCCCAGTGATCATCTCAGAGACGGGATGTTCCACCTGCAGCCGCGTGTTCATCTCCATGAAGTAAAAGTTATGCTGCGCGTCCATGATGAACTCCACTGTGCCTACAAAGGATGATTTAACACTACTATGTCAGACACTGTGTTCCAAGTCTAAGACTCTGTGGTGAAACGTGTGTGTGTGTGTGTGAGTGTGTGTGTTGGGTATTCAGGGGTCTCACCTGCCCCTACGTAGTTGACGGCCTTAGCTGCTTTGACAGCTGCCTCTCCAAGTTTCCGTCGAACCTCAGCACTAATATCAGGCTGAAAAAAAGAAAAGTGAATAAAGTCAAATTAAGATGGAGCAATAAGAAATGACCTTTTAGAAATATGTTTCTATCCTCTTTGAAAACAAGGAGTTTCAACAGTCCCAGTATACTCAGCCATGTTTTCACCTCATGTGAACTTCCTGCTAGTTTGACCCTGATGGAGGTCACAAGCCGAAACGTGTCGGTCTGATTTGTTAATGAAGTTGATCTTCAAAATAAAAGTCGTGGTTGGAGCATTTTAACCTCTTCAGTTTGACATTTCTACTTTTAGCTACAAAACAGTGAGTCTGAAATTTTACTTTTTACATTAATCTCAATAAAAGTACATCTGAGGGAAAATTCTATTTTTTTTCTGAAAATGACACATTTGCTGTTTTTGTGATCAATATGAACATTTGCAGAGCGAGGGTATCAAATAATGTGTTCCTTACTGAAGGACAGTCCATACAAAATATTTTTTCACCAGGCTCTCAAGAGATTTTACGAGACCCATGAGCTTGAACTTTTCTCTTTCAAAATAAACCTTCCTTGCCAACAAAAGAGAATTTTAATGACACATTTCTCCAGAAAATCTGAACATAAACCTCAATGAAGGTCTATAGCTTTGTGTGTCATATCTAAATTCATCTGGATTAAGTCTGAGTGAAAGACTGGGTCTGTTTGCATTCACACATGCAGCTCCTCATGGAAATATCAGGAAGTTTTCTGAAAGTGTGAAAGCCTTTTCTTCAACAATAAATCCATCCTCACTCACTCACTCACTCACTCACTCACTCACTCACTCACTCACTCACTCACTCACTCACTCACTCACTCACTCACTCACCCCTGGTGCTTCCTCGATGATCTTCTGATGTCTCCTCTGGACGCTGCAGTCTCTCTCAAACAGATAAACTGCGTTACCGTGCATGTCCCCGAACACCTGAACCTCCACATGCCTACAGGAGGACCAAAGAAAAACAGAAAAGAGTTCAACAGGTGGGTAAAGGTGGCAGGGCTGTCGGTGTCAATTAACTGAATGATTTTTTTTTTACCTGGGATCTTCTACAAACTTCTCAACCAGCATGACATCATCGTTAAAGGATTTTCTGGCTTCCCTCCTCGCTGACTCCAACTGCTCCAAGAAGTCTGTGTCTGAACGTGCAATACGCATCCCCTGAACACACACACACACAGTTATTTAATGTTCCGTTGAGTTCCTCTGTCAGAGTTACTGAAGCACCCTTCAACCCTCTCACCTTGCCTCCTCCTCCACGGACCGCTTTAATCATCACTGGGAATCCTATCTGGGCCGCCTCTGCTTGCAGTCTCTCGTTTGATTGGTCTTCTCCATGGTAACCGCCGATGATTGGCACCCCAGCAGCTGACATGATGTGTTTGGATGTGCTGCAGAAGAAGAAGATAAAGTCATGAAAAACGCTTTGCTGTATTCCCCTTTTTCTGCTGCAGAAACACAAAAGCCTCCACAAACATTTGAAGTACCAACACACATGTTTTGATCTAAAGTTTATATTTAAGACATTCAGGGAATATTCATGTGTACTGTTTTGATATGAACGTGTGCTACCTTTTGATGCCCATGTCTCTGATGGCAGAGGACGGCGGTCCAATAAAAATGATACCTTCCTGTTTACAGGCCTCTGCAAACTCTGTGTTTTCTGATAGAAAGCCGTAACCAGGGTGAACCGCCTACACACACACACACACACACACACACACACACACACAAGTCTCTTTCAGCAGGAGTTGATACAAATTAAAGCATTACTCCTCTACCAAAAAGTGATTATACAAACACGTAGAGAACATCTCACATGTGATCCAGACTGTTTTGCCACTTCCAAAACTTTCTCCATGGAGAGGTAACTCTGCTGGGAGGGCGGAGGGCCGATGTGGTACGCTTCATCCGCCTTAAAAAATAACAAAACAAAACAGAAAACACAACTTGAGCAACGCGTTTTCTCATCGTGAACGGGGAGAACAGACTGAGTCACGATACAGTAAATAAAACATTCAAAAGAATCAGCTCTTTTCAAGACAGATGTATTCAGATCTCACCATGGCCACGTGCATGGAGTCTCTGTCCGCGTCGCTGTAAACAGCCACAGAGCGGACGCCCATTTTCTTGGCCGTGCGCATCACACGACATGCAATCTCTCCGCGATTGGCAATCAACACCTTTTCTATCCTTCCCACCCCTTGACAAGACAAAACACAAACTTGAGTTTTTTCCTCCATAACGATGACAGCACACCTAAAACAAGACTTTACCTCAGTCATCCCTCTTCAACCGTCATTCATTACATCAAAATGTGCAGACAATTATTTATTTTGAGCCAATGACTTCGCAGGCAGACGGACAGAGAAGAATATCCGGGGAGAGTGGGGAATGACATTCAGGAAAGCAGCCACAGGTCAGACTTGAACCCAGGCCCCCTGATTAGTGTTCTGTAGTGTTCATACACGGGGAGCGAGTGACCACTACGGCCATTAGCGCCCCAATGCTAAAGTTTTTATAGGACTTTCAACCATCACTCTCGAAGGTTTATTGTTATAAAGATTCAGATCAAAACAGCCACAGTTCTGCCTAAAATCAGCACTAACTCTGAATCACTAGTGATCATTGTTCATCGTGCTGATCTGAATTGGTAAGGAGGACTTACAGCCAGTGGCTGTTTGCCTGCAGCCAATTTAATTTAATTTGAATTGTGTTCTGTTTTGTTTTAATTAATGTTTTGTGAAAGAGGGGCAGATATTATAAGATTAGTCTTCTTTCTGCTCCTTTTCATTCAAAATTTGAGATTTTATGTTTGTTTGTTTTTCTTAACTTTACTGTTTCTTTGAATGAAACAAAATTGACAAATAAAAAATAAAAAATTCTACTTTTTATATTGATGAACATATTTTTTGGTGCTGTTTTATTAGTATATGTTCATATTTATTTATGTATGTTTTGTCTTATGAAGTTTAATGTCCACACTGACGGACTTTTCTTGACATACTGTTGATCTAGATCAGGGTGGGGCAACTGGCGGCCCATGGGGGCCACATGCGGCCCCCATCAACCCCCAACGTGGACCTCAGGTCAATTTTTACACATCAATTAATTGGAAACATGAAGAAAAACCTGACAAAATCTGCCATGAATTCATGAAAACCAGAAATATGTCCATAATAATATTTGCTCACTGGTACATGTTGAGTTTAATTTGAGACATAATCGACTGTGATCGTTTTTGTATCCTACAATTTGGCCCTCTGGCGGCGAGAATTAAATGAACGCGGCCCCTTGCTGTGACCAAAGTTGCCCGTCCCTGCTCTAGATAATGTACTTCCTGTTGTGTATTATTTGTCTACCTGCCCTGGGACAACAGGTGGAAATTGCAATTACATTTAATAATGCAAAAATAAATAAATAGAATAAATAATTCATGCTATTTTAAACACTTGATATTTTGCCTACATAACCGTACTACAGACAGTTAATCCATTTGAAGGACAAAAAGATTAAAATGTCCTTCACTGCGATTGGAGAACAAATGTAATCCAACTAAACTGTAAAAGAAAACCTCCACCGGGGACGGGCAACTTTGGTCACAGCAAGGGACTCTCACCGCCAGGGGGCCAAAATGTAGTACACAAAAACAATTACAATAAATGATGTCTCAAATTAAACTCAACATGTAACAGCAAATATTATTATGGACACAATTTCTGGTTTTCATGATTTCATGGCAGACTTCATGTTTCCAATTAACTGATGTGTAGAAATGAACCTGAGGGCCACGTCGAGGGTTGACGGGGGCCGCGTGTGGCCCCCTGACCTGCACCAACATGTTTTTCTACAGAGACATTCACATAAATGATGATGACTTCTGTTGAAATGAGCTTTTTCTTGACTCACCTCCTGACACAAACCTCACACCTCTTCTGGACCATGACAGCTTCCTGACGAGAAGAAAAACAACTTCACAACTATTATAATCACAACTGGGCTGCAGCTTTTTACTTCTTTAAACAACACTTAACTTTACAATACAAGAACAAAACAAAAAAAAAAAAAAGGTTGTTCCCTTTTGAGTGTAAATCCTAAACAGAGTGGTTGTTTGTCCCAATCAGAGTCTGCTACCTTTATTTAACCTTGCTCAACTTTTATCTGATTCACTGACTGGTTTCATATTCTAAATCAAGAATATGATATAAGTAGTACATTATGTATTTGTCTGCACACGACAGCACCTCTTAATAATCTCCAAAGTGACGTGTTGCAGTGAAGGATACAGAATCACCTGTAAGGTTAGAGCTCACACCTCAGCTAGCATTAACACTGGTTTAGCAATGAGCTAACGTTAGAATTAGTGTAAAACAAAGGTCGTTTGTGGAAGATAAAGTGAGAGGGAGTGACGGGATGGTAGCAGGTGTTTAATGCGGTGATGTACTCACTGTGTGAATATCCTCAGACCCTGCAGAGTCGGGAAACTCAGGATAACTGCAGCCATAGCTACGAGCTGCTGAAGCTAGCGAGCTAATAGCCTGAACAGCTGAGCAGGAAAAGGCGAAGCGGTAAATTTACTAAACAATCATAAACTGGTTCAGTTCGGCTTTTACTCCAGAAACACAACCTTAATATAAACAACAGATAAATACACCGGGATTCAAACTCGTAAACTTAAGCACAAGAGAAAAAGACACGCTTGTAAATGTCTGTATCATCAGGTTATGACCCGTCTGAGGACTCGTAGTTTCCACAGCCAATAAGAAAGAGGAAAACGGAGGTGTGGAGGAAACTGCAGGTACTGAGCTTCACCAGCAGAGGGCGGTAAATTACTTTTAATCCCGATGTGATTATCAGCAATTTAAAAAAAAAAAAAAAAAAACACACATTCAGAATAATTTAATAAAACTCGTTTTATTTCAAAAACAAGAAACTTTCCTGCAAAGCAATTCAAACATTTAAATTCAGGTGGACACTTCAATATTTTACACTTTTAATGCCTTCATTTGAGTTTTGCATCACATTTTAACACAGAAGCCAACATACTAGGGCTGAAAAATACATTGAGTTTTTAAGATATATTGATATATTTTCAAATAAGATCTAGGGTAAGACAACATGGTTAATATGGATATAGTTTAAGTTGCATTAAAATAACGTTACAGAGGTGTCAGGTCACCTTTTTCTCATCTCACTGATGATGACTGACTGTCTGTCCCTCTTAACCCTGCTTCTCCTCTCTCTCTCTTTTATTGTATTTAAGGAACATTTTTATTTTATAATATTACTCTTTAAATTCACAAACAGGTAGTTTATTTTTCCATGTGTTTTCACTGTTAATAAAATACATATCCATATATATAGAGTATCACCATTCAGCTAATCAATATCAAGATATGAGTTTTGGTCCATATCGCCCGGCACTACAACATACAACAACCAAGCAAAACGGATTGATAAGTCTAATTAATTATGACGCTGCAACAAGTTGAACTAATTAACTGGGATCATTCTACAGTATGCAGGCTATCTGAGTTTGAGGGTAATACCATAAATAATCCCATTAAAATCTGGTTTATTTATTTACATAAAGCCTGTTTCCCTTTTTTTTAAATAACTGTTCAACATGAAATAAATCAGATTGTTTCAACAAACACGTCCAACAAAATGCTAATTGAATATAATTGCAAAGAGAATGGGAGATAGAAAATAAAACTTTTGAAAATTATTCTTTTTAAACAGCATCGTTTGCATTTATCATCAGAATATTTGACCTCAGACATTTGTTTATTTTTTGGAAGAACCCCAGGCAGGAGAAAAACATCACTTCAAGTGTAGGAGGGAAGTTTTTGTAACAGTCACAAATACGATCTCAAATCATCTTTGAGCTGGATTACATCTCCATCACGTTTCACAGGATCTCTCACAGGCTTTCGTAACCTTCTGTCCGGCGGTCTCTAATGACCAGGAAGGTTATCACAGCGATCAAAATGATACACACCACTACGGCCCCGATGACGATGGGGATGACTCGCTTGTTAAAGTCAGCCCAACACTCCACATCTGAAACATGAGACAGAAGGAGGGAGATGGAGGAAGAGAAGGGAGGAAAAGTCAAGAGGAAAAAAAGGGTTTTGATTTGTTAGAAAAACATATCTGTGTCACGTTTAATCTGTGCAGAAATGAATGCTGTTCTTGGAATTAGTCTGCATTTGTTTGCATCCTTGTAGTTTGAGCCTGAAGTGTAGACTGTAGTCCACACATTGTCTAAGTGTAAGTAGATATTACTTTATGTATTTTTGAAAGCAAGAATGTATCTAGACGCAGCTGCAGAAACAAGCACGTTATAGAAAATAACATTTTAATGCATGCAAAATTGTACAAAACTTGTGCTTGTATCCATTTTAGATTATGCACTTTCTATTTGTTTGTCATGAGCTTGCACTTGGTTTTCACACTACTATACTCAGCCTATAGACAAAACAGTATCTAGCTTAGTTTATAGACTATCCTAAACATGTTGACTAACTTTTCAGTGAGCATTTTGTCCAAGTCTTAAAAAAAAACAGTGAAAAAAAAAAGAGAGTTTTAGCAGCTTTATTATGATTTTAGCTCTAAACCCACTAAAGCAGGATAAACCTAAATGCACTCTTTGAATATTTGTGGAACAGGCTTGTTACCCCTGTTTGTTTCATGCAAATAATCTAGCTCAGATACCTTTTCCAAACTCTCCTTTGTTCAGCGTGAAGGCCTGC
The DNA here is from genome assembly GCF_963930695.1 of Labrus bergylta. Lineage (NCBI taxonomy): Eukaryota > Metazoa > Chordata > Actinopteri > Labriformes > Labridae > Labrus > Labrus bergylta. Next base: position 5,502,938 of record NC_089200.1, read on the forward strand.
ACCTGCAGAGGAACCAGTTTGATGTTCAGCTGAGACGACATCAGGAACAGACTCTCAGAATTGCACTTGAAGCTCTTTCCTGTAGCCGTAGAGAACAGCTCTTCCTGAGTGATACCTGAGTAAGTCTTATCTTTGAGGAAGGAGGTAAGACAGGGAGAGATGTTAATGTTTGCAGGTTTTGTACTGGATATGTGTTACGTGCCTCTCTGTGGTCTTACTTAGACGTCCATGGTTGGGAGGCAAAGTAGTCAAATGAGCGAACAGCTTGGTGACGGAGAAAAGAGTCTTGTTCTGGAGATGAAACACAAACAGACACAGAATGAAGCTGATTCATAAATCCTGGGATTCTAAACAAGACACGCAACTTTTCTTCAAAGTAAACAAACACCAGCTAATGAATGAATCATTAATCTACGGTAGATAATGGATCTTTGAACTTGTTGTTGCCATTGCCAGAAAAAACATTTCTCTTACACTGAAATCTACATGTTCTAGATTAATTCCTCATTGTGTGATCAGCCAAAAAAGTTTGTTAGTTTCGCATTTGTGGAAAACATATTACATCATTTCCATGCTTTTTTGAACATTTCTGCTGACTGTTACTGGACATTTGTACTAATCTTGTTTTTCTTTATCTGCAAATCCAGACTTTTGGCTTGTGCCTTGGCTATTATTTCTCAGCTATTGCACTACACTATTGCACCCTGTTGGTTTAATTAGCCTGCTAATCAGCTGAAGTTGGCAATATTATGTAACCTTCTGCATGGCGCACCTGTCTCCTCTGCAGTCACATTTTCCCTTTTTGTTGAGTCGATGACGACAAAAAGACAAATGGTTTTTCAAATGATTCAAAAACAGAAACAAGTGAATATTTTCATTCCATACACATGTTCTGTATGAGGCTAGACCATATTAGACATTATTTACTTAAAGTAAATGTCAAAACATAACATAGTCATTGTGCTGTGAAATGTTTAACATCATTTATAAAGACACTTTTCAGCTCATCTAAAGTCTTCTTAAACAAGATGCTTAAACAAACCTGCAAGGTTTCACAAAACAGGATTAGGGATTATTTGCGAGTGCACGCTCAAATCTGGTTGTTGAATTCTTTTCATTGTTTGATGTTATTTCTGTTTGTTATAGTCGGCTCTTTCATTTAAAACATTTTGTATGCTGCCGTCTTGTTCAGGAATCCCATTGTGAAAGAGAGAGAGCTTAGTGGGACTATCTCTAATCGATTCATGTAAAAAAAATAAAAAAGGAATTTTTCAGTTCAACAAGAGGTTTTTTTTTTTTCTCAAACCACAAAGAGGCACTTTCATTCTTCTGTTTTATATTTCACTAAGCTCAATTTTTTGGGAAAATAGTAAAAGAGTTAAAGGTAGAATTTTTGGCTGTCAGGTGTAGGGCAGGAGAAGTACTAAGTTGTATTAAGTGCACACACTCAAGTCAAGTGCACATACCTCAAATACCTGCTGGAGTACCAAAATTAAGGGTGAACACATTTAGTTACATTGCATCCCTTCCTGCAGTGCAACATTCTCACAGTGAGGATTATCCATTTCTTCGTTAAATGTTTTGTACCTGTTTGAAGACGAACTGCAGACTGGCAGCGTTGTTTGGCAGAGTGAGGCAGAGGACAGCAGTTTTTTTACCGCAGTAACCGTTGACCCTGACCCTGGTCGGGTCGAGGCTCAGGTAACTGGTCTGCAGAGAAAACACAGAAGAGAGCAGAGTTACTTCATAGCAAAAGACAGCATTACAAGTCAGTGGACCTTATCAATGTGTTGGTTATACTTTGCATAAATGTTTATGTATTTCCACTCATGTATCATAGTGCTGGAGATCGTGTCCAAGTCTGTTTTTAAAAAAGAGCTGATGCTTCTTTTAGATTTCTACAATTTCAACAGTAAAACCAAATAATAACACCTCACAAATAAATGCTGACAGACATGCACACTTACTGCAAAATGTGCTAAAAAGGAAAAAATAACTGCTCACTGCTGACCCATTCACAGCCACTAACCTTCTTTTCGATGACAATGAACACCACTCCCATCTTAGCTTTGATGCATGGTATCCCAGCAAGAGTCTTTAGTGTGTAGACCCCTGCACAAATAGACACAAAAAATACCAACTCTAACATAAGATACAAATTTCACATGATAACATGACATTTTCTAAAATTGGGTTTCTTTGATTCATTTTCTAGGTGTCACAGCTCTACAGTAGTTGTTCTCTATGAGTTGTATTGAAAAAAGGTTCAAAGAGAGTGTGTCTTTGTACGACGGAGGAAAAAATAAATTAAATTTACGAGAATAAATTCGTAAATTTACAAGAATAAAGTCGTAAATTTACAAGAATAAATTCGTAAATTTACGAGTTTAATCTCTTAAATTTACAACTTTAATCTCGAAATTAAAAAAATTAATAATAATTTGAACGTGGCCCTAATCCTCCGTATCTTTGTAGATCATTCATCTAGCTGTGCATCTGTTTTTCTTGTAGAACTTTGATCATTTTCACTTATTAAGTTATAAAGTGTACATGTACATGATACATACGCACGAGTTATAATTTCCTGTAAGTGTAGGACAACCTCATTTCATCTCAGTCATCAAACTACTGAGTTTGGACAGATGGTAAACCTACTGATCAAACTTGTTTTCAGTTAAAAATAAAACAGCTTTCACAACCTTAAAGTAAAAAAGCTCTTTTATAATCATCGCACAGTGCCAACCATCTTCAAAAAGCCGACCGGTTTGACAGCTGACAGCAACCACAGGCATCGTCTGATTCACTTTCATTAGTTAGCTTTTATTCTCTTGTTGTGCATCTCACCCTTTGATTCTATCACTACTGGGGACATCTTTGAGATTAGAATAAGTGGGTCAGAGAAACTGGTGGTGTTGTTCATATTTCTGTGATACATCTGGCTCATTGTGTAGGTGTGTACCTATAGGAGGGACGGACTCAGAGGGCTGAAGGACCGGGTAGTAGATCTGAGCGTCAGAGGGAAACTCCTCAGAGTCAGATAGAGGCTGGATGGAGCTGCTGTTCCCCTGAACAACTGGTGGACAAAGAAACATGTAAATACACCAATAAATCATTTCTATTGGAATTTAACAACATTTATTTGATGGGAAAACTTGTGCATCACAACACACTTAAAAAAGACAGAGTTAACAGAGGTCAGTAACTGATTTCCAACTCTATCCACCGTCCTATCTCTCCATTAAAGGCACAAAAAGCCCAAAAATAAATCTTAGGAAAAAAAAAAATACCCCATTGGTTCTGGATGGAATAAACATAATACTTGTCTCATTAAACTATGTTAAAGGAACAAGGTGTTACTATGCCGACAGCACATTGTAAGCAGCATAGCCTTAGGAGAGCACAAAAACTCCATGAAAGATATAAAGTTAGTAACATGTATCAATGAGATTTGAATCTTTCATGATTCATGTCCAAGTCATGCAAAGTGTGGTGTTTCAAGTCCCCTAGCAGTCTAAGCCTATATCAGCTCCGGGCTGGTCCAGGTCAAGCCTGAGCACAAACCTGACTGTAAGCTTTATCAAAATGTAAAGCTGTAAGTCCAGTCTTAAGTAGAGAGGGTTTCTTTGGAGACATTAGGTACAACAACAAGAAGGCCTACATTCTGGGAGCATAATCGTATAGAGTATTAAAAAGGGAACTATAAGGTCTTTATGTCATGATTGTGCCTGGCCATTAATAGTAATGGATGTAAGGAGAAGGTTTATAAAATTCAATTACAATCTTTATCAGTGCCAGTGCAGAAAAGCTAATATGGGAGAAGTATGATGTATTTTCCTAGTTTTAAGTACAAATGCGACAGTATTTTGGTTCAATGTATTTGTATCATGCACAGTTTAATTAAGCTCATCTACCAAAAGTCAGCAGAAAATAATATAGAGTGGATGGACACAAGTTCCCTTTTCAATTCAACTTTTTTCACAAATGTAGACAACGCTATGATTTCTATCATAGAAGCGTTTCTGGACATATCTCGGGAAATACGTTGTTTTTTTTGGGGGGGGGGAAATAAAAATCAGGTGTTGTATATGTGTGTACCTCTTAAAGGGATCTCTTCAACAGAGTTGTAGATCTGAGCCTCAGTGGTCAACTTGGAGTCGGACTCAGCCTGGTCAGAGTTGCTGTTTCCCTGGACCTGAACACCTTGAGGAGGAAGAGACAAACACCATTATTCATCACAATACAACTGTCAAAAGAGTGAAGGCTCTTTTTGTCTCCTTTTGCAAAAACTGTGCTTCAGAAAAGTATTCTTTAATGGATTTGTGGGGCTCTTTGTAAAAATAGCAGGTGTTTTGTAGGCGTGTACCTTTTGGAGGGATCTCCTCAACAGAGTGGTAGATTTGAGCCTCAGTGTTCAGGTCAGAGCTAGAATCAAGCTGGATAGAGTTGTTGTTCCCCTGGAGGTGAACACCTGGAGCAGGAAGAGACACGTCCATTTTGACAAATCAGTTAGTAACAGTTAGTAAAAACTGCTTCCATTCACTTTTTCGTTGCAATATGGAAATTTGTCTTAAACTAGAAAGCTGCAGGCATTTAGCTGTCTTCATAGCAGTATTAAAACCCTCTGCACCTTTAAGAAAAAGCTAAAGACCCAGCTCTTTCATGAATACCTACTAACTTAATGATGATGGTCTCCATATTATTGATGATGATGATGGTAATGACGATGGTTTTTGTTTGATAACGACGACTTATAAGATGGTTTCTATACTGATTAGAGCTCTCAAGAACTGCCCTCAATGTTGTGCTTTGCCTCTGGTCACTTCCTGTCAGCACCTGTGTGTCCAATCAGACTCAAAGCTGATCGTTTGCTCTTACTGACATTTCTTTTTTTATAGATCCTTCCTTGTGTTGATCTTACTCTCTGATGTACGTTTGGATAAAAGCGTCTGCTAAGTGAATTGTAGAATTGTAGAAAATGAATAAATATGTAAACAGAGTGGAAAAGTTGCTGCACATAACTGCAAACACAACTTGTTATACTGTCCTACTCATACTTGGTAAAGTATTCTATGTAGCTCTGCTTTAACTGGTCATGTAATGTGAAAGAGGTTTTCTGTGTCAATGGCTGCAATGCAACATTACGTTCACTATCAGAGCACAATATACAGTACAGGAGACTTTTACACAGGGATTCTTTTCTGTTGATTAAGTCCAATAAAGGCTGCATTACTGCATATTTGTGAAGGGAACCAACCAGGGATGTGTACTTTACTAAGCAAAGCAATGCAAATCTGTGATCTTGGCTTGTAACCGAGCTATTATTTCTCAACACACACAGAGAGCTTCCTGCAGTACATTTCATCCACTCTGGTAATCAGCTGATACTGAGTGCCAGATGACAGGGCTGCATGATATGCGACAGGACCAGTCTTACATTATATTTAACCTTAGTGCTGCATATTCCTTTTAATTCTGCATATAGTTAAATCATCTGCACTCTTGTAGTACCCCACATTGTAACTCTGCCAAAAGACTTAACAGATTTTTGGAATAACAGATGATGTAATATGTTTAAAACCAATGGGAAACAAACTACATTATTGTTATAACCTTTGTTCACTTTGCAACAGAACAACCTGGTAGCATACATACATGGTTATACTGTAAACAACAACAATGGCACGTGTTTTTGGCAAACTTATTGCAAGATATTTTAAAATGAATAGGTGGATGCAACTGTATTGTAAATTTCCCCATTGTGGGATAAATAAAAGATTATCTTATCTTATCTTCTCTTATCTCTTAGCTCTACTGTAGTCATAGTGATTCTAAGCCTCGTCATATCTGATGCATTAAACCACGGCATTAGAGAGATGGAAAGGTTGAAACCACAAAAGACCGCTGAAGAGAGCACTAGAGGAAACCAGAGTGCACATTTACCAGACAGGTAGAAGATAATAAACACAATAAAAAGAAAGCACAGCAGCATTAAGACACAGTTTAATGTAAATACTAAAAGTCGCCAAAAAAATGTTTTTCAAGTTGCAGAGAAAAGACAAAGAAAGAATTAAGAGATCTCTTTCTGAGGTAGAAAAAAAATATATCCTCAAACTTACTGGGAATAAGAGCAGCCATGAGGAAAAGAGTCCATCCACCTGATTGAGCCATGAGCATCATAGTTAGTGAAGTAAATAAAGAAGCAGAGTGGAGTAAATCTGCAGTGCACAATGAGTAGTGCAGTTATAGAGCGCTGCAGCTGTGGTTGGACTTGTAAATGTGAAACTGTTTAACACCTAAGCGACCCGCGCAGAGGAAGTGAAGTGGAGGCGGGCTGACTCTTTGGGAAACTTTGTGTCAGTTTTAACTGACAAACCAAACAACCAGCAGCTACCTCAAACCATGTTCTCCACACACTACTCAATTTTTACATAATACAATCATTTATAAAAAACGTTTTAAACATAAACAGGAATTAAAATAAGGAAAACTCAGTCCAAATGATGCTGTTCTTCTGGTCAAGTTTGACGATCAAATAAGAAACAGCTACTAAGATCAAAACTGTGTTGGGCATGCTAAACATTATGAAGGATTCAAAATGTTTCTGATAAGAAATTAAATGTGTTTTCCTCTCCTTTTCTCTTTTCTGGCCTTAAAGCCTTTATCCATCCATCCATCCATTATGTATACCGCTTTTACCCAAAGGAAAACAATCATGCAAACCATTCAAACCAGGGACCTTTTTTTTGATCACACAAGTCACTTTATATCATCACTGGTTACTTTAACTTGCCATCCACTACGCATAATTCGGAATTGTGCGGTATTGTTTAACTATTTATATTATTTTGTCTATACATCCTATTGTTGTTTCTATCTGTATTTATCTTATCGATCCTGTGAATTTTGTATTACTTCTTTCTCTGTCTTGCTGCTGCAATGCCCGAATTTCCCCTCTGGGGATCAATAAAGTATTATCCTCCTCCTTTATGTCACCTTTAAATGGTCTCAGTCTCTTTTGTCTTTAATGGGTCAAATCCACAGCATACATGTTTTCATTTTTTTAAGAGATGTTGCTTCTTGGTTTTTTAAATCAAATCAAGTTTATTTGTATAGCACATTTAAAAACAGCTTAATCTGACCAAAGTGCTTTACAGGCAATGCATAAAAGCAAGGAATAAAAAAATAATAATGTGAAAAAACATTTCATTCAAGCAGAAATCTCAGAAACAACCTGAACAACCTCACAACTTAAACAAAACCTATGACCTAATACCACAAGATTCAGGTAAGTATCAGCTTCCAGACCTTTTATTGATGGACATTTGTTGTTGTCTATGCTGTATGTGTATTGTTTGTTTATACAGTCCATAGCATATCATGTGGTTACAGGATGCATATTCACATTATGTCTACCATTTTTTTATTGAATAGTCAGACATTTTGGAAATACGCTGTTTTGCTTCTATACTCAGAGCTACATAAGAAGATGGCTAACACTTTGGCGTCTTTTGTTGTATCTGTTGTTACATAAAATATTAAACTTAGCCAGCGGTAATTAAGCATAACAGGTGGAAGAAGAGAAGCTACAGGCGGCAGGAAAATAGCTAAGGTGATTATCACCGGGGAATATGACGCGCCAGCAAGAATCAAATTAGGTTAAAGGGTTACAGCATGCAGCATGTTATCACAGGTTATCACAGGAGGAAGCAGCTAGCATAGCTCAGTCCAAATACAACAAAATGTTTCGACCATCATAACTGAACTTTCTGGAGTCTTGTCTTTACTAAGAGTGGCAAACATGTAGACTTCAGGAGTAAATGCGTCCAGCGAAGAAACAGTTCAGAAGTCTTGTCTGTCAGATTCTGTATTTATATGTAGAATGCATTGATAAGCATGGATCTTGTTTTAACATCTGAAAGAGACCTTTGAAGATTTAATAATTTAGTAATGGCAACGATTAAGAGTTTAACAACTACTTAATGCACTTGTTACCTTCAGGTTGGATTGTAGTATTTATCTTTTTACAGGCCGTCCTGATAAGTAGGGATGTAACGATTCACTCAACTCACGATACGATAATGATTTTATCAATGATTTTATAAACTACTTTTTTTCGTCAATAACTTTTCTGCACTCTTGTTAAGCACTTTGAACTGCAATTTAATTTGTCTGAAAGGTGCTGTATAAATAAAGTTTGATTGATTGATTGATACGATTCATGATGCTGGGTTCACGATACGATTCTCTCACGATTTATTTTACAAAATGAGACTGTAGACAAATTATGACTGAAAAAGATTCCCTTAGGGGCTTCAAACCCGCTTGTCAGAGTGTCTTGTCTTTTTTTCTCTCAACAAGGGGAGGTGATCGGAGCGTCTCATTGTGGTGCTGATTAAATGCTGCATCATGTTGGTCATGCTATTTGTGTAGTTCCTCGTCTTCTTCTAATATTTTCACACAGTTTTTTGTCTCGTCTGTTATCGTCTCACCTCTTTCATTTTCTCTCTCGGCGAAGCCAAAATTCTTCCACACTTCCGATTTAAAACACGGTGGTGCGTCCTCAATTTCAAAATCTTTGCTCTGCAGCTGCCGACACTCACGATATTATTGCCAATAATTTTTCAGAGTACCGATGTGAATCTGGACACCTTTGAACTGATTTATCCCGATTTTACGATTAATCTTTTCATAAGTCTGAAGACTCTTCAATCGAGAGGAACCACTGGTTTATGAAGCTTAAAGACTTTAAGTGTAACAAACTCAAAGATCAGCAGAGGAAACATGGACGATTTGGGCATGTTGTCATCATAAGCTGACACGTATCTTGTTGTACTTGGTGAACTTTGGGTAATCTTGTGATCACACAGACACAAAATCAGTCTGAAACATCTACAGTAGAGACAGTTGGACACATTCCTCCCCCCCCCCCCCCCCCCCCCCATTTCACAGAGCAGCAGTGAGGAAATCAGAGTGGTGTCGGCTTAAAGGTCGCCAGGGACAAAGTACCAGTTAAAACACACAAAACACTCACTGAGCACACACACGCACACAACAACTGACCCTTAAACATGTAAGATTAGGACATTAATGCTGCCTCACAGTCACTGCCAATGAGCACTTTTAAATGTGATTTAATTTGACAGTAATGTTGTGTGTGTGTGTGTGTGTGTGTGTGTGTGTGTGTGTGTGACTCAAGTGTTTGCTCTTTCAAAGTCATTTATAAAGGAGGTTAGATCATCTCCTCACATGATCTCGCTCTGTATTGACCGGACAGGTAGGAGGGCAAACAAAGAAGCAAACATTTACTTTTCTTTTACCGACTGAGCTTGAATGCATGTGTATGTGTGTGTGTGTGTGTGTCCTCTGCCCCCTTCCTATCCTGTATGTGTGTGTGTGTGTGTGTCCTCTGCCCCCTTCCTATCCTGTATGTGTGTCCATTAGTGAGTCATCAACTTTTGCAGGATTTTCAGCCTACAGTTTTAGGGAGAACTTCACCTACCGTGGAGAGAGGAGTCCAGTTTTTCTTCTTCAAGCCCAGCAGGATCGACAGAAGGCCTGTCCTCCTGCAGTAACTGTGAGTTAACTTACTCTTTCTTTCATTTTTTAAAAACTTTGTTCTGACAGCTTCTTAAGTCTAACCTGGCTTGTTTTCATACCACAAATAAGAAATTGAAATCTGAGAAACACTGCTGCGGTTAAGAGGTTTTTGTGACCTGAAATGCCCTTTTTATTAAATTGATGAACTGTTGCTAAAAGTGTTGCATTTCTTTACCTCGGAGAAGAGCAAAGCCAAACGTCCATCAGGATCAGACGATGAGGAGTGCGTTGGGGCTCTGTGTCCTGGGCCTGCTGTGCCTCTACAGCCCGGTGTCTGGGCAGGTAATGACTGGTTTTAGTTTCCTTTTCTGAGTAAAAGTAGATATAGCAAACTATGAAAGATAATTCATAACTAAAACTTTGCTTAAATTAAGAAAAAATACAAAATTATCATCAAAATGTATTTAATGGTATTTATAGTTTAATAACTCATAACCACTGTTCGGTTATTCATCATTTATATTACATAACTGGCTAATCATATTGGAGCAGGACGCAGAATTTGACTGCCAACACATTTTTAAAAAGTGCTTTTTATTTAGTAAAATGATCAAATGTGATAAATTTAAAAAAAAATGGTTATCTTAACAGTAAAAAGTAACTGAAGCTTTCAGATAAATTTAACTGAACAAAGAAATCATGTTTACTCAAAGCCGTTGAAGCAGCTTTAAGAGTCTAAGCTCCAAATAGGTGGAATCAGACTCTTATAAAAGAAGATTTAAAACATTTCTTTTTACTGCGTTATTTTATTAGTTTGATCAATCTGTGTGTTGTTGATAGTTAAACATTTTGTGCATACACCTCTCTGCTTGTTTGTTTGTTTTTAATGCTCTTAATATGTGTTTTTTTTATATATATATATATATATTTTTTTTTTTTTACATGTATTTGCTCCTGTGAGGCACATTCTGTTGCTTTCTATATGAAATGTGCTCTATAAAAGCTTATTCTTACTCAAATGTACTGTAGAATAATTATAATTTTATTTACTGTGTACTTATGAACACTAAGTCTAACTTTAAGGAAATGCTTCTTGTGAAAATTATATAATCGCAAAGCCTGTAACATGGTTCAGCCAACTTGCTTTACGTATCATCATATAATCATCATTCAATAGATAAATGTAAATCATGCAAAAGTAGATGCTCTGTGCACAGAACTGTCAGTCCTTATATCTTGGTGCAGGTGATGACAGGAAACATAAACTTGAAAGCAGTTTGGAAGATTCACTGCACACATGAGGGCTGAATAACTCCTTTTTTTTAAATCTTAAGACATACTCAAACAAACTCGTTACACCCACATGGCTTCATCAGGTTTGTGCATTGTTTTGTCACACAATGAAGCCTGCAGTTGTTTGTCAAGTTATATGTCTGAATACAGAATAATATGAAGTGTTAACACTTTATATTATACCTGTTTAGATTGTAAGAAAAGAATTAAAGGCCTGAAGTTGTAACCATAAGTATTTAACAAAATACAGAAAGGAGTGGGGAGGAGTTGGACCACAAATGGTGCAGAAAAAATGATTTTCTTTTCAACTATTTTCATCAATTTTTTTTTCTTTTTCAGGATGCAGTGCAGGTCCAGCCTGGCGTCCTGATCTTTTGTGACGACCCGTCTGTAGAGAAGGCCGTCCACAGTGCCATGCACAAGTTCAACGAGGGACTAAACAGCGGACACAACCTGGCCCTCTTTCAGATACTTTCAGCCAGGAAGGTATAGTGAGCACAAAAAGGATGTAGAGGATGAAGGAGGAAGCTATACCCGCTCGGGTGGAGGGAGCATTAATGTTAACTTTCTGGTTATTTTGTTGATATTGCAAATAATCAGAATCTTTTTAATGGCAAAGAAGTTATACTTAACAAATTTCCCCCACTCCCCGCATCCACTCCAGTCCAGTCAGTGTCAGAAACGCACCTCTAGGCTAATCTGCCAAATGCAAAGAAAGACTAGTCAATCACACAATGTGGAAACGTTTGTCTAAAAACAGCTAAATGTGAAACCACAGCAAAAATAGAGAATAAGAAGAAAATAGATTGATCAATGAGCAGCTTATGGAAGCTTAGAAAAGCCAATAAAACCATCAAAGAGAAGTTATCGTCACTATGAGTTATAATAAACGTTATTGTTTATTCAGCTTTTTGCAACATCTGCAGAGTTTTCACATTATGTTTTACAAAGTTAGGAAAAGCAATGTTTAAGTCAAGCCGGATGTTACAGTATGCGTCTTGGACACAGTAAGGTAAACATCTTAATAACTTACACCTATTGTATAAATACAGTGTTAAAAAGAGAAACATTTCCATCTGCACACATGTTTGTACTTTAAACTTGTTGACTGAATTCAAAACCAAATGATTTGAGTTTAATATAAATTCATTGTGTTTTCCATTAAGAGTTAAAACTGAAATGTTTTGACAGAAGAGAACCGAAGTGGGATTTGGGATGTTTTTTGAAGAAATTCTAAGAAAACATGTTTGGCCACTTTGACCTCTGGTACAAACACTGATCACATGTTTTTTTGTTTGTCTCTTTCAGTCAGAGAATGGCTCAGACTCAGTGTACTCTCTGGAGTTCACCAGCAGGAGGAGCGACTGCCTAGCTGGAAGCAGCAAACCATGGACAGACTGCGACTACCTGCCTTATGGACGCAAGGTCATAAATGATGAGAATAAAATGAATCTGCTGATGCTTATTTGAACCACCACAGCTGTCCTCCTGTCATGTCTAGAAAAAACAAAACACAAAAAAAGTGGTCATGTAAATAATTCAGCAGAAAAAGATGCAGACTTCCTGTTTGTTGAAACACTGAAAGCATCTGTATTGTTGAAGTTTGATAGTAAATGCAGTAAAGCAGTTCATAAGGATAACTATATCTACTTTGTAATCCCTCCAGGAGCCAATTTCATGCAATGCCACCGTCTACATGACAGAGACTGAAGCAGACACCAGAGAGGTGGACTGCATGTTGGGTGAGTGAATGATTCACTGTCATCTGTTTTTTTATTAAAAATGCATTCTTGCAGAGATGAAGATGAGAAGATTGATACCACTATCCTGCCTGTAACAAAGATTTAAAGTCGGCTCCAGAGTAGACAGTGAGGTTAGCTTATCTTGGCATAAAGACTGATCCTGATACACATCATTTATTGTCCTCCCAATGATTTGCTGATATTTAATGCGAGACAGTTGGCTAACAGGTATGAGTCCTCCAAGTTGATATTTGTTGAAGAACTGCACACTTTTGTAAAACTGCAGAGCACAAATTGCACTTTTAATTAGAAAATAACAAATAAAGAAAATAAAGCAGAGTCTAAGATGACAATTTGCATTTAAACACTCAAATACTTCGTCAAACTGCTAGTTTACAGCTCCACTAGGTATCAATTTATTCAACTCAAATGTTATTAGACAAACAACCTTTAAAAAATGACATTCTTCCTCTTATATAAAGGAGCTCAAAAACATAGACACTTACGGAATAAAGGTGTCCAAATAGATTCCAAGGCTGTCTGGACTCAACGCCACTTAATTGGTCTGAGGTTAATGCAATGTTCGTTAACAACCATGAGGGGGCAGCATAAAACAAAACGTAAATAGTTCAAAATGTACTTATGGAAGACAGCACAGCTAGCAAATATCTTTCCAGAGGTTAATTATTAATAAAAATCAGAAAAACAACACATTATATCTTATTGGTGAAGCTACATGTTTTCCTGCTGCATTGACTTCCTGGCAGATTTCCGCAACCAGTCGATCATCCAGTAAAACTACAACATGATTCATGTTTTATAATTTTACATTAAGATGTGCAATAGAATAAACTAGATGTACCAAGTCATTAAGAGATCATTTGTTGCTGTTTGACAAAGTCAGAATAGCTGTTTCCTCCTTTTTATGCTAAGCTAAGTCGCATAGCGTGACAGTAACTTTATATTTGCCATAAAATATATGAGAGTGGGATATAATTATATTCTTATCTGGAGTTCAGCAGGAAAGCAAACATTATATTAACAAAAATAAATCTAACTTAGAGGCTTTATATGGGATTTATTTTGATCCAGCAGATGTCGCCCTTGAGCACCAGCATGAAACCAAAACAACTTGCGGTGCACTGTTGTGTTAGCATGCTAATGCTAGCGATCTTTATTATGCTGGTATCTTCACACTGCATGTAAATTTACCTGAAATGAGCGTGATCTAGAAACACAGTTAAGCAGTGAGTACAGTATGTTATTCTTCTTTTCTCTAGTCCCTCAATTAAACAACTTTTATACACGAGGGGAGGAGTCAGCCGGCTGTCCCGGCGATGTAAACAAAGTGAAGATAGGACTCTGAAAACATCACAGACAGTGGGACTCGGGTGTTACACCCATTGTAGACAGTCATGACTCACAGAGTTATTTTCAGAGGATATACTTGATTTCTATTATATTTAAATGTGAAAAATCACATATAAAGACTTTAAATATAAAACTGTTGGAGAAAGTCTGGATAGGCTTGTAGATGAAGCTGTGAGGTCCTCCCTGCCGTGTGAGATAATATGTGACTCTATAATTGATTTAGCAAAATGCTTTTCAATAAGAAACATTGTTGAAATAATCTTTCGACTTGGGACCTCGTTGGAGACATAAACAGCAGAACCAATTTCATGTGATGCTGCCAGAGGGGGCAGTTTTAAACTCTAATCCCATCTAATGAAGAAACTTAACCCAGTTATATTTACAGTTTTTTATTTTTTTCCAGGAATAATGATATTATTTATGAAGAGTTTTTTGCAGCTGGAATCTGTGCTCTATTGATTTCAGTGAAACATGACTCAGGAGGAGAGCATATTTCTCATTAGGAAAACAGTGAGTCATTGAGGAAAATGTACCCTGGTGGGCGCTGGGGACACAGAGGGGGGGTGAGGGGGGGGGGGTAGCTGATTTTGTAATATATAAACACTATCTGCAGACAGAGAAAGCACAATATTAACTTATCAGGCCATAAAAGGCAGTCTAGACTTTAATCTGTTTGTCTAACCAACTCACTGTGTGCCTATCACATGTTTTCAATGTTTTATCAATCCACCTTTCACATTGTTATAAAACATTTTAAGGCTCAGAGTGGAAAATCTTTTCCTTTTTTAAATGACCAGCTTCAGTGGGGTCTCTTGAGAAAAAGAGTTTCTATTGTTGGTGTAAACTGTATGGATATAGAATCTGCTCTCTCCAAATTGCTGTATATATTTTGTATTTTTATGTCTAATTTTTTGCTTACTGTCATATTTCTGTATTTCTTTTGGATTGTATTATTATTATTATTATTTATTTCTATTTTCATATCTAATTGTCTCTCTGAATGTTAATGGTTTGTTTTAGTGATTTTATATTTTCTGTTTGAATGTTTTTTCCAAACCTTTGTCACGATACTTTTGATGTCTTGTGTGAAGAACTACGTTATATAAATGAATAAACCTTTTGATTTTTGAGTTGCACTGAATATTAAAGAGGTCACATAAGAGGTCAGCGGAAAAAAAACAAAAACTCTTGATGAATTAAGTGTCAATATCATATGCATTAATCAGCACCTGATCAGAAAAGGTAAACTGTGTCATCTAACAGCTGAAATGAGGAGCCTCTATTACCTGTGATATTAGCAGATTCAGTTTGAAAATCCCCAAAAGGTACACAGTGACTTATTTTTCTAAACATCTGTAATTCACTTTCACTTTCTCTCCCCTCCAGATAATTTAATTGTTCCAGAGAAAGCGTCTTGTCTGGGCTGCCCTGAGGACATCGATGAGAACTCAGAGGACCTTAAAACTCCTATTTCAGTCTCCATCGCCAAGTATAACTCCATCTCCGACTCTACTCACCTGTTCTCCCTGCACACTGTCGGCCCCGCCACCAGACAGGTAGAGACTGGTTCCTATGATGAGAGGGAGTTTTTTAGGTTGGTTCTTTTCTACCCACCTTCTCTTTGTATTTCTCCAGGTTGTTGCAGGTTTCAGGTTCAAGCTGATGTTTGATATGAAGAAGACGACATGCGCCAAGGCAGACCACAAAGACCTACATGATCTGTGTGTCCATGATAACGAGAACCTGGTAAACATAGAAACAAACATTGCTTCTGCCATGAAGAGATCTTTTCCAGGCTTATTTTACCTGATGTGTGTGTGTGTGTGTGTGTGTGTGTGTGTGTGTGTGTGTGTGTGCAGGAGTTTGCTTACTGTAACTCTACAGTGGATGTAGCACCGTGGAGACTCGAGCCCCCACAGGCCAACATAGAGTGTGACGCAGGAGTAATGCCTCCAGTGGTGAGACCAACTTTTCACAAACACAGTCTGCAAGATTTACACTGAATCCTCATATCAAGCCTCAACGCATCCTTGTCTGTTAACGATGTCAAACCTGGTCAAATGCAACGATTTCAAATCCCTGTCTGCCTTTAAAGTATCACCATCCAGTGGGAAGGATCAAGAACTCCAGTTTTACTCTTTTGAACTTTACCCAGATATTTTTAATACTAAAAGTCCATGGTGGCCAATCAGCTGGGGCCTGCTACTCTAAACCCAGAGCCCTAACATATTGTCAGCTTCTCCATTTTTCTACAATTCTACAATTCACTTAGCAGACTCTTTTATCCAAAGCGACGTACATCAGAGAGTAAGAACAACACAAGCAAGGATCTAGAAAAAAAGGGAACAATGTCAGTAAGAGCAAACGATCAGCTTTGAGTCTGATTGGACACACAGGTGCTGACAGGAAGTGACCAGAGGCAAAGCACAACATTGAGGGCAGTTCTTGAGAGCTCTAATCAGTATAGAAACCATCTTATAAGTCGTCGTTATCAAACAAAAAACATCGTCATTACCATCATCAATAATATGGAGACCATCATCATTAAGTTAGTAGGTATTCATGAAAGAGCTGGGTCTTTAGCTTTTTCTTAAAGGTGCAGAGGGACTCTGAAGATTGAATGGAGGTTTGGAAGTTCATTCCACCACCGGGGGGCGACAGAGGAGAAGAGTCTAGTCAGCGTCTTAGGACCCTGTTGTGAAGGTTGGATCAGACGCCTTTCATTGGCAGAGCGTAGTGGGGGGGAGGGAGTGTAGACCTGGATCAGAGAGTTAAAGTGAGGAGGAGACGTTTTTGTCGCTGTTTTGTAAGCGAGCAGCGATTTCATTTGCTTTCACCCTTGGGTTGTGATATTTTGAAAGTGCACATTACAGTCGAAAGTTTGAATTCCAAACA
The DNA here is from genome assembly GCF_963930695.1 of Labrus bergylta. Taxonomy (NCBI): domain Eukaryota; kingdom Metazoa; phylum Chordata; class Actinopteri; order Labriformes; family Labridae; genus Labrus; species Labrus bergylta. Next base: position 5,519,776 of record NC_089200.1, read on the forward strand.
GAATCAAACATATTGAGAGATTTCTTCTGATTTCAGTCCTATCTCTCTTTATTCATTTCTGGGTTTTCAGTCAACCTAGACAAGTTAATAACTATATTGTTAGTCAACTGTTAAACTAGCACATCCCTAGATTGCTAGATTTCCTTCAGAATTTACAGTATTTTCAAGTATTTACCTATCTGATTAATGATTCATTATTTGATAAAGAAGACACATGTTATAATAACATGTTTCACTGGATGTTACAAAAGCAGAAAAACAGGTCACAAGGAACAGCAAACAAAGTTCATGTTTGGATTTTAGAACTGAGACAGGCATGCAAAAACGAGTGAAAAGTTAGTTATATGTTTGGATGAGATTTCCCTCCTTTATTGTATTTGACATTTTAAAAGGTACAGCTAATAACTGCACAGTTAGTGAATGTAAAGTGAGGTCCGGTTCCCCCGTTCATGTTGCATACTGTTGTGTTTTCTCTCCAGGAGTTCACCAGGCGTCGTCCTCCTGGTTGGTCTCCACTCAGAAGAGTTGAAAAACCCTCTACTACCCCACCTCCAATTAATCCAACCGCGCCGTCTCAACACAAAACCGTCAAAGAGTCATCTGAGGAGGACACCAAGACCTCAAAACCCACCGCCTCCCCCAATTTTACGAGCGCAAACCTCTTCCACTGCCCATCCGAGCCCTGGAAACCGTTCAATCCCATCGAACCTGCGATGTCTGCAGGTCCTACAAAGGCTCCTGAAGTCGTGGAGGGATTGAAAGACACCGACCTGATTGCATAAAGTTTTTCCGCCAGGGAACCTCATTTATATTCAAAATAATCTCACTTGTCATGCTCTCACAGCTGATTCTTTTTTATTTTATTTCGTAGACCATTCTGCATTAGACTGAGTTGCATCCTCCAAGCTGTTGCACAGATTTTAAACTACAACAGTCACGTTGATAAAATAGCAAGCAAAGGAGAAAAGTAAATACAAAAGCAACATATTTTGGACATTGTAGCACACTCAGAGAAAAAGAAAAAGACTGACGTGATGATAAAGCTCTGCACTGTTATCATATAAAGTGAAAAATCTAAGTAATACACATTTAACTGCCCTTTGTGGAGTAAACAAGATGTGAGAAATAGAGAAGAGTACATTGAAAGTCTGTCATCCTCATCAGGAAGAATATTCAAGAAAACAAAATAAAACTTTGTTCTGTTTCTTGTTGTTTTGTTCCTTTCTGTATCATCATCATCCTCTTTCACACAGAATAACAAAAGCTGTTTTAAATCATAAAAAAGAACACACTGTTCCTTCCCCCCCCTGATTTCATTTCCCATGACTTCCCCTAACAAAGTGACTTCTTTCAACCATATAATGATATTTATAGTTTTGTTCATGCTGAAGAAGTTAATTTCAAATTGATAAAGAATCAGAATCACCTCAAAAGGTAGACTGAGAAAAGAAACTTCAGCATGAAACCGTGTAGAAAGCTGTTTCCAGTGAAGTCTAGATGACATGCCTGACAGTTTTTGTCTTATTCTGGGTAAATAAATGAAAAAAAATCCTATTTTATAAATTCATGTTTTGAACTAAGATAGTCCATAGAGTTATATCAAGGATGTACAGAAGCCCTATGCAGCCATGCATCCATACAGTCGACTTTATCTACTTTCCTGTGATTACGAGTCCTTTCATGTTCTTTCCTTAAAGGCTTTATATGTGATTTTTTGATCCAGCAGATGTCGCCCTTGAGCACCAGCATGAAACCAAAACAACTCGTGCTGCATTGTTGTGTTAGCATGCTAATGCTAGTGATCTTTATGATGCTCGTATCTTCACACTGCATGTAAATTTACCTGAAATGAGCGTGATCTAGAAACACAGTTAAGCAGTGAGTACAGTATGTTATTCTTCTTTTCTCTAGTCCCTCAATTAAACAACTTTTATACACGAGGGGAGGAGTCAGCCGGCTGTCCCGGCGATGTAAACAAACTGAAGATAGGACTCTGAAAACTCTGAAAGCATCACAGACAGTGGGACTCGGGTGTTACACCCATTGTAGACAGTCATGACTCACAGAGTTATTTTCAGAGGATATACTTGATTTATATTACATTTAAGTGTGAAAAATCACAAAGACTTTAAGATGCCGACTTATTCATGTAGTAATTTTGAGATTTTAAAAAAGCTGGTTTCCCCAATTGTAACCAAAAACAGATTAATTTATCTTCAGTTTCTTGTGACAACGGACCCATTTATTGATGATATACAGAAAAAAACAATGGGCTGCTCACTGTGGCCCTACCTGATGAGTCAGACTAAGCCTGTTTCCATCTCTGAGGAATTAGTTAAGATCTTGAGTAAGCAACATGTCAGGTTGTAAGATAATGTGCTGCTTTATAGTCCAACAGAAAGAGCGTCTAAAAGCAAACACAGCCTGGTGAATGTTTAACAAATTTATTTGTACATCTTCACAGAACACTCAGATGACCAGTCAGTCTTTACTCTGTGACCAGGAAACCAAAACACAAGTAACATGAATAAATAAATAAAAAAAAACACAGGTTATTGTATGAAACTGTTCCTACTGGGGGGCAAACTTAAGGCATTCATTTATAGAAACATCTGTATGGCTGCTTGGCAGACTCGATAAAGAAACATGGAGCTAAAGGACAGATGTTCATCTTTACCCGGTGTCATGCAGGGAGGCTGTGGAAAACATTACGTTGGCCCGTTGTACATTCATTCATAGTATAGGTTAAAGTTCTGACAGCATGGCATGTTGTGGAAATATATTAGACACACAGGAGCACTGCATTAAAAAAAAAGAGGGCATGAAAGCAGTCTTCTTTTTTTTTAAAAACTAGAAATTTCAGGGACCTTGAATAATAACCACAAATTATCAGTGATGTCAATGATTTGCATTTTGATGCGATGATTATTTTTCTGCAAGGTGGAGAGTTTGTAACCCTCAACATTCATCGTGTGTAAAAACACATTCTAAGGCTTCATAACAACACACTTCGTTCAGTGCTTTATAGAAGAAGAAAAAAAAAGATGTAGCTAAATTGTTGAACTATCAAGGTCTAGATTTATACAGGTGGTGGACGCAATTCATTTTTCACACCTTTCCATCAGGTGAACAAACAGTAACAAAAAAAAAAGCATCTTAGAATGAACACATGCATCTTTTTGTTAAACATCACAGATTATATTGTTTAACTGCACACATCAGGGGCTGAAATGAAACCTTCACCTAACTTCATAAAAAGGCAGGAACAATTATTTTATATCAACATGTGAATCTAAATCTCCTGCAGGTTGTTGACTCGTGAAGTCAACACCGAGCATTTTAATGATCAGATTTTAAAAACATGGGTGTGTGTTTTCATTGTTAGGATTTTGGACTGTCACAAAAAGAGGGTAAAACTAGTGCAACGATTATTACAGAGACCCTGCACTGATACTGCACCAAACGTGGGGAGCAGGTGACCTTTTAAAAAAAACAAAAAAAAAACTGAACAATGTGAGAACTATCGCTAACAGGAGATGGAGGTTGTATTTCATTTTCAGGATGAAGTTCAAGATTACTTGATTTTCTTTTTATCCTGTAAGTTCCTGTCAAAGCTCTAACTGCACCTTTTAGCTGAGGTTGAACTTTGTCACTTCATTAAAAGTATCTTCATGCTGAAATCTTAATGGCTCGTATACGTCAACCTTCGGTGCTTAAATATAATACCTGCACTCACAATCGGAACTAAACTGACCCTGCAAACCCCGAGCTCGACCTTTGAACCCACACAGTGGAGCTGTGGTTCTGATTCATGACTCTTCAAGTAAAATATTGACAACGTATGTGTGAAAAACATTTCCAAAATAAAGGCATACAAAACATTTAGTGACACCACCATTTCAGCGCTTCAGTGTGACCACACACACACACACACACACACACACACACACACACACACACACACACACACAGACATGGTGCTCATTGGGGCCCGCCAACGAAGCTCTGCAACCCGTACAGAGACAATGAAACACACACACACACACACACACACACACACACACACACACACACACACACACACACACACACACACACACACACACACACACACACACACACACACACACACACACACACACACACACACACACACACACACACACACACAATAGGAAAAGATGATTGACTGTAACTGGACATACTGCTTCAACGTGTTCATCATACATACGGCTAAGTGCTGCTTGAGAAACATGCATGCTAAGCTAACTCTCTTCCTACGGAGTCCTCCTCTGAGAACTCAGATTTTTAAGTGCATTCAACCAACATTTCTTTCATTTTTTTGTCTTTTCCTAGTCTCTTAACTAGAAAGTTGTGACTCCAGCATTAGCTTTCACGGGGCCTCAGTGACGCCCGATTTGGCACATAAAGAGATAAGTGAACAGGACTGAAAACCTACAGTTTCATTTCATGGCACTGCATCTGACGTCAGAGAGAAAACATGGACGATTCAAAAAACGTGAGTGCACAAGTTTTGCAATGAAATACATTCAAGCCATAAATGCTGCATTAACAGGACATCCAACACCTTGTCAGAACAGACCCCCCCCAACTTTGGCTTTTCCATACAATCAATATCTGATTTTGCAAAGTGCAGACTTTCTGTTGCACGAGCAGATTGAGTTTCATACTGCAGGGGTTACTATTTAAAAGTTACCTTGGTATGTTGGGAGGGGGGCTCATGAGGCTGCTCTGAGGCACCTTGTTTTGCTAAATGCTTCCTTCTGTCCTCAGCAAACCACAGAATACAAGATTTTCTGCACTGAATTCAAGTTGTGATATTTCCTGGATTAACACAAAAAAAAAAAAAACATTCCCTTACAATCCATCTAAGGTTCAACAAGCTATGATCTGCTTTAAACAAAATGCATGTTTAAGTATTTCTGTATCAAAATCCTCTTTGTCTTTATAACATTTTACATAAATTAACCCAGTGGCTTATGATTCTAACGATCAGCTAACTCCCCCATCACATGAAACTGCACTAGGCAGTCTGCTTGTGGCTCACAGTAGCAGATCTTTTCTATGTCTCCAGGATGCCATGTTCACTAACACTGTAAGAGACCGGAAAGAGCTATCAGTGCATTCAAGTGCAAAACAACAAAAAGGAGGTTAACGTTTCAAAAGCTGCTCAATGCTATAAATCAATCAAATGTCATGAAAACTTTTTGTGTCGACACATTTTATGGCAAAGGTTTCCATGTCTTTAACATTTGTACGCTGAAAATGATTGATTTCAACTTTTTGACCCTGAAAAAACTGCTGTGAGCACAAAAGCCTTTTTGAGGGGGGACCATGGCACCCTGAAGGACCGGGTTCAAACTACAGAGGACAAGTTTCAAAAAAACATTTAGTTGAGGTCTCATCTATCCACTTCACATCCACACACTGACGTCCTGTCCTAAATACAGAAGTCATCCACACCTTCACATCTGGATTTTTGAATACTTTAACGATTTGGACCAGTCCGGTGTGCACCCCACCCTGCGACCCTTAACGTGGTATGCATGTGTATGTACGTCTGGATATGGATGGATGGATGAACAATTTGTTAAAAATCAGTGTCTTCAAATCTTGCCAACATGCACTGTTTGATTAACGACTGCCATTCCACACATTTCCATTTAAAATGTTGAACGAGCTAAATGTACTTTAATGCTTCTGTTGTAAAAAAAAAATAAAAAAACTTGGTGTATAACATAGCTTCAACAGGAGCAGGCAACAGGAAGCATGACACCAGTGACAGGGTTATGGGCTCAGTGATGAATATATCCATAAAATGAACTAACATGTTCAAATGATGGACTGCTGAATGTTTGGAAATCAAAGTGGAAATGATATGGCTTAAATCTAAATTTAGAAATGATATAGTGCCGTCACGGTTTGTTAGAGGAGAGTTTGTGGGGGGGCGGACAGTGTGCGTCGTTGTGGAGTTTTGTGCTGTGAGGCCAAAGGCATTTTATCAACAGGAAGACGTGACATTCCCCTGGGTCTGTGCTCACAGTCGAAACAGACAGCCAGAGGCTTCAAATAGGTCCCAATATTCATCACATTTAAGAATGGCACTTTTGTCATTTTGCATCCCCCAAACAAAATTGTTTTCCCAATTCCAAGTAGGACTGCAAACTAGGCCCAACAAAACCACTTTGAATAGAGTCAAATGAAAAGTTAAACCAAGCTGTGTCGTCAGGCTAAAAAGGCATCAGCAGACTGACTAAACAGGGGTGCAACTGGTCAAAAGAAAGTAAAAGGAAGAAAATTACAAATATACTTCCACAATAGTGTGTGTATCTGGAGGGTTGAGTCTTACCTGTGTAGAAACCAAAGCAAACTAGATATATAAATAAATGTACAAAGTCATAATAAAGTCAGTATATTATTCTGTTATCTTCATGTGCTGTCTTTTTTGTTGTTGTTGTTGTTGTTGTTGATGATGGAGAGTTAGCATCATCACCCTGAAGTCCTACGCTGCACCAACAACAAAAATGTTCCCAAGTGGTGGAGTGCTTTTTTTCCTCGAGGCTGTTGGAGAGTGCAGCGCTGTGCCAAGCGAACACAGACACTCTTCTTGCAAAGATGTTGAGCTTTTACATTTCCTCAAAAAGATGGGCGAGCTGGACACTGGACCCGGTCAGGACGTGGTATCTTCACCAGAGAGATGGTGGAAGACTGTGGAGGTCGACAACGAGGCTTCTATACTCCAGCAATCCTGCATAAAGTGGAGGAACTCCTGGATTATACGTTGATAGTTTTGACGGTTCCTTGTGCCCTCTGACTTCTCAGCAGTGATGTCAGATGTAAGACGATGTCATTAAAATAAAATAAAAGTTTCCCAGCACCTCTTCCTTTTGGGTGGAGCCACACAGTGCAGCACTAATAGAGCAGAAGAGCAGCAAGATGGACATACTTTGTGGCTACATTTTTTTAAATCGGCAGATCTTCACACTGTCATCTCAATTTCCTTTTTGCAGGAGTAGCAGGACAACAGTCTCCCACACAGTTTGTTCCTGTTGGCAAGAAGAGGAAGCATAGCCAGTCATCGGCACAGGTAGGTCACGTCTTCAAAAAAGGGTGCGATGACGATTGCAAGACATTATGTTCAAGACGAGACAGAAAAACAGAAACCTCGTTTTTTTTTAAAACACAAATCGTGCTGGTGTAAAGAAAAAGAAAAAAAGGAGTGAAAGCTGGTTTTTCTGCTTCAACAGAGAACTGAAATTCCTTGAAAGACCAGTGTGTCATGGTGTAAGACGAACAGCTGTTGGGTAGAAGCGAATCCTCCATGGTGGTAGTGGTGTGTTTTTTTGGGGGGGGGGATTGTGTGTAGTAGATCAGTTTAGTGCATGCTGTCTTATTGTGTGAAATATCCAGTCCATCTTGGTGGTCCATCCTCCATGGTGAGCATCGTTCATCTGTTTCATAAAGTAGTCCAACGCCTCCTGCACTCAGCAGACAAAAAAGATAAAACAGATTTATAATTAGATAATGTAGGAGAGGCTTCTGAAGGCAACGTCTGGACCCTGACGGTATCTTAAGACCCCCAGAATAGAATCAGAGAGAAAAAGGAAATATGAGCAAAGCGGAAAAAAAAAACATTATTACCTGCTCGCTTTTCTCCAGAGCCAACGTCTTCCTTATGTAAGCGATGTCATCGAATGACTGCAGCTCAGGCATGCCAGAGCCCAGCATCATGGAGAACAGGTTGATGAAGAGGTTAGCATGCTGCCTGATCGCCAGGTAAGCTTTATAACACATCTCCTGGAACCTGGAGGGGCGAGGGGGAAAAGGGAAACGTGAGAATGAAAAACCAAACACTGTGCATGTCATCTATCTGACATCTGAAGAAGACAAGTCGCCCGGGAACTTCCTCGTCACACTCAGCTCATGTGTAATTTTCAAGTCTTAAATGTATGCAATAAGGTGAATTTGTCAAGAAAATGAAGGTATCAAGAAAAGTTATCTTACGCTGAAAATTACAGATTGAATGATTCAAATTGGGTAAAATGTGCCATAGACCAAGAAGGATGCTTACCAATTTATTTTATTGTATTTATTTTTTTTTTTTTACCTTTTCTTCTTTCTTTCTGTCTTTTTCTCTGTGCCTTTCTTTCTTTCTTTCTCTTACACAGTAAGGCAGTGATACAAGATTGTACATTTTGTTTTTTTTATTTTTTATATTTTATATTTTATATTTTATATTTTATATTTTACATTTTTAAATTCTATTTAATATATTGTAATATCTTCTTATTCTGTATTATTTAAGTTGTTGCTAGTTCTGCTTTATTTCCTTGTTAATTGTTTAGCACCAAGACACCAAGTCAAATTCCTTGTATGTGTAAACGTACTTGGCAATAAACCCCTGATTCTGATTCTGATTCTAAAAAGGCTCTCACTGAGTGCTCAAGGAACTTCTCATGGTTGGGTTAGTCGGGCATGTTGAGCGTAAACTTAAACCAACAGAGGGAAGTGAGCCAAGAAAATCTTGTGCTTGAATTTTTCTGTTTCCAGTTCATAATTCTCTAAATAGAAACCATTTTTTTCTTTCTCTCCAGATTTACCAAAAAAAAGGTAAATAGTTATGACTCAAAAAATACACCTAGCTAAGCTTTGTTAGCGCAGTATTTGTTAGTAGCAGACAGAAATAAAGAGAAACATTTGATGAGTAAGCAGAAAGAGAACAGATGCTGCGGTACCTCTCAAACTCTTTGGTCTTGGCACACTCCTGGGATCCCTTGCTGATGACAATGAGGAAGTCTTGTGTCAGTACAAAGGGCACTCGCTCCCTCTTGTAGCCAAATTTCTTCTTCTTATGATCCAGGAAATGACCAAAATCTATGTGGAACAACTGGGGGGAGAGCAAGACAAAGATGAAAGCAGGAAGTCAAAGTTTAGGAACTCTTACTCACAAATACATTTCCTCTTCTCTGACGTCTAACGTATATTCTGTACACCCGCAGGAAAACCAAAGGCATCAACCCCAATCTTTCACCGTGGATATCAAGCTCTTTTACAGAACAAAGCAAAGTATTGAGTCTTGATGTTGCTCTTTTTTTTTTGCTTTTATTGGATAGGACAGATGAAGAGAGACAGGAAATGTGAGAAAGAGAGAGTTGCTAACGATCTGCAGGGGTATTATCTGCTGCAACAGCGACTATTGACTTTGTACATGGTGCACGCCAAACAAACCACTAGACCAGTGGTTCGCAACTGTTCGAGCCTCAGGACTCACCAACAATTCCTTCATGAACAATCACGACCCAAATATGTGATACAATCAACTATTTAACCAATTAGATTCATCTAATGAAAAATTGTGCAATTGGACCTCAGACGCTGCAGAGAACATGTGACAGAACAAAAATGTTTAAAAAGGGCTTCATAGACTTTTGGACACAATTTTCATTTCCACTTTTGGGTCCCGACCCACCAGTTGAGAACCACTGCACTAGGTCACTCTGGTACTGCTCATTTTTGACCAACAAACATTCACATAATGAAACTTGAATTGCTTACTTAGTGACAACTTCCATAACCAGTCAGGTCTTAAATGCACTTCTCTGATATCAGGGTATCATTTAAATCTTGTGCAGGTTAGTTATTTTGTAAACATGTTTGTGCATTAGGTCCATTCCTGTATATCTGAAATTGTTCATGTCAAACACACCAAGATCCTTGAGCAGGTTTCTGTGTGCATGTATAAGTTACCTGTCCGTCATCTTTGACCATGATGTTGCTGTTGTGTCTGTCTCCAATCCCCAGGATAAATGTAGCTACACAGTAGCCAGCACAGGACCTCGTAAAGAGATCCACAGCCATGTCATACCTGCATAGATACAAGCTCAAGTAAGACAACACTACATAATAATAATAATAATAATAATAATAATGAATTTATTTATATAGCACCTTTAAAAACAAATGTTTACAAAGTGCTGTGACAGACAGAGCAAATACAGCAACACGACAACAGAACAGAGATCAACAGAGAGGGCAAAATTATAAATGTAAATAACAGGAATAAGATTCAACAGGCAGGTATGGAGAGGCAGTTCAATACAGTGAATGAAAATTAGTTTAAAATCAATCAGGAGAGAACAAAATTAAAATTGATGGAGAGTGGGATGACATCACATCACAGGCTGTAAACACAGAATGAAGATAAAAAGAAGAGATAAACAGGACATTGGTTAAATGAATAAAGCAAAAGAGAGCTGAAGAGTTAAACGATAAAAGGAGTAGGAGTTTAAAAAGACTAAGAGCAGTAAAATGAAAACAGGAAGGGAAACATTTAAAGGCTAAAACATTTAAAGAAGAGAAAGATAAAAAGGTTAAAAGCAATAAAATTAATAAAAGGAAGGGATAGATCTTTAAAGGAGAAATCACATAAAAGCAAGTCTATAAAAGTGAGTTTGAAGAAGTGATTTAAAAGATAGATATTAGATATGTAGTCTAAAAGGAAATACATTAGATTGAGTAAATGTTTCACACCTTGTTAAATAAAGCATTTAAATTAAATTTAAGAAAGGCATATATATTTATGGACTCTATACTATAGCAGATTATCCTGAAGACATTTCTTGACAGTGACACGTTCTGCACTCTGCTCTACTCTGATTAATGATGCAAAGATGATGGAAAAATAAGCACTCACATCTCGCCCTTGTTCTTGTCCTTTAACCACTGATGCAGAGTGTTTGAGTTGAACTGCAGCGCTCCTTTCAAGCCTCCTTTACACTGAATCTGCATGATGGTGTGGGAGCTGCGCACCACCTCAATGAGACCCACACAGTCTCCTAATGACAGACAGCCATAGGGGAGCATCCTGAGGAAGAAAAACACACAAATGAGATATTCTTAGCTTCCATGCACTGGGGCAGGACAGAGGAGGAGATCAAAGAGGCTGAAGCAGAACGATGGTGCAGAGAGGAAGAGAAACATAGGTTGAGATTTAAAAAGAAAAAGAGTGAGCAGTACCGCAGGTCCAGTCCCTGATTCTGCCAGATGTTCTCCATAATTTTAATAATCTGCAACGTCAGCATGTCCTGCCGCAAGTCTACAACACAAACGCACAAATCATGAACAGAGTTAATAATTTCTCAGCATACAGGCAGATAAAACACAAACAGTAAACTAAACAGCTAAATGCCTCTAACAGCACTTCACTGTTTGTGTCATCATTTAGCACTGAGAATTGTAAATATGCTGTGTTGCTTTGTACCGCACACAGGAAAAAGTCAACAGCTCATTCAGTGCAAACAAAGATAACGAGTTTCTTTCGATGCCATATGGAGACAGGAGGGAGAAAAACAAGTTTGAATATGTGAAGATGTAAGTTGTTCCCTCATTCAAGGTTTTTACTTTAGCACAATTTTGAGCAGCCAAAACCCCAGGAATGGACAACCTGAACTACTGAGCTGCACTCATATGTTTGTGTTTACACGCATTAGTGTGGAAAAAGATGCTTTAGTGAAACTGAAGATAATTTGTAACGCTCTTACTTTATAGATTACAATATTGTGAAATCTTGTCCCTGTTGTGGGTTTTCCTTTAAATGTTTCTTCAACTTGCAGAACATGACACAAATTTAATCACATATTGTTTAAGATATTTGGTTTCACACTGATTTATAGCAATACCAAGGCTAACAGGCTTTGGCTATTCATGAGCGTGTGTGTGTGTGTGTGTGTGTGTGTGTGTGTGTGTGTGTTACCATCGCCATTTTTGAAGATTAGCTCATTGTTCTGAAAGAGCAGCTCAGACATGATGTCAGGATTCTCCCAGTTCAGCCACAATGGTCTCTTCGCTGATGACATGATCCTGCACTCGTCTAACCTGCACACACATTAATCAGACCGCGTCTAGATATATTTTTTAACAACCGTAAAGTATATCAAAACCACCGCTCATTCACAACAGCTTCCAACCTCAGGTTTCCGAGTTGGTGTGCAGGGTTGAGGGGAGAGGTGAAGTTCTGCAAGGCATCCATGTAGTCCGGTCTCTTCATCTGGTCCACGAGAAACCGCATCTGCACCTGCACAAGACACACACATACAACAATATAAACATTCATTCTGCATTTACAGTACATGAGCGTGAGTGTTATCACTCTGATGGTAAAGTATAATTTTAACTAAGTTTTGATTGAACTGACAACCGGCACAACAGTGACATTTACTGGTGACTTTATATGTGATTTTTTGATCCAGCAGATGTCGCCCTTGAGCACCAGCATGAAACCAAAACAACTCGCGGTGCATTGTTGTGTTAGCATGCTAATGCTAGCGATCTTTATTATGCTGGTATCTTCACACTGCATGTAAATTTACCTGAAATGAGCGTGATCTAGAAACACAGTTAAGCAGTGAGTACAGTATGTTATTCTTCTTTTCTCTAGTCCCTCAATTAAACAACTTTTATACACGAGGGGAGGAGTCAGCCGGCCGTCCTGGCGATGTAAACAAAGTGAAGATAGGACTCTGAAAACTCTGAAAACATCACAGACAGTGGGACTCGGGTGTTACACCCATTGTAGACAGTCATGACTCACAGAGTTATTTTCAGAGGATATACTTGATTTCTATTATATTTAAGTGTGAAAAATCACATTTAAAGATTTTAATGTGATTGTGTATTTAATTTATGTGTCATGTACGAAAGCCACAAACCCAAATGAGTTTTTAAATCACTGACAGCAGGTTAGTCACAGTGGTAAAAATCAAAAGGTTGTTTTATGGCCTGGTCCAAGCAAAATAATCTGCCTTCTCTTATAAACCTGGTTAAAAAAAAAATTAGTTTTTTCCCTCCGGGGTGGCATTAAACTGCTTTTTTCTGGAGGGCAAAATCAGGCTCCTTCACGTGCACAGAGGGGTGTGCTTTGTCTTTATTATAAATTCATATATAAATAATGTCTAACTTGCATGATGACAGACAACTTTTCTTATGAGAAACAGTTTCTAATCTAAATATTTAAATTCTGTTATACGGGCATTTTTTTACAATTTGTTATTATTGCATTCTTGTATTTAAGTAACAGTTTATGCTACAAGTGACCACAGTATGTTAGGAAGCAAGTGAGGCTCAGGTGTCTCTGAGCAAATCAAATGTTTTTGGCTTTGACAGCAAACAGAAGATATGGAGGACATTGTGTGCAAACACAAACTATAAGTGAATGAAGCCTATTCATGCACTTGAGTGTGTTTCTGTGTTAGTGCTTCTAGCCTCCTTACCTTCTGCGTCTCGTCCTTCTTCTCCTGTTTGAGAATGTCAGTGAGGTTAATGAGCTTCTCCATGGCCTCTACCTGTCTGCTCAGGTGTTTGAGGTACATGCCGCAGGCCCTGCAGTAAGCCTCTAACAGCAGCCCGAACCTCTGGCTCACTGTTTTGTTGTGCATTTCTGACCTGAGAGGAGGCGACAGAGAGGAGTAGCATGGAGAGCGTTTTTCAGCCTCTTAGACCGACACATAGAAAGGAAGGTACATCTGAAATCTGAACGGGTGACTCACTTGAGATGCCAGAAGAAGAAATGACCAATCTTTTGATTGGTGAGCGCTTTTTTTAGGAGGAAACGGGACAGGGGATTGTCAAGATACTGCTCATATTTTAACACCTAGTACGGGAGGAAGAAGAGCACAAGAGGAGATACAGAGAGGAGGTTCAGATTACTTGTTTCAAGATGTATGACTCAAAACACAGCCGGAGGATTACAGATAAAACAGTGTTCAACACAAAAGAAAAGGCCAAACAAAAGCTGCTTTCCCACAGTCATAAGAATAGGATTATAAAATGTCTTAGTTCCTTGATGTACTCATTTTTACCACTTTCTTTTGTCAGTCAGGGAGGGAGACCCACCTGTACAAGCTGGATGAGGTACTGGGACAGTTTGTCATCAGTCAGGTATTTGTCCAGGCAGCGGACAGCAAAGTGTCTGACCATGGGGTCTGGGTAGTTACAGTCCAGCAGCTCCATGGCCTGCTCAGGACGGATAGATGGCCACTCCTTTAACAGACAGTACATCTGGGAAACACAGAACAAGAACAATCATTCAATAGTTTTTGTATACACAGATAAATATAATAACAGAATACACATTTAGAAAAAAAACAATAGATGTATAGTTTAACTGCGCGGTTCTGTTGAAAGTTTTGCAGGTTTAATGAAAGAGTTCAAACTACTTCAAAAACCTAATGTATGAATGTGAGTATGAGTGTTTCCCACAGAGGTATTTCTGTGTTCCTTTTGTTATCAGCTACAAGGTGAACTGTGCTATATGTATACAACACATGCCTGCTGTATAACAGGCAGAGTATGAAATGGTTTTAAAATTACCTGTGCAACTTCATCTCTGGAGTTCCACTTGACAGCGAGAAGGATCTTGGGAAGGATCTCGGGGATGTTCATGCAGTAGTGCCTGGTAGACAACCACACGGAGGTTACAGTCATTACTGTGTGTTGTGTGTCCTGGTTTTAAGGCCTTGTTGTTTTTACATACATACATGCTGCAGACCCGCTTTAAACTATGTCTTATATTTATTAAGTATGCAGAATTTGTTTGTTGTTAATAACAGAAAAAGTATTGCAGATTTAAAGAACACAATGTATGTATTCAAGTTAATACTAAAAAAGCCTTCACCTACAGATATCTATTTTCATTTAAAGTGGTTGGGGGCTACTCAAATATCATACAGTACAGTGTTTCCCTGAGGTTTATCTGTTAGGGGGGACGGCCTGGTCCCCGAAACCACCACACATTTATTTTACTTTTCTTTACAGCAGCCTACATTTAACAGTACAATACAAAAACCAATCTATTTTCATTTACCCTCCTCATCACATGTATTCAAAGGCCAAATAAATTAACTAAGGACACCAAAAAGATGTGGAACCACATGTCCTTTTCTTAGTATTTCAAATTGTGACTCCTTTTATATATCTTCTTATCCGGTCTTTAAAGAATTAGGCTAAGAAGATTTGAGCGTTGCCTCTCTGCTGTGTAACTTTAGAAAGCTAAAAATGATCCCATGACATACTTAAGATAGTTTACAATAGGCTTCATGGGCATGAGGGGACTGAATATTAAGTGGATAATATTAAAAGGTGAAAAAAGGTCAGAAGAAATCATGTTTTTCTTTGACTTTTTACCAAATTTAAAATATCGGGACACAATTTTTATTCCCAAACTTGTTTTTAGACACGAGTGAGATTCCTTGTTTGCTTATACCATCTTTGCAATGCGCAGCGTTTGTGTGTGTGTATGTGTGATTGAGTTGTCACTAAGAGATAGAGTCCGACTCAGACTCTGCTTATCATCGGGGTGGTGGAAAGAGGGGGGGGGGGACACTGCAGTAAATTCACACACAGCTACAGGAATAACAAGCCTGTCCTATGAAATATATGCCATCTATAATTTATGCTTCTACGTGACAAAGTCTTTATAAGTTCTAAATGGTAAATGTGTACGAGTCATGTTGCGGTTACCTGTGTCTCCAGAGGAAGTCTTTCTCCTGCTCAGTGATTTCTGAAAGAGGGTCCCTGTTACTCAGCTGTCTCAGCTGCTCAATGTCGCTCTCTGTCAGGGCGTGATCTCTGGCCACACGGTTGCTCTGTAATACAACAGAATGAAAAACTTTACGATTACATTATTTATTAAACTACAAGTAACAAACTTAATGGCTGTTTCTTTAAGAGACTCTGATACCTCCTGAACTCTCTCTCATCTCATAGCCATCCTCATTTGTTGTAACTAGATAACTCACTTTACTTTATCTAGCTGTTGTACCATTTGCTCCGTTTATTACGGCATGAATACAGTTTTTTTTAATTCTAGCAATCCAAGAAAAATTAGCTTATCTGGACATGCAGTCATTTAGAGAAACAATATACTTTGAAGCATTAACAGTTGTAATCCATTAAGGCCCGTTGCTGTTAAGAGAAGCTTCAGGATACAGAGAACACATTACTATCATCGTCTTATTAGTCATAACCTGTATATGTATTTATCATTTATTGACATTTTCAACCACAGTTCTTTTGAACAACACTTCTAGATCAGTGCATAAGGTACACTGAACTGAGATAACACCACACAATAAAGAAACATAAAAGTGAATGACATGGGATGGACCGTCTTATCAGCTGTATGATCATATAAAATGACTGATGATGACAAAGAGCCCATTGAAGAAACTAAAGGTTGTCATGTTCAAAACAGACACATTGTAATCGATTAATGGACAAGCTGCTACACCAGTGTTGGCTAGATTATAAAAGTTAGTGGCTGAATAACAAACACTGCTCTTCTCAGATGTTTCCAAGTGACATTAAAAGTGGGACAAAGCAGGAGCACAGCTGTACAGCAAAGCAGCCAGCTGATGTGAACATCCAGTTCAAGGCTCTTATAACCATTACGATGCCTTCAGTTTGTGAATTTAATTTATGCTTCTCCTTTTTGAGAAGAGAAAACATCATCCTAAAAGAAATGTGCAACTCCGACTGTACGACTTTGTTTTCCATATAGATTTGAGTTTTTTTAATGAGACAAAATCAAACCCTTCCAGTTTCAGGATCGAGTCAGATGATGTGTATCTCATAGCACCGTGTATTTAGTTTGGCACTTGTCACATTTGACACACACATCATGAATAACTTAACATGTCGTCTCACACCGTTCACATCCTCTCACATCAGAAGTCGCGGTGATGTCGTGCCAAACATCATCAGGAAATCTGATAAGGCAGCACCAACAGCACCATCATGAATAAGTGAACAACAACAGGGCACAGTGGCACTCCTGAGTCATATGAACAGAGTCAAAAAAAAAAAATCACTTATCGACCTAAACTTACAACTTTGACAAAACCCTTTTATTAAAAATCTAAAAGGCTGCAAGAAAATTCATTCACATCCAATGTTACATTTAAAGACACCAAATGACACCGATGTGTACTGTACACACTAATTCATAAATAACACTGAAATATAAACACGCATGGCATCTTACACAACATGCATCTGTTTACATAAACACCACAGTCACCACTCATTTACCGGATGGTGTCATTAAATGTGATGCTTTAAACAACGATACTACACCTTGCATTAGGGCTTCATAAATAAATGACAAATTTTCTCTCGCTACAAAGGGCAGGGTGTAAAAAAGATTTAAACACCTTCATGAGTAACTTACCTCATCCTTTAAAGTACTCTATACACACACTTTCTGTACTACAAAGTGTTTCCCATAGAACGTGGGTGGTAGAGTTGGACTGTAAGGTTGGGTACGTTATATATAAATGTTAATAATTAAATCTGCACAGCTTACTTCCTTTACGTACTTATCCACACACACACACACACACACACACACACACACACACACCTCTCTTCTCACAGCAGCTTGTCCTGCCCCTTTGTTTCTACAAACGGACTAAATGAAAACTCATTCACTGCTTTGTGCTGCTCCTTTTTTTCTAAGGTCATGCAACTAACTCATCGTCTACCACCCAAAATCTCCCTTCTTTGAGAACTCACTTTAACAACGTGTTTTTCAGTGTTTCAGTTTGAGATAAGGCTTCTGGGGGTCTCTACATTGTAATCCATCTTGTTTCAAATTGATTGTAACTACAGCCAGGGAGGGGGATGGGGATATGTCTGCTTGTATGTTGAAAATATTTTAACAATGATGTTATTCTCTGGAGAAGACTCTATGTAATTCCTTTGCAGTGCTAGACTAACTTGAAGGACATTGGTTTTACCTTTGAACACAAAAATCGAATCAGGTCCTGTGCATGTAATCTGCGAGCATCGGTGCTGAATTGAAAGATATTCCCCTAGAAAGTCTTTGAGATGTGGAGGAGATGCGAATTTGACAAACAGAAGGCTAACCAGAAAAGAAGAAGACATGTCCTCCAGCAAGTGCAGAGGCAAAAAATCGTTGTAAGTTATTACCTGTCCAGAGAGGTTGTAGTTAAACCCCAGTTCCCGCGAGATGGTCCAGTTTGCATGATCCTCCACTGCATTCATATCCGGGTACTTGACTGGACAACTAAAGTGGTCAAACTCCAGCTCCAGACACGGGGTTTCCTACAAATGAGAGATGAAGGATCTTATCATAAGGTGTAAAATCAAAGTGAAATCAGGGAAGCTTGCAACTTTCCCCCAGCGTCCTCCGCAGTCCACAAATGAAACAGAGCAGAGATAGCGAAAGAGATTATGTAAAAGACGTTGAATCTGAATACCTTATTAGGGTTGGATCCAGTGACTCCTATGGGATTGAGGAGGTCTTCAAGGCCATGAGGGACAGGCCAGAGGTTCAGAGCCATCTTGTTGGCCACCAGAGTGTGAGTGTAGTCGAACAAGTTGATGTTCCCCCAAGCTAGCGGGCAGTGCTCCTGAAAAAGGAGAGAGGGCGACGCAGGGAAAGAGAGTTATCAGACGCTCTTTGGAGAAAGAAACAAACACAGATGGTGATATATATATATATTTTTAAACAAACAGGCTTTTAACACCAACATATTCTTGGACTTGCAGCGTAGGAGTGTGTGTCTCACAGGGGACTCAGAAAAAAGTCTGCATCAAAAACAACCTGGTAGACTCATAGATAGGTCATTAAATTTGATTAAGATGTGTTAGTCACTTGAAAGCACAGAACACTAACCTATGGTTTTAAGTCTGCTCAGTTAAGATAAGATAAGATAAGATAAGTTAATCCTTTATTTATCCCACAACGGGGACATTTACATTGTTACAGCAGCAAAGAGCAAAGATTGCAAACAAAAAGGGAATACAATAAAAAGTCAAAATTAAAGATTCAAAATTCAAAATGACTTAATGTGATTCAGCTTCCCCAATGACACACTGGAGTAATTGTTAATATTAAAGCACTGTTCATTTCCATGATGCTGTTGGTCATGGGTGGGACAGTAGGGATTTCCCTGCTCAGTAAGTGAAGTTTTAGACGGAGGAAATGCTCTCGGCTCAATGTGGCTGCAGCGTGCTGATAATTAGCTTTAACTGGTTTCTTGAAGATGCATTGAAAGGGGTGTTTAAGTTCTATGTGGTTGGCTTTTAATGATGTTCGTACATTTTGAAATCTTCTTGCGGGTTGTTGATTGATTTTTAAAGCCTTTAAGATGATCTTGAGAGAAAACCCGGTTACATTTATAGCTGCTTGCTTCCTCTTATTCAAGGTTAAGTTGATAAGCTATAAAATGTTGCTGCCTCTCTTCTGGTACTTCATTCAATTACACTCTGAACCTTACTGAATTATGAGCTAGTGGTATTAAACAAGCTGCAGTCAAATCAAGAGGCTTCAGAAAGTTGTACAAACGTGGCTTTTCTTTCCAATATAAAAGCTACTAGAATCAACTTTGAACTTCAGTACTCCTTCAGCAGCATACATCGTGACCTACACAAAGGCTGAGGGAAATGTTTAAGATAACATCTCGAGCTTCTGAGTGAGTCTTCACTGAGGTGCAGCAATGGAACCGGGGGGACAAAGGGCAACACATTGAGGGCAGACAGAGTTACCCGTAGACAGCTAGTCAAAATGCACCTATTTATAGTAAGTGCTGGAACAAAAGGCAGCTGTAGAGAAGTGTTTATCTTTAATTCAGGCGAGGCATGAAAGAACATCCGCTAAACCTGACCTCGCCTAGCATGGCGCGTAATGGGACAGGGCTCCCCCCCCCCCCCCCCTCCAGGTGTCTGTTACAATATCCATGTCTGGCACTCATTGATGCACTCAACACACGGCTCCCTCTTCCAGCTTTTCAGCACAAAGAGATGGAAGATTAATCAACGAGCGTGGGGGTGTTTGTTACAAGAATTAGACCAAACGGACAAAAACACTGACAGATGGTTTATAAACGCGGAGAAAAATGACCAGGCCGTTATTTTTATCACAAATAAGATGCATGCATATAGAATGTATTAATGTTGTGCTCAACACATTTGACATTATAGATTTTTGTCAATTTTTTTGATTTTTTTGTCAAAATTAAAATTGGAATATTTTGAGTATAAATTTAGTTTCAACTTCGAATGTCTTTTGTTTTTTGCATGATCTGAGTTTTTTTTCTTCTTCTGATATCGAAGTCTGTAGTTTCAACTATCTGATATGAGCTTCAGAGAGCACAATTCCCCCTTTGACCACGAGCAAAACGTATAACAGCAGGAATGGAAAAGTGTCTGCAGCTGATTAGGTTTCTGTGGATGTTTTTCTGCCACCGCGGTGCCATGGCTGATTAGTATTTAAACAGAAACAAAGATGATACCACAGCTCCCATTCACCTTGGACACTTATACTCAGAGTGACACATAGAGTAGGGTCAGTTAACTCACAAAAAAAGGTACATATATACAGTAGGTTCCCTTGGGGATGGGTTTGCATGCCGGTGTTACAAGATCAGGACACATGAAGGTCGTTTGCTCTCTGCTATCTATAGACTGTGACAACTGTAGCACTGTCTGCCTGTCTGGTATACGTATAGCATATACTGCCATTGGTGTTTGGACCACTTGTTTGCATTGGATTACATTAGCTCATATGTGGCTCCAAGCCCCTAGGTTTATCATTCATCCTCATCATGGTTTGGTTGTACCCACAGCACCATTTGAAAACAAATCTGGAATCACCTCCCTCACCAGGCCATTTGGAAAGCACTTAAAACAGTGATTTCCAAATTTCCTGGTAAGGTACTTCCTGTTTTTGCAAGTCCAGTTCCTGTTAATTTGTTAAGATGCACTGCAGAGTCATTTCCTTCCCTGCTTTCTATCCTACCTCCTTGGCTCCCTTCCTGCCCTTGACAGAGCAGATGGAGAGGCAGAGTCTGGCAGCGCGGGGTATGTCTGGGATGTACATGTCATAGGTGAGCCACTCATTCCACCTTTAGAGAAAGAATGGCAGAAACAAACAAAGTACAAAAAAAAGCGTAAAATACGAGAAAAAGGTCAGGCTACAACCACCAAAAACATGACCTAATGGAAAATGATCCACTTAGACCTCAGAGGAGCACTCAGAGTGTAGCTAGGACATAAAACTGAATGCTCTAAAATCTTTAACTGCTATAAAAGAGGGACCCACCACCAAGGCCTCCATAAAAATTCGCAACCCAAATTTCGGACATTTTTCAACCAGTCAGAATAAATTAATGAAAGATGGTGCCGTGCCGACCTCAGCCGTGTAAAAGCATGCGACAGAACAAAAACACAGATCAAGAAGACATGTTTAAAAAGCACTTCATGGACTTTCTGACGCCGTTTTTCTTTCCAGGCCCTCATTCATGAAAACAGCTCGGCGACCCACTTGTGGGTACTGACCCACCAGTTGAAAAACCACTGGCCTACACCGTTAGCGAGCACATTTAGGAAAGTGACACATATCTACTTAAGTAGAAACAGTTTTACTTTTAACATCTCCAGAGGAACAAGAGGGGCCCACAGTTTGGTTTAACAGTAATATAATACAGCAGTTAGTGTTACTATTCAGCTTAAACGGTCTACTTAACCCCCCATGCCTGAGACCACTTACAGTAAATTAGCAGTGAAAGTTGTCTAAGGCAGTGTTTCAATGAAAACAGAGACAGTAAATCAAACAAAGGGAAACATGTTCTTCAGTAAGGCATACTATAATAGGTTCATTTGAATGTACTCTCTCATGTATTCGTTTTAGCGATTTAGAACTATATTGAATAGAATAGACTAGAATAGAATAGATGTTTGTTACCATTTGCACAGGTACAGGACAGTACAGGTACATTGGCATTTTTGTGCATTTCTCCCTGAGTCAGCTTCTACCAAAAAGTTAAAATTATATATAAAATAGAATAGCATTATAAGAAAAAAAAAAAGAGTAGAAAAGTACAAATAAAAAAATAATAATAAATAAGTTGTAGTAACAGCTAAGTGAATTAAAATAAACTGTACAGAAGCTATACACTGTATTAAAGCAAATATATAATACAAATAAAATCTCTTATTGCACCTGAGGTTATTGCACACATATTTTTTTAAAGAAATTCCTTTAACAAATAAATTAAGGATTTTGATAAGAGCGTGTATTAAAGGACTTCTGCTGTGAGTAAAAATGCATTGTGATGACAGGTGGGTAATTACCTGGGGTTAGAGCAGGGTACTCTCTGTGTGTTGACATTGTCACACATCTGTTCACCTCCATGGTAAATGCCTGTTCTCACATATATCTGTACAAGAGAAACAAAATACAACAAAGGCAAAAACACATTAATGACACAAGGTGACGCAAAATGATAATGAAACTGGTCCGTAGGTCAAGTGAGATCAGAATAATATAATTAATAGCATGTAACAGCTGTCATGTTAAATGCTCTTTACAATTCAGCGGTATGCAGTCCAGCACTTCTGCAAAGACAGGTTACATTTACACAAATGATTCACGACAGCAAGCCAGCCAGCCATGAGCTAAAATAACTCTCTCTGTGTTCATATGAGACCCGGGCGGTGACTGTTTGTTTCTGCAGGAAGTGAGGGGACTGGAGGATGGGGTTTACCTTGTGAAACTGAAAAAAAGTCAAGTGATGTTCCTCGAAAGACACATTCAAATACATTTGAAAAACTAGATTATATTCATGAATCTAAAAAAAAATACCATCCTGATCCACATAATTTATTCCCTTTGGCCAACTCTAAACTCCTCCTATAACATATATGTCACAATAGACGACTGGTGAGTTTGACTGATCAGCACAGACAGCAGAGTATTTATATATATATATACATCCTCAGTACATATATTCCTGTAAGAACTGTGGCCCCCCCACCTTGTCTATGTCCCGTATATTCACGTTGACATAAGTGGCACAGAGGATTCTTATGCGCAGGGTTCCGTTGATCGTCCACAGCGACTTGGCAGCTGCTTCCCCGTTCATGTAGGATGTTGCCGTGGAGATGCGTCTCGAGTACGAAGGCATGACAAAGTTGTCTGTGGGCAACTGTGTGTACAGGCTGTCCTTAGCCATTAGCATCAGGTTAGGCATCCTGCTCAGCATGATGCAACTACGGATATACTAGAAAGTAAAAGACAGAGAGAGAAGAAAAAAAGAGGACAGTGAGAGTCGTGGTGCGCAGAACTGCTCGAGTTATTTGTGCATAATCAATTAAAGCAACTGGGTGTTTCTGCTGAGTCACAATGGAGCAAACAGTGCAGTTTGTGCATATTTTATTCTGGCCTGCTTCAAATTACATTAATCCAAAATCCTAGCACGGGCTCAAGACCTTGAACGTTAGGATGTTCATGTGATCGAATTAAAGGCAATGTTGTTTTGACTCATCCTCTGCTTTTCAAAACTAACACTGAATCTGAAATGAATCTGTCTTAAGCTATATCCTGATACTGAATAAAGTCAAACAAATCCTGAATCAGCCCTGACCCTGATCCAGCCTGATTTATTTCAAGACACATCTCTTAAGCAGCGTTGCCAAATATCTTGACAGATGCTCGCTTTTCCAAAAAAACAAAGTTTAAAAGGTCTCTGAGCGCACAGCCCCCAAACTGTGCTAACAATTGTTTTACATTTTGAAACATTGAACTAAGACTCTGCAGATCCGTCTTCATGAAACCAATGTTGAGTTCAAATCACTAAACCTTTGAGAAATGTTTTTACTGCCTGCCAGCAGAAACTATCTTTCAGGCTTTTTTGATGCCATTTATTGGAAACAATGTTATGAAAGAGAAGTCAGAAAGACAAGTGAGACGACGGGAAAGTAAAATGAAGGAGGGATGAGAAGTGAGATGTGAGAAGTGGTGAACATTAAAGGTCTCCTTAATGTCACGATGGTCAGATTTTACTTCAAGTTATCCCTGCACCAACAACAAAGCCCAAACCAAAATACAAATAAAGAGGGATTAATAAGCTTTAGCTAAAATACATGATCCAGTTGCGAACTGCACGGTGCATCGGTTTCTCATCTGGTGTTTTGGTGTTATGTCATGTCCACCTATCCAGTTCTATTTGGTAATTCAAAATTAAATTACAAATCAAAAACAATGTCACCCACACATAGGGGGCTTCTTGCCTAACTCCCCGAGCTCCCTGTGACCCCCTCTTCTCGGCTCTTCGTAGTGATACCATGTATAAACCAGATTTATGTGCATGTTTGTATACGTCTATATATATATATATATATATATATATATACACATTCTTATTATTATTATTATTACTTCTCTTCTTCTTTTCCTCCCTCTTTTTATGATGGCCACATTAACACCAAACATTTTATTTTATTATTTTTATATATATATATAAATATATGTAAAATTGTCTTCTTTCCATTAATGTTGACACATATATATCTTTCTTTTTTTTCTTCTTTTCTTTTCCTCTCAATTATCTTTATCTTCAATTTTGTTTCTGTTTATTTTTCTTGCTACTTCCCACTCAGCCACTCACTTTAATGCATTACACTGCCACACACACATTCACACTTTTCTTATACACTACCTCAACTTACTACTTGACTTTAATTATATCTACTTTAATTGTATTTGTCTTTGCTAATGTTTTGCGTATTTTGATTTTGTTTTGTTTATTTGCCGTTGCTTTAATTGTCATGTCTATGTGCACATTTTTATTTTGTACTTGTTCACCTTACAATAAAAGAGAAAAAAATGAAAAAATAACAATGTCACCCTATTTTTTGGGCTCTCTTTCTCTTTTTTTTCATGAATTTGGGATGGCACTTGTATCTTACATCCATAGCTCTTTAAATCTAATTAAAGCTCTTACCTTATACTGGCTGATGGGGAATTTTTCCAGCAGGTACTCATCACAGCCACAAACTTTGAGGATGTATTTACCCTGATATTCCTGAACACACATCTTGAGCTGCTCTGGGGACAGCAGCATGCTGCGTGTCTTCTTACGGATGGCCTCTGCAATCACCTTTAAGTTAAGATACATGCACAACAGACTGCGTCATACACCCGCCGAATCCCTGGTGTTGAACTCAAAATAAAAGTGCATACACAGTAATTTAAGACTCATTACTTATATATATTAGAATAAGTTTACCCTACCTGTTCAGGCACACAGTCATGGTTGATCTTCAATGTATATTTTTGTTTGTCGTTGTTCGGAGAAACAATCACCCAAATCACAACAATAATCTGACCTACAAAAAAAAAGAGATAAAAAAAAAAAAACGATTGTCATGGCGACTGAGAAAAAAAAATCCATAAATCAAATTCTACTGGAGCAGAAACCCCCCCCAAAAAAACAACAACTCCCACCTTCAATCATACAAAGGTCTGCATGCTTTTATCGAGTGCTGTGCTTTTCCTCTGTATTGTTTCAACACAAGAGCTTCACACTAATAGCTGCACAATCAATTAATTGACTGCCATGCTCATTACTGTAGTTTCTTTTTAAAGGCTTGCTCGTAAGGATTAAATATTGATGGGAGGCTAATAACCATCTCTGATTCCCCGTGCTCCTCTAGTTGTCTCTTAGTGCTCTCTTGCTGTCTATTTATACCTTCTACTTCAGTAGTACTCGTCTTTGATTCATCACACACTCAAAGGAAACAGACTGAAGCAGTCGCCTACCTTTGTCCAGTTTGCTATAGATGTGTTTGGGGAGGTCCTGTGTAGATTCCACGTTGGGTGGGTAAACATAGAGGGCTCTACTGTGGGGTCCGCTGGCATCTCTCAGCTCCACAGAGTCTTTACAAACATTCAGGATGTTTCTCCTGAAGTCCTGAACCTCGGGGTCCTTCACCAGGTCAAACTCACACACTGGCATCCCGATGGCAAAACCTGATGGAACATGAAGCATAGTCAGTGTTTGTTTGTTTTTTTAAGTAAAATATGTTCAAGTTTTGAACTTTAAAGGCTTTATATGCGATTTTTTGATCAAGCAGATGTCGCCCTTGAGGTCCAGCATGAAACCAAAACAACTCGCGGTGCATTGTTGTGTTAGCATGCTAATGCTAGCGATCTTTATTATGCTGGTATCTTCACACTGCATGTAAATTTACCTGAAATGAGCGTGATCTAGAAACACAGTTAAGCAGTGAGTACAGTATGTTATTCCTCTTTTCTCTAGTCCCTCAATTAAATAACTTTTATACACGAGGGGAGGAGTCAGCCGGCCGTCCGGGCGATGTAAACAAAGTGAAGATAGGACTCTGAAAACTCTGAAAACATCACAGACAGTGGGACTCGGGTGTTACACCCATTGTAGACAGTCATGACTCACAGAGTTATTTTCAGAGGATATACTTGATTTATATTATATTTAAGTGTGAAAAATCACATAGAAAGACTTTGAGAGTTAATACAAATTATCAAACAAATTAAATATTAAATAAATCCAAGCTCAGGTACGCTGTCATTCCCTGACTTTCTACATAAAGCCACTGAGCGTAGTTTGCCTCGGACAAACATTTATGATATGAAAACTTTTGGCGTCTCTCATACATCACACTAAATAAAAAATAAAGAAAACAATGTTAAAAATGAATATGCCAACTTTTTAATTAATTGTTAGTTATGGGTGTAAATTAATATTTTCTTTATCAGAAGGCAGAATTCTGTAAAAGTAACAACACAAAAAATGAAATCAAGTTACAACAGAAGCGATGCAAACAGACGAGAAACCATCTCACCAATCTCTCTGTTGAGGATCTTTTCCTCTCTGTTGCCCACTGGTTCAATGACCTTGAGGAAGGGCTGGAAGAGTCGGAGGTCACACAGCCTGCGGGTTTCATCGTAGAACTCCTCCCGTTCGGCTTCCTGAGGAAAGGAAACAAAAAAAATAAAAAAATTGTGTTCAATGTATTCCACTTTGTCAGAAAGCCTAGGGTGACTTTCTTTTTAGATGTGAAGCCTTCCCTCCAGGTGTACAAAAGATGTTTTGAAATAGTGTATAGCTCGGTGTATTTTCAAATACGGGAAGGCGTTTTATTTCCCAAGCAGTTATGTAGAGAGGCAAGCATGATGTGAGCTACACACATCTGTTTCACAATCAAGTTTGAGCACAGCTTACCTCACAGGGTAGGAAGCTACTGGCTACGTTTTTAATAAGTCTTTCTTTTTATTAGAACCTTTAAGCAGCTACATGAACTCTGGAAGAATTCTCCTTTATATGTATCTGTCTATTCCCATCAAACTCTCAATAATGGATTTCCATTCTATTATTTAGATGGACTCCTCTCGCTGCCGGATATTAAAATTGAGATGGAGATTTCTTACCTGTGTCACACTGACAAAGATGTAGGACGTCTCCTCCTGTAGGAGGTGATGGAGGGGATATTTCCTGGCCTCTTTGAAAAGCTCATGTTTGATGGTGATGAGCGTGGCCTCGCGTAGACACTCCAGGGTCAGAATCATCCCGTTGGGCAGCAGGCAGTCCACCAGGATCCTGCAGACACAATCGGCATCATTATACAAGGAGGACTACTGATTTAATAATTCACTTTATTTACTCTTTGCAAAATTAACTGTTGAGATTTTCTCACACAAAACATGAAACAGAAATTATATTTTGATTAACCCCATACCAGTAATGCCTGAATACATACATGTCCATATATTGCAAAGAATCTATTTGTATAAGATCTAATGTTTCATACCTGGGAGGCATCAAGTGGATGCCCCATAGCTCCCCCGAGGACGGCCTGGGAGGCATCTTCCCCTCTGTCTCCCAGCTCAGTCACACGGTTAAGCTGCAGAGCCAGACCTGAAAGATTGCAACACTTTAAAGGCAAGTTCCAATCCTCGATGTGTACAAAAACAAGCCATAAAAAAATCCAGTTAAACTAAAAGCCACGGTGGTGATACTAAAATGTACGTTCAGATGTTTCTGCTCTGCTGCTAGTCACTAACACAGCAGAAGCGTGGTTGGCGGTCTCTGACTGTCATTGTTCAAAAGGTGCGTGTGCCACACTTTCAAGGTGACCCCGGTGGTCACACATGAGGTGCAGTGTTGCCAACTGAGCAACTGTCTGTGTGCCCTCTGAATACCGAAGCCTGGTTTTTTTTTTTTTTATTACTGTGTAAACTATGTGATTCGACCGCACTGTAAATGAAGCTGGTGACCAAAGTCAATAAAAAAATCTGAATTTCATGGAATGCATATTACTCAACATGTCATCGAATTTCAATCTAGCCCCAAAACTTTCTCGGCCAAAGCTGACATAGAGAAGACAGTTTGGGACTTAAACAGCCTCTAGCTAATGTAACTGTGCTTTCACACTCATGAAAACCCTCTGACATTTCTGAGGTGTGACGCAAACAGCCACATTTTTCACTCCCACTTCACCCTAAATTGTTCCTGTCCTTAAATAATTCCATGTGAAGTCAGGTGAGCTGTTGTAAGAACACAGCAGGACACAGCAAGCTGGAGCGTTACGTCTGTATCCTGCAGCCAATGCACAACTATAGACTGTATGTGTACTAGGGCTGGGAAATATATCGAGTTTTTCAGATATATCGATATATTTTCAAATAAGATCTAGGGTAAGACAACATGGTTAATATGGATATAGTTTATGTTGCATTAAAATAACATTACAGAGGTACCAGGTCACCTTTTTCTCATCTCACTGATGATGACTGACTGTCTGTCCCTCTTCACCCTGCTCCTCCTCTCTCTCTCTTTTATTGTATTTAAGGAACATTTTTATTTTATAATATTACTTTTTAAATTCACAAACAGGTAGTTTATTTTTCCATGTGTTTTCACTGTTAATAAAATACATATCCATATATATCGAGTATCACCATTCAGCTAATCAATATCAAGATATGAGTTTTGGTCCATATCGCCCAGCCCTAATGTGTACCATCGGTACGATCTCCATGCACCTCATGAAACTGCTTCTTTACGTTTTCTGTTCCTCTTCTCGTCTTTTGTTGATATTGTGAATGTGCCAAACTACACTGATATAAAGGCAAAAATAGTCATAACGGCGTCAGACTCTGTTGCATCTTCTGCCACTTCTGTATTTTTTTATGTCATGTCTTGCTTCTTGAGATCCCTCCCTCCCTCCCATCAACCAGGCATAGTCTCCCACTGTGAGCAGAATGTATGAACAAGCAACTCAGGAAGATTTCAAGGGCAGTCTGTCTGCATGAGTGAATAATTCCTTCTTCATGCATCCAAGCCCACCCATTTGTCCACTTTGTTTTATATACAATTCAAGCGATGGAATTTAAACAAAAACACACAAAACAACTTTGTTTTTCTATTGCTGATCAACTTCATTTCAAAATGTGGCTCAACATGAGCTACTTTTGGGTTGAAGAGAGTGTGTGGAGCAGCTCAGTGAACTTGCACCGCTGTAGCTGAGGCTCAGCTGTGCTCACTGAGTTAAGAGAACAAGCCGCATGTTCAGTCAACCAAACAGCAGCAGAGACTAAAACAAGTACTGGACTGGCTGCTGAGTACCCATGACATGTGTAAAACTGGCATAGAAAATCTTACCAACGGGCTGCACTCACAGCCCAGATGTTGTTAAGTCTTGTATATACAATGTAATGCTTCATTTCGTTTGAAAACAGCTCACATTAAGCGCTCGTAACAGTGGATTTGCACATAATGACTAGGAAATGTGTACTTCCTAAAACTGAAAACAATGTGAAACATCCAAGAAGAAGTTTAACATTTGGGCGTTTTGTTAACTGGAAAGAAATCTCTTCGACTTCACAAAATCATGTCCTCATACCACACTGAACATTTAACTGAGGGGGGAAACAGAAAATAAAACTCGTAGTGCTTCATAAAATAAAATACATTCAATCAGTTCATGACTATAAAATCAAACAAAGTCATGTTAGAATGAACTCGTAGTAGTATTGGGTCAGGGTTGAGACAGAATGACTTTTCCGATCTACTTCTCTGGTGTCTGTAATAGCAATGGTGTCCATCAACTTATATAAAGAGCATCTTTTTACAGTATTTATTAGCAGGTTAAAGTTTGAAACAGGAGGTAACTAGACTTGGTTGATATTTCACCTCTCATTCAATTCTGACTTTGGACCACCATGACCTGAATGACTCAGCATCTAAAGAGACTATAGGGCTGTGTGGTTGATCTAAATACAAACTATGGCAATTAGCACATTGCAAAAGTCTAAATTCATCACAAATTAAAAAAAAAAAAGTGTCTCTGTGTGCATTTTGATTTAAACAGAGCAACAGACACTGTTGCAGTAAAACTTATAGGGCTTTCACACTGTCAGAAAACTCCTGAAAAACTCCTGATATAATCAAAACAACAGTGCTCACATGAATAGCTTCTGACTGGTTTATTGTTTGATCATGCTGCCTTTGCTCTACAGTTTATGTCTATTTATTTATTCTCTCCTTGTTGTTTTTCTCTGTTTGATCACTTTTCTCCCTATCTTAATTGTTTTCCTTTCTAAAGCCTCCTGTGGACCGGTGTTGAGAACTAGCACACTTGCTAAAACACTTAAACAATAAATCTGGTTCGTCCAATGTATCTGTGATGTCCATGCCAAATAAAGTCTATTATTATTATTATTACTATCATTATTATTATTAGTAGTAGTAGTATATTTGCCGGCCCCCTAGCATTTTTACCGCAGCAAGTCCGAGTGGGCTGATGTGAGAACGGCCGCAGCAGGACATTACCTGAAATGATCTAGACATAATAACAGGAGTGCATTATGTGAAAACAGCTTATATCTCTTATTTCACCACCTGACATTCCTTAAAGGCAGAGTCAGTAGTTTTAACCTGAAACAAATAGAATATGGACTTATAATACAAAAGTAAGGTCGCTTGGTCATCACTTTTGGGCCTCCATAGATGTGTCGCAGTGACTGTGTCTGCCTAAAGTCTGTCCACTGCTAACTTTTGGTTCATTTTGGTCGACTCGGGACGTCTCGGGACCGGGAGCTGCTGAGTTTCCCCAAAGCCGATGGCGCACAGGTAAGAATTTAGGGATTAGACGCGATTCAAAACCGCCAAATGACGGCCATAGCAGCGAAGAAGAGAAAATATAATCAACACCAGGATGGACGAGTGCAAGTCAAATGTTTAACTAATAATAATGTCTCCACGTGTCATTCTGAATTGAGAAATTCGATGTATAAATTTCAGTGTCGTTGATTCAGAAAATGTTCATCATAATGTTGCTCCACCACTAAGTGACTCAAGGTGTTCCTCTTATTCTGGAAACACTGGTGCAAATGTCTCTTTGTATTTGAATTACTGACAAACTGTGAACTGTAGTGATTATATCCCTTCATCGTTGGTGTCCTGTTTTTATATTTTGAGTGCTTTCTTTCTGATGATATGGACCTATGGGTCTGAAATAAAGTATAAAATAATCACAGTGAGGCCAAGCGGATAAAGCTTCTGACAAAACAAAACAAAATGAAGTGTACATGTACAAAAATAAAAAACAAGCTTTAACAAAATATAAAAACAAAGTTAGAACAATCGAGCTTTTAGAGCAGTGAAGCTGTCATGTGATCTGTGACCCTGATCAGGATGCAGCTAAAGCACTTTGGGACAAAAGAGGAAGCTTCCTCACAACACAGGATGTGGGGAGTGGGGAAACATTTGCCTACAGAGATGAGATCGCTTTGAATACTGAAGCACAGCAGTGAAAGGTTAGCCGGGTCACACTTTGGCCCGGTCGGAAAGCAGAATAATATTTTTTTTGCGGTTATCGTAAAAGGTGAAGCCAGTTTGCACCACATATCATATCACAACAAAGTGTTGTTTTTTTTTGTTGTGAAACAGTGGCCAATTTAAAATCATATGTTTACACTCTGACATCTGACACACTCCTGTTTCTTTGAATACAGACAGGGAAAGCATACCCAAGAGAGAAGCCCTCCTATTCTGACGATGGGACAGTTCCACCCTTCATGTTTTCAGTCCATCTTCACCCTGTCACCAAAATATGTTGAGGAAATGTTGAAACACAAACAACAACAACAACAACAACAACACAGCATTTCACTAAATTCACTAGCAGCTGCAGGATATCTGAGGTTTGGTGTGTGGTGATGACAGCTAAATATGACAGCTGCATCACTCTGTGCACCCTCGATATTGCTTTATTTATGTAACAATGACATAATCTGTATAATTAGGTAACAACAACTCTTCTCACGGTTTGTCTGCAGGCGCTGTGAGGATATCTGGATGTCTTCTTCACAAGCTAACTGCTAACGATGAGCCTTGCATCCTCTTGTTTTTATTAAATATATCCAAAAAAACACAAAAAACATGACATTTCTCTGCTGGAATATTCAAATATGGGTTGTTTAGCATCGTTTCGTACCCGTATGAGTGGGCGTCAACGCAGCGTTGTCTGTGGAGAGACTGGTTTCCCCGGCTAAAGCCAGTTAGCCTCTCAGCTCCCAGCGGCTCGGCCGGGCTGGTGTCTCCCAGCTGCGGGAGATGTGACGTCTCTGCCGGCTAACCGTGACAGTAATCGTTCCTCCACTTCGTCATTAAATCCCCCTCCTCCCCCTCTTTGTGTTGTGAGCTCAGGCAGATGAACAGAAATGTATCTCCAATGTGTCCCTGCTGTCTGTCAGAGCTGCTGAACCTGAGGCTTGTTGTGGAGAGCAGCTGGTCCGACTGGACGAGAAGGAGTCTCTGCTGCGGCACTGCAGCCACGCTGTCTGTCTGGGGCCCTCCTCCCTTCCTCTTCACACACACACACACACACTCACACACACACACACACACACCTACACCTACACACTGAGAGTGAAACTGCTGGTGTAATTCATCAGTATGGGCTATTAGTGGTTTAACACCTCTCTCACTCATGCATCAAAACACAAAACCACATTTAAAACTACATTACAGCAGCCTACATAGCTGGTGATTCATTTCAACATAATGTGTGTGTGTGTGTGTGTGTGTGTGTGTGTGTGTGTGTGTGTGTGTGTGTGTGTGTGGGCGTGGCACCTACTTGTTTCTGCTAAATAACCTAGTCCATTATTTGATGAGATAAGAAGATAAGATAAGACACTGTTGAGCCTCAGAAAGTGAAATTCAAAGTTTAAAGCAGGACAGAAGAAAGACTGAAGATGATAATTGGACAATATAATTATAGTTTATATGCTTAGAATGTAAAATAGTGATTGCAATTTTAAAAAAAAGTAATGTAACTCATCCTAATCATTTTTGTTTTAAGGTCTACATTGTGTAGTTTTTAATCAGTGTCATATAATATTATAGCTTTTTATAGCATATTATCTTACATAAATATAGGCCTGCTATAGTAGCCTTATATTTATTGTATGTAGTCTTGTTATTGTTGATTTAATTTTAGTTGCATCTCTTGATCACACTTTCCTTTGCTGCAGTTTGCCCCAAAAGTGGATCAATAAAAATGATCTTATCTCTATCTTATCTTGTTTTATCTTATCGTCTCTTTTCCTTCTAAGTCAGTGACTACGAGTGCAGACACTTGTAATCACTGATGTACTACATGCACATTTATAATCTGTCTATATATAATATAAGGCTACATTAAATACACAAAACGTAAAATTTGTTGATATCTTTATAGTGCTATAGGCTATATGCAACATATGGGAAATTACTATGAGACGCACAGTAAAATAATGTTATATTAATCTTTAATACATATATACATACATTAAAATGTAATGCATTCATATTTAATTGACAAAAAAAAGATCACTTAGGCTGCTTGTATTTTTCTCTTTCAATCACATCTTCTCAATAATAATAATAAAAGTTGCTTAAATAGCCTAAAGGTATGATGTAGTCCAATAAACACATCGTGCATAGTGGGGAAAAACAGTTTAGTAAATCTTCAATTATTACTTTATTATCACTTCCACAGGTGACATGTTGGACGTATTTCCTTATTTTTTGCTTTTATCTAATAAGCTTCTTCTGTTTTTTCTACTGTTTTCCCAGCAGATTGACACTCATAAATAGCCCTCACGGGTGATCCGAGAGAACCATAGAGGTGTAACATATTTATACAATGTGTCATGATTACCACCCATGCAAATCAAGAGCGGTGGCATCGGAAATGGACCGTACCAAGAAGAGGGGGTGCAGGAGGATCCTTGGCAGAGTTTACTTCTTGTAAAAATGTCGGAAGAACACCTTTGTCGGCGATTATTAAGCAAAAAAATTAACTTAGATATGCTTAAAGTTTGTGGGTTAAAATGTGCTACTGGTGACTGTGGTTTTCTGTATATCTCTCTCTTCTGAAAATCCCCCCTCCGGTGAAAGCCGCGGTATCCGAGCGTGTGGTAAGGTCTGTCATCCTGCCGAGATCGCCCGGTTTTTTGGAGAGAAGAAGTTGGCAAAGGGGGATGTCAGTGCGATGATGGCGCTGCAGCTGAAGACCGGGGATGCAGCGTACTACCAGAGTGCAGATTACTGCAGAAATTACACTTCACCGCCTGTCAGCTACGGTGACAGCAGCCATTATTTTGCCCGATTGCCAGGTAAGGAGAGGCTTGTAACATCCAGGATCTCCCCCCCTTTGACTCCCAGTGTAGTCTAATGATGCGCTGAGAAAAAATTCAACCAGAGAGAGATTTTGCAGATGTCACAGAGAGAGGAAGGTGGATGTTTAAACTCGGGTGCTGCTGTCATCTTAATGTCATGTTAGAGAAGGGTGTGGGGGGTACCAGCCTTCATTCTGTTCTGCTTAAAGATGCTGTGATGCAAAATGTGAGGATGTCGAGATACTCTTATTGTCTCTTGTACAGTATGGAGAGCTTTTCTATATCTTGAGCTGGGTTCAGACTGTAAAACAGCCTCAGTCTGTTGTCAAGTGAAGAAATGCTGCTCCCTTCACTTCATAGCCTTTGCACTGCTTGATCCGCACTTACTGATGGTGTGCATGTGGCAATTTCACACCGAGGGTTTCTTCGTTGCACCTGCACAGTCCCTGCCATATAAACAGGCTTTCCCTTGCAGGTTACAGGGACTTGAGGCTATATGGATCATGTATCTGTGTAGATTATCCAGATTTACAGCTTGAGACAGATTCTGTCCACCTAGTTACATTGAACTGTCATCTTCAGTCAGCCTCTCTGTCAGATGTAAAATGCATAGCCTGCACAACGTCTTCAAGTTGTTGTAAGTGGCTGATAACTCAATCAAAAAAGGGCTGAAAAATGGCAGATTTTTTATTTTATTTTTTTAATAAATTTGCTTGCATCTCTGCTTATTTTAAATTATTATTACGAGTTGAATACTTGTGGATTTTTAACAACTTTTCATCTGCCAGAATGAACACACTTGGTCAGCCTATCTCTCACCGTTTGTTAATAATTCAAAACTTTATTAGCTGGTTAGATCTACTGTAAAAAAAAAAAAGTACAGGAAGACATTGGCTATCTGGTCTCTGCTGCTTTCTGCTCTCGTCCAGTGTCCAGTGAAGCAGATGAAATAAGTGCAGGAGGCATG
Source organism: Labrus bergylta (assembly GCF_963930695.1). Lineage (NCBI taxonomy): Eukaryota > Metazoa > Chordata > Actinopteri > Labriformes > Labridae > Labrus > Labrus bergylta. Next base: position 5,555,268 of record NC_089200.1, read on the forward strand.
TGCTCCTCATTGCTCCATAATTGATGTGAGACAGCACAGTATAGCAAGAAAAACTCAAGAGAAAATGAACACTTGGCCTATTTAGAGATTCTCTGTGGAGGCCGAGAGATGATCAGGCTCCGAGACAGAAGTTTGCGTTCGTGTGTGTGTGTGTGTGTGTGTGTGTGTGTAACCAGCAAAGACACAAATCCTGAGTCAAGCTAACAGAATTGATGAACCAGTGACTAACTTCTGAGGTAGTTTTCTTCCCAATTACACTTTGGTATCTATTCATCCAAAACTTGATATGAACTGCTGCGTTAAGGCAGAGGATGATGATGAGACTTATTTTCTGCTTTGTGCTTTAGAGCAAATATTACATAAGCCTAGTTTTGACTTGCAACATTGATTGTCTCCTCTCCCAAAGCTGTGATGCCAAAAGTTTTCTTTCTTTCTTTTTTTTAAATTTGCAGTAAGGACTGTTTTCTGTGAACATGAATGTGAGCCTCGGCACTTCAGACCAAACTTTGTTGGCCTGGAACTTTGTCTCTGAGGAGGAAGATCATACTGACCTTGGCCTATCTGGCTCATATTAAAAACTTTGGAATGATCTCAGCCAGAATAAAAACTATCCTGCAACTTCCTTTATGTCAAATAAAGACCCAAATCTTCCATTCATTATAACAGCTGTACTGCTTTATCCGGTTTGATGTTCCTGCAAGTTGGATCTGTTTCATGTCAAAATAGAGGGAGATATAAATAGATGCTTTCATCTAACGACAGAGTGGATTTAGAACTGGTTGTAATCTGCACAGTCATAGCTAATAATGCATGTTTTTATTGCTTAAATCCCTACAGCAAAGGACACATGTTACCCTTTTACTGTCTGATAGGCCACATATGTATTAAACCAATTATGAGCATTACTGCAATTAATTCTGCCATTTGAAAAAGCGCAAACGTGAATAAAGGTCATAAAGCATCATAATATAGACACATTGCCCTGGTAACCAATCAGTCATTTCTGGAAAAAAATGAATTATACGGGTCTCTGTTTAATACACTGGAAGAAAAAACAGAAAATGTTTTCAGCTTAAAATTGCTCAACTTTGTATAATCATTAATTGCGATCTATTACAACCCTCCTTTCTTTCATTAAATCTTTAATCTATGGAGAATCAGGAGGGAGCAATTCAATTGAAATTTCAGCAAACACAAGGAGCCAAGAGCAAAAAAAAGGTGAGAAAATGAAGAGGAATAAAGATGATCTTGAAAACCAGCATGTCTACAAAATCAACCATGACAAATCGCTTACGTTATTGATAAAATAGATAACAATACATGACGCATAATTGATTGAAGAAGAGCAGGCCAGCACAAATAAATTACAATGTAGGACTAGGAAGCTACACTTTAACTGTTGACAGTACAAGTGCATGTAGAGCTTGTTTGTACTGTGTCTCTGAAAAGCTACAAGATTAATATCAAGAAAACAGGTCCAGTTTTCTTTTGCGCCTAGAACTGTTGTGAAGGCTGTCTCAATCAGAGCTGAAGGGTGTTAGGGCTGCTGCTGCTGCTGCTGCTGGGGGATAGAGTATGTGCACAATGTGTACTGATTACTGGTCTGATCCAAGTGAAAAATATGAACATTTGTTGCTCAATCTTCTCAAACGGTGTCGCATGAGAAAGACCTTTGGCCCTTTTCCTCAACTGTTTATTTTCAAAATATACCAATATCAATATGCATTAGCAATTTTTGTTTGCAAATTAAAACCATACTTTTTCCTGTTTTGTGTTCATCATTGGTTCTATAGCTGCCTTTGCATTTTCTATTTTTCTGTCATTGACGCCTTCTCTTAAGCTAAGCTAGACTTAGCTTAGAAGTTAAGCAATGGCATCGTACCACATCGTATCGCATCGCATTGTATAGTGTCGTATATTTGAATAATAACCCATTTCATATGTTTCTCTTGCAAATAAATCAGTGCTGTGGCTCCCTACTGATGCAGCCCTCAGAAGAAGCTTCCAAAAATAGCAGATGGAGACACCAGAAACCAAGATTTAACGATGCCAATAAGTTGTAAAACTGATATTCAGTTTATATGCAACTGCTCCTTAACATGTCTGTGGTAATGTGCACTCGCCCAACTCTGCTAAATCTTCCTTAGAGTCCACTATAGTAAGATCAGTGACTCGTCCAGCATACCTTTCTGCTGAGGTCGGCCATGCCAAGTGACAGAGAGAGGCAGCTAGACGGGCAAGACAGACAGACTGACAGAGAGCAGCAGTCGGAAACACAAACACCCCTGGGTTTTATTTTGGGTCTATGAATCAGTGCCTCCAGGGCGTCCAGTTGGATCCCAGATAAAAGCTTCCAGCGCAGTGAGTTTTGACACAGCTGTTGGCCTTTTTTAGTGACCTGTCAATGCATGTAGTTACACACACACACACACACACACACACACACTAACATAATGGATCATTAGAGTGGCACATACAAACACACATAAATCAGCGCAGTAGCTTCATGCTCTTTATTTCTGTTTTTTTACACAAACACAAGTCCATTCAAGCAGTCACACTTCAGGCAGAGTGATCAGCTTGAGATGGATTTTATTGTCACTGTGTTTCGGTGTGTGTGTGCGCGTGTGTGAACATGTATGCATATATATAACGTCCTGTATGCTTTACTGCAGGCGCCTGCAGGCTCAGCCTAATCTTTCTGATGCCCACTGGAGTGAAAAGCCCCCTCTGTCCGACAATGTGTTTTCAAGCGCACATTTCTTTACATCTCTCCTGCCTCGGGGCATCTAGATACAGATGCGTGGTATTATTGTTATTGTACATTAGGCATTGGACTTTGACCAAATCCCTCGTCATTGTCTGTTTGATGATCTGTCAGTACACAATGTCCACTCAAGTCTGCAGCATCTGAAAGCGCCTTTTTAAAGTCTACAATCCAAAGCAAATCCTGTATTTATTTTTGAAAGATTAAAGACAAGCCCTGTGTGCCTACTTCACGGTGTCATTTAAAGTGATGCGTCGACATTATTTTTTATTTTCCCCTTGCTTTAAGTTTGACAGAATCAGATCAAATCGTACATTATCATCAGCATGTGCACCGAAACAGACTATTTTTACTTCCTTTGGATTATAACGAATGAAAATCTTTGTCATTAAGTAAATGATATATTCACATGTGTGTGTTTTTAGTATTGTGCATAATTAAAGTTACATCAAGTTGCATTGAGCTGTATGTTACTTTTTGCATTTTTTGCCCAAGGAAAATGTCCCCTTAGAGTGAATCTAATCAAATCTAAACTAATCTGATGTCATCTCATCTATCTAGACCCTGGAGGCGTGTTGTCAATCTTAATATGCTGTCAATGTTATCATCCCTCAAGGCCTTAAAGAAGAAAACAGGACTACATATAGGCCTAAATGTTTTTCAAATATAAAACTTGCATGAATGATTATTTATCTTACTGATGTTTTGCAGTTGTATCTAATTTCTAAAGGACCTGACTAAGGAGAAAGGTCTTTGATAAATATAAGTCCATGCCCTTTAAGTGTATAGCCTCTGATGTCCACAGGTCCAGAGACCATGTTGAAGCCTCCTCTGAGTCTCTTCAGTCATCACCATCAGCCTTTCCATCACATGGACTCTCTGCACCGGCTGGGACCTCCGCCAATGGCGCCAACGCAACCTCTCGGCCCGCCTCCCATGTCCCCTGCTCAGGCGATGGGACCTCCAACCTTGGTTCCCACCCAGAGTCTATGTCCCCCACCCATAACTGCTGCTCCCCCTCACACGTTAAGGCCTCCTTCCATTTCCCCGCCACACAGTTTAGGACCCCCACCTCAGACACTGGGGCCTCCACCAATGGTGCACACGTTGTTGCCCCCACCTGTAGATCATTCCCAAACAATAGTGCCTCCAACCATGGACCTCACGCAACAACTGGGGCCTCCTCCTCCTCTCAATCATTCACAAACCCTGGTGCCCCCTCCTGTCGTGGCTCCAGGGGTGGGACGATTCCCCCTCCCTCCTAGCCCCCTGTCCTCCCCTCCTGCGCTGGGCCCAGACCCTTCGCAGATGCCCCCAAGACTTCCAGGACAGGCCCCCATCCCAGCCCAAGTGTCCTGCCTCATCCCTGGTGGTCCTCTCCCAGGACAGGCAGCCCCAGCCAGTGAGCAGCCCCAGGATGAGGGCTCTCCATTGGGTGTGGAGGAGCAGGAGGACTCCCTGGGTCTGGGGGACCTGTGTAAACCTCTGTACTGTAAACTCTGCAATGTTACCCTCAACTCTGCACAGCAGGCACAGGCTCACTACCAGGTCAGAGGAAGTCCACTTTCATACCTGCACAGAACATGTTGAATATCAATCTACGTGCATGTACAAAATCTTTATTTCTTTATCTGTCTAAGGGGAAGAATCACGGTAAAAAGTTGAGAAATTTCTACGCTGGCAGTCAGCAGCCTCCAGCCATCAGGATCCCAGAAGTTCTTGAGGGAGCCGGCCAGACGGGGCTCAGCTCAGGATCCAATGACAGTGACGCAGGCAGACAGGTCAGGACCAAACCTAGAAAATCCAGCACCCGCCTACCTAAATGTTACAGTTTTAGTTGAGAAAGTGGGTGTACTGCACTGCTGCGCAAGGTGGTCAATGTGCTTATATAGGTCATTTCCTTTTGAGGAGGTTGTGGAGAACTGCAGAGTATGTGTATCTAAATAGTGGAAACTAACATAAATCGCACACCACTGAACAATTCTATCTCGACACAATCTGGCTGTACTGATCAAAAAATACCGACTCCCTCTGTCTTGATTGTCTCCGTTACCAAGTGTTAAATTAAATCTTAAATCAAAGCTGGTACAACAAAATTCTCGATAACTAAAAATGTTTAATTGGAGATCAGAAACATGATGAGAAAAGAAAAAGAAAGTTTACATAATCAGAGGAACATCATCTAATTACTAATAGGAGACAAAACTGAATTATTCTTTCCAGAAAGTTTTTTTTATTATAGCTGAATTTGATCACATTTGAAAGAAGCTATTTATTTCCTTCTTTTTTTTTATTGTGAACTGTGTCTATCATAGTCTTAAACACTTTTTCGTTGAATCTGAAGTCCCTTTTTACTTCATTAGGGCTTGTAGGGGCTTTTCGTTCATTTAATTATCTTTCCAGCTTGCAAATTTTAAGATTTTGTAGAAACATCATGATGTGATAGCTTAGGCTACAGCTGCATGTTACCTGCTCAGCAACAAACAGCAGAGGGCAAAGTTCAAAAGGGGCATCAAGCCTCTGAAAAGAGATTGGTAGAGACCAAAACAAATATTTATTAACAGACTTTATTATACGATGCCAACCTTGGACGTAAGCACATGTGATGTGATTTCTTTCATGATTTCATTACTTTGATCTGCGTGCTTTCCCACAAAACTCCTAAAAGCGTTGCAGGAAATACTTTTTCATTTCATTTCTTTTTTTCTCAGCGTTTACTCCGTTACTTCTCTCAGCACAAACACTGCATTGCTTTGTCCTGTGTCCTCAGGCACTCTATAAGGGGGCAACCCGGGTCATCTTGGCCACAGAGAATGACTATTGTAAGCTGTGTGATGCCTCCTTCAGTTCACCAGCAGTTGCACAGGCCCACTACCAGGGCAAGAACCATGCCAAGAAACTACGGCTCGCTGAGGCCCAGCAGAACTCCAACAACATGTAGGTTTGAGTACTGAAACATTTGGTAGCATAAAGAGCTTTTGTATAAGCTTTGCATTTGTATTGCAAATCTGTTCAGCTAAAGCCATGATGTATATTTTTAAAGCTGCAAAATGATTAAAGAAGAAGCCTTGACAATTTTGAGTATTTGAATAATGAGGTAACTTTCCACTGTAGATCAATAGGTCTTCAGTATTTGTCTCCACTTTTAAGCTTACAAGCTAATTCTGGCTCCACCTTCTAATTGTATAATTTAAGTTTGCCCAAAAAAATAAACAGTAAACAGCTAGTCTCTTGGGTGTCTTTATTACCAAAGAAAACAAGCTTAAAACATCAAGCTGGGTGTGTGTCTTGCTAAACTTCTGTAGCAAACTAAAGTCATTTTGATGCTAGCCTTGCCTGTTTCAGGGACGGAAACAATGAGGCGGCCCCGAGAAGAAGCAGGAAAGACTGCAGTGAGTACAGACTTGTGAAAAACCGCCGCAGCCCACAGCTTCCTGCCTCAATGACAGGTAAGCTAATACATACAGAGAGAGTCGAGACATTCACCAAGTGGATGCTGGTTGTAAACGCCTGCTCAGTTTTTGAACAGTCAATTTAAAACTGGGACAAAGAAAAGGGTGCAACATGATTTGTGTTTGTTAGTATGAATCAACAACTAATCAAATGGACTCAAAGAGTGGCTACATATGTGTGGTGTTAGATGTAAACACAAAATTATCGAATATAGCAATATGCTAAAAAGCTACTGTTAGCACTGTTAGCAGCTAAACTTATTTATCAGTCATAGTAAATATATTACTGTATGAGGGTAATATAGTTGTATACTAGTAAAATATATGATAGGGGTAATATAGAATCTGATTAGGGAACAGCTGCCTTTGTTTGAGGTGACAATTTATATTTATTTTGTTTTGTTTTTTCAATAAAAATACAAACTAACAACAACAAACGCTCGTACTTCCTTCATGCTGGAAACCAAACGTGATAGTTTAACTGAATGTGCAACCAAACCCAAGAAAAAATAAACAGTATTTTCATTAAAATAAAAAGTATTTTCCTAGGATTAAGGAATAAAAAGATTGCATTTGGAAATTTGAATTTAAAATAAACATAGGAATCATGACTCAAGTTCAAGTTCAAGTTCAAGTTCAAGTTATCAGGCAATGGCATTTTTGTGTTCCAAGCTCTCCTTAACAATGCAAAAATAAAAATTAAAAAATAATTAAAAAAATAATTAAAAAATAAATAAATAAAATAATAATAATAATTAAAAAAAAATAAAAATAAATAAAATAACGACTCTCTATCAGTAGATGCATTTTGGTTGACAGCCTTACAAGGCTTAATTTGCTTTCTGCTGAAAAACTAAAGCTCCTTTCTGAAATTTAAACTTTATTTCAAAGTTTTTAAATAACAATTTTTTGCAGCATAAAATCCTCAGCCTCCTCCCGTTTTGGAGAATCTGAAAAAAAAAGCTGCTATCACCATTAAGCAGGTTAGATAACACTTTCCACTGAAAGCTTCTTCATTGTGTTTCCATGTGATTGTTGGAGAGTCTGCTTTTGCCTGAGCGTGTGTGAAAACAGATACAGAGTAGGTAACGTCAGACTTTTCTGCTGACGTCAAACAACTATCTCTTTTCTCTATTTTTTCCAAGGACAAAATAACAGTATCCCCTTGGCTCAAGATGAAACAGGACAAGTCCTAAAGTAGAGCCAATTCACTTTCCTCCCTCCTCTCCCTTTTTTGATCTCCTTTCCTTAAACGCACACACTTCAAAGTTCTGCTGATTCAATCATTTTTTGTGTCTTGACGGACAAACCCAAAAATAGCTGCTCTCTCTCTTCTACACTTGCCTCCTCACTGTCTTTTTATCTCTCCCCTTATCTTCGTCTCGTTTTTCTACTGCTTGAACACGCACGCACACACACACACACACACACACACGCAAGACTCTAGTGAAACATAATCATCTTAAGCTCTAGTGCTGGTTCTTATAACTTAGAAAAAAATAAACTTTGCAACTTTAATATTTATAATATTTTGACAATTTTCCGATAGAATAATTAATGGAATAATCAAACGGAGAAACATTGTTGCTCGTAAAACACTAATAAGTGTCAGCTCTTTATCTCATATATTCTTTCACCACGTTTATTGTCCAGGTGTCTCGATAGATAAATCTAGAATAAACCAGTCTCTTAAAGAGTGGCTACAATTAACTTATTTTCATTCCTGTCTACTTGACTCATCTCTTCCCCCCACCCCAGGGCCGTACTACAACCCTAGACCGAGGCAGCGCATCCCGAGGGACCTGGCCATGTGCGTCACTCCCAGCGGGCAGTTCTACTGCTCCATGTGCAACTGCGGAGCCGAGCAGGAGACGGACTTCAGACAGCACCTGGAGAGCAAGCAGCACAAAGCGAAAGTGTCTGAGCTGAGATACCGCCACGAGATGGAAAACCTCGGCTACAGCTAGGAGACAGAAGAAGAGGAGGGAGGTAGGGGGAATAAAATTCAGAGATAAGAGTGGGACAAGACAGGTGCAGACATGCAAGACCAAAGGGCAAGGAAAGTGGAGGCAGCCTTTTTTTTATTTTTTATTGAAGGGCATATCCAGTAAGAGGATTAGCACTATATGGCCTCAAGACCTTGTTTCAATTCATTTGATAAATGGATCAAACACTTAAATCCTCATATTTGACATAATGCTCTACCATAAAAATCTATAATTGGATTTGCTGGATTGATTTGAATTGGGTATTACTGTTGAAACTCAGTCTCTATAATGAAGCACCCTGCAGCATATCTGCATTTGGCATAACTGTCAGTTTTTGACAAAAAAAAGTTTTAAATGCATTTTTTTACTCCGAATCATATCATGTTTGGACCCACTATCTTTCGTTAATTTGTTTTTGATCATCCTCTCTCCAATGATTTGAGCGGGTAACTCCTGATACAAATGAATTGCACAAAAATCTTGAGGTTAAAGCTTGAGGTATAGAGGACTATTGGTGCACAACAACACAAGAGAAAAGGTGCAGGAATACTTGCGAGAGACCAGGAGTGGCAGATGGTTTTAAGCATTTAGAGACGATACAAACTGTAGGGAAACAAAGAGAAACTTCTGGATAGAAGGAAAAGACAGATAGAAGCAAAAACATGAGGTCAGACACAGAGCTTATCCTTGGGGAAACAATCATTGCTGAGGACAAAGATTTAGTCTGAGACTTATTTTTCAATTCTTTGTGTGTGAGATTTATCCCTGCAGGTACTTTTTACAAGCCCTACAGCTGGGACTTAAGGTCTGAGTCGTGAGCCACACAGGGCACAAGAGAGCAGAATTCAACATTTCTTTTGCCTCTTAAAGGGAAACACACAAAGCACTGTTAGCTAGTATAAGAAACAAAGCACAAAAAACATGACCTAGTAAAAACAGTGTCAGCCAAACTCTTAAGTGGTCCTTCGTTATGAACCAGGCTGAAGCCTACACCCCTGCTAGCCTTGTATGTGCCTATAGTGAAAATTAGGAGTTTGAGTTAGCCTTTTGGGGATTATAGTAAAAACCGATCAATTGTTTTTTTTTTTCTATACTCTATGTCATTATTCTTCTTGTATTAAACCCACATAAATGTTATGTAAATATCTTACAAATACATTGTAGATGTACATTTGCTATAATAGACATGGACTCTATGGGTTATTTAGTTAATGTTAGCTTAGCATAAATTGTAAATACCCATTATCTATTTAATAATTATCAGGAATCTTATACAAAGTGTGCACTGACTGAATGTCTCCCCATAAGCACTGTATGTATGTGTTTGGATTTTACTGTAAGCCCTCCATAACTGAGTCTGGGTGAAGTAACTCTGGTACCATCTATCTGTGCTCTGCTACTCTTATCAGTTTTATTTTTCACAGCCGAGATTTCTTTTTGAGGCAGGGTAACGAGCTGAATCTTTGTCTCGACAGAACAGCCAAAAAGGTACTGTGAGGAAGAAATGTGCAAACACCTTTCTAACGCGTAGGGGTGCACACAGCTGAAAGCAGTTACATCCAAACTTCTAATTAGTTTGCAAATTGCAAGTAAACGTGTGGAGAGCTCCTGGATGTTTTTGCCTATCAGGCGTATCATTAAATTCTACCAATCAGTCTTGATTCCCTGAGGGGACATGACCAGGTTTTACTGGAGTGAGAAACAGCTGCAGAGGAGTGTGATGGACTTTTTTTTTTCACCTTGCATAAACTCCACATCGTGTTGTTTTTTCAAGTGTTGAGCCCTCTCTTGAAGGATCAGTTGTGTTAATGATTTTCCGCGTCTCTTTACTTTTTTCATCTTGCATTAAGTTGTGTTGAGGTGAACACATTTGGCATTATACAGTCATACTTCAGAACAGTGGTTCTCAACTTGAAGGCCGGGATCCAAATGCGGGTTGCGGAGCTGTTTTTTCGGCGCGTCACGATTGTGTGAGAAAATGTGTCAAAAAGTCTTTGAAGCGCTTTTATAGCATGTGTTTTATTTTGTTCCGTATCTTTGTTCTTTCACATGTTTTGTAAAGCTTGAGGTTCAAACTGCACAATTTTTTATTAAAGGCTTTATATGCGATTTTTTTAATCCAGTAGATGTCGCCCTTGAGCACCAGCATGAAACCAAAACAACTGGCGGTGCATCTTTATTCTGCTCATATCTTCACACTGCATGTAAATTTACCTGAAATGAGCGTGATCTAGAAACACAGTTAAGCAGTGAGTACAGTATGTTATTCTTCTTTTCTCTAGTCCCTCAATTAAACAACTTTTATACACGAGGGGAGGAGTCAGCCGGCCGTCCTGGCGATGTAAACAAACTGAAGATAGGACTCTGAAAACTCTGAAAACATCACAGACAGTGGGACTCGGGTGTTACACCCATTGTAGACAGTCATGACTCACAGAGTTATTTTCAGAGGATATACTTGATTTATATTATATTTAAGTGTGAAAAATCACATATAAAGACTTTAAATAAATCTCATTGGCTAAAAAATATCAGAAATTTGGGTCACGATTTCTCATTCAGGAGTCGGTGGCTGGTCTTGAGGCTAACCCAGTTGAGAACCACTGCTTCAGACAACAGAAAGTGTGCACTGTGCCTTTAATTTTGATCTGTAATGTAATCAGAGAAAACAACGGCTTAAAACAATTGACATTTTCGTTTGAATCAGAAAACTCTCTTTTTTTTTAAATTCATTTTCAAGGTTTTTTTTTATGCAAGTAGAGAAACATATTTTTAATGAATGCCTCATTCAATCTTTTTTTATGTAGCAGTTAAAATGATTTTAATTTAAAATTCCAGATATCAAAATGTTCACCAAAAAGTAAAAAAGTAAAATGTGAGTAGATCAATTTTTAAATTGAATCTTTTTCCTTCTTAGTGCATGCACACCTTCAGCCACAGTCAAAGGCCTTATCAGGTCATTAGATGTGTTTCAGAGTGTAATGAAGCAGCACCCTGGCTGTCTCTCTGGTGGCTTTAGTTTCTTTGGGGACAAGCAGCTGTTCACATCGTACATTTCTGTCTCTAGAGAACAAACACACACACACACACACACACACACACACACACACACACACGGGGACACTCAGGAGAAAAGCACTGTGAGGACGTTTGGCGTTTAGGGATTTAAACGCGTGCCAGTGATGGCCAGACAGGGAGAGACAAACAGAGCGTAGAAATTAAAATTCATGGCTGTTTTTTTTTGTTGTTGTTTTTTTTTTAGCCCACTGTTGCTGTTTTTTATAAAAAAAGGAACAAAGAAGAGGCGATGAAAGCAGAGCTGGAGCTGAGGCTGTGGGTGAGACACAGCTAGTCGAGGAATTCTCAATGTTAACAGCACTCCTCCTCCTTCTAGAAATAACACGCTTTGTATTACTTGAAAGCATGCGGCATAACCTTTTTATTATGTTGACAGGATCCTGAATTCAAAATAAGGGTCACACTCACGGCGCAGAAAACCTTCAGTGAATGCACTTTCAACAAATGCATGAAATATTAATCTGCAAAGGAATGGAGGCAACGAGGATATTGTAGGAAACTATTAGGCTCATACCAAGTGGCACCTGCACAACCTTTCTCTTCAATCATGTATGTGGACTGTATAAAAAAAAAAGGGGTTCCCAAGCTTTTTGGCTCAGGAACCCCTTACAACATGGAAATATCTACTTGGTATGGCCTTAATGTGGACAACCAAAGATTGTGTTCTTTATTGTTAAACTTTACGGGCATCTGATCTGAACCCAAGAACCCCAACACCTCCACATGGTTGACTTCATGCTAATTGAAATTTGTAACCAGGTAAATTGAACATTTGTCAAGGACCTTACCCTAATGTATATTAACTAAGGCAAGTATCATGAACACATTGTGCAGTCCTTAGTTGTAAAAGAACATCATGTATCATTTTGAGCATCTTAAAGGCAGGGTTGCTCATTTTCTCCAGATACACTTTTTTAAGATTTTCTTTGAAGTTGTTTTTAGGTCCTGACAGAAATTAATAACTTGTGTTCTCTGAAAAAGGAATGAAGAAAATCTGTCATCTGTAGCAGTTGTCAGCATGTAAAGACTTCAACCAATGTCTGCCACGAGGTACCAATCTGAGGAACCAATCAGGCGCCTCCCTGTCTCCCTGCTCGTTCTCTACCCCTTGCGTTCTCTCGCCCACACTCAAAGCGCGTCACCGATGACTTTAGGAGTTTATACTGTGAGTTTACATACCGCTGATTGAGACATGAGACGACGTCATTTCTACACAATGAAAGCGATATGCTGAGGTCCGCTCGTGCATGTCAGTGAGGGGGCGTGGCTTTAGAGGGAGCACAGAGGGGAGGGGCTGGATGCAGACGGAGCACTGAGGGAATGCTACTTTCAAAATCATAGTTTTTGAAAATGACCGACCCTGCCTTTAAGTTACTGTTGTGCGTATATGTTGTGTAGTCCCACACAAGAACTAATCAAACTAACAACAGCCACAGAACAAATATTCTCATCATGATTATATTTATGACAATTCTTCCCTTTTTATACGGACAATAGTGAAAAAGCAAAAAGAAGATTGATACTGTAGTGAGTGGTAATATGGCATTTACTAGAACTTCAGCTTATCTCTTGATGGTTTCCGGAAACTGAGAGGGGTCAAAACAAGTCACTTTATTGTATCCAATTTCTATCCTGCAGCCCTGAAACAGATTAATTTGACTGTTTGAAACACAAAACAATCATCTCTTAATGTTATCTGAGAATGGGATTTCAGGTTTTGTAACCACAGCTTTAAACTGTAAAGGTCAACAGATACTTCAGCACCGTTTTAGACTGGTTCTGTTTTTGGAAACTTAATACAGATAACTGGTCCATTTGTCAGAAAGGGACACTGAAGGAGACCAAAAAAAGGGGACCCGTAAGATTGAATTCAGTACTTGAATTAATTCATACATTTCCTTTGAGAGAGTTTTAAAGCGAAGAACTTGAAAAAGTGTAAATCTAACTGTCGCTTTATCCAAGAAATGCTAAAACCAGCAGGCTGTGATTGAGCAGAAATCATGAAGCCTGAAATAAGATGGTAAACACAGTTAGTGGTAAATGGGCTCAAACTCGTTAAACCAGAGTGAACTGCTCCGGTGAAAGTGGGCTATTTTTAGACAGATAATGTTGCAGTGAAACACACTGCTGCATCGTGTGATGTTCATCGGCTGCTCAGGCTGTTTAAGACCAACTAAGACAAGACACCACTGTTGTAAATAACAGCTTTTACACACAAGGCCACAACTGTTAAGAGGTTTAACATTTTGGCAAACTGCACTTTTATTTTTTTTGAGGCCAATAAAAGGAGATTGCATAGTTGTTGAAATAGCTCCAATACCTGAGTTACTGTTTCTGTTTGTTTCTATTAAAACTCTTTTTAGAGGCTATAACTGGTTTGAAATGATATTATTATACTACTCTGAACCACTGACTCTGCTATCTCTGTGGTTATTAATCGAACTAATATGAAAAAGCTGTTACACTTCATCTCCTCTTTGATGGAGACGTGTTGTGTATTTGCACTGTATCTGGTTTATTTTGTGCACGAGCAAAGTCATACTTGAAAACTTTTCAAATGAGGACGCTATCTTGTACGACTGATTGGGTGGAAATGTTTTTAATGCTGTGCTTAATCTATAAAAGGGCATTGGATTAGACTCTGTGATTTTGCACTGAATATAAGGAAACCACTTGTGTTTATAAAGGAAATACGCTTATTATGAAATGCTGTTTAGTTCAAAGTGATGCCTTTGCTACCATTGTCATTCTTTGCCTCTGAATAATTTGTATCCTGATGTTTACAAAAGTGAGAAGTTGAAGCTTTTATGGATGTGTATGATATTTAAAATCCTGTGTGTTTATCTGTGTGTTACACTGTTTGACTGATCAGACCAGGGTAGATGGGCAACACTGTAAGGTTTAGCATAGATAGAGCCAATTATCACAAGAAAGAAAACATCATTTCAATTAGATTGTACAAAAAACGGTCGCACTGTGACACAACAGAGATGAGGGAACCTTTACTTGTTTTGTAATTTTTCCAGTGAGACTTTACAATTTTTCAAACTTAGCATTAAAAAGACACAATTTTCTGTATGAAATTACAACAATACAAAGTCAACAGAAGGCCTTTACTCTGACGTCTAAATCGGTTGCCTCTTGTCGGGGTGATCCGAGACAAAATAGTAACAAGTTATATTTAAAAAAGTGAAAATATGAAAACAACAACAAGCCGTATTTTAAGCTGAAACAACTTACTTTTTTCTGCAAACAATGCTTACCACATCGTGACAGAAAATATTTAAATTCCTAGTTCATGGTTTTGTTTGCTAGAAATTGGATAAACTGCCATTAGCTGTTGTGACTTAAATGGTTATCATTACCTCAAAAGTTGTCATCGTTATGAAAGCTTTTAGCCAGCTAACAGGAAAATCCAGCCTTTTCCATAATGTAACTGATTAAACAGAAAGTCATAAAGAGACAGTTCACTACGTTTATGGGACTAGCAACATTTATTTTTATTATAACAACTTTAAGCACTTAAACCGTCACCTTTACATTAGAAAAAAACACTACTACTATCTTAATATACATAAAAGAAACTGTCATACTGTCCACTTTGTCTGCACACAATGTATTATTTATATTCTTGTTTCTATAATTATTACATACACAACCCAATTTCTGAAAAAGTTGGGACACTGAAATGTAAATAAAAACAGAATGTGACTATTGTCAAAACATTGAAACTCCATATTTTATTGAACAAAGAACAACAACATATCAAATGTTGTAAAATGAGAAGTGTCATTGTTCATTGGAAAAAACTGTAATAAAGGTAATATTGCCTTACTTAAAAGCCCATGTATCCTGGTCTACAGACTGAGTGGGTCCTGCACCCTGGCAGAATTCAGGACCCTTCACCTCCGTCCACTGTAAGGGGTCCAAACATCCCCCTGCAGGACAGTATATACTCCTGTACTCTCTGTGAAAACCTCAGAACACTTTCAGTGCCTCTGAACAATGTTGCCAATATTACTGACTGAGTGGGTGCCTAGACGACTGATGTACCAATTTCTGAGTCTGTGTGTGTGTGTGTGTGTGTGTGTGTGTGTGTGTGTTTTCTGACAGATGAATAAACGTGCAGATGATATTAATACCCGAGCTGAGTTGATGATTATTTCAGTGAATGTGCGTCTGATTTGCTCTCTTCCGAGGCTCGGCTCGTATACCGCTCCGAGGGAAATAACTGTTCTGTTAGCTGACGCTGTTATTGGCTCACAGGGAGAAGACGCCCTACATAGCCTAGTTTCCTGCGCACTGATAGCCAGGAATTACTCATTATTCTTCAAATTGCTCCTGCCAAGAAAGCTGTTCCCGTGCCCCTGGTAGTTTGTTTGTTTGCCTGTCAGCAGGATGCATCACAATGCTCATGAACAGATTGCCTGAAATGTGTTGTTCTGGCCTCAGGTTTCTGTTAGTTTTAAGTGAGGCTCCATAAACTTGGGTTTCTGCCACTGGATGGCTCAATTTTATTTGCAACAAAGAAATGGAGCCAGTAGTCATGAGTATGGAGAACCAGCACATAAGGGCACAGTTTTTAATGACTGCATGTAGGTGTTGTAGTCTTCTAGTTATTGTAAGTGGTCGGGCAAATTAGTCCCCGTGGCCATCCCACGCAAACCACAGAGGCATAATTGTGCAGCTGCTGTAAGAGGTACAACATTTTTAGTCTCAGATCTGCTTTACTTTATTATCAGGGGCACATTTAAGGTATTATATATAAACATAAGCTACCATTAATACTTCATATTACATGGTACCTCTGCATTAATAACTCCATTGCACCATTTTATGTCCTTTCATGCTGCAGGAACAATCGCTGCTGCTTTTTAAACAAGATCTGTTCATTCAGAGGTTCCTTTGCTCTCGTTATTGAGACATGACCGGTTTTTATTTACACATAGTTTCAGGCGTCAGTTTAATTCAGCTACCCTCTTAAGTCACTAAGGACAAGAATGTCCACTTCCAAAAAACTGCTATAAAAATAGAGCAGATTTATATTTTTTTCTACTTTTTTCTGCATAAATCTCTTAAACAACTTCAGCCCTGCTCAAAACGATCAAATATTGAATAATTATCAGGAATTTAACCCTTTAAATGCCAGTTTGATTACGTGATTCTTACATGTTTTTGTCTTAAGAGGGTAGTAAACATGTTTCACTGTGTTCTATTGATCTATTAAAAAAAAAAAAAATTTGCATTCCAAAATGTGTCAAGAGAAAGTCTTTCTTACAAAATGATGGCCAGATGAAGAGGAAACATTTTCCCAAATGGACAGAAATGTCCATAATGATGCATGAGGGTTAAGAATTTGTGTCAAACTGACATTTTGAGTACAAGATTGACAGCTGTCTCAATCACAACATAAACGATTACTGTAAGGATGACTGAACACATATCACTCTAGGCTTTTATTTGTCTTTGATTTGTCAACAGACAAAATGGACAAAAATCTTATTAGTTACACTATGAAATCAGTGTTGAAATGAATGTAAATGGACAGAAAAGAACAATGCAGTTGCTCAACCATATTTCTTTGAAGTTTGTCTATAAGAGGGGAAAGGTAGGGTAAAACTGCAGCACCAAATACATAAATAAAATATCAAGTTAATTACCTAAGGCAGTGGTTTATATCATTCAAATGCAATATGTGCTAATTTTGAACTCATTTTTTGTTAATATATTTTTTTTACTGCGGTTTTCTTCCTTTTTTAAAAACTGATTCTCTTCTCATGAGGCCACAAGTTCATCATCTTTAAATATTCAGCCTTCTGGCCCATGTATTTGGATTTGGCTCAAGCTAAAGGGAACTCTAACATCGGGTGATAATTTAAAAACTGCCCATAGCTCAGACAGCCCACTTTCTGAAATCTCAGTGGTATAAAAAAAAAATAATAATTACAACATGGACCAAAATTCAAATTGTCTGACAGACTGTTATCCTGAAAACAAGCACCAATATTTCACAAGGAGTCTGAAAAAATGTCCCTTTGCTTGAAACGGCCCCTCCAAGAATTCAGCACCATGGACAGGTCCAACAGACAAGAAGAGAGTTTATCTGTGGCAGTGAAGCTTTGTTTTATTTGTCTGTGGGACGATTGGGGTTTTGGACTAATAGGTTTAATTGTTTTCCAGATAACTGGCTTTCACACTCAAAATGGCTTTTGGTCCATTTGGAAAAATAATTAGACAAATGAAGATATTTGAATAAAAGGCTGTCAGAACAATCGCATCGCATCACTAATTCTCTGCAGGATGAATGAGCGTCCCCTCTTCCATTGTTCTATTGTTTATTGTCATTTAATACAATTGTTTGAGAAATATCAATACTCTCCACATTCACCATCAGCAAAAGAATACCCGTGTGATGTTCTTTCTTTTAACCCCATTAAGACATGTCCATTGTTTTTATTGCTGTTGTTTAAGGGTTCTTTTCCTTTCTGGATGATATCGTTGCTGGGATGTCTTTCCTCAATATCATCCTTTTTGGTCCTTTTTCTTGGCGCTGCTAGAGACTTTGGGTCAATGAGACAAACAGTTTTTTAGGCATTTATGAAAAAGTGATGGCTTCTATGTGGAAACTGGCTTTTTCCTAGAAGAAATGCGGAAACACGCACACACACGCACACACACGCACACACACTCAAAGAGGAGTATGTTTTGGCGCAACACAAAAGAGGGCTGCAGATTTCCAATCATGGATAGCCCGGGGACGTGTAACAGTAGTCTTTGTTCTACTGTTTCTGACAGAACAGTGGAGGAAGGATAGGAAACATTTCAAAATCATGAAGCTAATCACAGAATAGATGCATACGCCTATTAACTACCTGCAGGGTGCCCTTTGAAAGGAATTAAACCTCAATGCAGTACGCCGTCCTCTCTGGAGAAAATTGGCTGAATATGCCTCGATGAAATGTCAAAGTACCAGCACTTGAAGCTAAAAGCAGCAGTCACATATACTTTACCCTTTTCTTTTTTTCTAAAATGTTAAATTACCATCAAACAAATCGTATGACAGAAGCTGTTTTTTTGGAAGAAAAAATGTGCAAGTCACCATGGTTACGGTCCCCAAAGGAGTTTAATGAATATGGTCGTCTTTACAATGTATTCACAATACAGTCATTTAACTTTACAGCCAAATATTGTCTCATAGCTTTCTAAATAATATCAGTACTGTAGGAAACTATTGCATGTCTTAATTCTTGAAGGGCAAGTAAGTAGTGAATTACATATTAAAAATCATCTTTTATAAATGTATCGACATCGAAGCACGTTTAAAGATACAGCGACTTTCTGCGTACGGCTGCTGCGACATTTAATCTCTTAAAGCTCCTGTAAGGAACTTAAGGTTTGTGATGATTTTGGCGCCCCCCTATGGACAAAGCTGTACAATTTATCTCTTTGCTGATCTTGTCCTTTACATGTTTAAGTGGTGTTTTTTTTATGTATTCTTGTCCTTATTTCTTTGAGTATTTTTGCAACATACTCAGGTTTCTTTTTTAGCGTTATCAAGGGATGTTTTTGTTTCAAAACGTTTGCTTGAAAAAACAAGCCTTTTGAAGACAACCCAACAATTTTGAGAACTATTTCCAGGTTTTACATAGCAAAGGATTAACCAATCAATCAAATACATAGGTTGAGTATTAAAATATTAAAACAGCTCCTTCAGAAACCCTCATAACACCAAGAGGGAACGAGAAGCTTTAATATGAACACTTTGACTTGGTTTGAAGAAAAAAAAAAGGCACAATAAGGTTGTTTTCTGTCCTAGATTATTCATCTGCATCCAAAGCTGCAAACATGCATCTCACACACACATTTCATTTTTATGTCACGATTATTAAATTGCGAACGATAAAGCCGTTTGATGCAAAGTGTATTTCTTATTAAAAACCAAACTGAGCTACAGGAGAGCGTGACCAAGCTGTTTTCTCATTCTTGTTGTTTAGCACCCTCTGCTGGTCACAAAACATTATGACAACTTGGGTGGCTGACTGCAAGGTCCCATTAGAAAATCACTGGTATTAACATGTAAAAAATTTTAATTAGAATTTTCTCATAATGAAACGCATCCATTGTTTAAAACATATTTTAGTTTGCTTGTCTGTAAAAAAAACAATAGCAAAACTACTTTTTTATGTCCATAGTGTTGAGGTGTTTTATTCCATGGTTTCTTGTTACCTGCTGTGAAGTAGAGTGTTTTGGTAAAAGTGCACTTCAAGGCCAAACAAATCTGAAAACAGCGAAATAAGTAAACATTTTGAACAATCATTCCCTGTGTGGCTGGTGGAAAAAGCAGAAGGATTATAGTAGAATACTACAATCGGGACTTTCACTGTAGTGTGAACCAATACTCTGCAGTCTGACGAGGCAGACCCAGCAGAACCTCTGCCCACACTGAGAGCACGTCATCATGTTACATCCGCCTTGCTTCTACAACATAAAACACAACATCATATTAGTCAGTAAAAAGTGCTTTTTAATCCAGTGAGGACTTTACATATTAGTAAGGGTGAAGTCATACCTCTATCTTGCAGAAGCAGTGAGGGCAGTTCTTGCTATTGCCACAGATCCACTGCTCACTCAGACCCTCCTCCAGAGTGAAGAGCAATCTGCTGCGGCCATATCTGCTCTCCAGGAGCTTCTTCCTCTGCTTACTGCCAGTGGCATAGTCCTTCCACAGAGCCTTCAATCCCTCTGAAACACACACACACACATATAGATCACTGCTTTAGTAGCACATCTGCATTCACACAACCTGAACATTCAACCTCTGATTCAGACTGTAATCAAATGCAGAACAGAGCCTGTTATCTACAGATGTGCCAAGATATTAACAAGTCGTGTTTTCTCTGAACAATATAACCAGAATTATAATACTAAAGATGAAATGATAATTTATTGTTAATAAAGTCCTTCATAACTCTCCATTAAGACAGTTGATTATCTGTTGAACGCTATCTTGTTGTAATCTTGTTGGTCACTACTTACTTTTTTTATACTTTTATACTTTGTCTATTTATGTTTTATATATACTTTTATTAATATTATTGTTTTTTGATCATTTATTCACTTGTTTCTATTTCTTTTACTGCTCTTACCTTCTTATTTCTGGTATCTTTTGATTTGCTTTTATCTCTTTTAGTTTCTTACATCTTTTTAAATCTTTGCTCCTCTTGGTCTCAGCTCGTGTTGTTGGGTTCTGATGATGGTTCTTGTGATGGTCGGCTTATATATGTCTGTTGGGTATCGTGCACTATGGGTTCTTTTCTGTTGAATTGTATTTAATTATTTTAAGTATTTTGTATTTGTTATGTTCTTGCTGTTGTTAATGTTCTTCTGTGTTTGGTTTAGTTTGCTTTGTTCTTGCTGTTTGTCAAAGCACTTTGTAAACCTGTGTTTTTAAAAGGTGCTATATAAATAAAGTTATTATTATTATTATTATTATTATTATTATTATTATTATTATTAGTAATATTTTATATTTTACTCAAAAGAGATGGAATGAAGTCTTACATCTTCAAAATCTGACACATTTACGCAAGATTTGAACAAGAAGTTCATGTAATATCATCACATTGAAATGTATAATACTTTTTATTTTAAGTAAACCTAAGTTCAGTTGAGGGATAATTATTGCCTAGTCGGTAGCATATAGGCGCTCCATGTACTCAGGGTGCAGTCGTCGTCACGCTGGTCGAAGGTAAGACTCTGATCCACTCTCTCTCTTCTTACATTTTATGTCATTTTAAATCTGTCCTTTCAAATAAATCAATGATCATACTTTTGTTTTTTTTCACTGACACTCAATTTGCATTGCTCTCAACAGGTTGTCTTGTTTCTAAGAAAATAACAACAAAACCCAGGTTGTTTATGTTTTTTTATGCCTTACAGAAGTAGAAAAATGCAGAATTGTAAATGTAACACTGCAAGAGTCACTGGACAGTTCCAAGATCTCCAGGTCCCATTATTGATTTAATGATTGATACAAAAGACAAAACAAACAAACTGAAACACAGACACACATGCGAACGCTTTTGTAGCCTACCTATTGAGTGTGGCAGGGGTGTGTTAAGGTGATGTGTTTCTTCTGTCTTTGCGTTCCTCTGCTCCTGACAGTTCTTTGTTCCATGATAGGTCTTTCTGCAGGCGACACAGAAGGCATATTTGCAAACAGAGCACACCGCCGCCCTGCTGGACTTCTCCAGAATGACGGCCGCGGCACAGGTACGCCGAGGACAGTACGTCACATCTAAGAGGAGGGACAACATATGTTTTTATTTTTATTTTGCATTTATTAGTAGTTGTTAAAGATGATCTCTTATGTACAGTCGTTCTTGTATGTGCTCAGTTTTAAAACGTGAGGGGAACAAACCAGACATGGAGTCCAGAGTCTTCTGCAGCAGGAGACGATCATAACGGCTGAACAGCTCGTCCCCGACCAAACTCTTCACCTACCAACACATTTAAAAACACACGAATTCAAAAACAATGAATTCAAGTGGTTTATATCGGCAATAAATGGAAGTTTCTTTTTTTGTATCCTCATCCAGAATAAGTAACACAATATGTGTTGTAAATACAAAAAGCAGGTCTGGACCAAACTATTTGTTTTATTGTTTACAGAGACCCAACGTTAATCCACCATGGAAACATTTAACAAGTAACAAGACAAAACTTCCTCTAACAGGCAGCTCGAGCAGAACCAGACTCATGTTGAAGCCATCTGTCGGGCTTAGAGGGAAAAAAAAGGATAGAGGAAGAGACGGAAAGAAAGCGACAGAGACAAACAACAACAGCTAATACAGATGCGAGGTTAAAGGGTTAATACTTTAAAATCATAACATAATTAAAATCAGAGAGAAGCCCTTCAATAAGATCTTGTGTCTGCCAGAGAGGAGATACAGACAGCTCAGGACCGTACCTGTGCAGGTGTAGGTGTGTGGGTACCTGTGCAGGTGTAGGGGTTGCAGGACAGTCTGCATTAGGACAGGTGACACCACGGACGTTCCCCTCAGTTATCTGGAGCTTACAGAACTCGCTGAGACAGCCCCGGCAGAAGATGTGGTCACACTCGAGCAGCTGAACACACTCTGAACCGAGCCAGCCAACGAAACAGATATCACAGTCAAAGACGGTGGTGGAAAACTCTTTCTGTTTCTGGGTGGCGTTGTAGATCAAGAGCTGGGACAGGAGGGCTTGTGATGGAGTCAGGGAGAGACCAGAGGGGGTTTGTCCAGTTTGATCCAGTGGGTGTGGAGAGCTAGAAGAGGGAAATGATGAGGCTGAAGAATTGCCTCCAGTGAAGATGTCTTCCTGGTTACTTTGATCAGACTGAGCAAATGGAAGATGCTCTGAGACCGCCTTAAATTCTGAGTTTTCAGATGTCTGGTCAGCCTCCCTGTCATCAGAGGAATCTTTATCAGAATCAGTTAAAGTGTTTTGGATCAGAGGCTCCTCATTAGAGTCTGAGTTTAGATCAGTCTGCCTGACTTTGCTGAGGTGTGATGTTGAGTTATTTTGTCCTGATTCCTCAGCTACCTGACAATCTTTGCTGCTCTTGTCTAATGTTGAAGGATTTAGACTTTCAGCAAAGTTCCCTGTTGGACGCTCAGCTCTGGAGGATGTTGCAGAGAGGTCCTGTGCGATGCTTTGCTCGTGTGATGGAAGCTCCAGCAGAGAGTGGACGTCCAGGAACTTGAGTGCATCCTCTTTAAGAAACTGTATCCAGGTGAAGAGCACCACAGCGCCCCCAGTGGCCTGATAGAGATCGATGAGCTGAGCAGTTAATGAAGGGATCTGTGGGAAAAAAAGAAGATAAAGCGTACACTCTGATATAATCTTTATTGACCCTCTGACATCTGGCTCTGTCTGTTGTAAACCTGTGTAGTAAATGTCAGAGGTAGTTTTTTGACTCACATTACCTGTGTGTGTGTCAGCCAGCTGCAGGTGAGGGAGAAAGAGGGAGGGGAGGAGGATGGGTAGTCCTCAGGAAGTTCAAAGGTCAGGCACAGAGGAGGGAGGTATGATATCTCATACTGCCTCAGTGTTTCACCTGAGGAGTAAACAAACCAGATAATGTTACACATGTTAAAGAAGCTATTCTGATTTCAACAGCTGGATGTGGACAATGAACTCATCCATATAAACCTCCAATTTCAAGCTATTGAAATATCATCTACTTTAATCTCCAACTTACAGAGAGGAAAACATCATGTTTAATTAGTTACATATATTTGAATGCTACTGTTCGCCCACTACTTATTTTGCACACCTAGTTGTTAGAAGAAAGATCCATTAAATACACATTTCCCCTCAAACTGTACACAGGGACCTCATAAACTCACAACAACCAAAGTCTGCAGGGGTAAAATCTTTGGTGTTTACCCAAATAATTGCAAACCATGGAAGACGATTGGTGTTTTAATTTTTTTACTTTCTTCATAAATCATCCCAGGACCCATGAGACTGTGATCCTTTGGAGGAAATTAAAACTAGCTCCAGCTACAATAAGATACCGATGCACCACTATTAATCTGATAATGAAATATGAGTATTGGTTATGTAATAGTAATTAGTAGCCTACTGCAAAGTACCCTGTGTGAAGTGTTCTTACTAATAACAACTTAATAATGACTGTGTACCTTTACCTAAAGAATGGAACTGATTACTTTTTTCATGATTAGACACTTTTGTTCGTGTCAAACACTGTTTTACCTTCTTTTAAAACCACCGTGAAGTCTCCCGGCAGCTCGACAGACACTCGGATTTCTCCGGCAAACTTCGACTCATCCCGGACGAATTCATCCGAATCAAAGATACTGTGGAGAGCGAGCAGTTCGTCTTCCTGTTCCTCTCTGTCCGCAGTCATACCGTCCAGTCCCGACAGAAACTCACTTCACCTCCTCCTCGTACTGATCGTTAAGATGTTTCTTCAAACAAATAAAGTAGAATAGTTTCTTTTATTCCCGCTGGAGGTGAGTTTGGTTGACACTTCCGTGATTCTGTCAGATGAGAGTCTCTGGTCGGTAACCTCCTCCCGGTGTGGCTGCCCGTCCCTCCGCTGACTCATCTGTTTATGATGCAATGTTCAGGGCTCAGCAGAAACACCAGCCTGCAGTGTTTTATTTCACAGGCTACAGATAAACAAAAGTCATGGGCCATTCAAGGTAACCATGTAAAACTCACCTTGCTTTAATGACAGAAATTAAATATATGAGTGTTGGCTAGATTAATTTAGTGCAATTTTGTAGTAGGCTACTTGTAAGCCTACTTTACAATAGGCTGCCTACCAAACATAATTAGGCTATTCTATTATTATTATTTTTTTTACAATATGTTTATTGAGTTTTAAACATTTTTCCAAGACACACAATTACAATTAAATAAATTCTATGGAAAAAAAAAGAAGAAGAAAAAAGATATACACATACACATTTATAAAATAAGGGGGGAAGTGAAATATAATAATAATAATAAAAAAAAAAAAAACTTTAATGACAAAATGTTGCAAAATTATTACTGTCTGTATTAAATAAAAATAACCAAATGGAGTACATTGCCATGGATGATTTGTTAATCACAAACATTCTGCCCAAGAACAGTTTCTGCAAAAATGACCATAATTACAGACATTACCAACTCTTTACCAGCCTAGCTCAAAATATGTGACAGATCTTTATCCTGAAGAAAATGAATATATAGGCCCCAGATATCGTCAAATAATTCTTGTTTGTGTATATGAATATATAAGTGTATATCTTTTCCAGAGCCAAGTTATTCTACTTTTTACTCAAATTACTCAAAGTGTCCAGCAGAGGATAAACTGCCTTTGTTATGAATAGTTACATGTAGGCTACTACTCTTGAATATTTAATGCATACTAGCCAATGAGAGATAGAGTAGGGAGGGTCATCCCTTCAACTTCCTAAAAATTGCAGCATACTGGTGAAGATTTTCAATCAATCATTGGTGTGAATCAGAGGAGATCTAGAAGTGGTTTACTCTATGGAGACTGACAAATAAGTTGGGATACCTGCGTATAACCTGCACAACACCACTGGCTATTTGACGATTGTGGTTAAAAGTCACTTTTCTGATGGAGATTTTCCAGCTTAAAGGCTTTATATGCGATTTTTTGATCCAGCAGATGTCGCCCTTGAGCACCAGCATGAAACCAAAACAACTGGCGCTGCATTGTTGTGTTAGCATGCTAATGCTAGCGATCTTTATTATGCTGGTATCTTCACACTGCATGTAAATTTACCTGAAATGAGCGTGGTCTAGAAACACAGTTAAGCAGTGAGTACAGTATGTTATTCTTCTTTTCTCTAGTCCCTCAATTAAACAACTTTTATACACGAGGGGAGGAGTCAGCCGGCCGTCCGGGCGATGTAAACAAAGTGAAGATAGGACTCTGAAAACTCTGAAAACATCACAGACAGTGGGACTCGGGTGTTACACCCATTGTAGACAGTCATGACTCACGGAGTTATTTTCAGAGGAGATACTTGATTTATATTATATTTAAGTGTGAAGAATCACATATAAAGACTTTAAAACATATGATAAATTAAGAGACCGTTCATAATTAGTTTAAACTTGCTCAACCTAAAGCTACATCAGCAAAATGATGGACAGAGCTGGAAAAAGTGTTCAAAGAGAGAGTGAGGCGCCTTATAGGCTAATTGTATTCCTCTTTTTGGACTACAGATGTTTTACAATTTTGGGTTTCATTTTGTGTGGGGATATAGCTGCTGTCAAAACAATCAGCTTTTGGTCCATTGGGATGTCAGAACAATGGCCTTATATCAATAATTCTCTGTAGGATCAACTTTAAGAAATCCCCCCTCTCTATTTGTCAAACTTTGTTTTGCCATTCGACAGTTATCAGAAAAATATTGATTACAGCCACAGTTAACAAACACAGGATTAGAGCTGTATTATGTGATATGTTCTTTTTAACATAATTTTAACTTTCATCGCCTCTTCTTTTTTGCTATGGTGGAATTATCATTGTGCTTATGTGCATTAAAATATTCTTTTCTGTTTGCCCTTTTCCTTTATTTTTCTAATTTTCATCGAACAATCGGCATCAATGAGGCTTTACAACCAACAACAATTTGTGTTTTTTTTGCGAGGACAAAGAACATAGAAACAGAATTATAGCAAACATAAACAGCAGTACTTCTTCTGTTACAAAACTTTAATAGAAATAAAGAAAACAATAAAGTTGAAAAGTTAATTGTAAAATATATTAAATATGTACAAACAGTGTCAAGTAAAAACCACAAAGCCACTTTCATTACAGTCCCATGTGAAGTTTATTTAACCTTTTATACGTCACAATGTATTCATATTTTATATTAAGATAGTTTTAAAACCCACTTTGGTCTAATAACATTCTTTATAACAATACAATGGTAAAGGTACATTGCACAGATAAAACTCCTGAAGAGCACGCTGTAAGTAAGATTTATTTTTAACAAAAGTTTTCATATGCATCTAAATGTCAGACAGTTCAGTGACTCTGCTGCTTTAACAAATGATTGCTTTATTATTTAATAATTCAACAGAATCCGTATACATCTCAGCAGATAATGTAAAATATATCTTGTAGATAGAGTTAATATGTTTGTATTTCAGAAAGTTTGCTTGACAAAACAAGCCGTTTGAAGACAGCAGCACAGACTCAGGGAACTTCTGATGGACATTTTTACACTTTTTACTGATTTAAGGGAACAAAGAATTAACAAATTCATCAAATGAATATCAGGTAGCTGAGTCAAAAAGAACCATAATCGACTGCTAGGTTTTGGTATAAAAGCTCTGACTTTACAAAATAAAACACACTTTGCAATATTCTCTTATACTGTAGATGATTCATCATCCAGAGCTGCACACATGCATATTACACATATTTCACTTGTTTGTTTTTTATATAGTGGAAAAATTAAAGGATGTTTGAAATGAAAGAAAACTGAATTTCTTCACACAAAAAAAAGAGGATATGGGGCGCTGGTGGTGCAGTGGTTAGAGCGTGCGCCCCATGTACAGCCTGTACAGGAGGCTGTAGTCCTCCAAGCGGGTGGCCCAGGTTCCTTTCCCGCATGTCATTCCCCACTCTCTCTCTCCCTAATTTCTGACTCTATCCACTGTCCCATCGCTACAATTAAAGGCACAAAAAGCCCAAAAATAAATATTTAGAAAAAAAAGAAAAAGAGGATATCTTAAAGTAACCGCAGAGTGTGACCAAGCTTGTTATTTAGCACCCTGTGCTTATTGCACAACAGCTTAACACTTTGACACATGGGCCCGTTAGAAGTCACTGATACTAACATATATTTTGGAATTAATTGGGCCTATGATACTTAATTTGTCCGGCAGTAGAAAAATAATGGTTTGGTTTTTTTTGTGTGTTTAGTGTTGAGATGTGTTTTGTCTTTTTTTTAATTACATACTTTATCAGAACCTGCTCTGTTGTAGAGAGTTTGATAAAAGCGCAATTCAAAGTCTAACAGGTTTGAAATAAGCATTACACATTGCACATTTTAAAGAAACCATTCCCTTTGAGGCTGGTAGAAAAGTAGCAGAGAACTGACTGAAGTATGAACGTGCACCACATGTTGGTGGTCTGGTGAGGCAGGCCCAGCAGAACCTCTGTCTGCACTGTACCATGCATAACAAGTGCACATTTTGCAAACACCATTCTGTTTGTGGCTGGTGGAAAACATAGCAGAAGGTCTATATTTAGTCATGAGTATCCATAAGGTTGTGGCTCGCATGGATGTTCGAATGAACCTGTCTGCAGTCTGGTGAGGCAGGCCCAGCAGAACCTCTGTCTGCACTTTGTGCAAATCATCATGTTACAACCACCGTTTTTCTGCAACACAAACACAACAACATACGTTTAAGCAAAGGCAGCTGTCTTAAAAAGTCTGAAGTTTACATTTTAAATAAAGATGAATACATACCTCTATCCTGCAGAAGCAGTGTGGACAGTGTTTGCTGTTGAAAGTGATCCAGTCTTCACTCAGATATTCAGCCACAGTGTCAAGCAAACCACTGCGGCCGTACCTGCTCTCCAGGAGCCGCTTCCTCTCCTTACTGCCACTCTCATAGTCGTTCCACAAGGCCTTGATCCCCTCTGAGAAACAGACAAATATCACTGCTTTGGAAAGCTGTACCCAGGCAAAGGACGGCATTTAAAGGTTGTTACAGTGGGCCTGTTCTGGACAGCTGTGTTAGTATATCCAGAAGTCCATGCAGGTTTCCCTCTGACCTCTTAATGCTATTATAATTATACCAGCTGATTGTGACCTGCTCATCATCAGTAACATGCTGCCCATTGGCTCACTGACTCCAGGGTTAACTTGTAAGAGACAGAAAGAAGATTCTGATCTGAGCAAAACGTTTTTGTGACATATGGACATTGACAGATATATACCTTTTTTTAAATGTTCTTTAAAAATGAACACGGTTAAGTACAGGGGTTAATATTCCCCTGACTCCGGCACCTGTAAGTGCAAATTACTTCTTTGTTTCAGACTTTTTCTTGTTCTAGAAATGACACCCACAAACATGTCGTTATGTCTTTCTGTAACTTGTAAAAGTATCAAATTCCCCGATTTACAATTTCCAGTTCTGAAGATAAGTTAAAGTTTTTTTGAAACACAAAATATCAACAAGTGATGCACAGACACACAACGGGGTTTCCTTGTGTACCTTGTGTCTGTGGCAGGGCTGCTTTAAGGTGCGAGTGTTCTTCTCTTATCTCTTTCTTTATGATCCTCTGCTCCTGACAGTCCTTTGTTCCATGATAGGTCTTTTTGCAGGCGACACAGAAGGCAAAGCCGCAAACTGAGCACATCGCCGCCCTGCTGGACTTATCCAGAATGACGGCTGCAGCACAGGTACGCCGAGGACAGTACACCACATCTAAGATGATTGATGATACAAAGGTTATCTATTAGTTGGCTTGAGCATAATTGTCAAGAATGAAATGAGTGTTATATAATAAAAATATGTGAATTTAAGCAGTTCAAAATCAATTGAATTTCTTACAAAGAAGAACTGATGTTTTGTCCAGTTTATTAGAATGAATAAAGGCTTTCAATACATGCTCAGTTTAATGAAACATGAGGGGAACAAACCAGACATGGAGTCCAGAGTCTTCTGTAGCAGGAGACGATCGTAGCGACTGAACAGCTCCTCCCCGACCAAACTCTTCACCTACCAACATGTGAAAGTATAAAGAAAGATGTCATGACTTTTACAATATAACCGAAGACATCATCTCAAAGAAGATGGTTGAGTTTTAGTTCATCTGCTAACCCTGATCGTAAAAAAACTGTACGTCAGAAGGGACATAAATCTAGAAATGTATAATCACTATTACACCATCAGAGGTCGCAGTTCAAGTTCATAGTTGCTGAAGCAAAACGTACTGTACTTAAGTGAATTTTTGGGGTACAGTTCTTCCATTAAAATGAACAGAAACATATTGTATTGTCTAATCCCCTTCTTACAGTTTAGTAGCAACATGACAGAATGTATAGAAAATATATGTAAAGAAATCTGAATCGTTGTCATGGATGAAAAGGCCAACATGTCAGAAAGATGCTGAAATATAAATCCAGCTCAAGTAACTGAAAGATTAAAAAGTTACTTTCTTGCTAATGCATCAACAACTTCATCAAACACTCCCTTACATTAATGCACTTCTACCTTTCAGAGATTTTAGAAATGTGACTTTAAACCTTCCAACCTCTTTTTTAAAGTGTTATTTTAACTTACCGGTATTTATCTCTTTTTAACCATTGATCTTTTCATCATTTTAGGACATTTTAAACGTAAAAAATGTCCCTCGTGAGCTGATATGTGAACATACAGGAAATATGAATTTACTTCACTGCAAGCAAACAGCAGGTTGATGATCTTTCTATCGCACAACTGGTCGCACACTTCTCCACCTCATTTTACACTTAGTGCTGATATGAATGCAAAATCTGTGACTATAGAGTTGGACTCTTTCGCTTCATCCTCCATTCAATGTCATTCTTTATACATCATGATGTGCTCCCTCAAACCCCGTCAGATTAAGATTCCCTCTGTGAGGTGTATACAGGATGTGTATAGGAGTAAAGAGTCTCATAAATGTTCTTAAAAAGTTAAACTGGGGCCTGACTGTTCCACTACAGCTTGACCTCACAAATAAAGCCTACGATAAGACTGTGTGTTTGGAGGAGAGAACAGACGGGCTGCTCAGGACCGTACCTGTGCAGGTGTAGGGGTTGCAGGACAGTCTGCATTAGGACAGGTGACACCCTCGACGTTCCCCTCAGTTATCTGGAGCTTACAGAACTCGCTGAGACAGCCCCGGCAGAAGATGTGGTCACACTCGAGCAGCTGAACACACTCTGAACCGAGCCAGCCAACGAAACAGATATCACAGTCAAAGACGGTGGTGGAAAACTCTTTCTGTTTCTGGGTGGCGTTGTAGATCAAGAGCTGGGACAGGAGGGCTTGTGATGGAGTCAGGGAGAGACCAGAGGGGGTTTGTCCAGTTTGATCCAGTGGGTGTGGAGAGCTAGAAGAGGGAAATGATGAGGCTGAAGAATCGCCTCCAGTGAAGATGTCTTCCTGGTTACTTTGATCAGACTGAGCAAATGGAAGATGATCTGAGACCGCCTTAAATTCTGAGTTTTCAGATGTCTGGTCAGCCTCCCTGTCATCAGAGGAATCTTTATCAGAATCAGTTAAAGTGTTTTGGATCAGAGGCTCCTCATTAGAGTCTGAGCTTAGATCAGTCTGGCTGACTTTGCTGAGGTGTGATGTTGAGTTATTTTGTCCTGATTCCTCAGCTACCTGACAATCTTTGCTGCTCTTGTCTAATGTTGAAGGATTTAGACTTTCAGCAAAGTTCCCTGTTGGACGCTCAGCTCTGGAGGATGTTGCAGAGAGGTCCTGTGCGATGCTTTGCTCGTGTGATGGAAGCTCCAGCAGAGAGTGGACGTCCAGGAACTTGAGTGCATCCTCTTTAAGAAACTGTATCCAGGTGAAGAGCACCACAGCGCCCCCAGTGGCCTGATAGAGATCATTGAGCTGATCAGTCAATGCACAAAGCTGTGGAAGAAGAAACAATATAATAAATGAACCTCAGAAACTGGCTCTGTCTTTGTACACCATGTTAGTAAATTTAACAGATAGTGACTTGGCATTACCTGTGTGTGTGTCAGCCAGCTGCAGGTGAGGGAGAAAGAGGGAGGGGAGGACGATGGGTAGTCCTCAGGGAGCTCAAAGGTCAGGCACAGAGGAGGGAGGTATGATATCTCATACTGTCTCAGTGTTTCACCTGAGGAAAATGAAAAACAAAAATACACGTGTATAAGCTTATTAAAGACAAGTTCCTACTTTTAAGTGTGTACACTGAAGTTATCGATGTAGCACCTGAACTTTATCCTCACGAAAAATATTTAAAAGATATAGAAAACCTAGTGATTTTACGTTAAACAACTTGTGATAATCTAATGGGCTAATTTATAATTCATCGCCCCCTTTTTTTTTAAAATTACCCTTTAGCCCTTTATCATGTCAAAGGTATGTTTAAGTTGTTAAAAGTTAGGGAGTTAATGGAATAATAACAGGTATGTAAATTCAATTATATTAAATTAAGAGAGTAGTGAAGGAACAACCCCCCCCCCCCATTCTATTTACGGTTTTATTTTTATTTTATTATTTATTTATTTTTCTTATTATTAGTAGTATTATTTTTTCTTTCTAAATCTTAATTTAATTATCTTTTTTCTCTTCGTACCTTTTCTTTGGATTTATTTTAATTTTAATTTTATTTCATGTTGTATGTATTCTTGTATGTTTAAAAAGTTATGTATAAAAATGTGCCAGGATGAACAAAATATGTGATGAAATATGACAACTTGTAATGTAGTAAAACAGCCTGCAATAAAGTCATAAAAAGTTGTTCAAAGTTGCACATTTCCCTTCATTACAGCTTGCATATGATCTAATAGGCCTAATGACAATCAAGACAAGGGAGAGATTAAATCAATTAGGTTATTATTCCACCCAAAACAATCGCAAATTTGATGATGTAATTTTCTTTTTTTTAAATTCTTTAATTAAATAGCCTATAAAACACATTTTTCTGGAATCCGTCATTTTACATTTTTACTTAAAGTAGTCTTACTTGAAACCAAAATGTATTTTAAGTTTATAATAAAGGCCTCTCAAAGTTTTTTGAATTGAATTGAATTACCTTCTTTTAAAACCACAGTAAAGTCCGAAGGCAACTCGACTGACACTCGGATTTCTCCGGAAAACTTCGTCTCATCCCGGAAGAATTCATCGGAATCAAAGATACTGTGGAGAGCGAGCAGTTCGTCCTCCTGCTCCTCTCTGTCCGCAGTCATACCGTCCAGTCCCGACAGAAACTCACTTCACCTCCTCCTCGTACTGATCGTTAAGATGCTTCCTCGGAGATTAAAGTTGACTTTGTTATTTTATTCCTTCCAGAGTTTAGGTTTGTTGACACTTCCGTAACTTGTCACATGAGAGTCTGGTCGGTTGTGTTTGTTTTTCTGCTCCTGGAGTGACTCAAGAGTGGCTGCCCGTCCCTCTGCTGACTCATCTGTTTGTGATGCAATGTTCAGGACTCAGCTGTAACACCAGCCTTTAGAGATAATACAGCTACACACACTGTCATGTGCTTTTCACGGTTATCATGTAAAACTAACCTTTTTCTTTTTTGTTGTTGTAAAAACAACCAATAAAGTGTCAAGATATTATCAGAATCAGAATCAGATTTATTGTCCAGGTATGCTTACACACAGTAGCGGAGCGAGTGTGGGGGCAGAAGGTGCGGCCGCCCCGGGCCCACTGTTGTCTCAAGGGGCCCACTGTTGTCTCAAGGGGCCCACTGTTGTCTCAAGGGGCCCACTTTGAGCCAAATTTAACATGCATGTTTGTTATTTAGTTGAATTTTCTAATAAAGTTAGTTTGACTAGGTCTGAGTCTCTCTTTTCTTTTGCCGCAATCAAGACACACAATGTATTTTGTAGAGCAGAGAGGGGCCCCCCTCCACTGCCAAGGGGGTTCTCAACTTCGGCAGCAAACAGCACCAGCAGGGTGCTGTGGCCTGTTTGTAATGTCATTGATTCCACCTCTTGGCACCCCCTTTGCTGGGCCCCCGCTGCTGTCTGGAGTTTTAAAAAGCTAGTCGTCTGTCTGCTTTATTTCTGTTTACCTCGCTGTTTTTCTTAACATTAAAAGTGTAAAAAACTAAATAAAAAATGTTTTTATTATAAAAATAGAAGAAGAGTAGCAGTACAGCCGTATGCTCTTCCTGTGAGGTAACTTAAAAAATAACAACACATAGTACAACATATTGTAAAATATGTACAAAAAGATGAATAGAAGAGCTTTAAACCCACAAAGCCACTTGATGGTTCAGTCCAAACATCTGAGAGCAAGTTATTAGTAAAATCATTTCTTAAGACATGTTTTACACAAATATATTACTGACAGATTAAAACCAGCCACTCAGCTGCTTTAACAACTGATTGCTTAATTGTTTAGTACAGTGGTTCTCAACTGGTGGGTCGGGACCCAGTAGTGGGTCGTGGAGCCCTTTTCAATGGGTCGCGAATGTGTGCCTGGAAAAAAACTTGTATCAAAAAGTCTGTGAAGCGCTTTCTGAACATGTTTGTTTTGTTCAGTTTCTCGCTTCAGACTTGTGTTTTTTTTTTTAACGACTGAGATCCAAACTGCACAATTTATCAGTAAATAAATCTGATTGGTCGAAAACTATCCAAAATTTGGGTCTTTAATGTTTTTATGAAAAGAGGAATTAACCAACTATTAAAAAAAAAACACATTTAAGATAGCTTGGTCATTAATATGAACAACCCAACAAAGACCTGTAACCAATGCTGGGGAGGAAGCTTGGTTTTGTGCAACAAAGAAAAAGAGAGACTGAGCAGTTTTCTACAGGAGCAGACATGCATCCATTCATGTAATTTAATCCTTTCCCCAATAAATGTAAGGCTTTTATTCTGTTAAAGTCTCACTTCAAAGTCAAACAGATTTCAAAATAGAATAATTTGTGAAATTAAAAAAAAAAAAAAAAAAATCTGTTTGTGGCTGTTGAAAAAGTAGCAGAAGGACAATATTTAGTCATATGGGTCCATGACTTCAAACAGTGGTGACTGGCATTGATGTGTATGTAGTGCACTAGCTGTCTGCAGTCTGGTGAGGCAGGCCCAGCAGAACCTCTGTCTGCACTTTGTGCAAAGCATCAAGTTACAACCACCGTTTTTCTGCAACACAAACACAACAACATACGTTTAAGCAAAGGCAGCTGTCTTAAAAAGTCTTTACATTTAAATAAAGATGTATACATACCTCTATCCTGCAGAAGCAGTGTGGACAGTGTTTGCTGTTGAAAGTGATCCAGTCCTCACTCAGACGCTCCTCCAAAGTGTAGAGCAAACCACTGCGGCCGTACCTGCTCTCCAGGAGCCGCTTCCTCCGCTTACTGCCAGTGGCATAGTCTTCCCTTAAAGCCTGGATCCCTTCTGAGACACAGACAAGCACACACACACACACACACACACACACACACACACACACACACACACACACGGTTACCCAAATATCAGAGCCTAAGAAACACACGTGTTTACACAATCTGAACATTCAAACCAGGAATTGGACTGTCATTAAAGGTAAATGAAAGGTTGTCACAATGGGCCTGTTATACAGTTCTATCAGGGTGTTCACAAGGAAAGAAAGTCGTTGAGATTAAAAATCGCCTTTTCAAGAGTCTGTCGGAAGGTTATGTCGGGGGTTACTGACTCATCCTGTCACATTTTTTAGTGAATATTCATTCTCTGATTCAGACTTTATTCAGCCACAACCATGTTGTTATGTCTTTTCTGTAATTTACAACAAAACAAATTACCTTATTGACAGGTAAGTTTAAAGGATTTATGATTGAAAGGCAAAATACAAACAGGTGTTCTACAGTCACACACAGGTATGCTTCTGTACCTTGTGTCTGTGGCAGGCGTGATTTAAGCTGCTGTGGTTCTTTAATCTGTTTCTGTGTGTTCTTCTTGGGCCCGCAGTAGTCTGTTCCATGATAGGTCTTTCTGCAGGCGACACAGAAGGCAAAGCTGCAAACAGAGCACATCGCCGCCCTGCTGGACTTCTCCAGAATGACGGCTGCAGCGCAGGTACGCCGAGGACAGTACACCACATCTAAGAGGAGGACGGAGATGAGGGAACACTTTTTTGAAATGAAATGTTCTTCTGATCAGTTTCCTTAATGTCTTTATTAGTATTGTTTTCACAGTTAGCTTCAGGATAACTGATAAAACAATCAAACAAAATAAACCCATTTTGAAACAGCCCATATACCCCAGACATTTTATGAGTATTGTTATGTTTACATTGTATAACTGTCTGTATGTTGCTGTGTTGTTTTGAATTATATTTACGTACAAGCTGCTCATAAAACAGCTTCCACTAGAGGGATTCATTTCAGTAACAGCCTTCCATACATGCTCAGTTTAATGAAACATGAGGGGAACAAACCAGACATGGAGTCCAGAGTCTTCTGTAGCAGGAGACGATCATAACGGCTGAACAGCTCGTCCCCGACCAAACTCTTCACCTACCAACATGTGAAAGTATTAAAAACATATCAAAAGAGAGTTTTAATGAATTTAACTTCATTTCAAGTGGTTTATTTTGGCTACAAATATAAGTGTGTGTTTTGTTGTTATAGCAGGAGATATTCATTTAGAGCAGAGATATTGGTATCTGTGTAACTGCAGCAGGATGAGTGACAGAAAACTGTGTTTCTGAAAAGACATAAATAGAGATACAATCACCATTTCCCCAGCAGAGTTCACTGATCAAGTCTTTTTTTATAAAGCAAAACTTCAGGGACGTTCTGGTGTACTTCTTCCATTACATTTTAGAGGATAATATTCAAGTATTTATTTTAATTCAAACAGCTAAGTGACTTTACATAGTAAAATAATATGTGCAAATATAACTTGGAAAATAAGATTAATTGTTATGGTTGAATATCACAACACTAAGAATGCTTAAACCACCTTCAGCTCAAGTAAATGCAACTTGTGCAGGTGTAGGTGTGTGGGTACCTGTGCAGGTGTAGGGGTTGCAGGACAGTCTGCATTAGGACAGGTGACACCCTCGACGTTCCCCTCAGTTATCTGGAGCTTACAGAACTCGCTGAGACAGCCCCGGCAGAAGATGTGGTCACACTCGAGCAGCTGAACACACTCTGAACCGAGCCAGCCAACGAAACAGATATCACAGTCAAAGACGGTGGTGGAAAACTCTTTCTGTTTCTGGGTGGCGTTGTAGATCAAGAGCTGGGACAGGAGGGCTTGTGATGGAGTCAGGGAGAGACCAGAGGGGGTTTGTCCAGTTTGATCCAGTGGGTGTGGAGAGCTAGAAGAGGGAAATGATGAGGCTGAAGAATCGCCTCCAGTGAAGATGTCTTCCTGGTTACTTTGATCAGACTGAGCAAATGGAAGATGCTCTGAGACCGACTTAAATTCTGAGTTTTCAGATGTCTGGTCAGCCTCCCTGTCATCAGAGGAATCTTTATCAGAATCAGTTAAAGTGTTTTGGATCAGAGGCTCCTCATTAGAGTCTGAGCTTAGATCAGTCTGCCTGACTTTGCTGAGGTGTGATGTTGAGTTATTTTGTCCTGATTCCTCAGCTACCTGACAATCTTTGCTGCTCTTGTCTAATGTTGAAGGATTTAGACTTTCAGCAAAGTTCCCTGTTGGACGCTCAGCTCTGGAGGATGTTGCAGAGAGGTCCTGTGCGATGCTTTGCTCGTGTGATGGAAGCTCCAGCAGAGAGTGGACGTCCAGGAACTTGAGTGCATCCTCTTTAAGAAACTGTATCCAGGTGAAGAGCACCACAGTGCCCCCAGTGGCCTGATAGAGATCATTGAGCTGATCAGTCAATGCACAAAGCTGTGGAAGAAGAAACAATATAATAAATGAACCTCAGAAACTGGCTCTGTCTTTGTACACCATGTTAGTAAATTTAACAGATAGTGACTTGGCATTACCTGTGTGTGTGTCAGCCAGCTGCAGGTGAGGGAGAAAGAGGGAGGGGAGGAGGACGGGTAGTCCTCAGGGAGTTCAAAGGTCAGGCACAGAGGAGGAAGGAATGATATCTCATACTGTCTCAGTGTTTCACCTGAGGAGTAAACAAACCAGATAATGTTACACATTTAAAGGGAATTATACGAAGACAATCTGATTTGGACAACCAGATGTGGACAATGAACTCTTCATTATACACAGAGTGAAATATTAAAGCCCTATTTTTAATCAATTACACGTGTTTGACAGTCATAGTTAGTCAAGTAGTTATTGTGCATGATCTATCTTTGAGTTCTCAAAAATCCATCCAGGCCCTAATACACCTTTTCCTTGAAATGAAGATAAAGATAAAGATAACGATAAACTTTATTGATCCCCCATGGGGGACATTTTTTTGTTACAACAACTCAAGAAAACAGGAATCAGGAATATAATTATTAAAAATAACAAGAAGTTAAAAATCAAACATATGTACATCAGTTACATAAAGGGAGAAAAAATACAATAATAGAATAATACCAAGAGAGAGATCTGATCTCACAATAATTGTATTTGTGCTAGAAGTAAAGGAGTCATTATTTCACGTAAAAACAGCACATTCTGAAAGATGTTTTTTTCTTTCTTCTTCTTCTTCTCTGTTTTAAGAATAAAGTACACTCACAGTCATTAAATAAGTTAAAACTACATCTGGCTAAACAATGAAATGTTGCTTTAGACTCCTGCTCACAACTTACAAACTCATTTTCAATTAAATAATGGATGAGTCAGAGGGGAGTCCAACTCTTACTTTTGATAGGTCTACTTAAATTAGGCTACAGCTAAAGTTAATAGGCCATACTAATTGTTGTAAGCCTTAAACTTGTGTAATGGATGGGACCTATATGACTATGAGTACCTTACATCTTCCACCACCAAACCAAACTACCGGTGTAGTAACATGTTTTCCCCGAGTGGGTTTATATAGCTTCTTTAAGAACCACTGTGAAGCCTGCTGTCAGCTCGACAGACACTCGGATTTCTCCGGCAAACTTCGTCTCATCCCGGAAGAATTCATCCGAGTCAAAGATACTGTGGAGAGCGAGCAGTTCATCCTCCTGCTCCTCTCTGTCCGCAGTCATACCGTCCAGTCCCGACAGAAACTCACTTCTTCTTCTCCTCTTATTGTTGGTAAAACAATTTAAGCTTCTTTTCTTTTATTATTAACCTGCAAGAGTTGAATTTCTTTGAGGCTTCAACTGTACAGTAGGTTGAGTCAAGCCTGTTCGCATGCCTGCTCCTGGTGTGGCTGCCCTTCCCTCTGTTGACTCATCTGTTATTATTCAATAGCTAAAGGTAAACAAAAGTCTTCTGCTTCACAACCTATTAGCCAACTACAATTCCCCCAGAAATTATTCACATAGATTGTTTTAAATATAAGTTTGAGACAGAAAGAGCAAAAATATATCCAATATTGATGAACTTTCAACATTATATCCTCCCTTCATGATGCAGAACTGTTTGAACTTGTATTTAATGATCAGGAGCACAACACATAAGTAGCCTAATCCAAAATACACTGGCACTGGTTTTCTTTGAAAGCGTTTATGTTTCCTCAGGGCGGTGCATCAAGTCAGGTAATTATAGTTTAGACATGACAGTAAAGTTCAACTTTTGCTTATTAGAAAGTGTGAGTGTTTAGAAAGTGTTATGTCATCCTGCTTAATAAGAGATATGTCTTGTGACGAGGTAACACTGTTTGGTATTAAAATAGAAACTCAAAGCCACAAAAATAAGCTGTGCAGAAAACTTTGAGTTACGCTCTGAATCAGTTGACTCACATGAACATAATCTTAACAACTAGCCTTATTGTGTGTGTACTGCTATTTAAACAATCATGCTGTCATCTCTGTCATGATTTGGTCTTATGTAGTTTGTATTTTCAGTTCAGTTGTATGTCGTTTGTCGGTGTTGTATGTTGTTTCCCGTGTCCTATGCCAGACCTCTGCTTACCTGTGTTTCAAGTATTTTTCCTGTGTTTTTTGACTTCTAGTTTTTGGCTTTTGAAGTAAGTTTTTGTTTTTGCCTTTGGCCTTTTTGTTTATTAAATATATTTAGTTAATTCTGCACGTGGGTCCAGTTCCTTGTTTTTCCCCTGAACGTAACAATCTCCAGCTGAACTCCAGCTTATAAATGCATTAATGACATTTAGATCAGAAGTTTTATAAGGTAAACTCAAGGTTTACTACAAGCTTTTCTTGGGCTTTCAACTACATCTTTGTCAAAGTCGTCATCATCAACTTGAAACATGACAACTGAGTATTTGGGGAAATAAAGTCAGTTGTTTCTGGCTTTTTTTTCTGTCTGACTGCTGTTCCCAGATTCAACAAAGACATTTCTAAAAGAGACCTTTAAGATGTGGTAAAAAAAAAAAAAAAAAAAAAAAAAAAAAGTTAGATTGCTAAGGTATAATAAAAGTCAGGTGCAAATATCATGTGTTTGCTCCCCACACATTCAGTTTGGATTTAGATTTCTGTTGTTGCAAAATTTCTGTCAACAGCACATTTCAGAATATACATGACAGGTATATTGAAGAGTGCAGACCTACTGACAGAGTAATGAATTGTGGCACATAATACTGTCATCATACAGGTATATAAATATATAACTTTAGTACTGAGCATCACAAAGGATGTGTTAGTATATAAGGTAGATAAAGTTGTACTTAAGCTGTTATGAAAAGTGCAAAGTTATAGTGTCCATCAGTTGTGGCTGTAGTTTTCCTTCAGGTTGCTTTGGACCTCAGCCTTGATTAACAGCTCAGGATGTCTTTGGGATTTCAACTCCACAACCAGCGGCCTGGGGACTGCTTTTGGTTTCAAGACAGCAGTCAAGGGCCTGGGGCCTCCTTGTGATTTAAACACAACACTCCTCTGAATGCCATCAGCAGATGCTGGATTGAGAGAGACAGACAGACAGACAAAGTATTTAAATGCTCTGGATATTGTACTTCAACTTTTGTCCAATATTTGACTTAATCTAATAGATATCAGCGATTCAAAACACTATGACCAAGTTGCACATTTGTATTAAAGGCTTATTTATTTGATATTTCTGCTCTGAGCTTTGGTGCTCCCGGGGTACGGTTTGGTGGCTGGTGTTGTTTTGGTTTGCTGGGTTGTTACTGAGCTGCCCTGATTCCCACCTGACTCTCGGTTACACTCCTTCTTGTGTCGTTCGTCCCATGCTTTCACTTTGCAGTTCCTGGAGCAGTAGAAGACCTTGTGGCAGAGGCTGCAGGCGGTCAGCTTCACGGACACAGAGCGGCCGCAGTGATAGCAGAACTTATATTCTGGATTCCTATGAAACACACGTTTAGTTGGAGACAGTCACCTGGAAGATTTGCTTTTCAGATTTCCTCATCTCAGATTTTCAGTTCTTCTGAATTACATATTTTTCAACACTTTGATTGTGAGTTTAAAGTTGAAATGACATGGTGTCTTACATGAATGAGAGTGTATGTGTGAATGTACCTGTGTTTTTCCTTTATGGGTGATAGATTTTCACAGTTGCGAGTGGTCCCATTTGTGGAAATAACACTTGCCCCTGTGTGCAGAAACCTGCCTGTTACTTTAATACCGTACACACACACACACACACACACACACACACACACACACACCTGTACAGTCACACACTTTATGAAACCAAACAGGTATAACCTTCAGAAAACACAAACGTTGTACTGACTTTTCAACTTGAGCGTTTGTTCTCGCTCTGAAATCTCACGCTGCCTCTGGCAAGCACTTTGTCTATGCAGATCTCCCATCATGCTCAGCAGCTGGCGCCGTGCTTTGAATGTTTCCCTCTCCCGCATGTTCAAAGCGTGGAATGGAGTGTGGGCAATACGCAAGTCCTAGATTATGAAATGAAACATACAGCCATCTATTAAGATCGAAATGTGCAGCATAGAAATAATATTTTAAAAAGTAGCCAAAAGTTTTGTATGTGTTCATTCCCTATGGCTCCAAAAAGAGCTAAAAAATTCAATCTTAATCATTTTAACAACACACACATTTATTGCAAGGCTTCTCCATTAAACCCAATGCAGCTGTTTTTTTACTGGGAAGTGAGTGTTTTTAAAAGTGGTGTGTTACCTGGTTGAAGGAGTAGTGTGCATAGTCCACTGCGTTTCCCACAACTCTGCCCACCTTCACTTGCATCAAGATGTCAGCGCCCCCCTTAAATAATATATCCAACTATATCAAAGAAAGACACACACACACACACACACACACACATGATTCTTGCTTTTTTTTAACCGACTCAAAGCAAGAGATTTTTTCTTTCTCCAGAGATACAAGTACAGATGCATCCTGCATTTTTATTCTTTTATTTTGAACACTAATGTTGATGTCTTGAAATATAAAGTCAAGTTTTAGAATGACTTTAAATATGACTTTTGATCCAGGTGTTCCACATTCTCAATGAACAAGTTGCCTCGACAAAACTAAGAGCTCCAAACGTATGCTAATCTTTAAATATAAAATATAAATATATACATTAGGCCTTTAGAATAAATATTTAACTAGCAACAGTTGCATCTTTTACAAGGCTTTCTGTCTGTGTATGTGTGCTTGTGTGTGTACCAGCTTGGCTCTGTTGCCACCTAAGTGGTAGTTAAAGTTGAGGAGCGCACAGAGGGCGCTGCCCACCCTGCGGCCGAGAAGTAGGTTGGGATTTGCTCCACCTTTCAACAGCTCCTCCACTACCTGAGTGGGGGAAAGGAAAAAGGTTAAGGACAAAGTGAGGTTTGGATGTATGTGTGTGTGTGTGTGTGTGTGCATGTGTGTGTGTGTTACCAGGTAATTTCCAGATACTATAGCCAAAGAGAGAGGTGAGTGTCCACTCCAGAGGAGGTCTGTGCTGGCTCCATGGGCGAGCAGGAGGGCGACTATTCTACTGGCATTCTGCATTAAAAAAAAAGTCATTTATGTAAACCACTGATTCTGACATCAGTGATGGTGTTTGTATTGCATGTGCATCTACAGTATGTACTGACCCTGTGGTCACTTTCTCTCTGGCAGGCCACATGCAGGGCCGTTCTGCCTCCAGCTTTTAG
Organism: Labrus bergylta; assembly: GCF_963930695.1. NCBI lineage: Eukaryota > Metazoa > Chordata > Actinopteri > Labriformes > Labridae > Labrus > Labrus bergylta. The sequence continues at coordinate 5,597,867 of NC_089200.1, forward strand.
AAGGTTCTCGTTGGTGCTCAGTGGTTTGCCATCCTTCATTGAAAAAAAAAAGTCTGTGTGACTGAAACTCTTCTTTTAGAAGTTTCAGCTACCAACACAGCTGTGACTCAAGACTTATAAAATCTTCAAATACAAACACACACAAACCTTATCTGGTCCATAGATCTCATCTTTGTCAGCTGCTTGTGCGTCTGGGTCAGCAACCGCATGGAGGAGCAACTCTGTGATCTTGGGACCTGCTGGACCTGGCAGCGTTACAGCTACATGCAGTGGATAAAGGCCTTTCCTCTATAAAGAAAAGATGAGAATTTAAGAGGGCATTTACAATTAATGGAAATGAAGGATTCAGGGTTTTTATTTTTGGTTTGTTTTAAGATGTCATTCAATCCCACTGGCTGAAAAATATGTATCTCTTCCACAACAAATATGAAACTTAAACACACAATTATTTCAAAAAGAGGCTTGATGAAGATGATAAGAAAAGTACAGAATAAGAAAAGAAAAGTATTCTGCCTCATCTGGGAGGGGAACGTCTGTGCTAGCTCCACATAGCAGCAGTCTCCTGACGGCCTCAGTGTCAGACGCCATAATGGCTAAAAAGAGGACAGGCATGGGAACCCTGCACGCATTGGGGTCAGCTCCCCGTTCCAATAAGAGCTTCAGGGTGTTCAAACGAACTCGGTTCCTGCTCAGACAGACACATAGCACATCAGATGTAAATAACAAAATCATGTCATTTTGAAAAGATCAAACTGTACAGATAACAGAGTGGGAAACAGAACTGACTGAATTTTCCTTGTCGCGCTTTTGCAGACAATATCCTGTGTCTCAGAGTGCTGAGGGATCCCGATAGGACTCAGTGGCTCTGTTGAGTGCTCCATCAGTTCACCCCTAACCTGGGTGCTGACTGAGCAGGTAGAGTCAGAGGTCAGTTCTTCGTTTTTGTAGAGCTGCACAAAGAGAGTTCAAATGAGTTTTAAAAAGTACCGTCTTATCAAATTTAATAATATGGGAATCTCTGAGCTTTATACCTGAACTCTTCCAGCTGCCTCAACTTGACATTGCTTCCATTGTTTGCTGCTTTGCGTGCCCTCACTTCCTCTCTCTTCTATCTCCTTTACATCGTCTTCATGAATGTTTCTCACTCTCTGCTCCAAATGTTCCTCAACGTCCTCAACACCTTCTGTTTCAATCCCTCTGAACTCGCTTTTGTAAATTCCTCTTCTCAGATCACATCTGCTCTGATTCCCTCTTTGCTCTTCCTCTTCTTTTCCGTTGCTCTCTTCTTTATTAAGATCTTTAGTGTCTGCAGGGGTCGCAGGCTCATTCAACTCAGGCATGAGCTCGGGGTCGTTGGATATGTTAAGGCTGTGATGTAGGAACACAAACAAAAAGCTCAAATTGATACATCAGTTTACATCAGCTGGTGAGACAATTACAACTCTATTCTGAGGAGAAAACTGCCTTCAAATACAATATTTTCAAGATAATTTCCAGTGATCTGATTCAGTCTCAATCCAAAACAGAGGAAAAAGTTAGCGAAGAGGTTACGCAGAAAGAAGCTGAAGTTCATTTATCAATTAGTCCATTGAAAGAAAATTCTTCACCAATTTTTTTGATAATCAATAAATCATTCAAGTCATTTTCACACCAAAATGTGAAACATTTCAGGTTCATGCTTCCTTAATGTATGGATTCCTTCTATATTAGTAAAGAAAGATATTTTGGGTTTTTGAATGTTGGAGCAAATGGAAATGTTGGTTGTGACTTTGCAGCTAGTTGACTTAAAGATTCATCATTAAAACATGCTGTAGTATCACCAATGATGAGGTATATAAAAGTTAGTTTCAGCACTAATGATCATTATGTTTAAATGTGATATCAACTTAATTCCTACCGTTCAGAGAGGAGACTCTGGTTGGTTTCATTGTTCAGGGTTGTGCCAGTGGTCAGAGGTCTGTTGTTAATCCCGACTGTATTTGTAGTGAAGTCCACTTGGCTGATTTTAGGACTGCTCCCACATGGAGAAAAAGACCTGACAGACTAAAGACACATGACAATAAATGTAGTTTTATGTTCTATCCATGAGAACTATTGATAAGGGTGATTGAAACAAATAAAAACTACATTGAGTAGAGTCTTACTTGTGTTGCTTTAGGGGGTTTAGCAAAGGGGGTATGCAGAGACTGGAAAGGATAGTAGAGGACATGGCACACAGCCAGGGCTGACATGCCTTCACAATTCATCTTGTCAATATCAGCACCCATATCCAGCAACAGGTGGATCACATTATTATGGCAGTTAACCTGACAAGCACAAGAAAGAAAAAGGAGAAAATCGTAAAGCTAATCAAAAAATAGTTTTCTGATTTCTTCAGTTGATCGCTGTTTTAATTACATTTATCAACAGGTTTAAATTGTATAAGAGTCACACAAAAAAAACACAAGTATAACTGTATCGATAAACTACTGTAAAAAAACAAAACAATGTAAAGGCATCTCACTGTGGCAGCGATCAGTGCGGTGTGCCCCTGTGAGTCTGCTACATCAGGATGCACCAATCCTGTCTGGAGGATCTGCAGCACAGCTTGTAGATCCCCTCTGGAGGCCTGCTGGATCAACGACTTTGAGCTCGCTTCCAGATGCCCTTTAGGACCAAAACTTTCTCTGTTCAAAGAGAGAACAGCTGCCACATCCCAGTCCACATTTTTGGCCTGCAGTCTAAGAGAGACACACACACACACACACACACACACAATTACATTCTTTTTTGAAGACATATTATATCAGCTTCCTTGCAGTCTTTGTGTCTTTTTCCTTTTGGTCAATACTGGAGTGAATAACAATGTGTTTTGGTGAAACTACTCCCTTAAAACGTTTTGAAATGGATGTCTGACCTGTGTTTGTGTATGTGAACCTGCATGCGAGTCTGTAAGGGCAGAGTGGAGAGAGGGTCTCGCTTATAGCCTTGGTGTGGGTAGGCCTCGGGTTCCCACAGTTCGCCGTAAAAGTGTTGATCCAACTCTCTTCTTCTGCCAGGGGGCAACGGCAAGTGGTCGCCATCTGTTGAGTAAATCTCAATTTCTGGGGGAAGGATAAAAATCTCCTCTGGCAGACGATCTTTTTCATTTTCGACCTGGGGAGGACGGAGTATTCATGATCGGACGGTTTCTAGTTATGTCACAAGTTGTTACAGTTGTTGATTATGGTATAATTTAACTTACCTTACAGTCTGTCTTTGCTTCTGTTTGTGGATAACTAGGAGGCTGGAAATGAGAAGAGAGGTCAGTTATAAGATTTGGATCTTTTTTTGATTTTTTTTTTACAGATGTTTTATTGAAAAGTGTTAAAAAATGAGTTTAAAAACTAACAGTATTTAGTTGAGAGAAAAGTATTTAGAAGTACGGTATACAACAAATATAAAGATTCAGCATCTCATTGAGATTGTTTGGGGCAAAGGAAAAGCCTTGCATACTTGTGATTAAGACAGTTCTCAGCATTTACCTGAGTGAGGGAATCTGTGTCGAAGTCTTGGTCCAGGAAGGTGGCATATCCAGAAAGAACCTTCAGGCTAAAACCATCTTCGACGGGATTACACAACTTAAAAAGTCGCTCCCCGATCCACAGACCCACATCCTCACAACCGTCTGGATCACTAAGCACACCTGGACCAAACTTTTGGTCTGCATGGTACAAACCCTGAGAGGAGGGGGAGAGATGTTATTTACTGTTAAGATTAAGATTTACTTTTTATTGATCCCAACAAGGGGAAATTTCAGTTTTTACACTCTGTAAGTCATGCAACACACACAGAGACTGAAATATACACACATGCACAAACAGGATCCTATGGACATGCACTAATGGAGAGAAGTCAGAGTGACGCTCCTGAGCTGATTTTGGTGCCTTGCTCAAGGACACCTCTGCAGTGCTCAAGAAGTGATCTGGCACATCTCCAGATACCAGACCAACTTCCATATTTGGTCTGCATTGGGACTTGAACCAGCGACCCTCCGGTTCCCAACCCAAGTCCATACAGACTGAGTTACTGCCGCCCGTTGTTTATGAATAATAACAGCAAGTAATCCATCTAAATGCCTGTGAAACATCTTTCTTTACCTGAAAGGTGGCTCCATCAGGAAACATTTGTCGTCCGTATCCTTCTTTCCTGTTCAGGTAAAACTTGCCAGTGAACTTGTGCCCTGTGGGCCAGCGGTACAGTCCATCGCCATGCTTGTAGTCTTTGTAGAAAAAGCCCTCGTAGAACTACACAAAGCAGCAGACAACAGACAAGTCAGGGATATCAAATAGTGACTGGTAAAAGTTTGTTTTCATGGATGTTACTGCCATTCACACAAAACTGTAATAACAGCTTCACTATCTTTGTTTATTTTAGCAACAATCAAGCTTACCCCACAAAATTAAAAAGACTATTACAACATATTTGACTTCTGTTCTTCTTCCTTACCTCTCCATTTACCCAGGTGTACCTCCCTTTGCCGTGTTTCAATCCATTCACAAATTCTCCCTCATATCTGGATCCGTCGAGCCACTCCTGAACCCCGGGTCCCTGTAGTCTCTCCTCCCGGCTTTGGTCGCCCCTGTGCCCGCTGCTTTGTCTCGCTGACCCCGCCGGCTCCTTACCTTCTGCGACCGATACACCTTCACAGGTCGACAGCATTTCAAGCCTCTTTAAATAACTCACATGAATCAACTTCAGAAGTACAAAAAGCAATAGAGTCACTGCTACACAAACAGATAGCTAAGTAACTCAAAGGATAAAACTTTAGCTGTCTTAAGTCAGATTTTAAGTTCTCACTTTTTCCTGCGAGTGCCAGTTGTCATGACAACGGTTGAATCGTGTACGGGTGGAGTTGACTTTACGCATGCGCAATCATGAAGTGTAAAAAGTTCTAATCAAATGTTAATCTACTGAATAAAAATGAAAAAAATAAGTGAATTGTAGAAAAATAATAAGCGTTGCATTTTCTTTAAATTCGGTCAATTAAATAAGCAAAAACTTGGCAATCAATACATAAAAACGTTATTTAAATAAATGGGGTACGGGTGGAGTTGACTTTACGCATGCGCGATGTCTAACTGAAGCGTAAAAAAACTCCTTATCATCAAATGTTAATCTAGTAAATTATATGTTTATACCTCGATTAAATAAGAGTTGCATTTTTCATATTCAGCAAATTAAAGCAGCATAAACTTGACACTCAAAACATAAAAACAAGGTTATTTCAATAAATTGAACGTCTTCACTTTAAGATTAAACATTAAGATTTATTAGGCTAAATATTGTTGATGGATATATTAATAATTTAAGTGTTTAGGGATTTTGAGGCAGCCTTATTAAAGATTTTAAATTACATATACCGGGTATGTCGCATACTTAAAGGGTTTAATTATTCAGATCTACTTAATTCAGCTTTAAACAGAATTAAACGTGATAAAAAAGAATTCTAGTTTTTATTCCCTTAAACTAAGAAATTGTTTGATTGATGCCATGCTGACTTTTAAGAAATTCAAAGTGATGCATTCACAAAATAAACAAAAAAGTTTCACAACAGTATCAAAATGAGGGCAAAAAACAAAACAATGTGTGTATACTTATTACCAAGCACCGCCTAGACTAAAGGCAGAGTGGGATCATTATTATAGTCTATACATTAGTTCATGAAAGTAGGTCATTGTCTGAGAGCCTGGTTATCCTTGTTCATTCAAGAGTTTCTCTATAAGGGGTCAATGGAGCAGGATCAGCCTGAGTGTGTCTTCATGTAACTTGATGCTTTTTTTCCTGTAACTGACACTGCAAAACCTGCTTTCAGCCTACAGTATGTTCCTGTATGTAGCCATAGGAGGTGTCACAAATATCATTACATTTTCTGTGAACAAATTCTTTGATCAATCTGTTTTCTAATAGACCCTACTTTCTTACTGTATACTTTAAGTAATCAATTTAATATGAATGACAAGTCTGCAATTATTCTCAGGCTGAAACCTCATAAATCATGTTCCTTTATCTACAACTCATTACTGCATAAACTATGTGAACTATAATTAAAACCCAGACAGGAAATGAACCAATTCATCCGTTTATTAGTCAGTTGTTCAATGCAAGAAAAAAGGTACATACGCTTTGTTAAAAACACACTTCAAAATGATATTAAGTGTTTATAAACAGTGACCGGAAAGGTCTGAATAACACAGCAGGGCATCAGTGCTTACATACAGTATATATACATTAAGTTTTCTTGACACTCCTCCATCTCTCTGTCTCAGATTAGCAGAGGTCTTTTAACATGTAACACAACAAATTATTACTTTTATGGACAAAGGCAAACACAAACATGCAGGTTAGAAAATGTGTACTTGTATTGCTCATATTGGCAGAAGGTAAATTCCCTTCTACTTAATTCAAAGCCTTCCTTATTTCTTCAAGAAGAAGCATTCTGAAATGACCCAATTAAAAGAAAAGATGCCCTCACACCTGCTGGAAATGTGCACCAGATTTGAAAAGAGCATTACAGATAAAGAATAAGCATATGATAGATTCCCTTCAGTCTCCCTCTTAGGAAGTCGAGATGAGTGCAGTGTGCGGAGGAATACGAGACGTAGAGGGACAAGTTTGTGTCAGGGAGCCAAAACGACTCAGGCGGTGCTCCTTTCGTCGATCGTAAAAGTCTCCATGGGGCCTTTGCTCAGAGCCTTGATGTCCTCCAGGAGACTGCTTGGGGTCAAAATGTGAGAAGACCCTGCAAGCAAAGAATGAAATAACATTTGATCAAATATTAGAAAATAAAAGCCTTTCAAAATTCTGTTTATTTCTGTGATATACAAGTTGATTTTATAGCCTCAACCAATTATACAGCAGCGTTTTCTTTCTGTGTATTTAGCAACACATAGTAATAACAGTTTACAGAGACAGGATTGGTTAGAAAGCTAACAAAGTCATTTATGTTTCCTATTGGCTGTTCTCAACCAACTTTTGACTCTCCAGAACTATTTGTGTATCTGAAAAAGATCTAAATAAATCACTATTATCCGCTTTAGTTTTACAAACCCTTCAGGAAGAATGGATTGAAGTCTGCATGCTGAAAAAAAACAGCCATTCAAGTCAAGAGGAAAAAAAGGTGATTTAATCCTTAACAATTCTTTGGTGCTAACCTATGATGACCTCGCAGGATTTCACAGCCTGCGTGACCTCGTAGGCAGAGCGCATCTCAGAGAAACACATTCCCCCCAGAACGAAGATGATGAGTCGCGAGCCCGTCCGCCGATCATCCTGAGAAGCTTTGTGCTTCTGACGGGCGCTGTGAATCAGAGGATTAACAACAGACATTAAATGAGACACATCGTGGAGGTGGGAGCAGTAGGCCCAAAGGGTGAAATAAACAAAAAAAAACATCCTGGTGACTGACAGACACTCCAAAAACAGACCCAGATCCTTGTCGTGGTAAACGGCCACATATGGCACTGGAAGTAGTGCCATAGTATATCACCAGAGGGCGCTACATAATCACTCTTTTACTGTCTGCCTGTCTGTAAAACAACAAGTCACTCAGATGGTTTCATGTTCTTCAGCTGAAAAAGTCAACCACATATCACTGCTGAGTATTTGTCAGTATGAAGAAATGTTCAAACTTTAAGTGGGGTTTTAACTTGTACAATAAATATATGTCACTCCTGGAGCCATGGCAACAGTGTTCTTAGTTTTGACATTGAGTTAGATATTAACATCAACTCTACAGAAGAGCTAGATGAGTCTGTTTTAAAACTCATTATTATTTACAGACACTATCGACCCGGTTCAGGTGGGATTAAAAAAAACAAAAAAAACATGGACTGTACCTGACCGCCCCCGAGCCGTTCCAGGCAGCAGGACACTCGGACTGATGCGGCCATTCTCTGGTGTCCAGTTTGTTCTCCACAGCATCCTGAAAGCAACACATTACATTAATCTATCAGCTACAGAGACAAGTGTGTAGAAACCAATATCATACATATCAGTATTGTACTTATATGAAGTTTCCTTTTTAATAAACGGGTAAAACCGACAGTTTTGGAGTTCTATAGCTCATTTGTCACTTCACAAGTAAAAGAAATATTCTGCCTGACCAACAAGCCAACATCTGATACCGGGGTTATCGGGGTTAAGGTGGAGATGATACACAGGATGGAACAAAGGTTTTCACTTTTCACTTCTATAGTCTGTGAAACGACTAAATTGGAGAGGGTGACCAAGAAACAGACTCCAAAAGCAGACCTAAATCTTGGACCACGGAGAAAGCACACAATATGCACAGCTGGAGATGGGGAAACAATCTCAGTCTATTTATAAACATTTTAATTATGAGTTTTTCACTGATGGGGCTCAGTGGTTTTGACAGCTTGTGCTTTTCACACATTGTTTTAAATGAGAAGATTGTCTTCAACTGACTTTAAGTACTAGAAGTAATGGTGCATGAAAAACGAGGCTGTTTCCGGCTGAAGGAAGGAAACTGTTCAGTAAGGTTGATGGGAAACCAGGTGATGTTGTAGTGTGGGTTTCTCAGAAATGACTTCTCAGGTTATAACAGGGAAGGAAAGAAGAAGAAAAAAAAACCGTATTGTTTCAGATCTGTTATTTTACCAACCTATCTTTTATATTAAAATGACAATATAAAAACATCCCATTCAAAAACCTTGAGCCCTACCAACTGCAGTTTTTATTTCTACAAACAGAAATTAAATTTGGAATAAAATATACTTAGATTCAGTCAGGGGGCTTTATCTCTTATCATAACCAAAAGATGTTTGAGTAAGTCTGCCTCTCTATGACTAATCAGCAGAGCTTTACATGATAACAACAGAACTGATTTATTTCCTCTTCGTTATTTGGTTTACTGCTCAGATTACTCAGCTGAATAAAAAAAGGCTTCAAGCAAACTGAACAATGAGACCGAGTGAAAAGATAAATCTGAGTCCTGTTTCTGCTATGGGTCTCTTTTTACAGTTCAAATGTTAACAAGGCAGGACGTGACAGTGACCTCTTTTTTTTTTTTAAAGAATACTGTAATCTCACGTTACAATAATAACCTCTTAAACAGCTTTCCTTTAACCTATCACAATAGGTAACAAAAAACATCTGATGATCAGTGCATGAGCATGATGCAGCAACAGAAAGACCCTCCCCAAGGTTTAACACAAAAGTGGTGCTTTATTGTTCCTTATCGATGATGCCTTTTTTTAAATGTATGAAGCAGTATAGAACAACACAAACATATATGTGACACTGACTTATCAGATGACCTGAATCTGATAACCTCCTTTCATGGTGGTTTCACGGTTCTGTTCATTTTTTTCTCATGGATTCCTTTCAGAGAGGGACTGAGTTAGCACAGTAACCTAGATGTGTACATAACACATGTTCTTCTTTGTCCTACAGACTGTCTGTAACCACTGCACTTCCAAACTGCAGCAACATGCTTTTATCCAGAGTTATTATGCTTTTTAAATGTTGCTATCCGCTGCGTCTTAACTTTCTGTTTAGCAAAGCGAAAAAATAAAAAAAGTCATCTGGAAAGAGTTATCAAAAGAGCCGTTTGTAAATGCAGAAACAATATCTGCAACACTGACCTCCATCACATCTTTTATAACCGGAGTCCACCTGGAAAGGTTGTACTTCTCCTCTTGGGAACGATCCCTCCTGGACGGTTTTCGAGAAAATAAACTAGGCTAGAAACAAAAGTAGAAGACACAATAAGCAGGATTCAGTTGAGACTGAAAGACGAGACTTAAAGAGTTAAAAGAGCAAAGCAAGAGTGTAGGGTTGTGAAAATGAGCTGGTAATCTACATTCCCATTCCTCTACTTAGTCCTACTGGCAATGAAATCATCGATCCGTCTTGTTTACACACGTCTTGTGAACATACCGATGTGATGATAGGGACCCCTAGTTCCTTCCAGTTATGGATGAACTCTTGTTCGTCCTCGATCTTTACGTGCTGGATGAGTTTGTTTAAGTTCTCGTCTGTTGTTCCTGTTCACACACACCAAACAAATAATCAAAAAAAATCAGTGTGAAAAACCTAATAAAGTTCATTCTTAAATTAGGATCTCAGTAAGAAATACAAATGGGTTTTAGGTGATTTTAATGGTAATTAATTGGTGTAACATTATCTCTTAAATATATTTGGAAAGGAGATACAAACTCTGGCCTCAACACATGACTTATAAATATGCTTTGGGATATTTCTGTTTGTTAGTTCTGTGAAATCAAGCAAACACTTTCTGTTCTATTCTGTCACAAAAGTCCCTGACAGACAGAGAAGGAGGTCCAGTGTTGTGCAGGAGAAGACTGACGTACCATTCAGGCTGAAGATGTAGAGCAGCACAGCTCGGATCTTGTCATGGATGTTGTACGGGTGGAGCAGCACAGGGAGCAGCGTCCTCATGGGATCTTTCACCTTAACCCCTTCCAAGTCTGCCCCAACGGCAAGATCCTACAGAGACACAGACAGTCGTTTCAGTCGGAAAATTAAAGGGAATGTTTTAGCTGTTTTTCCCCCCCATACAGACGACGGAGCACAGACACACCTGTTCAGCTTTGCAGAGTTTCTCCACATTGTTCGAGTAATGCTTCATGCAGTCCTCAGCCAGCTGCAGGTGAACTGTTTTCTAGGATATTAAAAGGAGAGAGAAGCAAAGGAACAGAACCGAGTATGAGTATTGTTACTAAATAAAACACATGTTATCATAGCAGCCTTAACGTGTGGCCTTGCTGCATTAACATGATGATGTAAACCCCACGTGATGCTAGGCTTTGAAGGCACCACACCCAACCAGAACATAATAATACATTAGGTCCATAATTACACATGGGAAGCACAATATGTGCACAATAAGTCAGCAGCATGTTGGATGCCCCGAAGGAAAGGAAGAAGGAACGTGTGTGCTTATGATCCAATGGAGAGAAAAACATGATGGTCAAAACAGTTAAAAACATTAATGTACATGTTTCTATATTTATTTAATTATATAATATATTTTGTTTTATTTTATGAGTTTTCTCTGTTGTGTCTTGGGATATAAAAGGTCAATATCTCATGTGATCCTGATTTCACTCTTGAAAAGTGTAACTAAGTTAAATGTTCTGGTATTATTTTGGTTGATAAAAACAGTAAAAAAGGAAAAGGTACAACAAATGGAACTTAAATGAAAAGATGGAGGTGTACAATCTCTTTGATAAAGACAGTCAAAGTGAAGGTTAAAAAAAAAAAACACAAGGTCAAATAAAACTCACCTACTTATCGTAACAAAGTTAAAAACTAAGAGAGCATAGAAGAGATTAAAAACTCATCTTAGGTGAACTGCAGCAGTACATCAGTACCGTGCAAAGCCTGTTATCAAGAAATGCATTGATAGCTACAGACTACAGGGGAAGTCGTTGAAAGGTATGGGGAAGGCTTGCTTCCCTGATTTTTAAAGGAAGTGTGAACGAATCCAAAAATAAGGCCGTGATTAACTTAGAAAGAGTAAAAATAGCTGCCAATGCACCGAGTTAAATTTTCATATCTTACTTTTTGCTTTTAACGTCTAGAGATAGGATGTTTAGCTGTACTTGTCTGGAGAATTTGGCGCAGCTACGGCGCATGCTCGGCTACGACAACACCGCTTGCTTCTTCAGTTTGTCACGTCTGTGGTTATTGACATATTGTTTTTTTTATCCTACTACAATTTTAAATATTCTTCTCCTATGTATTAATTTTAATATCTTATTGCTTTTATGTGTCATATTTACATTTTCATACATATTTATTTAATTCTTATTGGTGTGCATTAGTCTCTCAGTGATTTTATCAGTGATTTTATAAACTACTTTTTCGTTAATAAATTTTCTGAACTCTTGTAAAGCACTTTGAATTGCAATTTAATATGTCTGAAAGGTGCTTTATAAATAAAGTTTGATTTGATTTGATATCGAAGCTCTTAATAAGCTTCCACGCTGACGGGCCTCTTTCATTGTCTATGTGTTTCTTCCCGTGCTATGTCATCATATGTGTATACCTGTGTACAAACTGTGCAAAGCTGTGAGACAATACAGTATTGTTATATTATATAAAGTGATTCAAATAGAAGGAGCACCTTAGTGTGTTACAATCACATGTGAAAATAAAAATCTGCTCCGTTTCTCGGAAGTAACTGGATTCCAGTTCCTCAAAAATCCTCACAGCAGTTCTCATTTAGACCACTTAAAGTAGCAGTTCAGTTTAACACAGTTTAATGTTGGTTTAGGTTCGAAACATTGGGAGATAATGTCTTCAGGCAACACAGATGATGTTTTTATGAGTTTGTCGACTTTGCAGTTCAGACAGAAACCCCACTCTGACCTGTCGGGATCAGCTGTGCCCATAAAACATGCTTTCACTGGGGGTTTGGTTCATTCAGGTGCTGCATACCTCTGTCAGTTGTTTACGGAAAGACGGCATCTTCTTCATCATTTGAGCCAGATTGCTTATCGTGATCTGGAGGGGGCAAAAAAATAAACGTTTTGTTACCATGAGTTTCAAATAAAAGAGATTTCAGGGAAGCCACTGCAAAGAGACCTCAGCTCTGTACCTTCCCATCTGGCTTTTTCTTGCTGGCAGATATTTCCTTCACCATCTTGGGGATTTCTCTGTTGTGAGAGGGAAAGAAATGGTTTTAAGGCTGCAGTGAAGAAGACAGGAATAAGTCACCTTTAACCCCTGAGACCTTTCACACTCACGCTGAGACGTCGGCGATGTGCTTGTGCCTCAGCTCGACCCAGAGCATGTCCTCTTCATTCAGCATGGCCTGCTTCTCAGAGCCATCTTTACCCTTGTACCTGGACGCAGAAAGAGGCAGATCATTCATTTCAGCTACAAATGGTGGAGTAAGTATGCAATGCGTGTGTGAATTTAGTGTAGACGGTAAAGATTGAATTACTTGTAGATGTTGTCCTGGATATCAATAAGATCGTATGCCATGGCCTGGTAGGTCAGCTCATGTAGGATGGGGCTGACGGGGTCAAAGCCTCTCTCCACTATCAACAGCTGGGCCTGGGTCTTTCCCTAATAATGGGAAAAATATCAACTTAAACACTGAATTTTAGGAAGGGGGAAATCATGGTTATTGGTCAACAGGGACATCCTCTGCTGCTTAGCAACCACTGGTAACATTTTGAACTTTTCTATCTAATGTTTTACTTCATGTTGTCCATAAAAAAAAAAAAAGATCCTGTATTTCCAGGTTCCCATTTACCCCTCAGGGTAAGACCGTGTTTATTCTGTCAACATCCTTTGTTCAGCTGCTGTCTGTCTCACCTTCTTCTTGCCACCATCATCAATGTCGTAGTGTCTTTCCAGCTTGTCGTCCACCAGCTCTGCCAGGGTCTTGGCGTTCTCCATGTTGCTGTCCCTAGTTATGACAGAAGTTGAATTCCATGAGTCGCACATGGAGTCAATATAATACACATTGAGATTGCATCATGGACAGTGTAAAAGAAGAGGAGTCATTGTGACGTCATCCATTGCTTTGAGATCGACCCTCATTACATTTATCCTTTCAGACATCGCCGTCTGGCTTTCCTGAAACTTAAAGTGACCACATGAGGATGACAAGCTGACCAAACCACCTCCATTCTGATGCACACGTTCCTGTGGTAGCATCTTTTCAAATGACAAATAGCCACATCTTTTAGCATTACGTTTACAGTCAATTTTTACTGATTTCTAGCTGTAAATGATAAAAGAACATTGATTAACACCGTTAACGCATTGAGGAAATGTTTACTGAGCTAATTAATCCACTGAGAGGCCATTAGAAAAAATACTGGAGAAGTCTCTTCATGTTGGCTCCGGGTTTTAAATCACAGGCTTTTTCCACTTCTTACATACAAACATCACAGAGGTTAGAAGAAATACCCTTAATGTTTTTTTTACCATTTCTCTTTAACTTAAGACTTTTCATTTGTTTGTGTTTTTTTCTTTGTGTACAGTATAATGAAGTAAAAATACAATACTACTACACTCTGTGAGTAGTGACACACGCTAAGATTTTTTTTTCTCATAGTCCACTGCACAGCTCCTACATTGCACCTTTTGTACATTTTGTGTTTTTTATTTTACATTTTTAAATTCTATTTTATATAATGTAATAGCTTCTTATCCTGAATTATTGAAGTTGTTGCTAGTTCTGCTTTATTTCCCTGTTAATTGAATCCCGATTCGGTTCTGATTCTGATGTAAGAACAGAACTGATGTACACTGCTCTTGCTGGTGTTTCTAAATTTGAAGCTTAACTCGGGCAAATTACGTTAGTGTTGAGTTTTTGTTAACTTATTTCCTGGCAGAGTTCGGTGACAAAGTCTAAGATTTGTGCCCAAGCTCTTCCCATAAAAGCTCTCCCTCTGCTTTGAAGGTTGGGGTGGTGTTGTAAGACGGAGAAACCAAATCTTTGTGGCTTACTTCTTGTATCTGACCCCCGGGTTCTCGTCCAACGTGGCACAGAGCGTGACGAGCTGGTTTGCGAGCGTCTCCAGTGTCTTCATTTTGTCCTGACTCTTGGGGCTGTAGAGGCTTTGGAAAGCCCCCGGATTATCACAGGTGAACACCTGAAAGCATTTCAAAGAACAGTGTAAAAGGCATGTGGATCTTTATATAGATTTAACTTCTGGACCCACAACTGTACCCCTGGATATTGACTAAATAAATCAGAGCTATAATTAAATTTTGTTAATATATATATTTTTTTTTTTATGAGAATCTGGGGCAAATTGAGTTTTTCAAAATAAAATAAAACACAATTTCCAAAGTTTCTCTGCTTTTACAAATCTTGTTCAGCCATTACATCATATCTTAAAGCAGCCAACACCCATACAAACATCAGTCCAAGCCCCTCCTCCTAAAGCAACACGACATTTGAATCACTGAAACAAGTAAAGTTTCCCTCAGTTAACAAGTAAGACGGAGAAAAAGGGGAAATGGAGCATTACAAAAGAACACACTGTGCTAACACTCACTTGTGCCTCGTGTGGCATGAAGGACATGTTGATTTCCTTACAGACACGTATGTACTTTGCACAGTGCCGCTTCATATTGTCGAAGAGGTCATCAGAAAGGTCTGGGATTTAAAAAAAACAAAAAGTTTTATTTAATCTTGTTTGAGATAATGATTGAGAGATGATTAATTAGGTCTTGTAAAATGATCTTAATACTTACAGTCAGTGAAATAAACATAGGCGGCTTTATATTTGGGTTTGGTCTTGAAGTCAGCGATAAAGGCGTCCACACACTGTGAAAGGAAATGTTTTTAAATTATTTCAGCAGAGCTTGGCAGAAAAAACCTGAAACCAAAAGCATTATTGTTGAGCTGACCTGAGCGGTCGGTGACATGAAGTAGATGGCCTTCATGTCTGGAACAGGCTCTCGGGTTTTGAACAGGTCCTCCACAACTAAAGAAGCAAAACATGCAGTTCAACAGAGCAGCTGCAGACATCTATACACAGAGTGAGTTATGTCTATAAACAGGATTAAGCAGTGAGATTACTTGTGATTTTCTCTGCCAGTAGGTCGGACATTTTGCAGCATGATGAGAGAAGCTTGGTGGTGAAGGTGTCCAGAATCAAAATCTGTCAAGAGGGTCAATAAGTCATCCATTAAATATGTAGCACTGTACTGTAAAGAAGGAGCACCGCAAATAAATAACTTTTCTGTTTTCAGTCACAGAATAAATCATTTTTTGCTCAGTATTATGGAGGCGGTCTGTTCTTATAATGTCGGGACTCGGTATGAGAACTTGGAGGGTTTTCCTACCTTCCATACTTCAGATTTTCTGCAGTCTGCGATAATAGATTCCTTTATCTCTGTAAGAAAAACAGAGAGTGACTCATTACAAACAACACTGACTGAAAGCAGAGACAAAAGCAAAATCAGTGCTTATGTTCAAACAGCTGAAAAAAATAAATAAAAATAAGTTTTTTCCACTTTTTCTTTTTCTTTTAGTCTATTAAGAAAATGATTCACGCTCCTCAGTCCTCTCAGAGACCCCAAAATGCTCCATTTACTTTACTATTAATAACATAAAATAATGACAGATTTAGAGGTCAGAAGCAGGAGGCAACAGTCATACAGTTATATAAACATTACGCTCGTCTATTTTCTTTCTATAAATGTATCGATGCAGCTCTAATAAAGCTTCAGCATCCATTTTCCATATCAGTAATCCCTCATCAAGTAAACGTAAAATAATATTTAATGGTAGAACTAGAAAGAAGTACCCGGAATAATTTAATTGCAGTGCTGAAATGAAAACATGTAAAACATTAGGACAGTTTAAACACACTTTCAAGAATAACATATTTAACAAATATAAAATTGAACAGTCAATTGGAAAAAATGGAATCAATATCAGTTGTAAGGTCTGTACCGTCTATCAATTAATGTGTGTAATACATGATATCTGTTGCTTTTGTTACTTCGTTATCAGTATTATTCGACTTTATTTCTGAAAGCTTAGTCTTGGATTTATTTATTAAGCTAAAAAGATAAAAAGGGATAGGACTGGATAAGTTATTTAATTTCATCCTACACCCTTTTCCAACATGGACAAAATCATGGAAAGTCTGCTTTGATTGCTGTTTGCTTTGTTTGTAATGTATACTTTTATTTTATTTTTAAAACATGTTCAAAATAAAAAAAATAAAAATGAAAAAAAATGTTATTGTTCTTGAATTGCTTTTGTTTTTAAGTATCATTGAAATGTCTGTAATATTGTAAGTGGTATTTCATTGTTATTATTTCTTGTTTTTTTTTATCTAGAAGATACAAATAATCAGTTCAAGCTATTTTATAAGTATTTGCATGATATGGTAACAACCATATTAAAAATGTGTGAGTTTGGTTTTACAAAGTAAAAACAATAATAATACCTTTTTTAAAAAAACAGATGTTCTTTGACAGACGAAACAACGGGCATGAAATCAGGACAATAAAGATCAGTCAGGATAAACAAAGAGTAGTGTTACAAAAACGGAAATATAAGAAATAAGAAAGATACGACAGGCAGGTCTCAAATGTCATTCTGATTATTTAATCATTTAATCCCACCCAGCCCTCACACAGCCTCTTCAGCCTCCTGCCATCGGGGTGATGGTACCACAGCCTGTGGGCCGGCTCCACCAGACTGAGAAACAGCTTCTTCCACCAAGCTGTCAGGAAGCTTAACTCTCTCTCCCCTCTCTTCCTTCCCTCCTCTCTGCCCCCAAAACACTGGACGTTGAAACCCCCTCCCATTTGCCACCAAGGACCAAGAACTCTGGACTAATAACTCTGAAGCTAACTATTCAAAAGTACACTCAGTTTCTGCACATTGCACATATTGCACAAGTTTACTATTTCTTTAAACTTTTATTTTATTTTATTTACCATTTTATTTTATTTTATTTACCATTTTGTTTTGTACCTTTTGCACAATTTAGAATTTATTACTGTAAATATTATTTATCTTACTTTACCTCTTTATGTTACCTTATTTTGGTTGTATTGCACCATGGGACGGAGACAAACGCAATTTCGATTCCACTGCACGTCTGGCATATTTTGAAATTGACAATAAAGTTGACTTTGACTTAAAATGAAAATGGTGCCTTTCCCTTCATATACACCTTCACAGGAACCCCCTGACTTTGCAAGACCTGCTGTCTTGTTTCCTACATCATATAAGAACTGGTCTTCTGATCTAACAGCTGTTTCAGGGATGCATGATACAGGTGTTTTGCAGAGAACTGCATGCACCTTGCAGCACCCGGATGTGAAGACTCGACACATGTTGACAGCAGCTTCGTGTCAGTGATGTTGATGTTAGATGGACGCCCTTCAGCTCATGTTTTAACCCTAAGTTTTGAGGTGGCGTAAGAAAGTGACCCTCCGCTTCAGCTTCTTCTTTAAACTCCAGTCTGATAAAGGAGTAATTAACAAAAGCATCTTTTTTTTAACCTCTGGATATGAATATTTTAATTAATCCTCGTTCGTAAACTTCCGTTCAAAGATGAAACAGAATGTAACCAGTCCCCGGATGTAAACTCCCAAAGGATACAAACACTACACACAGCGAGCCTGTACTTAAAACCTCCTTTAAGTTAATACAACTTTACAAGAGCGACGCAGTTTTACATGGAAATGAAACATTTTCTAACAGAGGGAACTTACTTTTCCAAACTATTCTTTGCAGCCCGTGATCTGAGCCCGTTGCCATCTTGTTTTTTTTTTTTTTTTGTTGTATTCCTCTCAACGCCTCTTCCTGTCCCGTGTCCTCGGGCTGTGACGTCAACTGCATCAACAAGTGTGCGACAGAGCGCTTTTGTAGTTTTTAACGCGTTCCTGTCTAGCTAGTTATTAAACCCTCTAGATATCGTTCTGTCTGCTGTCGTCGTGAAGTTTTTTGTGTAAAGTTTAGTTGATTCAACGAAAGGAAATACTGAATAATAGAAATCAGAATACTTAGTGTAAGGCATGATTATGGAGGGTTGTAGTCAAGATTATGAGAGAGATAGCCTACAATCTTAAAATATTTGAATTGAAGTAAAAAAAAAAAAAAAAAAAAAAGAAATCACATTTTAAGACAGTTAGGAAAAAGTCAGGATTTTAACTTTTTTACAATTTTTTTGAGTCGATTTAGCCCTTGTTTCAAAATATTTAATCAAATGTGAAAGAATAATTCAAACTTTTGAGCTTCTTAAACTTCTGAAATATTAGACAAAGGCATTGCTGACAAAACATGTTTTTAAATTAAACTCATTCTTGGTCAATTGCTGGCACAATTTGAGTTCCTCATTAGTTTCAACCTCTTTATTTTGAGCATTTTGTTCTTGCATTCATTCATTCGAACACCTCAGTGTCAGAGGATCTGGGTTAATCTGGCCTTCAGTAAGGGGAGTCACATTTCCCAACAAGACCCTGGTTAATCCCACATTCTATCTTATCTTCACTACATCCTTGCATATCGAATTTCATGCCTGTAACTACAAAGTTTTTTCCCTTCTGGTAAACCTGCTCCATGACCCAACGTGCATCTGTATCCTCCACTTTACCTGGACTCAGTGGGAGGAGCTAGATGCAGGTATTTCAGCCTGCACGGACACCAGCTGTGTTTAAGAAAAGGTAAAACAAGAGTTGGAGGTTGTAGCATTATTGCAGAGTGAGAGAAAACCAGTAACAGAAGTGTTTAAAGAGATAGACGAGGAGAATGGGAGCTATAAAGTGGCTGGTGGTTATCGTCCTGCTGGGCATATTTTCAAAGGTACAGTAATAGAATAATTCATTTTAACAGATAACTCATTTTAATTTAGGAACATTTTAAGAATTTAATGGAAAATAACCTGACAAGTAGTAGTTTGTAGTAACTTTGATTTATCCAACTGCTCATAATATTTTCTCTTAAAAATTTCCAGGCTGCATCCACATCAGGTACTGTATCTTCTTTCATTATTATTGATCTGATACAATTACTCATTATGTCCATCCGTGAGAATGAAAACACAACAAACTTTGATTATGTTATAAATCTCTTCCATCAGATGTCAAGGTCACCGTGTTCTCAGCAACATCCAAGACCGTCATTCTCAGATGGACCAGGTTCACCGGAGCCAGCTCGTATAAGATCAGCGTCGCCCCCAAAAGCTCACCTAACAGTGTCATCGCCTTTGCAACATTTGGTCCCAACACAGTGATGGGCTCCATCAACTCTCTGTCCCCGAATGTGTTGTACACCTTCACAGTCGACGCTCTGGACAATTCCCAAAACGCACTGAGCACTGCTTCTTTGGACTCATCATCAGGTAAGTTCTACTTCTGTTCATACCTGTATTTGTACTTACTGTTGCTGCATTGTTTTGTTTTCTGTCAAAAATCAAGCTGTTTAATCTCTCGTTGTATTTGTTTGATTCTGTTTAAAATCAAGTTCTGTGATGGTAGCCTATGTTTTGGCACACTAATTCATTGTCACCACACAAAAAACGTAGGTAGAAAAACATGCGGATTCCATAAAATAACAGTTTAAAGACATGTTACTGTGACGTTGTACAATCGTAAAATTCACATTATACAACAATGTAAAGGGCCTGAAAAGAGCATAATTCACTTAGATTTGTTGGACAAGATGGAACAATTGTTATTTTCTCTTAATTGGAATAATATTTTTGCTGTTTCCAGCGTGTGGTTTTCTCAGATATTGATGTTATCCTCCTTTCTTCATCCTTGAACTTTGCGGGTACAGTAATAAGGAGAATATTCTTGATGTCACTTCCAAAAATCTTTATATTAAAGTTTATGTTTTCATGACCAGAATGGGACTTAAAGTGAGGGTAATAAGATGGATCCCCACATCTCACTGCCAAAAGAGTCGTATTTTGAGTTCAGTTTAACATTCTCTTGACTGCTTTCTAAACCGATTGTGTTTACTGAAGCTCCTGCGATGATGGATCCCATTCAGACCGTGAAGCCAGAAGACAGCACGACCTTGATGGCCGAGTTCAGCCTGAGGACCGGATCAGTATCATACGTCATACGAGTCCAGAACAACAATGGCTTCCACAGAGAAGACGTAGTGTACTCGTCCCCCGCTGAGATTCATAACCTCACACCGTACACTGAGTACACGCTCAGCATCATGGCAGTGAACAGCGGAGGCCGCAGCCAGCCGCCTCTTACTGTGACTGCAAAGACAGGTACTCTTGTTATTCTAGTTATCATTATTTGTGTTTAGTGTCTACTCCATCATTTGGAAATCACATAAAATAAATTCAAAAATAACTCTGGAGGGCTGATTTTTTTCAGCTGATCTCAAGTTTAAGTTCTTCCTCATCTGTCCCCCCCCCCCCCCCCCGGAGAAGTCATTTAATCTGCCTCATTGTCCCACAGCACAGCCACCATATACATCACCCTGACTGAATGTGTACACATATTACTGTCAGTCAAACCCAGTGTTATGTTAGTTTCTGAAAGTCTTATAGATGCATCAGCAGCCCCCTGAGGGCCCCCACCTGTACAGGAGGGTAACTGTACCTGACCCTTGTAATGTCAAACACAATGAGTTGACCTCTTCCTGCAGAATATTACTGTCCCCTCTCACCTTCACTCCCACAGGGGGGGAAATCTGATCCACATGAGACAAAAAGTACATGTGAGAGTCGCAGCATGTTTTTTTTTTTTTTACTGTTAGATATTATTCACCTCTGATTTGATTGTATGTCCACAAAATATAATAGAATTACTTTATTGATCCCAAACTGGGAAATTGTGGCGTTACAGCAGCAGGTTGTCATAACACACAATATTAGATAGATAGATAGATACTTTACTGATCCCGACGGAAATTCAAAGTAATTAAACACAACATAATATTAAATACAAAGTAAATAAGCACTAAAAATATCAGAACTAAGAATACGAATATATACATCCAGGATTTAACTTATGAAAGATTAAATGTAAATGTGCAAAAACAGAGTTGTAAATGGACAGTATTGACATAGGGAGCTGTCCAGAGCTGTGCAATCAGTGACACATAAGTTTAAGTGCAGGAGTGTTGACATGTTATCAGCAGACACTATTCAATATAACGGCGAGTAGACAGACAAATGAAAGCAGACTAAACTAATAGGTTAGATTGAATTGTACTATAAATACTTTTCAGTGACATGTGAAAGACACAATCTTGAATAAGTAAAAGCCAAAGAGCCGCAAAATTAAGTTTCACTTCAGTATTTAAGGTCACACAACCAAAGAGGAACATTCACCCGACCAAAACCAAGAAAAATAGGGATTTCCAGAGTGTCTTCAGCAAAGTGTGGATTTGGCAATAAGAGTTGTTATACCAGTTCTGATATTGAGGAATCTGAGACTGCTGGAAAAAACTTAGTTATTTAGACTCTTCGGACACAACACACAAAAATGAGGACTTATTTCAAAGCTATGAGACTTCACTTACTTGAAACGTGGCTCATGTAGGATTCTTAGCACTTGATAACTTCACATGTAATACTTTTTACAACCTATATTATTAATGAATGACCAAGTATACCACAATCAAAGTCATAAGAACATCTAAAATATTTAAAATGATAAATCTGATTCAAAAGCCACATTTTAACTGCAGGAATTACTCCCTATAGGGTCTATATACCTTTGGACGCAGGAGCTAAACAAAGTTACCAGAAGATTATTTAACCCACCGAAAACTACTTTCCAAAAGGATCTTTGTAGTTGGGGCTTGTAGTGCTGATCATTTTTTATTTTTTAATGTGCTCTTAAAGTATTATTTCAAAAGGCTCAAAAATTTTAAGAGCATTTGAGGATAAATTGGGCCTAGCCTTCCCCAGTCACTACAGGTGTACCCCAGGGCTCTTTCCTGGGGCCCCTTCTCTTCATCACCTACCTCCTCCCCCATGGCAATATTTTCCGTAAATTCAATATACTTTTCCACTGCTTCGCGGATGACACCCAGCTCTACCTCTCCAGTAAACCAAACTCCACACTTCCACCCTCCTCCCTCACTTCTTCTTATCTGAAATACAATCCTGGTTCTCCTCAAACTTCCTTAAATTAAACAGTGATAAAACCGAGATCCTTCTCGTCGGCACTAAATCCATATTATCCAAATTGGCAGTTTCTCCCTCACTATCGACAGCTCCTCAGTTTTCCCTTCCCCTCAGGTTAAGAGTCTGGGTGTCATCCTCGACAGCACACTGTCATTCAAATCCCATATCAATAACATTACCCGGTCTGCATACTTCCACCTACGAAGCATCAACCGTCTTGGATATTTAGCAAAATAATTTTTTTTAGTCAGCATTCAAACAGCTAGAAAACCTGCTGTGTCACTCACTCATATGTTTTTGAAAAAACTCCCTCCCCTCTAACAAACAGGAAATGAGGGTTTACTTAACAAATGGCATCCATGTTTATTATAACCTGTTCCACTTTCATCTTCTCCGCAGTGTTGCCCCCTCCTCAGCTGTCCACTTCCTCTCCCAGCAATGACAGCATCTCAGTGTCCTTGTCCCCGGTCGCTCACGCTGTCCAGTACACCCTGTCCGTGTACAAGTTTGGCTCCAACAGCGCCGTGAAGCACAACACCTCCAGCACCAATTTCACCATCACTGGCCTGGACGCCGGCTCACTCTACATCATCAGAGGTTTCGCCTGGGACCTGGAGGGTCGACAGGGAGAGCGAAGTCTTTACATCAACCAGACAACACGTAAGGCACTGAAACACCTCTACATGTGATCTAACTCTTTGAATACTTCTTTTATATTTTCCTTTTGACCTCACATTGCAGAGCTATTGCTGGCTGCTTTCTTTTTAATTCACAGAGCTATTCCTTAATTGTACAAGGTGTGGTGGTTTCTGCAGCTTAATCAGTCCCCCTATCAGACATAAGATAAAAGCTTGTAACTTATGTTAATCTCCTGTGCTGAAGTTAAGGTAGAACTGCTTGTGTTACAGGATCAGTGGCCTAAACAGGACAGAGAGAACAGAACAGGCACTTTCTGCAACATTTTAAACAACCCCTCAGTCATAAACCTGGTGGTCAATATTGGTTTTCAATACATACATACACAAAACTTATGGGTTATTGGTTGAGGTTCATGTGTGAACTCAAACAGGCTCATTTTTGTCACCCTGACTTCACCTGGACTTTTTCCTTCCAGCCCACAAGTACAATTTCATGTGTGAAAACAGCTTAATAGAAAGAGACCTAAAACATGACAGTAATCATGATAAGGCTCCTATAGAAAGGTAAAATCATATATTTTCAAAAGTATTTTAATTATTTATAATGTATATAGAATGTTACTATTCAAATCAGTCTTGTAACAGGCAAAGAGCTGGAGCTGAGGCCGGTCTTACGCCTCCTGACGAGCAGCTATAACACTGCTGCACATCAGTCAGATCAGCCACGCCCCTTATTATAAATAACTATTATCCTTCATTAAATCAAAATTGATGTGTTATAATAAGATCCATCCCCCATAAAGTGTGTGACGACAAAGCAAAAAGCTTTTTCGAACAAATTTGTTCTATTGAACCAGGCTGTAAACATGGCTGTTTCTGCTTTTTTTGAATGAATGTGACTTCCACATCTTTTGCAGCCAGCCCCTAGTGGAGACTTCAGGTACTGCAGTGTTTTGCATCTGGCATTGGTTTCATTTTTCAACACTACGGACTAAATCTTGGTAGCACCATGTAGGATGCATCAGTTTTCAGATTTTATTGCTAAATCTGGTTCCAGATTTGCAGTAAAAAAAACATATATGTAGGATTGTATCTGCTTACCATCTTTCACCATTTTGAAGGATGTGTCCATGCGTTCATGTGTACCTGTGTTTAATTTATCATAAGTTTTGTCTATTTTCAAACAGGTCCTCCAGCCCCTGCTTCTGTAAACGTCTCCATGGAGATGAGTGACGACGTGGCTGGACTCTCTGTGTCCTGGGAACTGGATCAGGATGTCTACGGGTCTATCGAGTACCAAGCTACGAGTGACGGGAACCTGGAGTGTAACAGCACATCCAGCTCCTGCATCCTGTCAGCTGTGAGCTGCGGAGAGGTACACAGCATTCAGGTGACCGCTTCCAACGACGCTGGGCCCGGGTATCCAACAAACCCCATCCTGTTTATCACCTGTGAGTAGAGAGGGGATTTGATTTAGGGTTAGATTGCTCTCTTAACACACTGTCAGTATTTGACTCAAATCCTTGTGGTCCTGCACCGTCAGACCCGTGCCCTCCAGAGTCTCTGGCTCTCTGGGAGTCACCAGAAGGAAACTGCACGCTGACGTGGGACACTGTGGCTCACGCTGACGGCTATCAGGCCTTCATCAAGAGAGGGGACGGCGGCGAGGAGATCTGCAACACCACCAACAGCAACAACTGCAGTTACGACTGTCAGTGTGGCTACACGTACCTGATGTCTGTGTTTGCCTTCAACCAGGCGGGCAGCAGTCCTCAGGGAGAGATTCTCAACCACACCACCTGTAAGGACCTCCTGAGGGGCGTGAGATTATTTACGGGATTGATTTTTATAGATATTACTCATATTTGTTTTGTGGTTTTTTTGAAGTGCCTTGTTGTCCAGAGGGAGTATCTGTCTCTGCGGTGAACACTGACACTCTGGAGATCACGTGGGCGGCCTCGCGGGGGGCGGAGCTGTACGAGACGCGGGCTGTGGACAGTTCAGAGGACATCCGGTGTAACGACACGGCGCCTGTGTGTGCTCTCTCTGACCTCAGCTGCGACACCTCCTACAGCGTGGTGGTGACACCCTGCAATGACATCAGCGGGTGCAATCGTGCATGCAAAGCTCACACCAAGGACACAGGTAAAAAAATCCTAAATAAATGTATCCAGCTGCATTTTAACCTCAGTTCTGTTCGGCCTGATTATAAATAAAGTGTTTATATGAATGATATATCCGATTGCTTGTTTTTTTCTGCTAGGATATTTAGTGAAATAAAATCTTTTGACTGAACAAATCGTGAAATAATTTGATCCCTGTGATTGAATTGGATTGCTGAAGGCGCAGTGGATAGTTCCCATGTCCCATGTATTGGAGGCTGTGGTCCTCCAAAGGGGCGGCCCAGGTTCAAATCCAACCTGTGGCTCCTTCCCCGCATGTCATTCCCCACTCTCTCTCTCTCTCTCTCTCTCTCCCTGATTTCCAACTCAATCCACTGTCCTATCTCTCCATTAAAGGCACAAAAAGCCCAAAATAAATCTAAAAAAATGAAGAAGAAATTAATAAATTGGATTACTCCAATTTATAAAATTTTAAGTGTAAAGAATAAGACAGAGGAAAATGCATCAAAGGTATATACACACAGTAACCTCAGACAATTTTACATTCTTCTTTCCTTCGTCCAATGAGCTCCCTGCATGCCGACGAATCTGATGCTGAATCCCCAAAACTCCTCCAGCGTCACCGTCAGCTGGACGTCCAACAACCGCGCGGCTACTTACACTGTGAGCGCCGTCGGAGCTGACGACAGACACTCCTGCAGCTCCGTCGGAAACAGCTGTGACATCACCGGCCTGCCCTGTGGCTCCGCCTACGAAGTGAGCGTCATAGCAACGAGCTCCACGGGCCAGAGTTTACCCAGCTACTCTGACTCTCTGGAGACAGGTGAGTGGTTTGATGGAGCGCTTTTTACTCAGGCAAAAGAAGCAACACAGAAAAATAAATAAAATCTAAGACTTTAAAAACAAGATTAAATGAAGATATTGAAACAGTTAGGATGAATATCCAGCAACGTCCATTGCTGTATAAACCACGCCCACATCACCTTAATCTCCATACAGAAATAATTAGTTTTTTATCTATACACACAGATAAAGGAAGTTTTTTTTCACACCTGCATCTTTTTTACAGAGCCGTGCTGCCCGCAGACTCTCACCGTGGATCAGGGGACTCAGGCCATGACCAACGTCTCCTGGTCTCACGCCAAAGGGGCGCACTCTTTCATCACGTCTCTGACATCGCCACGCGGTCACGCCCGCTGCCACACCCAGGACTCCCACTGCCTCATGGGGTGCATCACCTGTGGGACAAACTACACCGTCACCATGGAGGCGTACAGTCACAGCGGGCGCATGTCCAACTGCACCTATCAGGGCTTCTCATCCAGTAAGCATTATCACGTTACACTACGGCCAGAAAGGAATGAGGGGAGGAGTTAACTTTCATTTATTACCGAAAGCAACTAGAATTAAAAATGAATCATTTTGTTCATATTTTTATGAAAAGTACGATTTTAAAAATCCTTAAAATCTATGTTAGAGTTTAAGAGAGAGTTTTTACACATCCACAAACAAGATTTATTGACTATTCACACATTTTACTAACACAACACCTATTTATTATTTGACTTATATTCTACCTCGTATTCATGCTTTTCTCCATTATGATTCTTGTAATGTGCAGAAATAATTAACATATAAGTGACTTACGAGCTTCAGATGTAAAATACACATTTCTGTATTCAACTTTAAATTTTAACAACCATAAAGATAAAAATGAACCAAGATAATGATATACAGTATAAGCAGGTATGAGCTAGCAGCCTGCTTTAACTAGCATCCTCTGTCATCAGTGTGTGAAGGGGTAAGTGATACAAGCTCAACCCCATTTACCATTTACATATGTTGACGGTATAAAAGATAAGAGTGCTTATTTCACTTTGTGTCCACCAGAGGGCGCTGTAATTTATTTCAAACTAAATTCACAGGATATCTCTCCTTGTAGGTTTTGTTTGTGTTAATAATTTGTGTTTTCAGCACCTAGGTTGAGTTTGTTTGTATGTTCCTGGGTTGGATGTGTAATTCTCTGTTGGGTGTTGTCCATCTTGCCTGTCTCATTGTTGAGATTGTGAGTTGTTTTGTTGATGATGTCGTGTGTTTATTGTGTTTTTATTGTTTATACTGAGAAGTGAAAATAGAGGATTTACAGTAAAAACACAGAATGAGTCTAATTTATCTTCCCAACTATCTCTAAAATCACCATCTATTATTACATATGAAACCTACAACATTATGAAGTCCATAATTTACACTCTCTCTCTCTCTCTCTCTCTCTCTCTCTCTCTCTCACTCTCTGTCTCTCTCTCTCTCTCTCTCTCTCTCATAGGTGCGTGCTGTCCGTCAGGTGTCCGGCTCTACAGGAAGGCCGCTAACTCCCTGCGCGTGCACTGGCGCAGCGCTGGAAGCAGCCACAGCTACGTCACAGACATGACGGGCACGAGCAACAACTACACCTGCACGACGTCTCCTGGGGAGAACAGCTGTGACATCAGCAACATCCAGTGTGGAGACGTTTATAATGTAGTGGTGGCTCCGCTCACAGCAGAGGGCAGCAAAGTCCTGTTCTGCCCCCTGAGACTCTACTCAGGTATAATGAACCTGAGCCTTCACATTCATTTCATTTTACTCTCCTTTTGAAGAGAATTTTACAAGTTTAAAAAAAGAATTGTCAATATAATTTGCAGCTTTATTCATAATTAGAATCAGAATCAGAATCAGAATCAGATTTATTGTCCAGGTATACTTACACACACACACCAGGAATTTAACTTTGGTGAACTGTGCTCTCTTATGAACAGGTACAACATTAAATATCAACAATAAACTTAATAAAAAAAGACTAATATTTACATGACTAAACATGAAACAGTGCAGTGCTGCATAGTGCAAAAGATGCTGAAGTAACCTGATAAGTAACATGCAGTTATGTGACAGATGGGTCAATTAAGATGTCAATTACAGTATTAACATAAAGAAGTGTGCGTGTATTGATCATTTAAATTAAATAATATATATATATACATATATGTATATTCACAGTGATGAATTAGATAGGATTAAACCGTTAAAACATGGTAAACATTTAAGTTGTGAAACGTTAATATTGTGGAAAACAACATTTTGACTGACTTGAACTTTCTGTTTCCTTCTCTTTCAGTCACCTGCGCAGGGAACAACATTAGCACAGGTGAGTGTGATACCCTGAGCGTCAAATGTGTTTAAATATGAATGTCTGTTTGAAGTTAAACCAGCAAACAGTTTCTACGACTTTCTGTTAAAAATAGAAGTGAAACATCTCAAATGTATTAATTTTTTAACGACAGTGTAACTTTTTCTTTTGCAGTGATTTACAGAGGGAGGAGAAGTGTGGACTGATGGTATGTAAGTCAATATTTTACATCTGATCTGATTTGGAAGATAAGTTTAGAGGTAAACAATTTTAGAGCGGTTGAAGAGAGAGAGTATAAAGAATAGTCAATTTAGCGAGACTTCCTCCATCTTTGTGGTCACGGTTTTATATTATTTTTTGCCCTCTAGTTTAATAGGAAATACACCTGAATATTGTGTGCCAATTAAGAGGTCTGAAAGAGGATATTTTAATAATACCAACATTTAAAGAACAACATAGACAAGACATCATTTGTATTTTAAACTCACATTAATGAAAAAGGGAATACCAAATTTCAAAATAAAGTAATTTCTCATCAATACAGGTTCCATCTTAATTTAACGTGTAGGTCAGCTGTTGTTTTTATTCAAGACAAACCATTTCTTCTAACTAATTTAAAAGAACAGCGTATGTATTTTTGTTTACAACATCATCCCATATCAGTGTATCGATGTTTCCCTCCGCTGGCCATTAAAAAAAATAACTTGCATTAATTACTAACATTAATTAAAATGTGCTTTATCATGTGCAGCGTTATTTAGGTAAACAACGACTTTTGGAACCGAAGAAAACTGTGACTGATTTGTTTTTGGTCTTTACAGCTTCTTCTCCAGTGAGCCCTCAAACTCCGCCCCCTTGTTGACCTCCTCCTGCTCCTACATCGTCACAAAGCCATCGGATACGACTGAACCGAAGCTGAATAAAAGAAGAACTGTTCAAAAGATATGCCATTTGAAAATGACACTTGACGCTGATTGTATGATGAACAATGAGAAATACTTTGTGTTTAAAAAAAAAAGGTCATGAATTATGGCCAAGCTCCAACATCACTATGCCCTCAGCTATTACGATAAAGCACTTAAATAAGACGATAAGAACAAGAATGTATTTATGTGTTGCTTAAAATGTGTATCCTGAGACAAAAATCTTCTTATGAATTTGATAAATATAAAAAATGTTATGCTAAAATTACATCACTTAAATTAAGGATAATATATTCACCATTAACTACTTCATATTAGCATGCTAATTAGTAGGATACTGGCTGCTTATCAGTCATTATTAAGCGCTTATTAGTACCTTATTATCAACCATAATTTATAGCTAATTAAGGCCATGAAGTGTTTGCCCTCTATAACCTCCTAATTACGGCTTATAGTTTGGAGGTTGCTGAACATGAATTATAATTAATAAACGTTAATTAGGAGGGTACTGAGGGTAAAATCTTAGTTAACAGCCTGTTATCTGTAGATTATAGTCACATAGAGTAAGGTACTTATAAGGGCTTAATTATGACTAATAAGCAGTTATTATGTTACTAATTAGCATGCTGATATGCACTACTTAATGGTGAATATTGTGACCTCAATTCAAAGTGTTACCGATAAAATATTTGATCCACAAACAACAAGGCAACATTCATTTCCTCTATAAGCAATCTGTGAAAGAAAATTAAGAATTGATTTTGTCCGAGGGCTGATAGAGCTAAACATTGACAAAAAAAACCTCAAAGTAAAACAGTAACATTGCCCTCCAGATACATTTTTAAAGATGTAAAGAACATATTGGCCTGGCTCTTAGGAGTTATTATTTGATGAATTGACCAAATTAAAACTAATCTTGTAGTTTTTGCCCCAACTAGGAATCCTCCTGATGCTAAGTATCAGCTGTGTTTCTCCTCAGGTGTCACCCTGTAGTGTACAGCTGATACTTTCTTAAGGATGTTTTTAACTGGAATATGTCTCCCTGTGGTTTAATAAACATGATGCATATTTCAATTAATAAAAAATTCCCAACATCAGTTTTGTGTTTTGTTGTTTGTTTGTTTTTTTCAGAATATGAATGGAGGTCAGGAGTTTACCTGAGCCCTCAGGTATGATTGTAAAAAGTGCTGAGTCATCCAGCGTCTGCTTCTTTTTTCTCATTAAATTCTCAACTGGGTTTTTTCTTTAAAACATAAAAAAACTTTATTTTATTGTATTATTGTGTCATACATAAACAATATGTCCGATCCCAAAACAGGCTTTCTAGACACCATTATTACTGTAATACAAAGAGACCAAAGATAGATATTTAATTATGATAATACTGAAAAAACAAACCATCCTGATGTTTAGGCTTTAGAGACAAATGTGGCCGGCTTATAAACATTGAAATTAAAACAATCATTGGATTCTGAGCGTACGATTAATCAAAGGAGTTCTGAACTCATCATAAAAAGGACAATACAATAAAAAAAGAGATTCATTCTCCACTTCTCCTAAATCACATCGTTCACACAGTACAGTCTATATAAGGAAGTTTCTCTGCTGTGAACAAAAGAGGTCTGGCTGATGGACCTCTTGTGTCCAGCCGGTGTGCTTTTAGTCTTTTATGACTCGTACGACTTTCTGTAAAGGAGGTCCTGGTTTCATTTCTGTGAAAAATGAGGTTTGCCTACGATTAACATGTCTGACTAACGCTTACAGCTTTATACATCAGTAACAGGTACTGATGTCCACCACACACTATAAGTCATGAAACATAGGGTTATAAATACATAGAATTGGATTCGATCATCAATCATTACACGTTGTGACTTTAAGGATATTCTGTGGTCTAGATTTGTTTTTTTTTTTCAACCTTATGAATTCAGAGAAAAGTTTTGGAAACTAAATCTTATGAAATAAAACTTTATCCAACCTGAGGACAATGGTTGTAGAGCACGTTGAAGAGTAAAGTATAGAAAGAGAGCAGGATGACGTAATCGATACCAAGGTGCCTCAACAGGTTAACAGTAGGAGAAGGATTATTCGTGTCTGTAGATATGTACCAGAATTTAAATATACTGTGGAGCTGCACATTTAATGTTACAGGAATAGTTACTAAATACGACCAATGTGGCTGAAGGAAAACTACAAGTAGGGCTGGGAAATATATCAAGTTTTTAAGATAGATCGATATATTTTCAAATAAGATCTAGGGTCAGACAACATGGTTAATATGGATATAGTTTATGTTGCATTAAAATAACATTACAGAGGTACCAGGTCACCTTTTTCTCATCTCACTGATGATGACTGACTGTCTGTCCCTCTTCACCCTGCTCCTCCTCTCTCTCTCTTTTATTGTATTTAAGGAACATTTTTATTTTATAATATTACTTTTAGTTTATTTTTACATGTGTTTTCACTGTTAATAAAATACATATCCATATATATCGAGTATCACCATTCAGCTAATCAATATCAAGATATGAGTTTTGGTCCATATCGCCCAGCCCTAACTACCAGTACTGTTAACTTGTTTTGTAGCCTCTATAGCTTCACCTTCTTTGTGTAATACAGGTGTGGCTCAGGGAATAGAGCAGGTTGTCCTTACTAAAATCGTCATGGTGATCGTCAAGCACCCTGCACAACAACATGTCGTCATCAATATGTGTCTCTGTGTGTTTAGACCTTATAAGCTGGGTTACACATTTGTCCCTTTTCTTTCTTTTTTTGGTCAGCAAAAATTAAGGAATTTCTTTTTGGGCTTTTTATGACTCTTTTATGATACGACATGTGAATCGAGTCGAAAACCAGGGAGGGAGAGAGAAGGGGCCGGGGGATTAGTGGTGGCAACAAGCCCATATTGAGCATTCAGTCACATTCATTTCTGAAGAGTTAATTTGGAAATGTATGTGTATGATTAAATGTACATTTTTAAAATGTATAAATATGAAAAATAAATCATATTAAAGGCTTTATATGCGGTAGATGTCGCCCTTGAGCACCAGCATGAAACCAAAACAACTTGCGCTGCATTGTTGTGTTAGCATGCTAATGCTAGCGATCTTTATTATGCTGGTATCTTCACACTGCATGTAAATTTACCTGAAATGAGCGTGATCTAGAAACACAGTTAAGCAGTGAGTACAGTATGTTATTCTTCTTTTCTCTAGTCCCTCAATAAACAACTTTTATACTCGAGGGGAGGAGTCAGCCGGCCGTCCCGGCGATGTAAACAAACTGAAGATAGGACTCTGAAAACTCTGAAAACATCACAGACAGTGGGACTCGGGTGTTACACCCATTGTAGACAGTCATGACTCACAGAGTTATTTTCAGAGAATTTTCTAGAGAATCAGTCGTATCCGTGCGTCATAATGGCAATTTATTAAAAACATTGGAACATTTCCAAGGAACAAGGTACAAACAGCCGTTGTGTGTCCCTCATGTTGATCTTCAGGAGATTATGAGGACCTCACGAGCATTAGATGAAGAGCCTAATTGTGTTTAACAATGGAAAAATATTTTGATCCCCCAAGGTATTGTTTTGTGTATCACATTTCCACGTGGGAAGACAAAAGCAACAACCTCATGGATTTCTGATTTGC
Organism: Labrus bergylta; assembly: GCF_963930695.1. NCBI lineage: Eukaryota > Metazoa > Chordata > Actinopteri > Labriformes > Labridae > Labrus > Labrus bergylta. Next base: position 5,630,971 of record NC_089200.1, read on the forward strand.
TGTTCAAACCGCTTCTTAAACCACACCCATCTACAGGACTCACAGGGCACCCATCCCAGACACATGTGCTGCTCTGCCCATCCTTTTCACATCTCACTTTTCAATTGGCTCAAGTCCCTCAAAACACAAAGGAATAGTTCTGGTTTTCCTGTAAACAGTATAGCTATCAGTTAAGACACTGTTGGGAATAGTTGCTATTCACAGGGAAACATGGACTATGACTCAGCCAAAGACGAGGTATTATTGACACAAAGAAATGGGATAGCTTCCCACCCGGTGTAGGAGTGTCTTAAAGCAACTTATGTAACATCACAATGTCGTAAAAATAAGTGAGGTTGTTTGATTTTTAACATTAATTCACCTCATTGGGACCTTGCATTCCCAACACTGTAAAAAAAAAAAAAAAACTTTAACTTAAAAAAGTTAATGTCCGGGCTGCCTTAAAATTTTAAGTTAACTGAACTTTAAAAGATAAGTTGACATAAATTTGTGATTATTCCAAAGAAATAAAATGTTCTAGTCAAATAAACTTGACATCAAGTCAGTTCTACTTAAATCTTTAAGTTAACAAAACTTTTGATCATGAAATTATCTAGTTAAGGCAAAATGGTCTTTCAATTTATTTTGAAAAAATAATAATAATAAAAAAATACTTTATCAAAAGTTGAATCCACCTAAAATATTGAGTAAAAATGAATTCATCAATTTAAATTAAATATGTATTTCTATTTTAGTCCACTTAAATCAGTTTATACATTTTTATTATCTATCTATCTAATCTATTTTATCATAGACACCAACCAACTTCAGTTCTTCAACCTTTAATAGCAGATCAGATCAAACAGCACATCTAAACATTTACAAATGTTTTGCTGCCTTGTTGGTAAAAACATTTCCAGCCAAGAATGTGCAAAAAAACTGTTTACCATTTATCGGTCACTTTTCTCAGCATTTTCAGATGCAATAAACGAATAAAATCAATAATTTACACATTCGATGAGGTGATCTTACTGTGGTAAAACAAACTTTTCAGAAAAGATCTGAGACTATGTCCAAATATTTCTTGGCAGCTTTCAGAAAACTCCCGACGTCACAGCTTTATGAAGAAGTCTTTTTCTCAGTCCATGGACCCAGTGGTGACCGCCGACATTCAATAGGTTCTTCTGTATGACCTTAAATGTATACTGTACTTCCTTTTGGTGGTCAATTGCATACAGCAGACCCATGAGCATAGCTACCATCTGCAAATAGTCCTTCATGCCATGCTGAAGGATCTGATTCTTCAGGACGACCTCCTCTTCTATTACCTGGAGGATGACGACGTTCATATCCTTTGTCAAGTCGTCCTCAGTGTCTGTAGATTTACAAAAGACAGAAAAAATATATATCGACAATCTCTTTTTCCATTTCTTACCAGTGTCGAGACGCCCTTCACCTTAGTGGGAGCAATGGAATCCATAACATTTGTAATTTTAGAATTGAAGTTATCTACCAACTCACTGACAGGGCAGCTGTGGAAGAGAAAACCTGGTTAAAGATTTCACTGGTGTTTTCAGTGATACACCGTTTTGTGATCACTTTTGTTTGAATACTTTTGTACACTGAGATAGTACTCTCAAATAAAACACAGGAGTGATCAGAGAGGGCAACATCTGAAACAACAACCTTGGAGATGTCCAAGCCCTTGGAGATGATTATGTCCAGAGTGTGCCCTCTGTTGTGTGTGGGCTCTGTCACGTGCTGAGTCAGCCCAAAGCTATCAAGAGTGTGAAACAGTTCTTTAGTCCCTCTGTGCTGGAGGCTGGGCGGCAGTAGCTCAGTCTGTAGGGACTTGGGTTGGGAACCAGAGGGTTGCCGGTTCAAGTACCAGAGCGGACCAAACATAGAAGTTGGTCTGGTAGCTGGAGAGGTGCCAGATCACCTCCTGAGCACTGCTGAGGTGCCCTTGAGCAAGGCACCAAAATCCCCTCCCCGCCATCAGCTCAGAGTGCCCACTGTGGGCAGCCCTGTCACTCTGACATCTCTCCCTTAGTGCATGTCCATAGGATCCTGTTTCTGCATGTGTGTGTGTATATACTTCAGCCTATGTGTGTGTTCATGACTTACAGAGTGTAAAAACTGAAATTTCAATAAAAGTATCTTTCTTAATCTTAAATCTTAATCTTATCAACATGGATGTTAAAATCACCAACAATAATAACACAGTCATAGTCAATACAGATCACAGACAGCAGTTCAGTGAAATCATTGAAAACGTTTGCACAGTATTTAGGTGGCCTGTAAATGACTGAAGGGCCACATATTCAAAAGAAGCAACATTTCCTAAAGATAATTGCTTTCATTGGAAGGAGTCATGAAACAAAACTGCAACTCCTCCTCCTCTCTTATGCACTCTGGCCTCGCTTACAAAACTGAAGTTGGGAGGAGTTGACTGCACTGTTATTTTGGTCTAACCAGGTTTCAGTTAAAAACATACAATAATAAACAATAATAAAATCATTATTTTGATGAGCCGCCGCAGCAGCAGGAAGAAAGAAGGAGCGAGAGATAAATGAGCTTAATATTTTTGTTTTATTTTTCAATCAAAAGCTGTTTAAAGAATCGAACAGCTTTTTAACACAAACTCTTCACTCTCCACAGCTTGTGTGATTCATTGTGGCCGTCAGCAGGTTTTCTCTTCTCCTCTTGCGGACTTGTTCTCGACCTCTTTGAATGAGAAGTTTCTTCTTCATGGGTCCTCTTCCTCTTCTTGGTGTTATTCAACGGGTTAAAGCTGGACCAGGCTTTTTCTTTGCAGCCGAACAGTTCTATAAAAGATATTTAAAAAGAAAAGATGTTTGGTTTAACTACAAACTAATAACTTTGTCTCTTAAAAATGACCATAATATCAAAGTGTTTGAGTGTGTGTGTGTTTGACGGTCTTCTTACGATTGATGCTGTTATTCAGTTCCTGCCGGAGGTTTACAATCCTCCTCTTTGAAGGAGAGCTCGGGCCTGATGTCGTGCACTGATCAGCATCGTCCCTCTTTCTTTTCTGCTGCTCTGACTTCTTCTGTTGCTTTGCTCCCCCGGTTGACTCCTTCTGCGATACTTCATGGGATTCATTCAACCTTTTCCTCTTCGAGTCGGCATGTGAGCTCCTGTCTCGATTGTAGCATTCTTTGAATCTTTAAAGCAACAGATCGACAATTAGTTAAGCTCACAACACAGCATGTTTGTTGAATCTTAACACAGCCTAAAAGTAGGAATTAAAAATGTTGTTTCAGCCTGCTGTAACTATTTTCCTCCTCCTCTTAGTTTGGTCAATGCCAGTGTTTTGTTAGCGAAGGCTTTACAACATAAAAGTATTTCCCAAAATGTCAAACTGTTCGTCAGGAACAGGAAATAATCAATTAAAGATGTTTTTTTTTTTTTTTAAATAAAAATGTACCTGTTGCCACACTTTGTATTATCTTCAAAGCCCCTCTCTCTCTTCTTTGACTGGCTGCATCCAGCAGGGCTAAGGGTGCTCTGTGGGCAGGTCTGCTCCCTGCCGCCCCTCGGCCTATCAGAGTGACCCTCCTCAGGACCCGTGTGGGGGGCGGGACCAGCCGTGCTGACGGAGCGCTCCTGAGCGACCTCCTGGCCTTCACCAGAGCTCACTTCCTTACAGATGTTCATCATCTCCACGCCTGATGTCACACTGGAAGGTGAACCAATCACTGAGTCAGACATCCTCATGTGTGTGTGTGTGTGTGTGTGTGTGTGTGTGTGTGTGTGTGTGTGTGTGTGTGTGTGTGTGTGTGTGTGTGTGTGTCAGCAGCACAGAGATAAAACACACAGAATCTAAACACACACTACTTACTATGGGCTGTGGTCAAAGGTGCCAACAAGGTGGCTCATAGTTATAAACGAGTGCTGAAGGATTCCCGATGGGGTTATTCTTTCAGCACAGTCCACCTTCAGAGTCTGTGTCAGCAGGTCGACAAAGATCGCCCGGTCGCACTCGTCAGCTCTGAGGTCTTCTCCGGAGAGATGAGGAGACACCTTGTACTGGATCACACAAAAAAACCAAACTGTTAGATGATCTGAAGAGTTTTGTTTTATGGCTTTAGTATGTAGTTAAGTGTCTTACCTTCATCAGGTCGCTCAGGCTGGTCAGCGTGCGCGGGTAAAGGTCAAATCTTTTCACCTCAAGTGTTGGCTGAAAAGAAGAAAAGGGAATTTTCAAGTTCATCCCAAATACAACGACTAACACAAAAATCCAAAAACACTAAAGCGGAATGAAAGTTAAACAATCAATACCTTAAATGTCCATATGGGGAGTCCAACTGATGGGCATCTCACAGAGTAAAAGTATTGTGCGTACACAGCAGAGTTCAGCGTGTGTTCAGCAGGCTGTCCAACGGTGTAGTAGATATGTTTCATCTGTGGACACAACACAGTGATGTGTTACACTTCTACAGCTTTTTTTTCTGAGAATCTGAGAATTTTCTTCAAGTGAGCGTGCAGAGAAATATGGGTCATCACTATCTAATTGGCGCCCAACTTTAGAAAATGTCACAGTTGGTTGAAATCAACTTTTTGTGTGTCTTTTGTGGAATATTAATACCATATCGTATTCGTCACAGCCAGGGAACAACGGGAAGTTCATCAACATTTCTGCAGCGATGCATCCCAGAGACCAGACGTCGATGGATTCATTGATTGCAGTTCCCAGCATGACCTCTGGAGCTCTGACACAAGTGCACACAGCAATGAGTGAAATCTATAGACCCCATTGTGCAGAGCTCTATTTACTCTGACACATCTGTCACATCTGTCCCAGACATACAGGTCGTGCTGTCAGTCACTCACCTGTACCATTTACTCTGCAGAGATGCACCTGCGCACACATCAGAACTTTTCAGAGCCATGCCGAAGTCGATGACTTTGACTCTTAGCGGCTGTCGTTCATGATCCACCATCATTATATTAGAAGGCTTTAAGTTAGCGTGAATGATCCCTGTTGTCTTCAGAAAGTCCAGAGCCGTCGCCAACTAAAATCACCAATAACATCGAGGTTAATATGGCTGTGTTCATTTGAACTCTTAAGACACACATTTATTGGTCTATGCTTTTATGGAAATTTGATTTAAACTTTTGGTCATATTTTAGTCTTTAGAATAACATATAGCCTGCATACAGGGAGACCAGTAAGGCTGCTGTAATGGGAATAAAGGAACTTTTTTTAAACTGAAAACATGGAAATGTGCTCCCAAAATAAATGTAAATGTAATTTGTTTCCAATTATTCAGTAAACATGAACAGAAAATGACATGCCATGGGGAAAAAAAGAAAATCAACAGAGGGATGTGCTTATGTTGAGTATTTTTTTAGTTTGTAATAAACATGCTGTTTAAAATGCTTTAGGACTGTTTTCTGACCCAGGACCAGCAGAAACTCAGACTGCTTTACAGACTGGTGCACATTGTGTGCTGTCTCTTCAGTCGATTTGATGTTCCTGTAACTCAAGTTGCTGCCATACTTTCCATCCACAGAGCACTTTGGTGGATGCACCAGTGGGATTTGTAGTTTTTTTATTTGTGAGCACTCTTGTAACATTTACAGACAGTTACATGAACATGTAAACACATTTCTCTCTGATAGTTTTTGTGATATCTCACACAAACACTGATGGATGATGACTGCAGAAGCTTCTCCACATGAAAATAATGCACCTCTCCATCACCTCTAATCTTTAGTGACACTCTTATCTAGCATTTGACTTTTTCAACATCCTGATCAACACTTGCAGATTGAGAAAAAATATGTTGTTTATGGAAGGAACATCTGAAACCTTGACAAAACTGTAACACACACATTCAGTAAAACAGAACACTTTTTCATCAGATGTTGTGTTTTAGCTTTTGTTCAACAAAAACGAACCTGCTGCACAATGGGACGGATCTCCATCAAACTAAGAGGCTGACGACGTCTCTTGTGCAAAAATTGACAGAGATCGACGTCCAGTTTTTCAAACACCACACAGAATTGATCCCTGAAGGTGAATGACTCGTTGCATCTGACAATGTTGAATTTGTCAGCCTGGAGATCTTTCAGCATTTGAAGGATGACCACCTGTGGAGAATATGAGCGGTTAAGAGACAGATCCTGAAAGTGAATTCATCAAGTTTTGATTACACGGGGGAAACTTTGACAGAATCAGTGTTGCACCTCTCTCTTTGCCTGCTTGGTGTGCCTCCATGTTTTCAGGACTTTTAAAGCCACTTGGTTGTTGGTGGCTGTGTTCCTGCATTGGACAAAATCCCCGAAGGAGCCGCTCTTCAAGAGGGCCTGAACCTCGTACTGTGAGGAAGAGGAGGAGATGCAGTGTGCTACTACCACCTGGAACTTCATGATGGAAGCCATGGTGGTTCAGGAGTTTGTGGGCGATTTCTCACACCTGAGAGGAGAGCAGAGAAGAAGGGATTTAGATAAAGTCTCCACGCTCAGGGCCTGATAGCAGATAAAGCAAAAAGTTGATGTGTAAGCTTGAGATTCATCAGGTTTTGCCAGAACATACAACTAGTTTCATCGACTTTATAATGATCTCGTACTGTATGATGTAGCCTATTTATGACTATTTAATTATAAATCTGAAAATATGCATATTGATTTTTAAAAATGAATTGGTGGCTTAACATAAAATAGATGAGTCACAAAATAATATCAGATTTTTAGGCCCTTTTAATCCCACTGATTTTTTTCCCCATATTTTCATGAATTCATGTTCACACATCCTGCTAAATGAATCATATACTCAAAGAAAGCTTAATTTCATAGGTTTTATTATTTTCAGAAGAAAACTTATATAGTATAAACTGAAAAAATTAACAAGGATTTGACTGATTTGTCAAAGTATCTGCTCATCATGTTACTAAAAACAATACATCATTTCATCTGTTTCACGTCTTTTTTCACAGTTTCAACGATTTTACTTCTAAAACAAGTTCTGAAACTAGAAAATGTGATTTTATAATCATCTCAACAAGACTTTCTTGAAACATTTTGTGGCATTTCTCTTACATTATATTTCTCTTACATTAAACAACTTACATTCAGTGATTTTAATCAACTTACCAGACTTTCAAAGGTGACAGCGATGAGTCAGGTTGATTTTCAGTGTAAACGTAAAAAGACAAAATGTTTTGAGGTTGTTTTAAAACGTTGTTCTGAGGTTGTATTTTGAGGTTATCCAGCCAGCAGAGTTGGTTGAAATGAAGTAAATGTTGAAGCAGAGGTCTTAAGAGAACTCTCCTCATTGTGACGGAGTTCTGCTCCATCGTTGTGACGTCACAGAAAAGAACAGAACCTTCAGCAGCTGATAGAACTGTTTTATTTTGAAATTAAAATAGGCCTATGTGATATATTTAAAAAAAATAAAAACATACATACATTACATATAAGTGATTTTAAACAGCTTCATTTCCTGTTTAATGGGATAAAAAAAACAATCTCCAATGCCAACATAAGATCTTAAAGGAAACAAACCATGCTGCAAAATTACAGCCAATTAAGAAATATGAAAGCTGCTTCACTTCTGTGTTGTGCTGCTAAAAAGAAAGACACCATGCCACCAGGATTTCTTTATGATAGACTATTATCAAATATGATAAACACACAGTGAAACAGAACCTCCTTTTTATTTCAGTGCCCATTCCAGCGTTAGTAAAAATAAACATATAACACAAGTTTTGTGTTTGGTTAGCTAGAGGCAATCGCTCTGACACATTTTCACTCATTTAAATTTTCATTTATTGTCAATTCATGCAAATCAAAAGGCTGTTGACAAGTTTGGACAAATGTTACACATATATCATTGTGGAAAAATTAAAAAAGTCATTCATAATGTCAAATTTAGACGAATATCATACATCTAACATGTCTTTTAATGAACTATTTGCTGGTAGAGTCTGCATTGAAGATAATTTGCATGTCACAGTGATTTATGAAAACTAAATTGAAAAGTGGTTAAATTGATTGAAATCAGACGTCTAACTTATTTCATTTTTATTTTCATTACAATAACTGCAATTTAATGTGAGGGTTATGCACTGCAGCTGTGGCTCAGTTGGTAGAGTCGGCCAGGTCTCTTAATCAGAAGGTTGGTTCGATCCCCAGCTCCTCCTGCAGCTACATGTCTGATGTGTCCGAGTTGCTCCCGCTGCTTCATCTGCGATGCTGTGAATGAGTATGAATGGATTAGTTACTTCCACTTTACATAGCAACCTCTGCCATCAGCGTGTGAATGTCTGTGAATGTGTAGGTGTGACCTGCGGTGTAAAAGTGCTTTGAGTAGTCAGAAAAGCGCTATACAAGCTCAAGTCCATTAACCATTTACTGACTCCCACTGAAATTATTTTGAGTATTTTTCCGTTGTGAAAGAAACGTGACCCAGTTTCTTATATGAAAGTATTACTCTGCACTGTTTTGCTTCATTAAAATTCAACTACAACTTTTAGAAAACATTCCTCTTTTTATTTTGTAATTTATTTTTTTCCATGAAATGAAAAGGGAGAGACCCCCCCATCCAGAAGAAATAACACACATAGATAGCAGCACCATTAAAAATAATTAGGCTAATACAAATCCTATTTACACTCTAATGTCATATAATTACACATACAGTCACTCAGTCTAGTTTTCTACACATTTATAAATATTTTTTTTAACGCATTAAGTTACCCACTTCATCTTCAACAGGACTGTAAAATTATCTGAATGCTATGTACCTGGCCAAATCTGTTTGCACTGTATTCACACTTAAGAGGATCATTTTTCAGACAGCAATGTGACTTATTGATAAATGTGGCGGAGGTTGCATCATGAAACCTTTATGACCTGTAACAGTGTCTACCTCAGAACAATATCACCGCCACATGAAAACACGATGAAATATCAAGGTGTTCACATCCCTTCTCCTTATTCACCGCGCTTAAAATTGCTGCATTGTTTAAGCGGGGGCAGCTCGAGTTTCCTGGCATGTTTATAACCCGTATCCACTTTCATGTTGACTTCCTTTTTTTTTCTAATACACGATGAAGACCGAGGACGTGATAGCCCTTTATTCTCAAGTGATAAAGATCCTCTCCGGCCCGGCATGTAGTCCACGGAAAGCCAGTTTAAGGATTAGTATATCTTCCAGCAGAGGAGCGTCATTTTTCATCCAGTGTGTTATCAACCCTTAAAAAAACAGTTTAGCAGAGGAGTGAGTTAGTAACTCTTCCAGTTTGATGGAGTCCCAATTCCCAAGTTTGCATTCTTGACTTGGGTTTCAGTTGCACTTGTCTCCTTTGCCTGGACGGCCCCTCCCAGGCCTTTATCTCTCAGCTTCAGGTCATTCACTGTGTTCTCGTGTATTGTTCCAGAAGAGAAAAAGAGCAGTTAACACAGAGAGATGGCCAAGTGTGAAGTACAGTGAGCCTCCAGAGTTATATGGTAGATGTCAAATTGATCATGAGGGGGGGGTGGAAGGATGGAGGGATAAAAGAAAATGTGGATGTGCAGACAAAGAGACAATAAAAATGATGTGTTATATAGATGCAGTGTTGTACACTCCATGGTATGGCTTGTGTTGATGCTATAAGTGATAGCTTGTGTCTTTGAAGGAGGACTAGTTGTGTTAGTAGGTCAGGAGAGTTCAAGCTTCATAAAAACAATGACCTGGGAACACAAACGTTACGACACTTCTGCAATACGATCGATGTTGGTCAGGCAACATGACAGAGATGGGAAGAAATACCTTTCTAGTATTAATTTATAACCACATATTTCATATTTTCTTTTACTTTTTATTTGTTACAGGTTTTCTTTTAACAGCCTATACTTAATATTAGGTATTAATACTTTTGAAGAGATCTCCTCTACATTTTTGCATGACAAAAACACTCAGTGGAAGAGTCTTAAGTCTACACTTTTTCACTTTTAAATCAGTGAAGACACGAGTACCTCTACTTTTACCAATCCTTATTTTTCACCCAAGTGTCTGTACTTCCGGAGTCCTAGTTCAGTTAGAGCGAAAGGTTGTGTTCTTGCTTCAATTGTACTTTTGGTCCCCCGTAGTGCATGAAATCCTCTCTTCTCAACATATTTTCTGTCTAACTTCAGTGTTCTACCGAACTAAGATCAAGGCCAAAATGATTATCATTTGGAAGGATGAGGACCCGAAAAGTTACATGTGATGCCCCATTAAATTATTTTGTACATGGGGAAAATGCAAATTGCTTTTGAAGTCTTTATTGATATTGTTGTGAAGAGATGGCAAAGTCAAGTGACATTCAAATGAATGAAGGCAAAATGAGCATATTTTTTACAACCCAAAATTATATATTCTTTTTGACCTCTCAAATCTAGTGTGTAAAAACATATCCAAAAGGTAACTGAATTCTTGTATTTCACATTCTTTTAAAGATATTTGAATACAGAAGTGTCATGAAAGTGTATTTTATTCCTGTTGCATTCATAACTGTGCTGTATTTATACCTGAACTGTTTTCTTTTTCTTCCCCTTTTTATCTTTATCTCTGTTTTTTCTAAAAGCCTTCCGTGGACAGGTGTCGCAAATTAGCATTTTGCTATAAACACTAAGAGCAGTGCATCTGGAACTTGTGCATGGTTAAATGTTACAGCACCAATGTGACTGTATGTCCATGTTAAATAAAGAAACAAATCAATTTAAAGTAAATATGTCTGTGTTATGTCACTTTTTATGACAGCATCATTAAGTAAGACAGATGAGTCAGGTGTGGAGCTGATATAAAAGAATAAGAATGTAAGCAACAGGAAGCATTCCAGGACCCCAAAACCTTTATTTAAAAGCATAAAGTAAACAACTAAACGATAACTAAGACTATTGGGGATCTCAGGGAAAAAGTATTATTAAACCACCAAACAAATTAGACGACTGTGTGAAAACAAACAAAGACAAGACATGTTCAGGGGTCAGAAATAAGAGCAGAGCAGAAACCCAGACTGATCCGATATGGGACCAAAATTCCTTTATGGAGGTTATGCAAATGGCAATGTGTGAGAAAACTGTGTGATTGTGTATGTGGGTTCGTGAGAGAAGGAGAGAGATAGAAGAGACGATGAAAAGGACCTTCTTTTCATCAATGACTTCAGATTAATTCACAGAATTCTCCTCGATCCATCCCGCCCTCCATCCCTCCCTCTTACCTGCCTCAGGCACTTGGTGGGACCGCCTGGCCCCATTTGGGGAATACTGATTGGTTCCCACGCAGGCTGGACTAAAGCTCAAAAGAATCCAGAACACCTTTTGTATTTGGCACCCTTGTATACCAAACCAATTGTAATCCCTCACAGTCAATGTCAAAGATGGGATTGTTAGGAGCTATAGGCTTTTCTTTAGCACTGGTATCTCTAACTCAGGTAAATATGAATATTTATTTTAAAAACCTGTAAAACTCAACAACATGGATACAATTAGGTTTATTTACTGTAATTGATTTAATATTGTTTGTTATTTACAGATATCTACCTGTAATGCAAACGGTAAGTTAAAGAAGAAATTAAGTCTAATTATGATTTTAGACACAAATCTGTCTGGAATTAAAAATATTTATTTTTTAATATAATAACTATTGAAACTCGGGATAGACCTCGTGAAGCTAAATATTAAACTCTAAAACACTTATCACTGCTTTTATTAAAATTAAATTAAATAATGACAACAAACTGAAACGTTCAATTATGAAGAAAAAAAAGTTCAATTTCCTGAATTTCCTGTTTCCGGTTTTAACCTACATCCATCTCTCTCAGGGTGCAACATTTTGTCAGCGCAAGCCGGGAGCTCCTCGTCGATTGTGGTAGAATGGGAAAGATATATAGGGGCAACATACTACTTTTTGGACCTGCGGGTGAAGAACAGCACAGCCTTTGCACCGGTTGTGGTGACGGTGCCAGCGACCTCGACCCGAAGGGTCGTCATGGGTCTGAGACCAGGAACGGAGTACGATGTGGTCCTCAAAGTCTTTCAGTTCTACTATGTGGTGTGTACGGATACAGATGAGGCACGAACAGGTAAAAAGAAGAGCGTCACCTAGAATAGTTGTGATGCATCTCCATGCCATTCACCTTCGTGGATCAAATGTGAACATGTTTTAAAACATTGATGAAGCTAAAATTATATGTATTACACCATGTTTTTTTTTTTTAAATGGCTGTTATAAAATGAAATTGTAAACGAGTTTTCGAATGGAAATGTATTCATAACATGAGCTGTATTAACTTGTAGTCCATCCAGACTGCGTCTTTACGCACGAAGACGTGCCATTACGCACGAACTAACGCAGCTATGCAGCATCCTTGACGCTTCGTTCTCCCTGCTCTACCCCTCCATAGTACCCGATGCATCGCAGATAGTAGTCTGGCGGGCAATCTCGAGTACTTCCATCATGGTACAATGGACAAAAGTACCCTCGGCTGAGCACTATCAGCTGATGGTGATCTCTCAAGGAACCGGACAAGTGTGGAACCAAACCTACACCAACCAATCCGCTGTGGTGGGAAACCTGCAGCCCTCCACCAACTTTGACTGCTACATCACCACAGTAAACAACGCCGGGATGGGGAGCAAAAGCAAAGTTCGGACCATCACGACCTGTGAGTGAATACTTAAGTCCTTTATGTAAAATGTGGCTCAACATACGAATGTATTATTAAATATGAAATTTCATGATTTCATTTCATTTCATGATTAAATATGAAATTTCATGATAGTATCAGCTACATAAAGTGCCAAAAATATTCATGTTGTTGGAGGGATTTGCTACAGATATAAAATTTTCCTTAAGATATTTGTCTTAATGTCAGTCTTGAATTCAGTTTGTGCTACAGGCTACAGTAAATACAGATGTTTACCCTCAAATGGTAGAAGTTTTCCTGAAAGGGAATCATAATCTGTATTACAAACAAACCATATTTCAGTAGATCCTTATATCGAAAAGTTACAGTACATCCCTTCATAAAGTGTTTTAAAACAACTCTCAAAGCTTCTCTTATCTCACGTCTTTCTTTCCATCTCATAACAGCAAGGGGAACTAAGTTTGTGTTTAAAACGGTCTGAAAAAGAAGATGATATATACAAAAACAAAGTAGTATTGTCCAAGTTATCCTTGTCACTTCAGCGTGACAGTAATGCCTTATAAACTGAATTGTATTATGGAAAAAAAACAGTTTCAGATGCATTCAGAGATCCAAACATCTCATATAAAGAAGAAACTTCTAGTAAACAAGAAAATATGTATTTTTTGTCTATGTTTAATCGACAGGTCAACATAGTTGCACAATATGAGTTTATAAACTGAGAAGTGAAAGTATTAAATTCTTGAGATTGAAGAGGCTTATTTTAGTGATATTTATGTAATATACTGAATGATTTATCCTCTAACTGAGTCTTTATGTCTGTCTGCAGTGGTGAATCCTCCGCCGGGCGTCACAGCGTCACAGACCGGCCTTGGCACGGCGAGGGTAACATGGCAGCCAGTAGAAGACGTTCTGCTGTACCGAGTTGCTCTCCAAGACATTGATGAACCCAACAGCCCGCCGTCTGTGTACAACGTCACAGACACCAAGCTCGATGTTCAAGGCATCCTCCCATGCTCCACCTATCTCATATCCGTGTCCTCTTTTAACAAGTTCCTGGTGCCGAGCGAGCCCACAGACTACACGTACACCACCAACAGTGAGTCGCCACAGCCAAACTAATATCAATAACTCGTTGATTAGGATCTAGGTCAGCTTTTCTCTCTGAGGCGTTCCTTTCAGACATGCAGAATGTGATCCTCAGGGGGAAAATGATTCAGGTGCCCTGACAACCTACTTGTGGGTCTGTCACATAAACATGCACCATCTTAGGTTGATACCTTTAAAACCAAACTGAATCTTCTTTGTAGCTAGATTCAACCATATTTTGTTGAGACACTTTTGTGCCATCCACTAGTTTACATTAGACAGTCTCTAACAGCAGCAAGGCCTTCAGGGTCCACAGATCTCTCAAGGAAGTTATATAGTATATTATCATTTAGCTGAGTCACATTTAAATTAAATAAGATTGGGCCTAAAACTGAACCTTGCGGTACACCACCGGTAATGTAAGTGGTGGAACATGAGTAATAATTAGTACCAAATGGAGATAATGAGTGCTAAGCAGATTAATCTGTCACTCTGCAAAAAGAATTGTTGTTGTAGTTGTTCAACTTAATAACAGTGAGTGATCATACCAGCAGTTTTTCTTTCTGACATAGTGTTAGTATAAAGTCCGTCTACAACTTTTGGCTCTCCAAGTTTTTATGTACCCTAACAAAAAAAAAAGACAATTCTCCTTTGTACTTTATTTCCTGCAGAGCTGACTCCAGTTTCGTCAGTGTCAGTGGACTACACCTGCACCAGTAACTCTGCAGAGGTGCACTGGACGACTGTGTTTGGCGCCGACTCCTACAAAGCGATAGCAGTGGGCGAAAACGGCACCGAGCTGATGTGCACCAGCCAGGGAACCAGCTGCCAGATAAACGCACTGAGCTGTGGCCAGAGCTACGTGGTGCATGTAACACCAACATCAGAGAGCTGCACGAACATGATGAACACCACCACGGCCACTTTCCAGACAGGTGAGACACGTTGTGCAGATTTTGTGCAAGCTGTGTAGATTGGGCTTGAGTCTCACTGTCTACTGCTGCTGGTAATTTGTCTTTAACACCAACCAGCACTTCACAAGGTTTATTTACCTAATAGTATACCACGGTTTTCTTTAAATGGAGGATTCTTTAAATGTTGTCTAGAAGCGGCATCGCTAGCCTGGTCCGTGTTGCAGTGTAGGCGAAGCAACCGCTTGCAAAACACTATGAATGGGGGTGAACTTCCAGGTCGTCTGTAGTTGGTGATTGTGGCGGCAGCAATTGCAATCTGGTATATTAGTTGCACTGGTAAATAGGACGTAGCCCACATTTTAGATGGAATAAAAGGTCTCAAAAGTCTGTCTTATACAAAAAAATCAACATATTATTTACTGCCATTTATCTTTGAATTTTGTATAGCCATCAAATGAACTGCAATTGAAAGACACACTGGGAGCAAAACCTTTTGCACTGGCCAATAGCACAGATAGTATATATGATGAACAATGCATAACCCCAATACATCTTGGATCAGTTTTTCCAAAACTATACAAGTTCAAATTCAGAACCAAATTGTTGTTTGTTCAGTTGAGGGTCCAATATTTGAAAGTGTTTATCCATGGCATGTTCAAGACTTCCAAACAAGATTATGGAAATTAAACCAGTTATCATGCTGTCAAACAGACTGGGACCAAACATAGAAACATTACATTCAAATCCAGAAAGTTGTAAAAGAAATTGTAGTTGTCACATGAATAAGAAAATGGTAAATATAACCAGCAGAGGTAGATACCCTGAAAACTCTTTAAAAGGTCCCAAATTCCCATAGTGCAACTCTATAGCTTTTTCATTAACAACCCCCCCCCCCATTGCCTAACATCTTTTAAACTCCTTGTTGTTTGTAGCTTTCTGTTTTTTTTAAATGTCCGTCACTCTGAATCATCAAGGTTATTTTTTAGACTTTGAAAGCACCTCCAGAGCCAATTGGGAAGGTGCTCCTAACTCAACAGAGCATCTTGCGCAGATTAAACCCAAGATGCATTGCACTTCCTCTTTTTTGGAGAACTGCATAGGCAAAAAAAAAAAATAGTAAACTGCTGCATCTCTTATTTGGTTGCTGGGACACCACTAAGGTTGCTGCGGTAACCACAAAAATTGATCACCTCGGTATAAACAATCCAAAAGCGGAGAATGGAGGCAACCGTCAAACCGCACATGAAGTCACCTCACCCCACCCCATGTTCAGAAGGAAACAATGGCAACTAGTACCTAAACTGAATGCTACTTTTCCCCTTAGGGAACATTTTCTCTTTCAGCCAAATGAAAAAAGAGAACCGGATCATTTTGATGAGGCAATTTATTAAATCTGAGCCAAAAAGATCCCTGCGAAACTAGGAAACACATCCTGGATCGCTGCGGTTAAAATTCTTTCACCCTGACACCCCTAGCCACCACTCAATTTCATGTCAACTGGCTTTAAATAAATCTAACTCGACAATCAAAATCACTCATGACATCAGCATCATTCATCTCTGTGTTGTCAAGATTTAAGAGCATTCTTGCCAAAACTTGAGGCGCATCTATAGGGTGTATTAGCAGTGAATGAAATGCTAACTCTTGATGAGGATTCATTTCTAAAATAAACAGAAAAGACACCTTAATGCAAAAAAATGCATCCTGGTTGACCAGTGCCTAACCCTTTAATGTTAAATTATAGAAGACTTCCCTTTTAAATAAGACCCCATGGAAGGATTTCTGTTTGTGTTGTACAATGACACGCAATGGTTAATTTACACTGGAAGGTTTTTTATTTGAGGTTTATCTTCAAATTGATCTCTTGGCTCACACAGAATCAGGCCTGTGATTCTTTTTAAAACCAAAATGCCAACTAGAAAGAGACGTGAATTAATGCTTAATACTGGTGGATCAATGCCAGTTAACCAAGGTTTTAGCAACAACCCGGTGGTGAAATGAACTTCCAAACTCCAATTGATCTGCAGAGTCCCTCTGCACCTTTAAGAAAAAGCTAAAGACCCAGCTCTTTCATGAATACCTACTAACTTAATGGTGATGGTCTCCATATCATTGATGGTGATGATGGTAATGACGATGGTTTCTGTTTGATAACGACGACTTATAAGATGGTTTCTATACTGATTAGAGCTCTCAAGAACTGCCCTCCATGTTGTGCTTTGCCTCTGGTCACTTCCTGTCAGCACCTGTGTGTCCAATCAGACTCAAAGCTGATCGTTTGCTCTTACTGACATTGTTCCCTTTTTTTCTAGATCCTTACTTGTGTTGTTCTTACTCTCTGATGTACGTCGCTTTGGATAAAACAGTCTGCTAAGTGAATTGTAGAATTGTGTTGTACAGTAAGTCTGAAAAAAATCAACTTGGTCGAAGGTCTGAATGGAAAACTCATACCGAACCATTTTTCTAAACAAAGGTCCAAACTGGATTATAAATTTAACAAAGAGAACAGACCACCAGTTTATCCGTGCCCATCACCTGACAGAGTTGGTTCCATGTCTGTTTAGATGTTTGCCTTTTACAACTCCACCCTGCACATCTATTTAACCGAGGCAGATAATCCTTTCATCTCATGTGTCACCCTATTCTCTTGAAGACTTTGGTTGAGATTTTCTGTCCAACCCAAATCCCTGGGGGACACCTTGGCTGACGTGACTTGGATGATTCTGAATATGACTTTATGACAAGTTTTTCTTTCATGTCAAGTGTATAACCATTTAATACTTCAGGGAACACATTAAAACACCCAATCTTGTGACATAACACCTTTTTGACAAAGCCTTAAGGTGTAATAAAAAGCTACCTGTGTCATTTTCACGTTGTTTTGATTCTGCCTTGTAATAATACAGCTGTTATCGGCCTTGAATGGCCTTCGATGGCTATTATTTAGTACTGATAGCTTTTCTGATTTTCTTTCATATCACTCTAAAATGAGAATTACTTTCAAGATGACACGGTGATTGTACTCCCAACATAATATTTTGTTTCTCTAAAGATCATTTAGTAATCATTTTTTAAAGACAGAGGCATAATTTAGTCTTTGCAAATCTTCTGTAGGCTAAAGTTTACTTTTTCTAAAACCTTGAATCTCTTTGTTTGTACATCAGGATAAGAATTAGAGAAGGTCATATCAGAAGTCATTTGGGGATAGCTGTTTTTCAACTCTGTTTGGTTCGGTTTTGAAATACAGTGCATCACTAGGTGTCTACCTTTAAAAAAACTGGGTCTCCTATTGAGCTCCTCTGTCTCTATCATATTGTGTTGTGTTCAGGCTGCTAAGAATAAGCCTGTGTTTGTGCTTAACCTGAAACCTCGCACAGTGAAAAGCAACACTGGAGTGTAATCTTGGGTATCAGGGCGTTTTAACCTGAAAAGGGATTTGAGATCACTGCCCTTTGATGTTGATATTTAACTCCATGTTGAAAGCCTCTCTTGTCGTTTAACATGCCATCTATCTATCTATCTATCTATCTATCTATCTATCTATCTATCTGTCTGTTGAATCTAGCTAGCTAATTAACGCTCCTAATTAGCGCCCCCTGTGGACACAGCGGTATCTTGTTGTTGATGGTCCACTTGTGAAACTTATAAGGAGGAATAGGAGTTACTTCAGTCGCTTTTGTGGCCACCTAAGAGCTCCTCACAGGAGCTTTAAATTGACTAGCTAGGTAGGTAACTAGCTTTGATGGGATTGCTGCTATAGAGGGCATTAAATGAAACTTGCTAAAATAAACAATTATTCATTGTCTATGTTTTTCAGTTCCTTGTCCTCCTAAGAACCTGGATTTGGTTCGAGATTGTGCCAGTGAAGTCATCATTTTTTCCTGGGAGCACACAAACAACACGGACCACTACATGGCCAAGGCCGTGGACTCTCAGGTAGGCCTACAACATTTAGGACTAAATGTTTGCAGTGTGAAATTATCTACAGAAAACATCAACAATCTTTTTGCTGATCATTTGATGAACAAAACGTTGGTACCACTTGCTTGCCTGTAGTAAATGTAATAGCCTACTTCAGCTAGTAAACATCCTAACCCTAACCCGAATTTGTCTGAATGATTGGGGGACTTGCTCCGTGCAATTGAAGCATGACCTTGCAGATTCCCAGAGACACATGTTTTAGGTTTTTTGCTGAACTTGACAGTCAGATCGCTCAATATAGCTTCATCTTATATTTATTATATTTTACATACTTATTTGGAGTGGTTGTGATTTAGTGTTCATATTCATTTTTTTTTAAATGTCTTTATTTCCCAGGGAGGGGTCCAGGAGTGTCTGACTGAAGACAACTCCTGTTATTTCACACACACAGTCTGTGGACGTCACTATTCCTTCACAGTTTACGCCATCAAAGGGCAGTGCAGAAGCCAGATAAGCTCGACAGTTGACATCCGCACAGGTATGACACCTTGCAGTAGATAAACACTGATGCATATAACTTTGTTTAAGAAAAACATCATTTTATGTAACTTATAAACTTCCCCTTTTCTAATATTCTGGTTTGATAAAACGTTTGTATTCAAAGAATAGGATGTGAGATGGAGAAATCTGTAATCAGATTTGATTTCAGTTTTAACCAACGATCATTGGTTTCATTTTTAAAAATTATTTAACATCCATAATTTGAAGTTCAGAGATTGCTCGTGCGTAGCTGTATTTATCTCTGATACAAGTATTCAATATTAATGAGCACCCTCTGGTCAAAGCTCTGATCCAGCTGCTTAATATCAACCCTGACAATAACACACATTTCTGTCCTCTTCTACAATTCTGTTTTACTCCCCTTCTTGCTTACGATGTTTAATCATTACTCATATTAAGAGCAAGTCAAAATGTTAAAAGATAATAAGATGCATCGGGTCCCTTTTCCTGTTCCCAGCGCCCTGTATTCCTCAGAACCTGCGGACCGCAGCAGACTGCAGTGCAGACGTTCTGCTCAGTGTGTGGGACCTGGCTGAGGGGGCGCTCCGATACACTGTGGAGGCCTATGGCAACAGGGGAACCAACAGCCAGTACAACTGCAGCTCTATGTCCAACAGCTGCGCCATACAAGGCTTACATTGTGGAGAGTACCTGAGCGTCTACATCACAGCTTTCGATGACGAATGTGCCAGCCCGAGGACGCTGGGGCCTGTGGCTGAGACAAGTGAGAAGAACCTATCACTACTTTATAATATGGTGTTAAAAGCAGAGTACTTCTTTTTCATAACATGTGAGCATTTAAGTTAATATTTGAATGCACCTGCCTGGAAGAACAGTACTGTACAGACAGAAGTATCATCATTAAACCTTTGACCTATGAACAAGTAATCATCTTTAGTTTTAGGTTTATATCGCATTAAAGACAAAAGAGTTCGAGGTATCAATCAACTAAAGTTGAGAAAGTGGTCTCAAATCAGCTTCTAAATTATTTATCACTAAATAAGCTATTTGAGCCATTTCAGTCTGCTTTTCGGGAATGATTTGCTACTATCTTTAGATTCAGACTCAACCAGTGTTTTATATTATTGGCACAGGGTTCCACAGGGGTCTGTACTGGGCCCATTGCTGTTTTCACTTTACCTATCCCCACTGGTTCAGATATTGCGTTCTTTTGGGATTGCTTTTCATTGTAATGCCGACGATTTGCAGCTGTACATGCCATTAGGTGTAGGAAGTAAGTACGATACAGCTAAACTTGAGGCCTGTCTTGCAGCTGTTAAGAGCTGGACATGAGGCAGACTTGTTCTGTTGAGATTTTTAAGCAAAGTTAAAGACCCATCTGTTTACTGTTGAGTATGAGTCATGATTTTCTCTGTATGTTTTTCCTGTATTTTAACTGTATTGCTTTGTACAGCACTTGGATTTAAAGCGCTTTAAATTATTATTATTATTATTATTATTATTATTAATAATAATAATAATCAGTTATAATAGTGGTTTTCGGTGTCATCCTCTGGATAGAATGGAAACCTCGACTCTAATCACAAGCAGCTGTGAGAAAGTTTCAAGATAAAATTCAACTTCATGTTGATTTCCCTCCTTCCTCTAGTCCCCTGCGCTCCTCAGAATGTAACAGCGGTGAAGGAGTGTGGAGCCGACGCCATCACAGTGACCTGGATTGGTAGCAGTGCGATTTTCTACGTGGCCTCCGCCAAGGACAGCGACGGCAACATTCACAGCTGCAACTCCTTTGACATGATGTGTAAGATCGAAGGCCTGCAGTGCGGCACCAACTACACGGCTAACGTCATCGCCACCAACTTAATCTGCAACAGCACTGAGAGCGAGACGGTCGCCATAGAGACAGGTACTCGGCTTGATTTTGGGTTATTTCATTGTGTCTTGTTAGTTATGTGGGGACATGACGCGTCAATCTGAATTCTCAAATTGCATCTTGAATCTATTATATATTGAATTAGTTAACATTAGACAATAACTAAATAATATGTTGATGTCTTTGAGTTAACTGTTTTTTTACCTTCCAGCCGCTTGCCCACCGGATCAGGTCACCGCCTCTCTGGACTGTGCAGCCAATGAGGCTCTGGTATCGTGGAACGGCCAGCCCAGAATCAACTCCTACACCGCCACCATCGTGGATGAACAGCAACGACTTCTTAGCTGCAGCTCGACCAACACCAGCTGCAGGATACCTGACCTAAAATGTGGCCAGCTGTACACGGTCACTGTCGGCTACCACGACGGCATATGTCCCAGCATGCCCTCTGAGGCCATCTACATGGAGTCTGGTGCGAAAAAACCCTGTGACTCTGTCCTGCTTTTTTACATTACAAAAAGAACATATGTTGTTAAGCCATAAAATATAGCCCCACCCATCCGTACACATTTTTTATGAAATATTCTTTTTTTAGTTTTTGATCAATCAGACCTGTGAGATTCACTGTTTGTATAATTTGCTAACCTAACAAAGCAGTACAACATTATAACAGGCTTTACTTCCTCTCCTCTCTCTCTCGGTCCAGTTCCTTGCGGACCCAGTGCGAAGGCCGACTTAGACTGTCGGTCAGGAGAACTGACCATCGGCTGGAACGCGTCGAGTAAAGCAGAAGGCTATATGACTGAAATCACAAGTAGCGTCAAGAAAATGACCTACAACACCACAGAGCACGTGTTGAAGGTGGACACGCTGGAGTGTGGACTGGATTACACGGTGAAAGTGATGTCCTTTAACAGCACGTGTGTCAGCCATCCCTCGGTACTTCCTGTCGGGAAAGGTGAGGGAGAACTGTGACTAATTTAGCACAGAACGTGTTAGCTATGTGTCAGATAGGTCGGAAAAGATGCATATTTTCTCTGATGCTGTATAGCAGCGTTTCCCAAACTTAAGATTGCCGTGGCCCGTTTTGAAATACAAAATTACTCCGGGGCCCATTATACATTTTCTTTTATGACTACAGCTATAACTTTCAGTTAGGGTAAATTATTGGACATTACATCATGATATTATGACAAGCAGACACAAAAGTTTACTAAACATTATGTCCATGAATAGTCATGACACGCCTTACTAATCACTTAAAGTGTTGACTCATGGTGAATCATCATTATTGTGATATTTCTTTGATTTTTAAAATTGGTCGAGGGCCTCCTGCATTACCCACACGGCCCACCAGGGGGACACGGCCCACACTTTTGGAAGCACTGCTGTATAGCATTCTTATTTAAGATGATTACCGATCAGGTTTTTCTCTCCCTCAGCTCCATGTGTCCCCACTAATGTGACGGCAGACAGAATCTGTGGCCAGAGTTTTGTAGAAGTAACTTGGCAAGCGAGCATGGGCGCTCTTTCCTACCAAGCTGCCGCGGTCGACCAGAATGGGCGGAGCTTGCTATGCTCCTCTACTGGGATGTCCTGCAGGTTGGAGGGTCTGATGTGCAGCCAGGTTTATAGTGTCGGGGTGGCTGCTCTAAACCACAACTGCAGCAGTAATTTGAGCTCTCCAGAGACACTACAGACCGGTAAAGATGATCAGTAATCAAATCAGTATATCAAATTTGTATTTTCATTTTCTTACCATCTGTCTCTCTCTTCTTATTCTGCAGCGCCTTGCCCTCCGTCTCAGCTCAATGCATCTGTGAACTGTGCCAATGACTCTGCCGTGTTAACCTGGAGCAGTAGCCCCAATGCAGTGTCCTACATCGGGAAGGCAGTGAGCACAGACGGACACAACGTGACATGCGACGCAGGGATGAACCTCGGTTGCCAGTTGTTTGGCCTGCACTGTGGGGTGACGTATAACTTCACTGTGTCAGCGTCGGATGGCGACTGTCAGAGTCCCGACAGCGAGCCCGTCACACTTACAACCGGTAAATTAAGCAACATCTCAGATTTTTTCCCTATTGCTTCATTCTCTGCTCCTGTTATCATTTTTCTCTTTCTTTTCTTTCTTTTCTTTTTGTAAAACTAAGATTTACTCTTTGTTGTCCTAGCTGTTCCTGTTTCAATCATCTCCTTTTTCCTTTTTCCTGGATCCCAAATCGCACATTTCCTCATCCTCCGCCTCCTCCTTATACAACACATGCATCGTTTACTCATCATGAATGGATAGACAGTTTATCACAATTGGACCTAACCTCTGCTTTTAAAAGAGTCCAATCAAGTCCCATAAACCTGCATTCTTCCTAATGGCCACTAGGAGGAAACACGACATGTTCTGTATTTACTCCTGTTTGCTGTGAAGCTCTTCTGCCCCCTAGTGGTCACAAAACAAAGAATGTTTTTAAACATTCCAGCACAACTTATTTTCTCATATTTGTAACTGAAGTTCCCCTGAGTCTGACTCTGTGCCTCCTGCATCAGCTCCATGTGCTGTCCAGAGCGTGCTCAACACCCTGAACTGTAGCAACAACATTCTGACTGTCAGCTGGATGCCTGGGTCCATGCCAACGTACTACAAAGCCACCGCAGTGGCCAGAGATGGGACTACACTTGAATGCATGACAGAGGGGACGAGATGCACGATCCCTCTTCTACAGTGTGGACAGCAGTACAATGTGACCGTCAGAGCCATGAGCAAAACTTGTGACGGACACAGTGGCGTCCCAGAAATAGTCAATTCTGGTAAGTGTGACCCCACAGAGCGGTGTGTTTAATGCAGTCATTAAAACAAAGTAAAGGAGATGTTTCTCTGACTTTTCCTGCCTCCTCATGAGCCTCTTCAATGTCCACTTTATTTCTCTTTTAGTTCCTTGTGTTCCCGAGCAAGTCGCCGGCTATGTGGACTGTTCCACTAACACGTTGCAGGCGTCCTGGGATGCAGCAGCTGGTGCTTCGTCCTATGTCTCCACGTTGACGGGAGCAGGAGGTTTCTCTTCCTCGAGCGCTTCAGACGATGAAAGTTTCCTCTTTTCGGGCCTGCAGTGTGCTCAGACATACATGCTGAGTGTGAAGGCTCTAAACGACAGGTGTAACAGCTCTGCGAGTGCCGTGATCTCAGCCATGACGGGTAAATCTTCATTTAAGTAATGAGGAAATCTGAGCCTTTTGTTTGGGGCATTTGGAAATATATTACAGAAATCTCTATGTTTTTATTATTGGTCAAAAAATCATCCCAAGAAAGACACAATAAAAACAATGAATAGATGATAATGTGCATTTTCCATCTGCACAAATACTTCTTCATCTTTTTTTTACTTGGATCATTTTTAATAAAACGAAACGGTATTTCACTGATACAAATTTTCTGTACCCTCAAAAAATAAACATTTAAAAAACATTTATTGAAAATTGCAGTGACTTAAAATGACCTTTCAGAATTATCGTATAGGATTATTTTAAAACTGTTTTTAAAGAACAACGCAGCTTTGGATTTGTTGTAAAATATTCTGAAAATAATCAAATGGCTTTTATTCAGTGAACTTTTTTTTTAATCAACAATGATCCATGTTTCAAACTTTTACAACTCAGTGGCTCTGAAAATAATATATTTTTATTCTTAAACTCTGTTTTGTTGATGTTCATAAGGCTTTGAAAGATCTGTGTTTGATCAAATGGCATTTTAGCTTTCAGGGTGAATCTGTTTTTAGACTTTCTGCTCGTAGAATCTGAGATATTTTTTTTTTTTAACTTAGTTTTTATTCATTTTTCTCATCAACAACAGTACAACATGAAAAATATTTCTTTTTTTTTCCTTTTTCCAGCTGTATAGTTACATTTGGATATTAAGCCAGCAGAAATAGATTACAAAAGTAAAATAAAAACCAAAATGTCCACTCCAAAGAATTTACAGATACACAATAATACACATAAACAAACAAGTACATAAATAAATGTTCATTAAAGTAGAGGAGAAATGAAAATCATATATAAAAGTTGTCATCATAAAGAAATAAATTCTAATCCACTCAAAGATATCATGTGTCAAAGTACAGGTGCGAAGTCAAACCCCAGGGAAAAATGGTGATCTTGGTCTGCGCCCAAATTAAGCATCACTCTCTATTGCATTAGTAAAGCCAGTACAGGTCTCCATCTTGTTGTGAACGTTTCTTTTTGGAGTCTCAATTGGTATGTCATTTTTTCCATTTGAGAATCTGAGATTTTGAAGACATTTGTAGCCAAATATTTGAAGGTTCATATGCACTTTATTGATTGGCGATATATCCCATGTTTTAGCAAAAATTGTCAGCATTGAGCTTAAACCAAAGTAGGGTTGATCCTGCAGTCTGAGTAACTATACGTGTATGTTCACTGATCAAAATAAAGATAATTTATTATATGGAATTATAGTCATAACGCTTTTTATCTCCCCTCCCTCCAGCACCCTGTGACCCTACAAACGTGGCCGCAGCCCTGAACTGCTCCTCTGGTGTAGTAACAGTGACTTGGGGGCCGAGTGCTGGAGCGAGTTATTACACGGTCGTCGCTGAGGCCGAAGGGCACGTCGATTCCTGCAACTCCACCGGTGTTTTCTGTGAGCTGACCCAGCTGCAGTGTGGGGAGCACTACAATGTGACTGTCCTGGCCGGAGACGGAAAATGCAACAGCTCCGTACTCGCCAAAACCAACATAACAACAGGTAAAGGAAATTTCATTAAAATACTGGAATCAGCTGAAATATATCTATATTTTTTTTGAAGTGAAACAATATGCCAATCTTCTAAAAAGAGTTAAACTATGAAGGATATGTCCCAAATGGCCCTACTTATGTAATGTACTAAATCATCTTGTTTTTTATTTAAAAACAAAACTGATCTTCTGAAATGTAGAGGATAGTGATGAATGGTCCTGTGTGTGTGAGGAGAGGAGGTTTCATGCTCTAAACCTCACATTGAATATTCCCTAATGATAAAACCTGTCCCCCTCTTTCCCTTGCCCAGCCCCCTGCGCTCCAGTGATCCTACACCACTCCCTCGACTGTGTCTCAAACCACGCCGTTGTCTCCTGGATGGAGGATGAGGATGCCATGAGCGTCACCGTCAACGCCACCTCCGGCCTCGGACACTCGACGTCCTGCAGCTCGTCCACCAACGGCAGCTGTGTCCTGGATTACCTCATGTGTGGACACACCTACACCGTCCAAGCTGTGGCAAAGGGATACCAGTGTTTGAGCAAACCCAGCACCACTTTTCAGATTGTCACATGTAAGTTATATTTTCGTTTTTTGTAAATTAAAAGTATTTTTCTTTTTTGGGTGCTGTATTATTCTTAAATTTATGTTGGGAGGGCGGATACATTACATTTACACGTTTTTTCTTGACATTTTGAAGTAATTTCCCTCTGATAATCGTGGGATTAAAAAAAATACAGGTGTAATTGTTCTAATATCTGTAATTCTGACTGTTTCTCCACTCTCGCCCAGCACCCTGTACCCCTGAAAACGTGGAGTTCAGATACTCCTGTGAGACCGGCATCGCCTTCCTGAGCTGGGACGAGACTCTGGGAAGAAAGAGTTTCTACATCAACGTCTACTCTGGAGACCACATGGCGTCCTACAGCACCAGCCAGACGGACTTATCCATACCCGCGCTGCCCTGTGGTAAAATGTTTCACGTGGAGGTGACAGCTGTGGCTGACCACTGTAACAGCAGCTCGCCAGGTGTAACTCAAATACAGACAGGTGAGAGGGAAATGACTTGGTGATTGGAAGAATGCATGTGTGAATGTTTTCCTCAGAGTTTCTGTGTTTTTTTTACTCTAAACTTTTAACCAATAAGATTTATTTACAAGGTTTATTTACTGAACCTCAAAATGTCTGTGTTTGTATATTTTGCATTGAAAAAGCGCTTAAAGAGTGTGTAATAGATTTGTAAATAATTCATTTCATCAATAATCATTGCGTGCTAACAGTGTTGGTCTTGTGTTCCCATCAGCCCCCTGTTCTCCCATGAACGTCAGCGCCTCCCTGGTGTGTGAAAACAACACGGCCACGGTGAGCTGGGATCAAAGCGTCTATGCGGATTCCTACAAAGTCGTGGCGAACAGCAGAGACGGTGATGTCAAACAGTGCACCACAAACAGCACAAGTTGTAACATACCCAACATGCACTGCGCCCAGACCTACATAATCATGGTCACGCCTTTCTCGGATGTCTGCAAGGGCTTCGACAGCTACCCAATCAATTACATCGCAGGTGAGGGGAAACTTTGAAAATGGGCCTTTATCCACTTTTGACAAGGTATACACATCGGGATTAAACTCAGTTATAGACTCAATATTATCACTTTTATTTTCTTTAAGAACACAAAAAATAATAAATAAAAATGGCTGTTGCTCCTCATTTTTTAAAATAATGGATGTTGCTGTAATTCCTCTGGTTGCCACTAGGGGCTGGCTGTAGACCAATAGATGTCAGTTGTGTGTCTTGGTAGGGAATCTTTCAATTACTATATTTAATTAAGGGGGTATTATGTTCTATAAAACATTAAAAACCAGTGGAAACCCAAATCCACAATAGCTATCTACTCAAGTGTCTTGTGTACATGTTTGTTAGTATTTTAAAAGGCAGTGATTTGTTTTTGTTTTTCATGCAAAGTGGAAACAAAGTCAACCAGGTTTGTGTTAACTTTCCTGATATAAAGTTTGAATTTGGTGTGGTAAATCTATATATTATGAAAATTATGGAAAAAAAATTGCAAACCAATCAAAAAAATAGAAACACTGTTTTTCAGTTACTTGTCCCAGTTTTCAATTTTCGGCTACAGGACTCAGTCTTAAGCTAACCCTATGAAGCCATGATTTAGCATTGGATTTATAGTTTTGAGAACAAATTGGAGCCTCAATAGCTGATGTTGTATGTGTATGCTAACTGATAGCTACAATACGAAAAGCTGAGCATTTAGAGACCAATTCAAAAATGAATGCTTTCTTTGCTCTAAGCTGGTTTTCAACATTTGTGGCAGATGTCAATCAAACACCTGGTCTGCTACACCCCACACAGTTTTAGAATAGAATAGATGTTTGTTGCCATTTGCACAGGTACAGGACAGTACAGGTACATTGGAATTTTTGTGCGTTTCTCCCTGAGTCAGCTTCCACAAAAAAGTTAAAATTATATATAAAATAGAATAGCATTCTAAGAAAAAAAAAGAATAGAAAAGTACAAATAAAAAAATAAAAAAAATAAAAGTTGTAGCAACAGTTAAGTAAATTAAAATAAACTGTACAGAAGCTATACACTGTATTAAAGCAAAGATATAATACAAAAAAAATAAATAAATTACAAAGCACTGTACAATGAGATGAAAATATAAATATGTTTTGTTTTAAGAAATAGTCTGAGCAGAACGAGCTGTTTTTGACGCTCAGCTTTGATACCCTAATGCATGTTAATTATTTAAAGCTTTAATGGGTTTGCCATGTAGAGATATTATATTAAGTTAATTCTAACACATGCTGACTCCCCTTCAACTTTCTTTACCAAACCCTTCT
Organism: Labrus bergylta; assembly: GCF_963930695.1. NCBI lineage: Eukaryota > Metazoa > Chordata > Actinopteri > Labriformes > Labridae > Labrus > Labrus bergylta. Next base: position 5,659,525 of record NC_089200.1, read on the forward strand.
TCTTCTTCTTTCAGGCCCCTGCCCTCCCACCGATGTCCAGGTGTCCCTGCAGTGTGTAGGTAACATTGGCCACGTGACCTGGGATGCTGCCCTACAAGCAGATCTCTATGTGGCCACGGCGATCCCCTCTGCAGTGGACGAACACAACCACACCTGCTCTACCAATGGGACAAGCTGCTCTCTCACAGACCTCTACTGTGGGGAGACAGCGACCGTCACAGTCGTTACCATCGAGAGAGGCTGCATGAGCGAACCCAGTCTGCCTTTTACTTTCCAGTCAGGTACGACAATGTAGAAGGAGATAATGGAGGAGAGAGAGGCAATGAGTTTTTAATGTCTCTAATAATCATGTGGTAAGGGGGAGCAGAGACGAGATGGCATTAAAGCATAAAGACTGGAAGCAGGGGAACCAGGTAGTCTGACCTAGCACTAAAGCAACCATTCATAATATTCACATGGCTGCCATCTTTTTGATGGAGTGTATGTTGCTTCAAGTGGCTTCATGATCTATCGGTAACTAAAAGAAAATGCAGTAGTTAGCGAACTCTGGAGGTACATCAAAAGCTGAGTGTGTGTTTTAACTTCCAAACTCCATGTGATCTGCAGAGTCCCTCTGCACCTTTAAGAAAAAGCTAAAGACCCAGCTCTTTCATGAATACCTACTAACTTAATGATGATGGTCTCCATATTATTGATGATGATGATGGTAATGACGATGGTTTTTGTTTGATAACGATGACTTATAAGATGGTTTCTATACTGATTAGAGCTCTCAAGAACTGCCCTCAATGTTGTGCTTTGCCTCTGGCCACTTCCTGTCAGCACCTGTGTGTCCAATCAGACTCAAAGCTGATCGTTTGCTCTTACTGACATTGTTCCCTTTTTTCTAGATCCTTGCTTGTGTTGTTCTTACTCTCTGATGTACGTCGCTTTGGATAAAAGCGTCTGCTAAGTGAATTGTAGAATTGTAGAAAAAAAAAGCTGTGATATTGATAACGGCTTCCATAATTCTTTTGAGTTTTACAAAACATTTACAACTTGTAATACTTTAAGCAAAAAAAAAAGCTTTAATAAGACTGATTTGTATATATAAATATAAATATCAACACAGTCTGAAGTTTATATTTGAAATAGGTTATAATAATTAAATGTTCATAAATATGTGTCTCAATCATATAACATGTTTAAAACTGTAAAAAATCTCATAACATCCTTTTCAACATGTCTTTTCAGTCATTTGCCCGCCGACCGGAGTGACTGGAGATACGACGTGCAGGAACAATGACATCACAGTGAGCTGGGACCCGAGTCCAGAGAGCGGCGTGGAATACCTCGTCCACTCTCAAAAAGAGTGGGGCGCTGAAGCGAACTACTCCACGACCCAGACATCCCATGTGCTCACCGGGCTGCAGTGTGGCGAGCTGTACACGCTGTCAGTCGCTGCCAGGGACTCAGAGTGCACCAGCAACTTCAGTGAGACCATCCAGACAGAAACTGGTAAATATCTGTGTGGATTGATTATATGGTCTATACAAACATCAGGAAATAGTGAAAATGCTCATCACAACAGACTAGAGGCTCAGCTGACATCCTGAAAGAGTTTAATACATTCAACGTAAAGTCATTGAACACAAACAGAGCAGACACTTTCAGAATTAAGAAACTACAAACATTGAAAATAATCAGTTTTCCTTAAAAAATGTGTCATCCAGTCACTTTTTTTCTTTAGCCAATTTCCTAGTTTATCTTCTATTGATAATCATATGGGCTAATCAACTAATTATTTCAGCTATTTTATGATAATTGCTTGATAAAGAAATGTTTCTCTTATAAGGTAAAAAAAAAACATGGGCACTGTACTATTATATGATTTAAGATCTGCAGATATTGTTCCTTTTTTCATGTGATATATTATTATATAGGATGTTAAAGTTTTTCAGATATTCTCCTTCTTATTGTTATGCATGTGTTTTGTTAAATAGGAAGTTCACACTTACAGAGTGACTCTCACAATGGCCACTAGGTCAGAATGCATCAATCCAGCCAGGATACTTCAGTTGTCTTAAACAAAGGTTTATTTCTTCAAAATCAAGTAAATAAGTTCAATAAATGAGGGGAATAACAAAATTATTTACGTCTATCTCCAGCAAAGTATGTTGTATTTAATCTTTTCTTATTTAAGATTAGTAATGCTTAGTTAAATCCTGGTTGTATATATTCCCATTCTTAGTTTTGATATTTTTAGTGCTTATTTACTTTGTATTTAATATTGTATTGTGTTTAAATTTGCGAATGTTGTGTTTTGCTGCTGTAACGCCACAATTTCCCAGTTTGTGATCAATAAAGTAGTTCTATTCTATTCTATTCTAAAACAAACATGGAATGACAAAACACATCATGTTAGAACAATAAACAACGAGTGAAATTAGCTTTGATTTATGTGAAGGAAATACGGCTAAATAAAGTACTCGTGGTGAACGAGTATGGACAACAAAAGGAGGACAAAAAGACCTTACCAGAGCTGAACTACAGCGCCATGTGAAGGTTAAAAGAGTGAGTGAATAAATGGAGAGCAGGAGTCGCAGAGTGCAAAAAACAATCAATGAAAGTTTAGGAAAGGAGAACTTAGGAAGTGAATTAAAGGTAGTGAGGTAGGTGAAGATCACATTACAGTGATCTAAACTACATGTACATTTGATTGAATAAACTATTTAATGCATTCAGCTTTATTTAAACTGTGATATAAATTGTTCATGGGGTAAAATGCATTCTTTATTTGTGTGTCTGCAACATCTTTCCAGTCCCACCTTGGTCTGTAAATGCAGGCGATTTGATGCATTTTGTTCCTACCTCTCCCTCCCCGCTAGCTCCGTGTCCTCCCACCAACCTGACCGTCAGAGCCGAATGTGGCACCAACTTAGGAAATCTGACCTGGGCGCCCAGTGTCCATGCTATCTCCTACACGGCTTCAGTGACTGGCACCCACGGCCATGTTGTGTCCTGCACTTCAAACACAACGACCTGTGCAGTAAAGCTGGAATGTGGACGCCGCTACTCAGCGTTTGTAGTTGCTTCCAGTGCCACATGCAACAGCAGCAGAGGAGAAACCTTGAGCTTTGACTCTGGTAAATGACGCCTGGTTTATTATTTTATTTTTTCCTTCTTGTTTTCAAGGCTCAAAACCAATAAATAAATGACTCAATACATAATTTAACCTCTAACCCCCTTCCCACAGCTCCCTGTCTGCCTGACAACGTGGTAGCAAACCTGGACTGCAACGTCAACTCCTTCGCGGTGCAGTGGAGCGCGAGCGTGAACGACATCGGCGTTTACACTGCGCTCGCCATCGGCAGCGATGAGAGTCGCGCGAGCTGCGAAGCGCTCACCACAAACTGCACCGTCGAGAACCTGAAGTGTGGCCTCAACTACAGCATCGTCATCACCACTGATTCTGTTGACTGTGGCATCATCGAGGGCTCCGACTATTTCATGATGTCAGGTAGCTGAAACTGAAACATTTTCTGAAATGGTAGTATATACCGTAAATATAAATTACGGTAATTTTTATTATTACGATAATTTATTTATTTATTTATTTATTTATTTATTTATTTATTATATTATATTATATTATATTATATTATATTATATTTTATTATATTATATTATATTATATTATGGTTAAATATTAATTATTATTATTATATTATTATTATTATATATTATATTATTATTATTATTATTATTATGAAATTTTATTATTAATTATTATTAATGTGAATGTTTACTTTGAGGATATTCACACTCTAGTTAGAACCAAGAAAAGAGATCTGCAATAAAGGAACTTTAGTTGATTTGATATAGTTATCAAACAATTTACATCTATGTAATGCAACAACTATGAGATATCCATTGTCTCCTCCTTTTTCTACAGAGCTTGATAACATTTGGTTGTGGATTATGTTGCACAGGGCAGCAAAAAAGTTAAAATATTTCAAATTTAAATGGTCGCTGGTACTCACTGCTGTCCTTTTGAAATTATACTCTCCTATTCTTTTTTTTTAAACTCAGTTTTTATTGAATTTTTACGTGTCATACAGCACAACAAATGAGGGAAAAAAAAGCACAGACTTACACATGAGAAACAAAAACAGTACAGGAATGCATGCTAAAAAACAAAACAGGCAAGGTCAAAGAGTCACATTTTTGCATTATTACATCATATACTCTCCTATTCTTATCTGCAAACATAATGTTGGGTGGTGCCATGTGCCATTCGTATGATCAAATCCATGTAAACGCAGCATTTATCAAAATAAAATTCACACACAAATCCTTTTATTTATGAGTTTTTCCTCACGTACTCTCTCTTTCCTCTCAGCTCCCTGCAAACCAACAGAGGTTTCTGTGAACCTGCAGTGCAGCACCAACGCGGCGTTAGTGAACTGGGGGAACTCGGGGCCGGACCAGACCCAGGTGGTGTCAGCGGTGGACAGTAGAGGAACGGTGACCGTCTGCAACTCCACCGGCTCCAACTGCACCTTTGACCAGCTGGCCTGCGGGGAGAGCTACACCATCGGCGTGGTCGGCCGCACCGATAACTGCAGCAGTGAAGCAGCTGTTGCAGAAACATTCCACACGGGTACGGACAATAGAGCAAAGATCAATGGACAGCTAACTTTGGACTTAATAAAGCTTGAGATTGTTAAGTAGTAAACAACAAAGAGGCTTCAAAAAGCATCAAGACAAAGGGAAATGAAAAGATGAAAGATCCTGTACAGAAATATGACTTTAAGGGAAAAGAAAGACGTGAAAATACAAAATATATAAATAACCTCAAATTTGTAATGGTGGTGTTATCTGCTCTGGACTTCAGAGTCTTATCTTACCAACAGACACAGATTCACCTGCTGGTCTTGCCTATTTGAGACTGAGTTAATCCACCTGTTCTTCATCTCTTCATCCTTGGGGAATTTGAACAAACAGACCGAGCTGTTCTTTAAAATTCTGGCATCCAGTTAGAAGATGCGCTTGCTGCCGAGCTGCTAGAAGATGCTACAGCGCTCAGTGTTTTTATATCGCTTAGCATGGAGCGTTGAGATGAAGAGCCGATCTACGTAATAACGACCTGACTTAGCTCCGCCCATTAAAACCTAGAACTGAAACGTGAGAAAACCGTGATAACCTTCAAAAATCGGAAATCAGTCAAACATAGTTCTCAGTCTTTTCACATGTTTGAAGCGATCTTCTTGCAACATATTTAGCGTGCTTGGAGACGTATTGCTGATTTTACATTACAGGGACTTTAAGGTTGACAGTTTGCTCTGTTTGTGTTCGTTGCCCTGGAAACCCCCACCCAGGGATGCTGTGCTGAAATCCACTCACAGTTATTACAGTCGTTAAACGTGCAACATGTTCTTTCTTACGATACAGTTGAAACGGCTCTACATGAAAACTAGAGTAAATGTATTTTTGTTAACTTGCAACCATTGTGGCAGAAAGTTATATTTACCTTTCTGTCCGTCTCCACCAGCTCCATGTGTTCCCACCCACGTCACACCACGAAGGGACTGCGAGACAGGAATCATCTCGGTCGTATGGGACACAGCACGAGGCGCCACATTTTACACCGTCCATGCCCGTGGCAGTCTGGGCCACAACGCTTCAGTTAACACCACCGACACCAACTTCAATTTCCCTAACCTGGCGTGTGGACAGGACTACAGCATTACAGTGGTGGCTCGCCACGAGTCCTGCGCCAGTCTGGTCAGCCAGTCCGCCAACATCACCTCAGGTAAAAAAAAAAAATCAATTTACTGCATTTTAAAGCTGAGGTCAGATATTTTACTCACTCCTTCATCTTTTGTACTTTCTTTTTTTAAATGAATTACAGTAAATGATAAATATGTAGAATTACAACTTTAGATTCTCATAGAGACAAAAAGCCTTTGCATCAACTCCCCCCTCTCTGTCTAGTCCCATGTCCTCACAGTGGTCTCAAGACTACACTGGACTGTGACACCAACACCGCCGTGGTGTCATGGACGCCCGGCAGTGGCATCAGCTACTACAACGCCTCGGCCGACGCCTTTAACATCGTCCACCAGCAGACCTGCTCTGCCAACGGCTCCTCCTGCAACATCAGCTCTCTGCGCTGCGGGGAGAGCTACAGGGTGAGCGTCAGCGGACACGGCGGGAACTGCCTGAGTCCAGCACAGGACTGGCAGAGAATCAACACAGGTAAAAATGAATGTGCCTCACACAGCTCGTCTGCCTGCTGTTTACTTATTACCAACCTGCCACATTAAGATCAATTTTAAATCCAACAGTTTCTTTTTATTAAAGGCTCTACATGTGATTTTTCACACTTAAATATAATATAAATCAAGTATATCCTCTGAAAATAACTCTGTGAGTCATGACTGTCTACAATGGGTGTAACACCCGAGTCTCACTGTCTGTGATGCTTTCAGAGTTTTCAGAGTCCTATCTTCACTTTGTTTACATCGCCAGGACAGCAGCTGACTCCTCCCCTCGTGTATAAAAGTTGTTTAATTGAGGGACTAGAGAAAAGAAGAATAACATACTGTACTCACTGCTTAACTGTGTTTCTAGATCACGCTCATTTCAGGTAAATTTACATGCAGTGTGAAGATACGAGTAGAATAAAGATCACTAGCATTAGCATGCTAACACAACCATGCAGCACGAGTTGTTTTGGTTTCATTCTGGTGCTCAAGGGCGACATCTGCTGGATCAAAAAATCACATATAAAGCTTTTAAATCCAACAGTTGCTTTTTTATTAAGCTAATGCTAACTCCAGCCACTCTTTATAAATACGTTAGCTAAATTCATATCTTATTTTTAGCCCACTAACAGATTGATTGAGACTTTTGTCCTAGAATGATTCTTAACAGATAATAAAAATAATAGATTAAAGCAGTTCATGAATAAAACTGTTTAACTCTGAATGCATTTCTTCTAACAGCATGAAAATAATATGATTGTCTCACCATTTTATTTTAAGTATCTTATTCATTTAGTGTTATTATTTCCAAGAGGATTTGTTGCTTATCATTTTTAATAAATGTTCTAGTAACTTCAGCACACATTTGAACTTTGCATCCTTTTCTTTTAGCCTATGTCAGCAGTTTTACAAAAAAAACAAGTTTGACCATAAATGTTAACCTATAATGAATAACTTTTCGCCATTTGTTGTTTATAATGTTATTATCTGTTACACGTTGATCATTATTTATCAATCACTTTCATCTAGTTATTTTTAATGTTTACAGATTATCTCTTTCTTAGTTGTACACATCCCTGTTACGCACCCGTCTAGTGGGGCAGGTTTGTAACATAAAACCCCGAAAAGTTACTTCCCCGCTCCCCAAACCAAAGGCAAACTAATCTTGATTTAACAAGGATTTAATTACCACACAAAGTCAAACAACTATCAACAAAGAACGATCTCTAAACTTTACTTAAACAAAACCAAAAACATGAGATCAAATGAGCACAAAAGAAAAAAGGCAATAAAATGCTTCTCAAACAAAAAATTCAGCAAAAAAAAGAAAAACACAATTCAGAGCTAAGGAAAAACTTCAACTTTCATCTCGTCTGCTTTCTTGCAAAAAACTAAAATGCTAACTCTGGAATATGAATCTTTTCTGGTTACTATTAAATACATGTACAGCTTCTAACCTGAAGGGGTTGTATCCCTGAACACCAACACACTCAAGTTAAAAGCTCATGTTGTTTATAGCATTGATTTTACTTTTTTTCTGGCTGTAGTCGTTCCCTTGAAAGACACCAAATAGATTTAGCATATTCTTCCACTGCAGGTAAATCTCCTTTCTCACCATTCTTCTGTCCCTCCTCCAGCTCCCTGCCCTCCGACCCAGCTGATGGTCGCCTCTTCCTGTGACTCGAACAACGTCTCGGTGTCGTGGCAGGCCTCGCAGGGATCTTTCTCCTACATGGTCGTGGCTGAAAATGAAGACGGCCAACGGTGGTCCTTTAACACCAGCGGCACCTCCGGTCAGATATCCGACCTTCCCTGTGGACAGCGGTTTGAGGTCTACGCTGCTGGCGTTGATAACAATTGCATTGGAGCAAAGAGTAACATCACAGTGATTCGTACAGGTTGGCATTTCAATTCAAGTCTGTTTTTTGTTCATCTATTGTCTCTTGAAACTGCATATTTATTATTATTATTATTATTGTGCTAGCTCATATGAAGGGGATTCAGTATCTCAAGGATGTTTTTTTTTAAACTACTCTCTCTGCTCTCTCTTCAGCTCCCTGTGTGCCTCAGGACGTGCAGAACGACCTTGACTGTCTCTCCGGCGTCCTCAACGTTACCTGGCGGTCGACAGGTTACTTTGTTCGCTTCCGCACCTCTGTGGTGAGCGGTGGCGGCGGCGGCCCCGTGAGCGTCTGTGAGACACATGAGCATCACTGTGTGGTGCCAAACATGCAGTGTGGTCTGACTTACAACGTCACTGTGTGGGCTCAAGATGAAGTCTGCAACAGTTCCTACAGTCCCACAAAGCAGGTGGTCACAGGTAAGTAAAGCTGCAGTAAAAAACACTGCAGGTAGAAGGTGTACATCTCAATTTACATGATTTGTTTTCTGTTTTTCGTTGTGTTTATTAACCTCAACTTCTCCTCTTCTTTCCCTCCGTCTCTTAGCTCCCTGTCCTCTCACAGCCTTCCTTCCCGCCGTCGACTGTGACACCGGTGTCGTTTCTGTAACCTGGAACAACAGTGCGGCGGGTGTCACGTACACGGCGTCCGCGGTCGACGCCACGGGTCGCGCGCACAACTGCAGCGGCGCAAACAGCGGCTGTGATCTCCGTGCTCTGGAGTGCGGGAAAAAGTACAACGTCACCATCACACCATCTAGGGACGGATGTGTGGGCAGAGACAGCCCCACAACAACGATCGTCACAGGCAAGGAGCAAAATCATATTTTTTAATTACCCTGAAAAAAACGACACCATGCAACGGCTTTTTGAGGTTAAACTTCTGGTGTGTTATTTATCCTTTTTTTTTAATCTGTCATGATGTTGACAGAAATCTGTGTGAGGTCCAGCATTTTAAATTTTAAGTGTGTTATTATTTTTCTCCTCTTAATCCTCTATAAATATATTTATCTGTATTAGTTTCTTTGATTTTCAATCTCTGCTTATATTTCTGTATTTCTAATAGGGCTGTCAGGGCGTTATTTGCTGAGATTAAGGGTTGGAAAATAATAATAATAATAATAATCGTGTGCTATTTTTGTCCTGTTCAGCATGTCGTAGCCACTGCAGTGTCTTCCTGCAGACCTAGTTTAAAAAAAAAACTCCCAAACATCTCAGTGGACAAATCAGAAGTTAACATGCACATTGTGACATCCAACATTTTATTTTTATCGTTCTCATTAGCAACTTAATTTACTTTTCAATCGGTAGAAAGTTCCTTTTTGGTTATAAAGTTAATGTAAATTTGGATCACCTGGAAGTTCCTTATTATTATTATATATCATAATCACTTCAGGGCTCAGTGGTCAAAAACACTCCTGAGTGAAGTCCATGAAAGTCTGAGTGATAATTTCCCGTCCTGTTTCTTGTTTCTTCCAGCTCCTTGCGTACCTCACCTGTCAGACGTGGAGATCGACTGCCTGTCAAACTCAGCCTGGGTGATGTACGAGGACTCGGCTGGTGCTGAGGACTATGTCGTCATGGTGACTGACAGCCAGGGCGATGTCCAGACATTCGAGTGTAACGCCACATCAGACAACACGTGTGCTCTGCCGCCGCTGATGTGCAGCAAAAACATCACCGTCACCATCAAGGCCCGCGACCCACAGTGCACCAGTGCACCCAGCAATGCCATCACAAATGAGACAGGTACATGAGAAATACAATGAAACCACAAACACTGTCTTTAAATGTTTGTTTTTTTACAGAATACAAACTGAATGGCTTTTTCTTTGGTACATTTTTTTTTTACAATTAAAAAACGTGTGCTGAAACAAAAAAACACAAAAAAGTAAGAACTTTATCAGAAATAAAGCTATTTGCTTCAACTTTAAGTTATCTGCTCTATTCATGAAAGTGGCCATATTATACTACCGCTTTGTAAAAAAACAAGTTCAGCCTCTGACGCAGGCTATTTAAGGTACTGTCTCTTTAAAGCCTGGCTCAGACTGCAGGATAAACGGGACCGATCGGAGGTCCGAGTCGTATATAGATCCAGTATTAACGTCCCCAATCTGATCATCGGGGATGCTCCGTCTTATATAAATCATATTTGATATTTAGGATATAAAATGTCATGGAGGAAGTCGACGTGTGCTGTACACCTCAAATGCATACGACAGTTACAATCTCACCTCCAGCTCTTGCTGAAGAATAGACAGTATCCACATCTCTCTCTCTCCATTTCTTCACCCAAAACTTGTTTAAAAAAATGTTTTTTCCTCTCTTTTTTAACTCTTTTTATATTTTTACTTTATTTATTTCAAGTAATTTCAGATTTAATAATTTGAGTGATTTTTTTAATTTTCTATTTTAATGTTTCTTTTCTTTCCTCTGTCATGATGCTTTTGATGTCTTGTGTGAAGCACTTTGAATTGTCTTGTTGTTGAAATGTACTTTGCCTCTACACAAAGCATTATAATCGCAAATTTAACCAAGGTCACGTGAGGTGCTGTGTTCTTCCATCGGGCGTGAAAATCTTATTAAAATCCTGTATTCTGTAATGTGCCCTGATCTTGTGGTGTGAGCATGCTGGAGATTATGAAGAAGAATTTCTGTTTAGATTCTCCCTGTGTTTATTTAAATGTCTAATTTTAAACATCTAGCCTCTAACAGTTGCTCCTGTTGTTGCTGACTAAATGTGCTTGGACTGTGAGGTGGCAACAACATAATTACAGATGTCTTTGACACACAAAGGTAATGGTAATGAAGTTCATTTTGAATTTGTCCGCAGCGCCCTGCCCCCCTGAGAACGTAGTCACATCTGTAAGCTGCGACAATTCTACTATAAGTGTCACCTGGCCAACCGTCCCCGGTGCAATCTCGTACACGGCCACCCTGGAGCAGATAAACGGGGACTCCACCTGCTGCACATCGTCGGACGACGGCTGCGACATCACCGATCTGCCATGTGGAGAGATGTACATTCTGCACGTCATGGCTGAAGGACGGACGTGCAACAGCTCCCAGAATGAAGGGGACATCGTCAGGACAGGTACACTTTACTACACTTTATTTATTATATTTTAGAAACTGGAGGGAAAAAAGATGGGTACTTCAAATGAAACATTTGCTTCAGTTACCATGAATTCAGTTTTAATATCTACCCCCCCCCCCCCCCCCCCCCCCTCCTCCAGCGCCGTGCGTTCCTCATGACCTCAAAGCCAGCCTGAGCTGCAGCAGCAATGTGGCCTCCATGACGTGGAACCACAGCACAGGAGGACAGTTTTACACCGTGAGGGCTGTGGGATCTGATGGCCATGAAGTTAATTGCAGCAACAATGTGAATCAGTGTGATCTGACTGCTCTGCACTGTGGGCAGTATTACACCGCCACTGTGACGGCAGAGGACATCGACTGCCAGAGCAAACCGAGCGAGGGTGTGGAAATAAAGACAGGTATGATCCGAGTCGGACTGCAGAACTTTGTTTACGTTCGTCGACTCTGATTACTTAAATTACTTACTAGTTCTGTTATAAACAAGATATTCAGACTTTTGTATACCACTTTTAAAAAAAGAAAATCTAACAAGAGAATAACAATTTCATGAAAGTCCAAAGCGCTGCTGATCTTACTGCCACACGTCATTGTATGCACCTCTATTTAAAACAGAAATATCACATGAATCTAAAGGAATATTGTGTAATTTTGGGTAACCATTTTTTTTGCCTTGATGAATAACACTCACCGCTTATATATCTTAAAAAGGGGTTTTAAATCTTTCTCTGTCTGTTTAAATAAAAAAAGTCAAGTTTTGTTTGGCAGTCCAACAAGCTGAGAAGTCAAGGTCCTTGACAAAAACTAGCGTAGCTCAATAAAACAATTTCTAGTGGTTTTTACTCAATGATTTTTAGAAGCCTGTTTTTCAAATTTAGCATACACACATGAAGATTTTTTTGTGTCATAAATGTTTTTCTTAAATGCTACAACAGGCATGATCTTGAAAAAAAAAGAAAAAAAAAGAAGATCCTTTGAGGTGATAAAAGAAGACTTTAATTCCTAAATGCCTTATCTTCTTGATATCTCCTCACCAGTGCCGTGCAGCCCTGCGAGCGTCTCCTCTCAGATGGACTGTGAGGCCAACGCTCTGGTTGTTTCCTGGTCTGAGAGCGCCGGCGCGGACTCCTACATCGCCACCCTGCAGGACAGCAACAGGCAGACCACGACCTGCCTGGGAACGACCGAGGGCTCCTGCAATGTGACCGGAGTCGGTTGCGGTCAGATCTACCATGTCACTGTGGTCTCCTCTGATGGATACTGCGACAGTCCGCCCACTCCTGATGTGGAAACGCCTTCAGGTGAGACACAAAGCAGAAAAGAGGAAATGTTTATACTGATCCAAAGGTAACAAAGGAGAGTTCTGTTAAACAGTAATTTATATATTTGTAGTAGTGATAAACAACGCTCCCTGTGTTTTATTGTCATATTTATCTTTTTTTTGAGAATCCAGGAACCTCGGGACTAACTGTACTAATTGTCTTACACTGTCCTCTCAGCTCCCTGTAAGGCGAGAAACATCGAGGCAGAGATGCTCTGCTACGAGAAGAAGGCGACCGTAAGCTGGGACCCGAGCGACGGCGCTTGGATGTACGAGGTCTCTGCCAGCGCTGCGTCAGGACACAACGGCAGCTGCGAGACCAACACCACCCACTGTGATCTGGAGGGGCTGCTTTGTGGTCAGAGCTACTCTGTGAGTGTCACCGCTGTGGGGGAGAGCTGCAGCAGCATCGCCCACATGACGGGAGAGCTGGTCACTGGTGAGGCGACGCAGGGCTACACACGCTAGATGTACATGTTGTCTGTGATATGTTTCGTTTACTATCCCTGCATTGGATGTTTAAACTTCACTTTGCAGAAAAAAAGTAGAAAAATCTAGCAATAAAACTTTATTTTGCCCCCAAAAATTATGAGATTTTAGTGAAGCAAATTGTTTAAAAAGTGAATGACCCTGAATTTTGATTCTTAACAAATATGTTATGATGATTTGTTTGGCATCCCTTCTCTCCAATATTTCAGATAAAAAGCAGCACTTATATGTTCCTTTTTCTGACAGCATAACACAAACTTTTAAGTATTCAAACTATTCATTGAGTGTAAACTTCATGTTGCATTTGTTCTGTCCCTCAGAGCCGTGCATCCCTGAGCGCATCAGCACTCACTACAGCCTGACGATCGGACAGGTGCTGTGGGACTTGACTGCTGGTGCTGATTACTACACCGTTGAAGGTGTGACGGCGCAGGGCCTGACGGTCTCCTGCGTCACCAACGACACCTACTGTGCCCTTTACAACATGGACTGTGGTCAGGAGTACAACATCGACATCACTGCGCACAATCACGTGTGCAAAGATGTCTCCACCTCGACTGAAACGGTCATCATTACAAGCGGTGAGAAAATGTTTTGTTTTTTTGTTCCACTGTAGAGAAAGATATACCCTCGTACTTGCTTTGTTCTTAACAGTCTTTATCCTCTCTTGGTTGTGTTTGAATCATCTGCAGCTAAACTGATGGGTGTTGAAGTCAATTTTAAGCAATTTTGCCAAACTTTTCTAGGTTCTCAGTTGAGAGGATTTGTTGCTTTTTTGCCCCGTACTGTCTGGTAGTTGATCTTATTTCGATAGATTAATTAAAGGCGTGTAGATGAGACAAAACAAAAAGTATCATCTTCAATTTATGAAACATTGTACGTTATGAACTTGGAAACATTTTTGAGTTTGAATGAGTGTCAGATTTTAGAAGAAATAATTAACAGATTAACCAAAAAGGAAAGTATTGATAATTGATGTTGAGGTTCCATTAGGTAGTGAAAATGAATTGTCTGTAATATTGCATTCTTCAATATGTTGTACCTCTTTTTGTGCCCTCAGAGCCTTGCCCGCCCAGAAATGTGCAGACCAATGTGCAGTGTCAGACCGACATGGGGACGGTGTCATGGGAGGCCAGTGTTGGTGCTGTTGGTTACTATGTACGTCTTGCTGGGCGCGATGGCCACTCCCTGTCCTGCTCCAGCAACGAAACGTTTTGTGTAGTGGACGACCTCCACTGTGGAATCGTCTACTACACCAACGTCTTCGCCATCGGAGAGACTCATAACAGCAGCTCCTCCACTACTGTTCTGATGGTCGCAGGTATGAAGAGTTACAAGATACATAAAATGTTAATTCAGCGAGACATCTGCACGCCTGAATCAAAAAACTGTGGAATTAGGGCTGCACAATAAATCATATTGTCACTACGATGTTAACATTTGCAATGATTAATTCTCAAGAAACCTGCAATGAACTACAACAAATGAGAAAACTTAATCTATGTACGAATGCCATACATTCACAAACAGAGGGCAAACTTTTGATTTCAAAGATGGAGCCCCGATACATTAGCCATGCATTCACACCATCTGGCCAATCAGAAGAAGTCCCACTTGGCCGACAAAAAAACACTAGATACACAGATTAGCTAGCACGATGGCTAAGAAAGTGGCAAAGAACAAGAAAAAACACCATGTGGTGACAAAAAAAAAAAAGACGATTGATTACAAACACAGGTAGTGTCTAAAAGCAACGGGCGACCTGAAGTGCTGAAATTCACAATGGGGAAACACAAAAAGTTTCTCCATTAGGTCCCAGATTAAAATGCCCATTTTTACCACAGAAATAAACATGTTTACAGCCTCTACAAAGAATGGTTTTGGTCTCTATAGCTAATTCCTTTATTGGTTAAAACTGAACATGAGGAGATTTTTTATATAACTCTTACAGGATTTGACTACATTTATTGTCCAGACAGTTATTTAAAATAGGTAAATAAAATATTTGTACGTATTTTTTCTTTGCATCTTCTTGTTGCCTTTATTTTAATTATTTTTAATGGCAACTTAATTAAGCATATTAAATCAGGAAGATTAAGTCCCAGATGAAAATGCCCATTTTTACCGCTGAAATAAACATGTTTACATCCTGCTACAAAGAATGGTTTTGGTCTTTATAGCTAATTTCTTAATTGGTTAAAACTGAACATGAGGAGATTTTTGTATAACATTTTAATGATGTTAAAGCTATGGGTTTTAAATAAAATGCATAAATTAGGGGCGGGCTGAGTTGACTGACAGGTGGGTGCTTTGTTTGCTGGGAGGCTAAAGGCCCGCCTCTACTCTACCTTTTTGCCTATTATTACATCGATCAAAAGTTAGGTGGAGATGGCATTTCCAACAGTGTGACTGCCATCGTTTGGCTTCATTACGCTTCCTCAGGATTTAAAGGTTGATATCATTGAGACTACGTCCATGTTTTATACCGTTTATATCTAAAAACTTGCACGATCAATAGAAGTTCTTAGGAGCTGTGAGAGACAGCATTGTGAATTATTTCAATTGCAATACTGAAAATGATCATCTTACGTTCGTTGGAAAAAGGCGCCCGTCTGTGTGAGAAGTTTCATTGCATATTTTAAAGTTTGATTCATAAAATTTGCATCCATTATTTGTATGTCTTTCCCTCCCCTCTGTCTGCAGCTCCCTGTGCAGCTGGAGATCTGGCAGCTGATTTGGACTGCTACAGCAACACAGTTGAAGTCTCATGGAGCGCCGCAGATGGAGCGGACTCTTACACTGTGACGGCCGCGGGGGCAAACGGCCACTGGGCTTCGTGTGAGACGGATGAGCTTCGGTGTAATTTAACAGACCTGCAATGCGGTCAGACATGCAACGTCAGCCTCACATCCATCAGCGACCGCTGCCAGACTGAGACGTACTCTAACGTCACCTTCAGTACACGTGAGTTGAGCGACGTGTCATCCCAGAGAAAGCTGGAGTAGAGTGAATACATCGTCTGAATATAAGTTAGCATTTTGTTCTTTAAATCTTGTTATTAAAGCCATTTTTTTTTAACACTTTTACATCGTCGTGCAGGGCCCTGTAAACCTTTACATGTGGACGTGGACCTTCAGTGTGGGACCAGTACAGCCGACATGCACTGGGAGGAAAGCGAGGGAGTAGAGCTCTACATGGCGACGGCCACCAGCAGCACGGGAACGACTCTGAAGTGCAACTCCACCAACTCCACCTGCCAGTTCTCCGACCTGCGCTGCGGGGAAACTTATGAATTTACTGTAGCCGCGTACAAGGACATGTGCTGCAGCGAGATCAGCAGCGCTGTGGAGATTCAGACAGGTAGGGCTCATTATCAACACAGTGAAATAAACAAAAATGCTTTTACTAGAGACTGTAATATATTAGTTTAAAGGCTTATTTTCAGAGGCTATACTTGATTTCTATTATATTTAAGTGTGAAAAATCGCATATTAAGCCTTTAAATCAATCTGTATATCTAACAGGTGCTGTCTCATTCCCATCTTGATGCATTATTTATTTATCTAGGATCAGACTAATTGATAAAAATATGATTCTAGTCCCCTTATACTGCAGAGATAATAGAACAAGCATGTAAGCGGGTCCTGAACTAAATCTAGTTGAGAATATTGTGCGTCATGTGCCTCTCACTCCTCCTCCAGAGCCCTGCCAGCCTGTTGGTCTGACAGTCAGCGGGTCATGTAATAATGAGACAGCGGTGTTGGATTGGTCTGCGGCTGATGGGGCATCAGTCTACAACGTGATGGTCACAGGAGACCTTGGATACGGCACATCTTACCAAACAGAGGAGACAACAATAGAGGCTGAGCTGCCCTGCGGACAGTTATACACCTTCACAGTGAAAGCTCTGGATGATCGATGTGAAAGCCAAAAGAGCATGCCGGTAGAATACAAGACAGGTATGCATGTCGTTTTAATTTTTGATCAAACTTTGTAAACATTTGTACTTAGTTTGTTTTGTTTTCTCAGGGCCGTGTGTACCTTGGCATGTGGAGAGCTTCACACCCTGCGAGAACAACACAGGCTCGGTCAGCTGGGCCAAGAGCGACGGGGCAGAGTCCTACATGGCCATCGCGGTGGCACAAGACGGCCACACCCACATGTGCATCTCAAACACGACCGTCTGCACCTGGGACGACCTGCACTGTGGCGAGCGGTACACCGTTCACGTCGTCGCTAATGACTACCTCTGCAGCAGCATGCCGAGCAACAGCACCTCGATACGAATGGGTAAACACGTTTATGTTCTGTAGCACAGAGACTATGAAGCCAATGTCAACATGGAGCTAAAGTCGGGATGATTAGAGAAAGACTTTTAGCAGATCGTGCATGAAATGTATTGAAATCTGTGATATGATATAGTGTAAAAAAAACCCCAAAAAAACAACCAGTGATCACAGAAAGAGCTAATACAAATACCTGATTCAGCAATTCATCAATAAGCAGAAAATGATCCAACAATTTTGATGATTGATGATTTTAACGCCAATGTAATGATTATAGTAAAGAAAAACATAATTAATGATGATTGAATTAATTATAAGCATTTGATCTGATGGTAAACCAAAGATGATGACTTCAAATTGGGCTCTGAGAAATGTGATAAGGACTTTATCACGTTTTCTGACATATTATAAACGAAGAATTAATCTATAAAATAATGTGCAGGTTAATTATCAGTATTTGAAACTTAAAGTCTTTCTTCTTTTTCCAGCACCCTGTATCCCTCAGAACATGGAAGCATCTTTGAATTGTACCCATAAGGTGAATGTTTGACCCTTTTTAAAAAACCTTTGACTCAGTAACTGTCGATGTTCGTCCTTTTAAAATATTAAAGTAATTGATGTTAGGCTTTTATGAAAAAAGTGTATGTAATTTAAATTTGCACTTGTTATGATATAAACTGAGGTTTAAATACTTTTGTTTTCTGTTTGTCAGTTCGGTTCACTGACTTGGGACCCCAGTGAAACTGCCGAGTATTACACGGTGACGGCGGAGACGAACAGCGGCCACAAAGTGCAGGTCAGCACCAACGACACCTGGACCTTCATCTCTGAGTTCTTGTGTGGGGAGGAGTACTTCCTGTCCGTTCAGGCGGCCGACTCCGAGTGCACGAGTCTCCCCAGTCAGCCTTCAACGCTTAAGTCAGGTAAAGTGCTACTCCGTTGGCCCCACGTCAGAGCTTCACAAACTGTTTCACATGTGAAAACTCAAATCTGATGACTGTAGTGAAAGTCAAGAGGCACACAGGTTTCACACTGTAAGTTCTTCTGTTGTCAAAACAAGAGAACACACAGGGTACACCACTGAGAATTTTAAACTAACTTTTTACATGCAAAAATGTTAATATCTTAATTCGTCTTATTTATTGAATGCAGAATTGAATTTACATATTGTTCCATCATGTTATTTTAGACTTCTTGTTCAGTTTACTTTGAAGGAAATGTTATTGTTTTTAGTGAGAAAGACTCACACACATCTCTCTGCATTGTAATTCAGCCCTTTAAAATCTTTCTATGTGATTTTTCACACTTAAATATAATATAAATCAAGTATCTCCTCTGAAAATAACTCTGTGAGTCATGACTGTCTACAATGGGTGTAACACCCGAGTCCCACTGTCTGTGATGTTTTCAGAGTTTTCAGAGTCCTATCTTCACTTTGTTTACATCGCCGGGACGGCCGGCTGACTCCTCCCCTCGTGTATAAAAGTTGTTTAATTGAGGGACTAGAGAAAAGAAGAATAACATACTGTACTCACTGCTTAACTGTGTTTCTAGATCACGCTCATTTCAGGTAAATTTACATGCAGTGTGAAGATACCAGCATAATAAAGATCGCTAGCATTAGCATGCTAACACAACAATGCAGCACGAGTTGTTTTGGTTTCATGCTGGTGCTCAAGGGCGACATCTGCTGGATCAAAAAAATCACATATAAAGCCTTTAAGATACAGCTATAAATATAATATTCATTTGTTATGATTGTTATCATTGGATCTGAGCTTCTTGCTGTAATTCCCCCTACAATAATAATAATAATAATAATAATAATAATAATCCAGATTATTTTCCTTCCTCTCCTCAGTGCCCTGCCCCCCCACCAGCGTCTCCAGCTCCATGAACTGTGTCTCTAACATCGCTGTGGTGTCGTGGACCGGCTCTGCTGGGGCGGACTTCTACATGGCCACAGTCTCACGAGAAGACGGGGAAACCATGAGCTGCTCGTCCGACGGCGAGGAGTGCGGCATGCCCAACCTCAACTGCGGACAAAACTACACGGTGACGGTCGTCGCTTCGCACGACATGTGTGACTCCGACCCGACCGAGGCCGACACTCTGCAGTCAGGTGACACATCGAGGATTCCCTTTTGTCTTTCTCATCATTTTCTTTATTTTAAACACAAGTGCTGACTAAATTTGTTGTCCAGACATTTATTTTGAAAAGGTAAACAAAATATTTGTATGTATTCTTGCCATAATTGGAATTATTTACCAATCCTCTCCACCTCTTTTTCTCAGTGCCTTGTGTTCCCACTGATGTGGAAGTGGAGATGGACTGCTCTACAAACCAGGCTGTCGTGTCCTGGAGTGCCAGCGAGGGCGCTCTGTCCTACAAAGCGTCGGCTCAGAGCGGACAGGGAGACATGTCCATTTGTGAGAGTACAAACCTCAGTTGTATTCTGACCAACCTGACCTGTGGCCAGCTCTACTCGGTCCAGGTGGTTGCAGAGGACGAGATTTGCTCGAGTCTACCCAGCCAAGCTGTCGAACTGGAATCAGGTAGAACTCGTGCACAGAGACTTCCTGCGGTCGTCATGATCTGTCAATGATATGTGGCTCTAAACCTGTCTTTTTTTTAATTTTCCCCTCTCAGTTCCCTGCACACCTGTAATTGGCTCAGTTATTCTTGACTGCTACACAAACTCCGCCCTCTTGGACTGGGCCTATAGTGATGGTGCCTTGAACTACACTGCCACAGCTATGTCTTCTAGCGGCCATGTTTCCACCTGCTCCTCCAACTATACCAACTGTGAACTACACGACCTGCAGTGTGGCCGGACGTATGATGTGAATGTTGTGGCCTCAAATGAGATGTGCAGCAGCCCTCCAAGCTCCACTTTGCAGGTCGAGTCAGGTGAGCTCCTGAAAAAATCTCATTCAGTGGTTCATTTAAAAAAAGGCTCATTCCCACAATCTGGAAATCTTATATCGCTGAACGCAAAGAGGCTGCAATTCTCTCATTTCTGCACGTACTGGATGTGATATTTAGTTCAATTTGATTTTATTATCCCCTATAGAGATCTTTACATTTGTCTAAGTAATAGTAATAACACAAAATGGTTAAGAATTGGATTGTGTAAAGACTTATTTGAAAGCAATCCTTCTTATTTTGTATTAATCTGTAACTTCCTTGTTAGAAAAAGGACATTTTACTTTTAGGACTTTCACTTTTTTATACAGTTAAAAAGCATATTTCTGCAACAACACAAACAATAAGATCAAATATAAAATGTTGTTTTACTCTTCAGAGAAAAAATTTATTTATTTTTTGGAAAAAAAACCTTGAGAAGTATAAGCATCCTTATTTTATGAATGGTTTTTAAGTAATCTTCTCTGTACCTGAGCCAACAAACTAAAATCATAGATAGATGCTTTATTGATCTTGAGGGAAATTCAAATACTGCAGTATGCATTATAAATGATATCTGGGAAATAACCCAAAAACTATCAACACTGACCCAAATCCTTCCAGTTGATCATTTTACTCTTCCTCCTCCAGTGCCTTGTCCCCCTAAGGATGTCACTACGGTGCTCAACTGCTCTACAAACACCGCCCGGGTGGAGTGGCTGGCCAGCCCAGGAGCCGACTCCTACGTCGTCCAGGCCTACGGCGTGGAAGAACATGAAACGTTCTGCGAGGCGGACTCAGACTTCTGCATCCTCTCAGACCTCTCGTGTGGCTACACCTACAACGTCAGCGTGATCGCTGTGAACAGCGTGTGCAATGTCTCGCAGAGCAGCATCACGCAGCTGCACGCAGGTAAGGATGATCCGAGAGATTTATGAGACACATGCAGGGAGAAGATGATAACACAGACACGACAACAACAACTGCAACAAGAAGACATAAACAGGAGAAAAAACAAAATTAAATGACGAAAGACAACCTGAGTATTGATAAATTAGAATGGTAGTAAATAAATCAATAAGTGAGGAGGTTTTTTTATGTGTTGTGATGGTGTGTGATATATACAAAATAGAGGAAACATGATTTATTCCTACAGTTTTTCCAACAATATACTACATAAATATGATTCAAGAGTGATTCCTAAACATCAGCTCTGTTAGGATTTAGTCATTGGCATAACGTAGTCACAGCAGTGCTGATATAATAAGAATATTATTACAATCTTATTCTGTCTTTATTTACACTCGAAAATCATTGAGAGCATAGCCCTCATTTACAATGACGTCGAGCAGGATAAACAATGAAAAATAACAAACATACATATACATATATATGTACACATAAGCATATACATATACTGAATACATACACACATATATATATATATGTATACACATCATAGATAAACAAAATCAGTTAAAAACCAACAAACAGATAATAAAAAGTATTAAAAACAAAATCAATTAAAACTAAAGAAGTAAAGGAGTTAATAATTAAAGAGACCAGTGCCTTGATTTTTAAAGTGCCTTCTAGCAAATTCCAAGCTGATGGTGCAAAGATGCCAAAAGCAGATCTTCCAAGCTCAGAATGAGCTATGTGTGATATTGCTTTTATACAAGCAGCAAATAGAACTAAAAGTATGATAATAATCAACAATGGATTCTTTTTTTTGTCAATGGTAATTGACAGTGTTATGATTGGTAATCATTGGAAAAATTCAAAACAAACAAACAAACTATAACAATCCTGATTCATCTGGGAGTTTAATATGTCTCTCTCTGTGTGTGTGTGTGTGTGTGTGTGTGTGTGTGTGTGTGTATGTGTGTGTGTGTGTGTGTGTGTGTGTGTGTGTGTGTGTGTGTGTGTGTGTGTGTGTGTGTGTGTGTGTGTGTGTGTGTGTGTGTGTGTGCAGTTCCCTGTGTGCCGCAGCAGGTGGAGGCCCGGGTGAATTGTGAGTCTGCTGATGTGGCGGTTTCTTGGGAGCCCAGCAAAGGAGCACGATCCTACACCACGGTCGCCCAAGGCAACGGTGGGTACGCGTCAACGTGCACTAGCAACGAGACAACATGCGTCTTCAGCGACTTGCTGTGCGGCCTCAACTACTCCATCACTGTCGTGGCTTCGGATGAGACGTGTAGCAGCGTTGAGAGCTCCGCAGTGGAGATCAACACAGGTAGAGCAGCGACATAAAGCGCACCTTTACCTACCGTTTAAGCACTGTTTATGCTTGACGTTATTTATTAACTGTCCATCTGTGTGTAGTGCCGTGCGTTCCACAAAACGTGACAGCACAGATGGTGTGCAGTGATGATGCAGGCGTCGTGTCATGGGAAGAAGGGGAAGGCGTGTCCTCCTACAGGGTGCAGGCGTATGGTCCTGATGGTCACAAGGCCGAGTGTAACAGCACTCACACCCACTGCCGGCTGCACAACATGCACTGTGGCCAGCTCTACAACCTGACAGTGACAGCTGAGGACGGACAGTGTGACAACAGCAATGCTTACCTCAACCTGCAGTCAGGTAAGGGCAGTCAGGTTACTGTGAAGGGAAAAGTTCACAAGTGAGTGCAATTTGTTTTCAAAGTGGTTATACTGCAGCAGATGTATTTCATTTATTTTTAGGATCCATTAACGGTGGATAAACTTAAAGGCACTTTTATGGAATTAGTTACAAAAAAAACAATTCAGTTCTAAATTTGATTTATTTTTTGTTGTCCACTGAACCATGAAAACAGAACCCAAACGCAAGACAGGAGAAACATTCAAAGTCAGGTTAAAAAAGAAAAAAGGAAAGGCTTAGTCAAATACAATGTAAGAAGTCAGAATAAAAAGCTTACAAAACACTAAGTGTAGTGGCAATTTCTTCTTGTGTGTCATATAAAAATTGTCACTTGTGTCATAGGAGCCAACCTGTTCGTTCCTGATGCGTGTCCACTTAAATATACTCACAGATCCGTTGTTTCGCTTGATTTCTTATTTTATTCGTAAACAGTTTCCAGAACAGATCCAAAACTGAATTTGTCAAAACTCATAACAAAAGGTCACGATCAAAAAACATTTGCTGCGTGGCTCCTGTACCTCCACCACAGTCCACAAACAAAGACGATCTCATTTTTTCTCGCCACCCAAATTCATTAACTCGGCTCCACCCATAACACAAAACACCTGCCCAAATAAATCCATTATTCACCATAAAAGTTTCCATGTCAAATCAAGTACTTCTCATAAATTAATACTTATTTCTAACAACACAAAAAATATACTCTATTAACACAAAATTAAACCATACTTCTAAAACTAAAGTTAGCATGCTTAAAATGGCCTCTACACTGAGGTATAGCCGGAACGCTCACAGGGAGGTTGGTGGTCATGTTGACAGTGTTCACAAGAAGAGTCCATATGAACAACCCCCCCAACATCATAAGTCAAATGTTTCTGAAAGTTTTGACTCATCAGTTGAGACTTGTTTGACGTTGACGACAATTATTATTTTTAAAGCTATGATGTAAACAAAATGATTAAACGTGTTTTCCTTGCATCATGAATGTAGTCTGACTAAAAAGTGAAACCTCTGAAAGGTCCACTCTTTCATTTCTCTCTACAGAAAATCATAATGAAAGGAGTATCCTATCATTATTTTGCCTCTCTGCTTGCTAATTGTGTTTTTTCTTTCAGCCCATTGAAATGAAAAAATGGAAATTAAATACTTCAGACCTCTAGGGTTGGAATTTTACTGCATTTTTTTCTTTTTAAACAACTATTCATTACTGCATTTACTTCCATATTCTTACTTAATTACAAACCCACTTGTGTGGGGGTGCAGCGTTTACATTTTTGATTTAAAACAAAGTTACCTCATGGTCTTACCTTGGCAGTTTTCTTTTTAGGCTCTAGAACTTGTTCTTTGCTTGCAGCGAGTCAGTCGGTGACATTTTTCTTTGTCCTCTTTTTTCCTCTGTCTCTCTCAGTCCCTTGCAAGCCAACCAATGTGAAGGCTGCCCTACTCTGCCAATCCAACTCTGCTGCGGTGACATGGGAGCGAGCCAGCGGAGCCGTCTCATATCTTGTCGTGGGCGTCACCGCTGACGGAAGCCACCAAACCAAATGTAACAACTCCATGACCTTCTGCGATCTTAGCGGCCTGCAGTGTGGACAGACCTACAATGTGAGCGTGTACGGCCAGGACGAGTACTGTTCCAGCGTGGAGAGTGACACGGCTTACATGCAGACAGGTATTGTAAACATGCACAGTCAAATATGAACCCTAAGTAGTAATGTCAATTCATTCTTTGTTATCATGATGGCTGAAGCTACTGCTTCATAAAGTGTTTTTTTCAAGTTCACATTAGAATCAAACTCATAACATTGATATTAACAAGCCTCTTCCTTTCCCCTCTGCCTCTTCCCCTGCAGCCCCTTGTGCACCACAGGATGTGGCTGTAGATGCAAACTGTGCTGATGGTGCCATATCTGTGTCCTGGATGCCCAACCCCGACGCTCAGTACTTTCATGTAGCCGCAGTGAGCAACATAGGAGCAAGACTCTACTGTAACTCCAGCAGCACTGCCTGCAGTATAAACAACCTGCCATGTGGACGGACTTACAACGTCACTGTGCTGTCTGTGAGAGACGACTGTGAGAGTGAGACGAGCGCTGTGGTGGAGACCTCCTCAGGTAACTTACAAATGATCACCCGTTTGAAAAAAAACCTAACGGACCAGTGTGTAGGATTCAGTATAACGTAGACTTTAGAGTGCAACAACCTTAGAACCCCGGCTACGTGTGATTAAGGAACTACAGTGTCTGCAAATCTTGCAAGTCATAGGATATAAAATGAATAATTGTGCAAAATGACATCAGTAAAAAGGGGCATCATCTTTATTGAACAGATGGAGATGAGAGACCACATTTTGGTATCAGAGGTGTTTTCAACAGGCTTTGGCTGTACACAGACAAATCATACACGTGGAGAGAACGTTGGCATTCAGCATATTGCTTTAAACATCATTATGCAGTGCAAGTTCAGAAAACAATCCAATCTGTGACTTTGTTTTCAACTCCCACTCCATTTCCCCTCTTCATGCATCTAGTCAGACTGTAAACGAAGGAAATGCACGGAAAGTCTTGGGCTAATGTCTCTAATCGCTAACTGCTGGCTGCATTGGAAGCCAGAGAAAAGATTGCTGTCGCTCACAGAAGATGTACTGTATCTTTTTCGGACGGTGAAAAATCAAAACTAACACACTCTTGGCTTTAAAAGAACATTTTTAAGTATACCGTATTTTCCGCACTATAAGGCGCACTTAAAAGCCTTTAATTTTCTCAAAAAACAACAGTGCGCCTTATAATCCGGAGCGCCTTATATATGGATCAATTGGTTAATTGGTTGATCCATACTGGTTGTACACGGCGCTCAGCGACACTGACTCGGATAATGACGAGAGGGAGCCGGGCATGTTGGATGCCGTACTCGCCCAACTGTTCAATTCGGACACTGAAGAAGAAGAATTCGAGGGATTCGTGGACGGGGAATGAATTGAAAAAGTGAGCTTTACGTGTTATATGTAACTGAACAATGTTGAGTTATGCACTAACGTTTGAATTAGCGGTATCAGACTGTGTTTCTTTTACGTGTTTACAACTGAACAAGGCTGGGAGATATTGTGAATATGCACATTAACGTTTGAACAACGCTGAGTTATTGTGAATGCACTACGTTTTATACGTATTTATATTTATATATTCACAATATCTCCCAGCCTTGTTCAGTTGTAAACACGTTCTATTCTATGCGCCTTATAATCCGGTGCGCCCTATATATGAAAACAGTTCTAAAATAGGCCATTCATTGAAGGTGCGCCTTATAGTGCGGAAAATACGGTAATTTAAAAAAGTCTGCGAGCTGCTGCTGTTAAAGCAGGATGATGAAATCCATCCCGATATTTATCTGCCTTCCATATACAGAAAACAACTTAAATGATATGTTGTTTAGGCAGTCAAAACATGACAATTGAAAAAAACAATAATTAGTCTAGTAAAAATATCTCAAACATGTCATGACTCATATTGATTTCTACAGTACTCATTCTACAAGCTTATCTTTTCCATTTCCCCCTCCACAGCTCCATGCATGCCCACAAATGTTAAGGGCAGTCTGGACTGCGTGTCAAACTCTGCCTGGGTCACATGGGACCCCTCACAAGGTGCCCACAGCTACTCCGTTGTGGCCAACGGGGTGGGAGGTCACACCTCCAACTGCACCTCCGCCTCCTCTCCCTGTGAGGTGCCAGATCTGAACTGTGGGACGCTTTACACCTTTTACGTCACTGCTGTCAACAGACACTGTAACAGTAGTAACAGCACCACCTTTGAGCTTCAGACAGGTAACAGAAATCTGTACTCTCAATGTAACAGTTATGAATACTTGTTGTCTTTGCAAGGTTACAAAGAGCAAGATTTAAAAGGTATTAAGCTTTTTATGCAACTCTAAATCCTCTCTGGCTCAAAACTTTTACTCTTTTAATCTATGGCTTGATTAATGGGTCTCTAGTCTCTCTTTTTTTTTTTTTTACCCAAGTCCAAACCTTGGAATCCGTCCACTCAAACGAGCTGACTGACAACAATGATTAGGTACAACAATGGCAACTCCTATAGATAAGAATAGGAGCCCTATTCATTTAGTAGTTTGTTTTCAATTAGCTTCATTCCAATTTTAAACCACCAGCCAGAGTGTTGGCAAAGTTAGGCATGAGCTTCAACTTAAGAATGATTTTAAAGTCAAGCATGATGGCTGTTTCTGTCTTGTGATTGGTTACAAAAAAATGGAGTCCATCACCCAAACAGAAGATGAGACATCGTCAGACTGACAGATGAAACTCTTTTTTTAGTATTTCTTCTGAGAGCTTTTTAAAAAAATGAATTGTAGGCTTTCTCTTGGAGTTACATTAGTAGAGCTCATAGGTTTAACCTAGTTCATAAACGAGGCAAACATTTGAGTAAAACGGAAAAATAACCTGCAAAAACAAATGAAAGTTTTTATCTTCTTGTCCAATTGGATAATAATATGATGACGCTTAGGAGGTTCTTAAAGAGTTTGAGTTTCCCACCCTGTAGTCATATTAATAACCCTTTATGATTCATCTTAATATAAGGGTATTATACTCTGATAATAATCTTTTAGCAATAGCGTGGAATAGACTTTTCATTGCTGTAAAAATAACATGGCAGTTTAGCAGAAGCAGCTCAGATAAGACAGACAAATTAAAAACCCAACATAGAAACATGATAGTAAAAGTACCTTTAACATCCAACTATAAAAGTAACATGATGAAATAAAAGTGTATCGATCAAAGTACTGGTGCTGTGATTGTTACTGATATAAATGAATGACAAATGTATAATGTAAGCCTAGTGTGAATTTTCAAACGACTGAAGCCCTCTGGTGCTTCCATTTTGAACTATATTTTACAGATCAATAATAAGAACCACACAGATCTGAGAGCGGACTGAGATTTAGGACATTTCTAAACTTCTAAACTGTAAAGGGGAGACGTATTATGGGTATTGAAAGGCTGAAAGTGTCTGATGTGATTGCTTCAGCCTTCCTGAAAGATTCAGGTACTGGACTTGAAACTTTGTTCAGCCATGTGTGTTTTGTCCTGCAGGTCCATGTGCTCTCACGTCCATCAGCGCAGTGACACAGTGCAACAGCGACACCATCCTGGTTGAATGGGACATGACAGAGGACACGCCGGTCTTTGTGGTGACCGCTGAGGGCCACGACCAGTCCTACATCTCCTGCAACAGCTCTTCTCATTCATGTGAACTCCAGGATGCAAAATGTGGCATGCAGTACAGCGTCATCGTGTCCACTTCCTCTGATAAGTGCAGCAGCCTCAGAAGCCCGACGAAGAAGATTAAAACAGGTATCGTTCAGCTCGCTCTGTCTGGTCACTTTTGAAGAACTAACGATGCAGATTTGGGATATGATCGACATTTTTAATGAACAATTGTAGAACTACTTAATCTTTTCCTGTCCTCTTTAGCGCCCTGTGTCCCAAGCAATGTGACAGTGGTACCAACATGTGAGGAGCACGGCGCCACGGTGACCTGGAGACACTCCCCTGTGGCTAAATCCTACATGCTGTCGGCAACAGGAAGCGACGGACATGTTGCCAGCTGCATCACCTTAGTGAATAACTGCACACTGACTCATCTGCACTGCGGACAGGCGTATACATTAAATGTCACAGCCGAAGGAGACAACTGCAGCAGCCTCCCTCACACTTCAACCTTCAATACAGGTAGACACATAAAGGGCATCTCGATCATGAGAATCCTCTTTCACACTGTTGTTTTTAAATGAATGGGAATAAATGGGCAACAATTCTGTGACAAAGAGAGTAAGTACAACACAAGCAGGGATCTAGAAGAGGAGGAAACAAAGTGAGTAAGTGCAAACGAACACTAGAGGAAGGCTTTTTGTCTTTACGTCTTATAGACAATGCCGTTAATTGATTAATTGACAAAACATTTACCGGTAAACCTAATAATAATAATAATAATAATAATAATAATGCTGACATCATCAATCATGATACGAAATACTGCCAAATCTTTTTCAAAAATGATTCTATAATGAAATAAAAATCAGTTTGTTATTTCTCTTTAGAAATACATTTTCATGTGTTAATAATTTAAACATGAACTATCTACATCAGATGCTTCTTTCTACAGTTTGATTTTTACATTTACACTGACTTAATCAAATACATAATGTTATAAAAAGCCTTCTGGAACAGAACAGACTGTTTTAAAGGGGACATATTATGAAAAATCCACTTTTATAGTGTTTTTGAACATATTTTTGGGTGGTCTGCATAAGTCTTACAACACTGACAAAAGTGCTCCATTTCAAATTTGCTCTCCTTGTGACATCACAGTGGGATTCTGGTTAAAAAAAAATTGCATTTAAAGAGACACACACACCAAAACGGAGCGTTCTGAGAGAGCTGGTTTATACAGGGTCACAAACCTCCTCTGGTGCTTGATTCATGTTATATTTTGACCAAAGCACAGCTCAGATGTTTCATTTAGACCACAGGGGACTGTTTGAAAAGGTGAAGAAGAGGGATAATATGTCCTCTTTAATGTGTACAGCCTCTTTCCTGAGTCCGTGTTCTTTTTTTTTTAATGTAACAGAAAATATTTGTTAGAATTATAACAAAACATTTTGAAACCTCAGGCCAGCTTCATTCTTCAGTCACTGATTTACAAAATCTCCTCTCTCCTTGCAGTGCCCTGTGAGCCCTCCGGTCTTTCAGTGGATCTGGATTGTGAGACAAACTCGGCCATCCTGTCTTGGAATGCCAGCGAGGGCGCCGTGGAGTATTTGGGCTGCGCCCAAACTACGGACGGAGACATGCTCTACTGTGAAAGTGACGTTCCCCGCTGCACCATCGAAGGCCTGCGGTGTGGAGAAGTTTACAACTTCTCTGTCGAAGCCTCTGACGGCATCTGCAACAGCTCGTTTAGTGCACCGCTACAGGAGGGAGCAGGTACAGTAACATCACTGCTGAAATATTCAACTCTTTGTTTACGTATTTTACAATGATGAGTTAATTCAGCCCGGACAAATATTAACGTAAATAAGAAGAATATAAGGGAACAGATAAAAGATATTATTTAACCAAAATGTTCTACCAAGAAGGACGGGAAGTTAGCTGCAGCCGTCTGACTCTTAAGTGTCCTTCCCCCTCAGCTCCATGCGCTCCAACTGCTCTGAGTGTCAGAATGCAGAGGATCGGTCAGATGCACTGGGCCATGACATCATGGGCGGAGGTGGATTGTCCAGATGTTGAGTACCTTGTGAAGATAATCGGTCGAATCCAAGATGACCCACAGGCCTTGATGAATGTGACGTCTTACTGGCTGCCCCGGCCATACTTTGAGTTCCCGATGCCTTGTAGCACAGCGTATAACCTCACAGTACGCTCCAGGAACTCAGGCGGGGTCAGCGAGCCGTCCAATGCTTTTACTGGAGTCACAGGTAACTGCACTTATCCCTGACTTTGCTGAAAACTATGTGTTTTCAGTCCCCAGTTCATATTTTTCTTCTTTACTTACTTTACTCTTTTTGGGTTTAAGTGTATTTGAACCCAATAAGAGAATAATGTTATGTTATATTAATGTTTTATTATTTAAAACCACACCATATCAGTTTGTTTTTTCCTGTGTCAACAAGAATAACTCCTCTGGCAGGTGTACTTACGTGAAGGCTGAAAATGAAAGACAATATTGTAAAACACAGAATTTATAATAAAGAATGTTTTAGATGTGGAAAAGTGCTTTTACATGAATTAAAAAAAATAAATTCTGCTTACAGATACATTACAGTGTGTTTTTCACTCAAAAAGCGCAGATAAAAATCCTTCCATTGTTCTGTTAACAGCGTTTCCTCCTTTTCTTTTGCAGTCCCCTGTGCTCCACAGAATGCGATGTACACTGGTAGCACACAGTCTGCTGTGCTCTCCTGGGATTCATCAGTGTTTGCAACAAGCTACACTGTCTACGATGTGTCAGGAGCCGTCCGTATTGAGCTCTGCAACACAACTGATCTCTCTTGCCAGGTCACCAACTTTGATCCGGCCAACACTACAGTGAAAGCCATCAATGAGGAAGGAGAGAGCATCGGTAGCCCAGATATTAGAGGTCAGTCACAGTCACCACTGCACAGGATTCATACGAAAACCTCATGTTGCTCTTTTTATCATGTCGCTATTACGAAAAAAAAAACCCACTGTTTTCCTCACAAATGTATGACTTTGAAATCTCAAAGAATATCCTTTCTTTCTTTGCTAATTTTTTTTTTTTTTGTGGGATTTGAGTTTGGGTTTTTATACTGTGACTGCTGCACGGTGCATGTAGTGTACACACCAAGCGGCAACCTCCGGTCTTGAAGCCAATGCAGAAGTGCAAATTCCTGCAGTTCGTTTAGTGTCCGCTTGAGGCTCCAGGAACGCCGGAAGTCACAGACACACAACAGGCAAAAAAGCAGTTTTTAAAGCATAAATAAATATGTTTTACAGCCTGGAACAAAAAACAAAATAGGTCTGATTAGTTATTGTCATCACTGGCACACACTGTACGGGGGGGGGGGGGGGGGGGGGATTTTTAAAAACATCTCCGTGTTATCCATAGTTAGGCGCGTTACTGACATGATTGACAGGTGGGCGCGGTGTAATGGTTTGTCAAGAGGCTAAAAACCCGCCTCAGCTTCGGCTCTCAGCCTGTCGTTAGATTGACTTGAAGTTAAACTGAGACAGCATTTCCTTCATGGCGGCGGCTGCCGATGAGCCTCCAGAGCCCCCTGCAGGAACAGATAGGTGACGTCACTCAGGCTTCATCCATTCATATTTACAGTCTATGGTATACACGCGACCGCTATGGTCTCCGTGCACATTATTAATAAGCAACATTATGTTTTCTGTACTCAAGTATGTTCTCCGCTCTTTTATGGATAGTGTGAAAAGGCAAGTATTCTCATTATATCATATCATCGTATAGTGGACTCTGTTGACCCCCCCCCCCCCCCCCCCCCCCCCCGACAGGGATAGTCTCCCGCTGTGAGGTGCATGTGTGAACAGCCAGGTCAGGAGACTATCCGGAGCAGTCCTCCTGAATTTGTCTAGATATTTTTTCAGGAGTGCGTATTTGAAAACGGCTTCAGAGAACAAAATGCTTGTTTTTCCTCTTTCAATGACTTTATTCATGAAGTCTTGACCTTTTTGTTGAAGTATCCAATATACAAAAACATTGATTTTCAGTCTACATTATTCTTCTGAAATCTAGTTTCTGACATTTTTAACATATATTTGTTTACCTCCTCAGGTCCAGGCGGCCTTCGGAGAAGAAGGGATTTGAGGGCTTCTAAAGTCTATGCTCATCGAGACAGTGGTAAGTGTAATAGGGGGGGGGGCGGGCTGTGGTTCAGTGGTAGAGCTGGCCTTCTATCAACCGAAAGGTCGGGGGGGAAAGATCCCTGACCCCTCACATGTTGAAGTGTCCTAGAAAAGACACCCAGATTGCTCCTGCTTGTGAATGGAATAGTACTATTAGGGTAGTTGGGCGCTCTGCATGTGTTTGTGGTGTGAATGGGTGAATGTGACATGACCTTTGTAGTCAGACAACTAGGAAAGTGTTTCATAAGTTCTACTCCATTTACTTTTTATAACATGGCGTCAAGATAGTGTTATGTTTCATTATTAAGGCTGTCAAAAGACATTTAAAAAAAATACAAATCAAAGCTGAAATTAAATAGCTCATAGCTACTAATTGCATTTTTAATATCATGTTTGTAATTCCGTTATTTAGCATTTCATTAAAGTCTTTTTATGCTTTTATTAGTGTTTTTCTGCTGTCTTAAGCTCAGGCTAGCTGCTTTTTTTTTTTTTTTCTATTCACATCCGATAATGACAAGCAGGTCTCAAAGCATACAATTAGTTATTTTTTTAAACACAAAAACACACAATATAAAACAGTACTGAAAGTAAAACAAGACTATAATCCCCCCACCCCATCCTGGAACACAGGGTACCACTCCTCTGTAATACGTTAAAAAATAAAATAATAATAATAATAATAATAAAATAAAGTAACTTCTTTGATTTTCTCTTCTATGTAGTATCCAGTAAAGTTTGAAGTTTAGCTAAATACAATAATACTGGATCCCAGATGCTGTGAAATTTGTTCCTAGACCCTCTCAGTGAATATTTAATCTTTTCCAGTTGTATGAAGTGCAATAAGTCACTCAGGCACAGGGACGCCTTGAGTGGGCTCGATGACTTCCAATGCAGTAGTATTCTTCTGTGTGCAAGCAGTGTTGTGAAAGCAATAACATCTTTATGTCTTCTCCTCAATGTGCAGTTGTCTTTATCTGTAATACCAAATATAGCTGCAGAGGCTAGCTGCTTTTATTTTGAAACAAAAGACGCATCTTGAAGTAGACCGAAGGTTAAGACATTAACTTAACCACAGAAAAAAGGATCTTGTTACGGATCAAAAAGTAAATGAAAGAGTTGAAAAGGACAGTAAAAATGGAAGTGTTGGATGTCACACGGTGGATAATGCTTTTGACTTGTCAACTGAGCTATCTAGGAGTTTTTTTTAAAAAGTGAAATGAGTTATTCAGAGAGCAGAGATTTCATTATTTTTCATCGCTGTGCGCCACAAGGGGACGCTGCTGTCTCTGTGGTTGTTTAGCTACGGGGCACTTAAAGAGACAAAATACCACGTGATCAATGGTATTAAAGAAATGAATGCATTAATTTTGGACTTCAATCCCATTTGCGATTAATGCATTAATGATAATGATTAAGTGTGGATCTATAGACCTATTCTATAACACGGTTACCTTCTCGCCCATCTTCTCTCTCTCTTTCTGTCACTCAGGTCTTGAAATCCCAGAATTACCGAACGTAACAGTAAGTGGAGTTTCCGTGCATGTGAAGTGGTCCACAGTGAAGGATGCCACAGAGTACACACTGGTGATCGAGGAGGAACAGAATGAGCAGCAGCCGCCGAGAGTGAGATCCGTGGAGGAGGATTTTTACACAGAGACTGACCTAAAGCCCTGGACCACCTATAATGTCAGGCTTAGTGCCAAAAACACCATCAGCCAAAGCAACTACACCAGACCAGTGAGCATAACAACTGGTTCCACCTGATGAATTACTTATAGTCAATTACCACAGATCAAATTAAAGACAGGACACTGGACTCAATAGAAATCCCATCAAGCTGTTTCTTTGTTTCACTTCTTCATTTTATCCCCATAAAAATGTTGTTACCAGTTCAATCTTTGAGATATTTAGAAGTAAAAATGTAAAAAGGAAGTAATAACAACAAAGAATTCTGAACACATTACTCTGTTTGGGTTTTATTGTACATGCCAGAAATAAATTATGATCAAACTGAGAAAAAACATTTAGATATTTATGCATATGGATCTTCATTAGCAATAGTACATACACATCTTAATTATTGTGACTGGTTTTCTAGCAGCTTGTGGCATTATAGCTGTCTATAAAAGTATTTCGAAAATTATATTTATCAAACAAATGGTTTTATTTTTGAGATAGGTTATTAGAATCTCTGGATGATTTTTAAGCTAAAAAGTAGTGAGAAGAGAAATAATTTATCTCGTAATGTTTTTAAAACCATGCAGTATATTTTCTTTATTATGTACTATGTGACTTCTCATTTTGTGAGACCTGACAGATCTTTAAAATAAACTTAAAGAATGAAATAAAATCTATTAAAAAAAATATATATACACCTGTGTGAAATGTGTGTTTTTTTTTTGAAGTTATATTTTGTGTGCCTTTTCTGCTTTATTGGATTGGACAGTCAAAACGAGACAGACAATATCGATTCAATTCAAAAAACTTTATTTGTCCCCGGGGGGCAAAGACAAACACAGAGCAGTTATAGTGGGCAGAACCGGAAAAACACGTCGAGATGGAGCCGATGTTCAGTCCGCCGCTTCACAGGCAAAGACACCAGTTTGTAATTGATTTTGTGAAAAGAAACAAATCCAAAAAGGTAAGTAAACTAAAAGTCAATGGAGACGAGTATGACGTTTATCTGAGCTACTTAAAAAGCGCGCTAAATGACTCCTGTTTATCCAGCTTGTTCCTGTAAGCCACACACTGATAGAGCTAATTCTAGCTGTCTGCACGCTGGTCTTGTTAAACAATATTTATTATTCTTCAACAAGGTTTTGGTTCTTCTACTTTTCCCTCTTTAATTACTTCTTGTACTCAACACTGTGGCTTCATTGGTCTCGTCTCTTCGTGGTAGGTGGTGGACCTCGGCTGCAGTGAGTGCAGCCTTCTCAGAAAACTGAAGTTTCACCGTGAAGTTGAGCTGCTGGTTGGAGTGGACATCGACGGTGCCAAAGTAAAGAAACGCATGTATGTATATCTAAGACTGAGAGGTGTTAGTAAGAAATAAAAAACCCCTTTAGTCTCTTTACACATGGCTGAAATGACTCACAATTTTATCCTTGCAGGACTCTATAGACTAGACTGGATACAGTATTAATAACCACTGATTTCTTCTTTCATAACTCATTGCATGCAATTTTTTTCTGTTTATTTTTTGCAATTTATGTATGCTTTGTATTTAATAGTAATAGTAATTTTTCAACATGGCAAAAAAAGTGTTTCTTTCTGTTAGTGTTTTTGATGCATACCATTTATATTCAGTCAATCAATCAATTTTTATTTGTATAGTGTCAACTCATAACAAGTGTTATCTCGAGACACTTTCCAAAAAGCAGGTAAAAAGACCTTACTCATTGTTATGTTACAAAAAGCAGGTAAAAGACCTTACTCATTGTTATGTTACAAAAAGCAGGTAAAAGACCTTACTCATTGTTATGTTACAAAAAGCAGGTAAAAAGACCTTACTCATTGTTATGTTACAAAAAGCAGGTAAAAAGACCTTACTTATTGTTATATTACAAAGACCCGGCCTATCCATCATGAGCACTTTTAGCAAAGCAACAAAAGTTACAGTGGCAAGAAAAAACTGCCTCATTAAAAGGCAGAGATCTTCGACTGGATTCCCGGCTCATGACGAAACAGCCTTCACAGGCCTAGACTGCACCGGGCTTGGAAAGGGGATAGGGGGAGAGATGGGATAAGATGCAGGAAGAGGGATAGGGAGCAAGGGGGGTGGGGGGAGGCAGGCCGTCCATCAACAATCCGGTGGTATTAATTGCAATGGTGAAAAATTTGCTATTGTTTCCATGTGTTTTTGTGAGGTATACCTGCTAACAAGCTTCACTGACCTGTCTTTCATTTGGTTGATGGATAAACAGTTTCTAAGATCAAGTGTGTGTTGTTGATAACTGTGAAACTTGTGTAATACTGTGATGACTGACACTGATTTTGTGCTCTGCTTATATGTTCTTAAAGGCATGACTTAGTTCCTATATCAACTGACTATCTGCAGCCGACTTATGATCAGCTGTGCATTGAGCTGTACCAGGGATCTGTAACGCAGAGTGATTCCCGCCTCAGAGGATTTGATCTAGTGACCAGTATAGAGCTGTAAGCTTTTTGTCTTTTGAGTTTCAGTGTCTTTGTTTTCTATTTAATGGCTACAATGTGATTTTATTTATTTTTTGCAGCATAGAGCACCTCACTCTTCCTGATGTGGAGTACTTCTCTGAGGTGGTATTTGGTTACATGACCCCGGTTGCTGTTATTGTCAGCACCCCAAACTCTGAGTTCAATCCCCTTCTCCCTGGACTCAAAGGTTTCAGGCACACTGACCACAAGTTCGAGTGGACTAGAGCAGAGTTCCAGTCCTGGTATGCTAGATTAAGGATTCATTTTCAGGATTTTTAGAGTTTTGTGGAAATCAAAAATTGAGTTTTGAAAAAGATATTTACAACAGGGAATGTTAATGTGTACAATAAACGTTTGAACTGAATATTTAAACGTGACCTTCCTCCTCAGGGCTCTTAAGGTGTCTTTGAAGTATGGCTATGAGGTGGAGTTCACTGGTGTTGGAGAGGCACCGACAGGTCACGATGAGAGAGTCGGCTTCTGCTCCCAGATTGGTGTGTTTCACCAGCTCATGGGGAGAGATGGCTGCAACATTTTGTTTGCTGGTGATGCCATTGATGTGTTTTCATACACGCTGGTGAGTACACCTCTTTGCAGATGATTCGTTTTTGAGTTAGCTGCAGGCCTAAGTCTTCAACCTGTTATTGCTGTGGGACTGATTAACTGTGACATTTCTTGCTACTTTAAGTTTTGGGAAAATGTAACATGAAATAATGTTTTAAAACAATAAGAGCCTTCAAAATTGAAAAATATAGAACATGTATCAATACAACAATCTTCATAGAAACATCTGTAGCCCATGTCATGTGTCTTAAATCACTAATGAATACTCACACATGTTTTCATCAATGTGAAGAAATTGTAGAAAAAATATTTTTAATATAAAGCACAAAGTTCTGTTCCCTGTAAAACTTTTTTTCAAAATAAATGTATTAAATGTCTCTTACTTAGATCTCATTTCAACATCAATATGCTGTTGACGGTAACATTTCCATTTCTTCACAACATTTTTGTTTGAATAACATTTCCTGTTCTTTGGGAAATATAACCTCCTACACTTAAAGCCATCATGGGGTTATTAATATGCCCAATCCAAAACCTGTAAACCTGAAGGAGGGCTGGAGATCAACACTGAAGACACATTTCTTCAGTGTTTTAGATATAATTCATATGTTTGCTTTAATGTATCCAGTGTTCATAACAAGCAATGCTAAATTTGAATTTTAAAAAAGCAAAGCTTATCTAGGGCAGGGGTTTAAATAGAAATAGTCACAGTTTGTCAGCCTCTGCTGGTGACCTTTAGCAACTACAACTACAATCAGCATTATTTTTCATCTTCATGTTGAGGCTTGTTGAGACTGAAGCAATCCAACAGGATTTACAAACAATGCAGGCAAGATAAGAACGTTTCTATCAGACATTTCTACACCTGGCTTATTGTTAGGTGAATTCATATAGTTCTCAAAAAGCTCTTTTAGGACTCTAAACATCAGTAAAGATGTTTTTATGATCTAATTTTGTAACCTATTTTGTTTCTTTATAAGCTTTACAGTATAAACTACCCCAGCCTGCATGATAACAACATCTTGCGGAGGGTCCTGGTGACTGAGGTGTTGTACTGGGCAGAGAACCTGAGGAGAAGATGGATAGAGGAGAAGACTGGGGAGAGGGATGATTGTTATACACAGTGCCAGGCTGAAGGAGGGGACCAATGTCCTGGATCTTCAGAGCAGGACATGGAGATGCAGGAGAAGCAGACGGGTGAACACAACTTTTTTTAGGGTGTTCTAGGTTGTCTTTCTAATGAATTATTCTCATGATAATGTAACGTTATCTTTGCCTTTGTAGCAAATGAAGTGCTTACAGTAAGATTCTGTATCCCACAGCACATGGAGCAGAGATGAACCATCTGATGGAGCACCGTGGCAGAGCATTGTTAGAATATCAGGCAGGAGAAGGTGACGAGGAGTTTTGGACAAAAGGCAAAGGAAAACAGGAGTCTAGCACATTGCAAAGGTGAGTTTGCTTGACGAAGATGAAGTATACTCTGAGTAAGAAGAAGCAGTGGAATGTGAACTGATCTCAAAATTGGGAGACCTGGAGGATAATCATGAAAAGTAAGAGGAAAAGGAGCGCAGCACATTGTTGTTTTTGTTGTTGTTGTTGTTCTCAACTTGTCCAACCACCTTTTGTTTCCCTTTTGCCCTAGTTTAGTTTAACCTGGTAGAAAACTCTCAGCGCATGCACAATTATTGCACCAATAACGAAAGTAGAAATGTAGTAAGGATGTTAAGCTGTTTATTTTTAGTTTTTACAGAATGAACCGATCTTTTTGACTTATGACAATATAAAAGAGTTTAGATGAATGTAAATATCAACTAATTTGGCCACCCTAAGCTTTTAACTCACGCTTTTAAGTACTGCTAATTTAACTTAAGTAAAGGTCTGAATTCCTCTTCCATGACTGTTCAGACGACATCAAAGCTTCTGTCAGCATTTTCGTATTATAATGTGACCTGTTGTCTGTGCTGACAGGAGTGTGTCTGTCCCTCTGGCTGTGCTGTGGACATCCTGTCCCAAAGTCGGTGCCCTGAGTGGAAGTCTCAGTAACCTCAGACGCCTGTTGATGGATGGTCCCGAAGTGAAACTGAGCCAGGATGGCTCTGCTCTGCTTGTAAATCTTCAAGAACAGGGTACTTACAGTTCAGTCTCTTTCAAGTGTGTTACATTTGATCTTTAAACTAGTGCTGTCACTCAATTAATAAATATTACTCTAATTAATTACAGCTGATACTCTGTCACTGTTTGATATCTTTTCCTCACCTTGCTTCAACAACACAATAACATAGAGTACCTACAGACCAAAAAGACATACTGATGACGACATGACTCGGGTTTGTATTCTGACTGAAAAGTTTAATTGTTGTCTTAGAGTGAACACCTCCATTACTAATGCAACACCAAAGGTTGCCCAGCAGGTGTCACCATTTAACTGTAGCAGTTAATAACAATGAACATTTCCAGCGCTTCATCATGGTTTGTGAACAATTAATCATTAATGGTGAATTACGACCACAATGCATCCTCAGCTGACTTTGGAATGACTCTTTTCCAATAAATCTAATAATCAGTTTCTGTGGTTGATCTTTCATCTGTTGTTTAAGACCTTGAAGAAGAAGAAGAAGAAGAAGAGGATCAGAATGATCTGGAGGACAGCGGATATGCTGGGGTCAGCCAGTGTTTCCACAGTGCTGAGCAAGAGGAAGACTGGGAGACAAATGTTTGATCTGGAGGATACAGGACAAGTAGGTGACATCTTCAAATTTACCAAGCGAACTCATGAGTGAACTTCACTTGGATGCTACTGGACATCACAAAATGTTCTAACAAATCTCTGAAGAGCTGGCTCTTGGATTTGTTAAGTGGCTTTTTTTTTTACTGCAACTTTGTTTTTCTGTAAGAGTTACCTCTGGCCTCTACAACACGAGTATATTGACAGTCCAGATGTGTAAAATAAAAGTCTGAAAAGGAAACATTTCCTGCTGGATGTTGTATATTTTAACAAGATGAAATGAAATCACACCTGCTCCAGATTTTTTAACCGTTTAATTCAACAGTGCAAGGTACACATTTGAAGCATCCAGTACTCTTGTTAAGGAAGCAGATGTTGGTCAAAAAACAAGCCTTTAACAGGAAACACTGAACGGTGTCAGAACAGCGCAGAACATCACTTCACCGGAGAATACGTTTGACAGTTTTATATAGACAACAGCTTCACAGAAGAGAAGAAGAAACCATGTTTGTAACAACATGTTAGGTACCAAGATGAACACACCTGTTCCCCACAGGTGAAACAAGTGATTTTGATCCAAAAACACACACAAGAAAAACAGACAATAGTTGTTATTGGATAGCCATAAATCATACACTAAACACTTTTTTACTATGCAGGGAGAAGACTTTTTTTCTCTCCCTTAAAGAATGAATTATTTAGAAAACATATGGCACAATATCAGCAATGAAAGATTCCAAAACACAGACGATGATATCCTTCAGATGTTACTTTCATCATTTGAAAATTCAAACCATGCCGGAAATACAAAATAATCAAATGAGAACACTGACTTACAGTCACAGCAAATACTTTGCAGATTTCTGCTTTAACAGGACGTATCAATAACAAAACAGATGTTATACCTGCTAATTAGGCAAGTGAAAATCTTCCTTCAGTGTGGAAATATTCAGATTAAAAGATGGCACAATATTAAATTAGGTAAAACATGAAGATGTGTCAAGTTCTGCAAGCTAACAAAAGGACATCTTCATCATGCAGAACAGAGGGACACAGAAACAGAGAACACTGACATAGTTCAATACCATACAATGACATTTGTGCAGATATTGATTCCACATGTATATAATCTAAGGAAGGAAGTATCATACTTCGACTATGGCTTATGACAGGAGACAGAAGATTATAGATACTATACGGTCTGTTTTCACTAGTTATAATGTGTATTTACTCCCTATGCATAGGCCTGACAGGGTCCCTGGTGAATCGTTTGTTGTGTACTTTGGCTAGTTTGATATTTAATG
This sequence comes from Labrus bergylta, assembly GCF_963930695.1. Lineage (NCBI taxonomy): Eukaryota > Metazoa > Chordata > Actinopteri > Labriformes > Labridae > Labrus > Labrus bergylta. Next base: position 5,700,561 of record NC_089200.1, read on the forward strand.
AGTTTATTGTGCAGTTAATCTTCTGAGGCTACAAATTCAAATCCTCAACATGCATGACACTATCAGGATTTCAGATGTATATTAGGAAGTCGGACTTCTATCTGCAGCTCTAATTGATTCGATACTGATTGCGTTGGATAATAGATTTGTTATTAGACTGTTGTTTAGTCTAGCAGTTTATAAGCTGGAGGGAGATATACATACACAAAGAAATCTAATACTCTGCAGCTTTTTAAGACAGGTGCTGTTGAGCATTTTCTACATGGCAGTGAATCACCTATTAAGTCCTTCATTTAACAATCCTAGAGCGATACAAACTACAGTATGTATCAGTTGCACGTTTATGAAATTGTTGATATATCACAGCATCTTCCATTTGTTTGCTGATTTAAGCTTCCTGATCAACAGGCCTTCTTCCAATGATGTAGTTGAGTTGCAAAGCATAGGTATACAATAGATACATAGCTTAAATGCCAGGCATTGGATATATGCCCTTCTACCTTGATATTAATCACAGAAGCCCCTTTACATTTGGTTTTTACTGACCTACAAAGCCAGAGAGCATTCACTTACAAGAGCAGTAAATTCCAGAAAAAAGGCAGACTGCGTAACAGACACGTAAAACCTTCATATTTTAAAATTTCGGCTGAATATTAAACACATAACATCGTTGACGTAGGATTTACATTTTCTTTTTTAAAAAAAGAAGGAAACATCACCTAAAAAAAACTAGACTGCCTGTGTGTTTGGATAATATTTGTGGAATATTGGGGGGGAAGTCACAGTATTTACCTATATTTCAGTTTTCTTGTCCTTTTAAATCTGTTTAAGAAAATAACATTTATTTAGTAAGCTTTCGATTACAGGTATAGAATGGATCTGTTGAGCTGGGCATTAGTCTGTACATCTCTTATTAAAATACTGAAATCAATCTGATAATTTACAAGGCATTACATTTATTTGAGCTGTCTCGTTGGCTGTCTCTCCGTGACAGAGTGCAGTAAACGCAACCTGAACTGATGTGTTGTTACAGCAACATGGTGAGCACTACAAAACCAAAACCTAGTCACTGGGATTTAGATTCATTACGCTCCCTATTTGTAGAAAGTGACATTTTCAAAGCCAGTTTTAACTGCTTTACACTTTTCTACAGTTTTGGTGATAATATGGTGAGGAAAGTATCAAAAAATGTCTTCACTTGGTCTTCAACAATTGTGGTGTTAATCCCCCTCTCTGTGGAGGATTCTCCTAAACAACACTTAGCAGTGTGCCATTCAGATGCAAACAAGAACGTCTGTTATCACATTTTCTTTTTTTTTTGCAAGTACCAATATAACATCCGCTACGAAAGACATTGTGTCACATCCTCCCGCTCATCCACGACAACAGGATAACTGCTAACAGTGGTCAACACATAAAAGACACTTACCTACACTCACACACAGTCTGCATCCTCAAATAGCTCGACTCTGATGCCTCCTTTTTGTAGTAAAACATTCTCACAATCAAAACAATAACAGTTGTCAGAGTGCCAACAACTGCGGCTTTTTAGCAGCTTATAGGCTATTCATAATTATAAAATCCTATTTGAGATCTCCGAACACACAAAAGAGTCAAAAGGAATGTTTTGAAAGCACGTACTCCTCTTCAGTGTTGATATCAGTTTGTTCTGATGGTGCACACACACACACAGCATGTCCTGTGTCCTCAGTATCGATTTCTCCCAGTTCCTCTACAATTTATTCGGTACAGTTTTGGCTGCTGCGTGGGAACGTTGGACTTCAACTAATGCGGTTAATCTAATCCCAGAAAATGTGAAACAGACTGTCGGCGTTTTATGTTAATGTTTTCTGAAGGATCTGGTCATTGCTCGGTTTTTTTTTCCTAACACACATCTGTATGTTTGCACTGAGATGACCTCCCGATCTTAACAAAAAAAAAAAAAAGAACCCATCAGAGAGCTACAGTACAGTTTCAAACATGAACACAGGAGGGCACTGTTAAAATGTCAACCATTCAAAGAGCGATCAGGGAGGACACAGTGCTGATCAGGTAACTTGTGTGTGCTGTAGGAGTGCAGATTGAAGCTGACACAGCCTAACATCAAGGTTTGTTTTTTCTCAAAGCAGTGTGAGCCCTCCTCTTAGAGCCTGCATGTCTAACGCTTTATCACCACCTGCTCGTATGCTCCAGCTCCAACCCTGGGATGAAAAGAAAACACCAAATGAAATCAGCATCATAGAGTAGAGCTGTCATCATAGTCATATACTTCTAGCTTTGTTTGTGTTCATATGTTTTTGCAGGTCACTTTTCAAAGACAGTACAGACATCAGTACGAGTTAAATGTAAAGCTGGTAGGTTTTTTAACTTACACCAATGTAATGTACTAACACCAATGCCTTTTAAAGCAATCTAGCAGTCTTTATTTCTTATCTAAAATTATTTACAGAACCTTTTTCACATTATTCTCACAGTCAACACAACACAGTAAGCTATTGTCTTTTCGTCACTAGCTAAGAGCGCGCTAACCAACTAAGATAAACTAAAAGCATGTTAAGCATGACAAACAGGCTACATAGTGTCCTTTAAAGCTATACTTGAAGATTTGGGACATTTAGGCGAAATTCCTGTTTTTTAATGGATGTGGGGAAGACAAAATGTGGTGCAGAGGAAGTCAGTTAACTGTCTGTCTGTTTGATTGTATTGTTACAGGGAAATGTACACTGAAGAGCAGGAGTGATGGGTTGTTATTAAGAAGGAAGATAAGGAGACAGGCATGAGGAGGTTGTGGGTCCATCAAAAGCATGGAGGGGTTAACCACAAACAGATAATGTATTCCCCTCTTGGGTCGCCAAGAATTGAACAGGATGTGAATACTAATGCGAACGCTAATGTTCAATTCACTTTTTATTGACCGTAATGTCAAGCTGCACATTGTCTTTTCCACATTCAGTTATTATTTACTGGCCATAGTTGCACAACAGGCAGCCCCTGGTTGCTGTTGAATTTAATGGCGATCCATTAGATAGTTTCAGACAGATCTTAGCCATGCTCACCTGGAATGAAGGTGATGGCTTCCTAGGGCTGTGCTTCCACCAGGGCCAACAAACAGACGCAGGCCCTCCTCTGAAACAGACACAGTTGTAGTAACATTCAGTCAGTGCAGAGCACACACATCCCCTTGTATAATTCTGGTCGTGAGGAGCAGCCAGTTGCTAGGCAATCTAAAAATAATCATATATTGACAACATCTTATGTTTCACAGCTTTGAGCTGCATGAGACCTTGGAAAGAAAAAACATTGTCCTTCTCCCCAAAGTGCACAGACTTTGTGCATGGAGGGCTAAAGTACTGTGAATCATTTTCTAATGCAAATAAACTGTTTCATTAAAAAAAGCAGAAGGGCTCCAGAGTAGGGCTGCAACTAATGAAGGATTGATCCTTAATTGAATATTTTTATTTGGAAATGAAATATGGATAATTGACACATTGATATTTTCGGATTGTTTCTTAGTGCATACACTCTAGAGAACCTATAGGCACATCTGCACAGCAACATAACAAACAGCACAGACAGGGGGTGGGGCCTGAGCAGATACAGACATCACCACACACACTTTCTGACTAGATTTATTCAAATGGAATATTTTTTGAATGGGTCTTCCAGTTTTAGGTGGGAAATTCAGCTTATTATGCCTTTTGTTACTTTTAACAGTATTTAAAATGTACATGTTGGTTTATTAAAACCAAAATATTGTGTTTGTAGGACTTCTATCCTCTATCGACCTCACTCTGTTTTTCTGGCCTTACCTTCAGCACTGGAGTCCAGTAGGCTTGGTGTAAAGTCTTGACTCTGAAGAATTTTTTCCACAACATCGTCTGCATCCACTCGCGTGTCGTCCATTCTCTTCATCTGTGACTCCATGGAGTCCTGCTTCACTGGGTATCTGAGGAGACAGATATAGAAGCGAAAACAAATACTTTAAGGCCAACTCAAAAACCTGTTTTGTTTGTCTCACTGACTTTATTTTTCATTTGGTGCTGAACAAGGTTGCGGTCAACCACCAGTGTAACATGGGAGTCCATGTGAGCAGCTGAAAATGATGCCTATCAGAGTCCACTTGTTGTCCATTAACACATTTGTTTTGCAGCTCTAGCAGCCACACCAGTTCTATTTGCTGCTTTGTATTCAGTAGCACATGAATAGAGCAATCAATTAGGTACTTGTTTTTTTTTTAAATCAATAATTGAAGCCAGCTTGAAAATTTCATACACATATTGTGCACTTTATTTGAACAGTTTTCTGACAAAACCCGGGAAGTTTCAATGAATCGTTAAACATTTTACAACATGCCTCTTCGCTTTCTTGCGACTGACCCCTCTGTCATTTAGGTTGGTAAATATGAAGATATAGCATAGCTTTACTGTGTAGTTCTAACATGTTTGTGAGAATTAAATGGTAAAAATGCAGGCCTTAGGCGGTTGGCTAAATGTACAGTACACCTAAAGTAGCATTATGTAGGACTTGGTATGGGCTTCCCCCAGAGCCATACACTCTCCACTCTGTAAGGCCCGTCTCTAAGTCACCCTTAGCGCTCAACAAAGGTACTTTAAAACTCTACATGGGCTAAACAAGCTTCTCTGCTTGACTCATGCTAGGACATTTTTAGATCCCACAAACAAACAAACTCTTTAAAAACAACAAGAGCCCCTGCAGGACACCACATAAAGAACCCACAGTTAGTTTTCCGCTCTTCTGCCTCAGAGCAGATGCTTCCTGTAATGTGCCACAAGCCTCAGATGTGATTAAAGTTTAACGTCTATTAAATAACTTTCTCCTTTATTGTTACAAAACATGGGGTTACCATTTTGACTGGATGAGTGCATTTTCTTTGTGCATTGGGACTTTGACAGCAATGACATCCGTATGCATTTTTCATACACTTTCTAAATGACACAACAACTCACCTGTTGAGTCGTTCACAGGATGAGGCACTCTGTACTGGTGTACCCACTGGGTTGCTAGTAGTGGCTGTAGGGACTGGGTGTTCCGGTAGAGCAGGGCAGGGTCTTGACTCTCTGTCCCGGTCTTCACTGGGCTCTGGGATGCTACCAATGCCTGTTGAGGCGCTCCCTACTGAGTGGTTTCTCCGATGGCTGAACTCTGACATGCTGGAGGAGCGGGAGTGACCTGTGCTGTATCCTGAGAGAGATGACAACAGATTGTCAGTACAGTACAGTTCTTCAAAGAACAATAATATCTTTGTTGTCCATTTTAGAACAGTGGAAACTTGTTTTCATTGATGCATCACTTCATGCTGATAGTAGGGATGGACATGTACCGTTATCTAAATACTCAAGCATTCTCCTTCCACACCACTTAATGGGAGCTTTTTTCCAGTCACCATTTTGGTTTTTATCTTATCTGGATAAAGCTTATCACCAAAACTGACATTATTTTGCCTGTTTTGACTTTGTCATTGGATACAATATTATAGAAAAAACAATTTAGTTGGTTTAAAGAGTCAGGAGGAATGTGTCCTGCATATTTAGACATCTCTGCTGCATTGCCCCTTTGGGGTTGTTGTTTTTTTGCCTTCAGTGTTTAAAATGTAAAATAATTTGTTAAAAGTGCTTTGTACTGTAAAAACGTTCAACATTTATCATTCTACTAGGTCAATGCATCCGATTTTTTATTCATGTTGAGTAATTATACATCTCTGGAACTCCTTAGAAGGTCTGTCGTTGCATTAAAGAAATGAAAGCCTCATCGCTGCTGAGACACATTCATGTCATTACACATTTATCTAATAACAGCAAAGTCTACCTTTAAACATTAATGACATAGATACAAGTGGAGGAGTGAAAAGGTACAAGAACTACCTAATATCAGGATTCAAACATTAGTTCATAAACATGAACCGCTTTCAAACGAGGCGTTATTCAGGATTAGTTTTTGCCGTGCTGTTGAGTAGATTTGTGACATGCGGTGTGTTAAATCTTTTTGCAGTGCAGTGTGACTCACATGCTGTCTGTGTCTACAGGAAGCCATTTCAAGCATGAGAGATCTCAGGGCATCAGATCACAACAGTCGTGGAAACTTCCTGCACACTAATTCCTCATTCAAATAAATCTATCAACAGTTAAATGTGGCAGGAAATACTTTTTCTAATACGCTTTTTTCAGGGCCATTAAAGCTGTGCTCAGTGCATCTCTCTATTTCCTCTGATTTTTTTTTATTACAGACATCTGATCTGCCTCTAATGGAAACTGGAGCCTCAAGTTCGAACCGCTCTGGTGGAGTGTCACTGAAGAATAATTTCATTACTTCTCTACTACTTTCTCAAAGGGTTTCTCAGCTTGTCCTCACCAGGGATGGACATTTACAGTCATCTAAATACTCTCGTTTCCTTATGAATGAGTACTCACTTATTAAATATTTTTTACAATAAAAAAAGAAAGAAGTTGAACAAAGACCTTCTGGTGGTCCGCTATGTTTTTTGCACTGTGTTGCTCATCTGTTTGTATATAGTACAGCGGTTTTCCCAATTCCCCGTTGTGAATGAAATGACAAGTGATGGTAACGTTTGTCTCTGTGGTGAGAGCTGTCCATGAGGCTGTGGTGACAGACATGTCCTGCAAAACTCTGCTGCTCTTGATGATTTCAGAAGAGCAAAAGATTGGTGTTTTGTATTTGATGTGGTTGGTATAAAACAACCGTATTAAAAAGCTACTTATGAATTAGACTTTATCTGCAGAGATTGTGTGTACGATCCATATCTGGTTAAAATTAAGAAATAAAATTCAAAATATTGAATATTATTGGGGGCCTCTACCTGAAAGTTTGGACTGTTGGCTGGCATAGCTGGATGTTCGGGAATGGCCGCAGCCGCCAAGATCCTCAGAAACAACAGGACACTTCCCTTCTCGACTCTCTGCTGGATTAGACAGAACAGAAAAGATAGACAGAGTATTTGTGAAGGCCCGAAAGATTGTATTGCTAAAAAACTGACATGTACGTATAAAGACAGAAATCCTTGGTTTACGGCCTTACTGAAGCCAAATCAGAGGGAGGAACTGCAGTAAACCTGTCAAGAACCATGCTGTGTACTCTCCATGTCTGATCTCCAGCTTGCTAGTGTGGTGTAGAACATGCTGCAGTGAATGAAAGCATTTTATTTCTGCTGACAGAAAGCGGTTTAAACTCCTTACATCTTCTCACATTGTCCTTTAGTTCACCGTCCCTTTGAAAATGAGAAAGTGACCATTGTTGGAAAAATTAGCTATGGTGGCTACCAAAATAAAAGCACTTCTGAGAATGTTTTAGAATGACAGGAGAACCCCTTTTTTTCCCCAATACTATCACAACATTTACCCACATACACAACATTTTCAAAGCTCAGGTGCGTCTGCCATAAAAAGAAAATATGTGACTTAAAAATCCAAAAGGCTACATGACTGTTTTGACAACCAATGTTGGAGAGTGTGTACCCCAGTTTCTGAAATGTCAGCCTTTTTAAAACACGTGCAGTAAAAAAAACAAACCCGTGTACCACTTTTAATGTCAAGCAGGCACATGGGCAAAAAAGGCTGAGCTGCCCGCAGGCTGAACAGTTCAGAGTTCAAAAAGCTTTGGGTAAGAAAAAAGAAAAAAGAAAGTCCTCTGCCTCAGCAACAAAGCAGAAGATACAAACCATTCCAGTTGTTTTGAACCTCAGGATGTAAATGTGGATTAAATGTGAACTAGCTTCCCCCTAAGGTCTTAGTGAAGTGAATATTTAAGCATGTAATATCCAGCATTCCCTGAAAAACCCCTTTGTTTTAATCCCAGAATAAAAATGAAACAATGTCACATCTGCCCCGTTTTCAAATGTGCTTAACGCGTATGATGCAATGATCACAGCCAGGCAGGCACAGAAGTGTTTAATTCTGAAATGATATATTCTTACTCCTTTCTATACAAATAGCTAATTAGGACACCTAATAAATCTTTATAATTTTGTGTTAAATGAAAAGTCTATTTTGACTCACTGATACACACTTGTCGGTTACAGTGACCTTTGCATCCACGGGTTCACACAATATCTAGACTTGTCTTGGAGGACCAGCATGCATAAATACATTTATAAACCCATCTACAAAGAAATAATAAATCATAATTGCTAAATACTAAAACAACATCCTTTTTCAATTGATGCTGCACCAACATGTGAAAAACTAATGCACATAATCCGCAAACATGCACAACCAAGACACAATGCTGCTGGTGGGAAAGACAATTGTCTTCAGCAGACAAATACACGTGTTGTGAATACATGCTAACCAACAATCCCCCCTCACACACACAGACTCACACACACGCACACACACACACGTCCTATTTTTAACCATGACAGAGCCTACAGGGTCAGAGCAGATTGTAGCTTATCTAAAAGAGAACTAGTTTAAATTATACATGAAAGAGCTGCACTACACTCTGAAGCTTCCAGCATGCACAAGCATTCACTACAGCAACGTGTTCGTCCATGAACACACACACACACACACACACACACACACACACACACACACACACACACACACACACACACACACACACACACACACACACACACACACACACACACACACACACACACACACACACACACACACACACACACACACACACACACACACACACACACACACACACACACACACACACACACACAGGTAGAGACGAGAGGGACACAGGAGAGTGAAATGTAGCAGAAAGGCACAGCTGGAAAAGAAACATGTGTACAGTGCAGCTGGATGGTAAATGAATAGCAGTGATAAAAAAGTACTCGTCTCCAGAGACAAGTGCACGTGACATACAGGAAGAATCACAGTATTTATCAGAACAATGTCTGCAGCTTCAAAGATGAGCTTTATCAGTGAAGAAGGAACAACTGCACTGCAACGTTTTCCTCCCCAATACCAATTCTAAAAACAAAACTCCTTTATCTACCAACACCACACCTTGTATTTAACTTAACTGTATTGTCATGTGCTCCTTGCAAATACATGTATGGAGGCAGATGTTACAGAATCGATATGGCTGCAAAGCTGTGAGGACAGTTTTGAAAGACAATTGACCTTTGGTGCAGCTCACAATAACACCGTAGCCATAGCTCTGGGATTACATTTTTTTCTCTGATGGATCTCTGATGAAATGAATTGGAGCGTTTTAGGTTGTAGGATCCTAAGGCCTCTGCTGTTATTCTCAACAATACAGCTGTTGTAGTGAATTCTGTGTAGGACATGGTCCATTATCCAAAACCAGTGTATATCACGATATGTATTGCATCGTGATACGTGTCGAGTCATGGGGTTGTGGGAAAAACACAGCCCTCGTTCCAAAGTTGGTGCAGCAAGCAAGGAGCCGGAGTGAAGTGTTATATGGCAAGAAAGCAGGTCAGACGTTGTGTAATGTAAACTGCTATCGGTGTTATATAGCAGTGATTTAGAGAATACAGAAGATACATCATACAGTTAAAATGGTGGAATCTTTCTGCTTTGCTGAACAATTTGAGGGATATGTCTGTATCATGTGATAAACTGCACTAATTATAAGCTGGGGTTTAGCACAGCAAAAGAGAGAGCGCATCAGATGTTTAAAAAAAAGAAAGGAAAAAAAAGCCATTGGGATGATGAGGCAGAGCAGGGGAGTGTAATGTGGCGTGATTGGTCTCACCAGAACAGCCTTTCTGCGAGTCCCCTCTCCTCCTCTCCTCCAGCACACTCTCTACATCCCCCTGGATCCCGATGACTGTGGCTGTGGAGGGCGGCCTGATGACAGAGGAAAGACAATAGTTCCTTTTTCTCCTCTCTAGTATTTCAGTGTGTCCGTTATTTGAATCGTTCAAACAAAACACAAAGCAAGGTAAGAAAACAACATCATCGAGGGAGATGGAACTAAAACAGCAAAACGAAACAACATTGAGTCAGGACATTAAGTATTTAAATTCCGGTTGTCTAGAAGTACTGTAGAATAAACTCAGGGATTTGAATTCAAGCTGAAATAAAAGAAGCCATTGGTATTTACATAAAGGCTACTGAATAATTTTTAGGTCAAATTCCGCCCTCGGGTAAGGCAGCATATCGTTCTCTCTCTGTACGTATGTGACAAACGTTTTCACTGCACAGCAAGTTTCTACTAAAAGAAGTATGAGAGCCTAAAACATGTTCCTTGCTTGATTAATCAAGTGTGTACAAACACGTGAAAAACCATAACAGATGTCAGCACCACACCTACAACGGAATTCATGTAACAGCTCCAAATCAAAATGAGTCCGCAGCAGACGGCATGTCGTTACTTTTGCACATACAGCAGTTTGTTTGTTTTGTTTTTTGTGCATTTTTAGCATTTTTATCCTGTAATAGATAGTGGTGCTTTTAGTGCAGCTGTACTGATAGAAGATAGAGCATATCATTTTAAAGTCTGAAACTGATAGGAACTGTTTAACCCCACAAGCTCTCTTATTCCAAAAGGTCCATGCAACTCAAATTGTATTGGTAAAAATGTTAAAACTCGAATGCCCAACTCCAAGTTAACCGACTGATGACGACCTGAAGACCAAAGCAGCTGCAGCAGTGCAATAAAGTTGAGAATAGTTCACTTACGTTTTAAAACAGGGATCCCCTGACATAAGCTGCGTACTGATGATAACCTAAGAAAAGAGAGAGACATGTTAACGGTTAAGGTTTGACTTGCATTGTTTTCTTTCTTTAAACTTATAACTCTGCAAATAGGTCCAAGCATACTTCATCCAAAATGGCAAAAAAAACCAAATCAAAAGCTCAAGGCAGATCTGTACGTGAACCAACTTCTCATTCAAATCCTTTTTGGGACTTATAACTTTCTTATTTACTCAGATAATGTCTGTGAATCTCTGTGTTTATAACAGCTCTTCTTCTTCAGTGGTTTGTTTCTGGCTACAATCTAACACACGACTGGGGGACACAGCCATTGTTGTTGTACTCCATCCTAACCCTTTATGCGAAACCCTTTTCCATGCAGGTCTTTGGGTCTTAGTTGCGGGACATACCATGCTTGTATTCAAAACACCAGGGTACCTTCCTAACGCAGTCAAGTCAGACTGGTGTGGCTGCTTCACTGGGGCTTCAGTGTTACCTTGAGAATGGAGTTATCCTGGCGGGTATTTTTGGTATCGTAGCCTTCCAGCAGACATCTGCGGGTTGTATTCCCTGAGCCGGCAAACTCTGCTAAATTCAGATCTGCAAAACCGAGCTGAAGGAGAAAGAATGACAACGGGTGAACTTTGTTTTCTCTCAGGAGATTTGTGTTCTGCCTGCTCAGCAGCAATATGTGGATGTAATATGACAAGAGGTCAGGACAGGAAAGAAACTAGAGGGAAATCTTGAAGCTTTAGTGTCAGCATGCTCGGTTAATAGTTTCTTACAAAGACTGAAACAAGAACACAGCACATAATGAGACAACCTGCAGGCATTGTTGACCATCTGTTAGCTGCGGGCTCTCTTGGCGGTGGCTGATTACTGTAAATCTAGGTGACCTGTAGGGTGGGTCAGGGGAGGCTGTTGGATAACATAAATATATGAGGGCTTACCTTTGCATATGCCTTCCCACCTTTCAGCTCCTGAAAGAGAGATGTATACATATTTTATAGCCAAACACTGGAGCGTCACCCAGTGGGAGCATAATATTAAAGGTGTTTTCTGAGTACACTAGAAATAGACATGTATATAGACCAGTGGTTCTCAACTGGACCCAAAATTCAGATATTTTTCAACCAATGAGATTTGTTTGATACCTCAGACTGTCCAAAGAAATGACAGAACAAGAAGATGAAACAAAACAAAACAAAAGTGATTTTCAGACTTTTTTTTTTTCAAAGCCCACCTAAAACAACTCCACGACCCACTTTTGGGTCACGACCCACCAGTTGAGAACCACTGATAATGACAACCTGTATTTTATCTGGAAGGCTTAATCAAGCTTGTTCATTTTCTCCTTCCCCCTCTAATATTCTGAAATACTGTGAAATGATTAAACAAAGCATGATTAAACAACCACAGCACACTCACATTTAAGGTTTAAGATGTTATGGTAGCAATCAAATGAGAGTCACATTCTTCACAGGGATGAGTTTATATATTTTATTGACATACACAGCCCTTTTCTGTCACCTTATTTTGAAATAAAATGTCGCCTTTTGAAGCCTGCGCTTGAAGCATCTTTAACTTGAACCTTAAATGTTCACAATGTGAAGCCTACGTTTATGGCTCATCTGATTTTGTAGATGTATCTAAATCTGAAGTCTGAGACTCAGCAGTCTTACACTGTACCTTTCTGACAGACACACGACACACACAAGGGTCCAGTACACCTGTCCCGGCGTTGGCGCTCATCTTGCAGGGGAACGAGAACCGTTTCCTCCATCGGACACAGTTGGCCTGCACTGGCTCCCTGTCAGGGGAAATCACAAAGACATAGATCAGTGTTGAGCCCTCTGGAAAGGTCAGAAAAAGATGCATTTTTGAGTGCGCTCTTAAAGGGTAATTTACAGCCAGATGTTAGAAAGCTTAGGGTCATGATTACAGATTAAGATGAGTAAAGATTGCTACAAAAAAGAAGAAATGAAATCCCAAATCCAGCCAGGCAGTAACATTATAATGTGTACAAAAACAACGGAAAAGTTCATTTCCTTTTCTTCAACTTGAGAACTACATTACAAGTCTTGATTGATGTAAAGCCCAGGGACAGAATAGTTATCATTTATTATTCTTATCAATAAAATACAAAAGCAACAACACAAACTTTGATTAAAAACCTCTAAAGTTCTCCATTGGGCGACATTCAACTTATTAACAGTGATGGGACCGACCTTATCTAATAACGGTATCGGGTCCGATATTGACGTAATTTACAAATCGGATATTGGACTAAAATCGTTGACATGACAACGTTAAGATTAGATGGAACAGCTTTTTCTATTTGATACAAAGTACAATTCTTACTCTCCAGTTGAAAAGTTTTAATTTGTAAAACCTTACAGTTGTTGCTGCTTCCTGTTTGTTTGGTTAACTGAAGCTTTGTGAAGCCTTACACATAATATAGAATACAATAGCGTTACAGCAGCAGGTTGTCCAAACACACAATATGAGTAAATTTAAACACAATATAATATTAAATACAAAGTAAATAAGCACTAAAAAATCAAAACTAAGAATGTGAATATATACAACCAGGATTTAATTTAGCATTACTAGTATTAAATATGAAAGATTAAATGTAAATGTGCAAAAACAGGAGTTGTAAATGAACAGTATTGACATATTAATACCAACAATGACAATATTAATTATGATTTAAACAAAATATTGGAATCAGTGTATTGGAATTGGATCAGAAATGTAAATAAGTGGATCGGGTGCATCTCTACTTATCATTAGAGGAATGTCTGAATGTTTTCAACATCGTCTTTAGGGTACCGGTACTTTTTTTATTCTTTGATGGAATAGTTTCAGATATCAAATCCTAACAATCCAAAACAATTATTTTATGGATAAGTTCTATTGATTTTCTGCCTAGCCATCCGTTTTTATTTTTTGCTGTTGTGCAGTCACGTCCATAAATGATTGAATCAAACTTCATTTTGTATATTTCTATATCACAATGACTGTTGCATCACGTGCATCTGACGTCTGCCCCAATTTTCACATTTCTCCTGCATTTGGCCGTTAACTGGTGCTAATTCCCAATCCAACAATGAACTCATCTCTTCCTGCTTGAAGCTGCTGGTTCAAGCTGCCAACACCAGCTTATGGGCTTAGCCTCTGATTTCTCTGGCCACTTAACACGCTGGTTAATCACAGTCCTTTTCTTCCACCTATTGATTTAGTGCACACAAAATCATTTAGTCCACCGCCTGGGCTCATACTCGAGGTTAAAATGAGGGTGAGGTGTAGTCCACATTCAGTGAAAGGATGAGATGAAACGTTAGAGGAGAGAGTGTGTGTGTGTATGTGTGTGTGTGTGTGTGTGTGTGTGGGCAGCATTACGATATCCCAGATGGCTTCTCTCTCTCTCTCTCTCTCTCTCTCACTCACTCACTCACAGCCATCCTCTCCTCTCCCACTCACCAAACCAATTCCCTTCTGTTGAGAAAGCTCGCATGCCATTCAGAAATATCCACTTTGCTGGATTTAAATACACGCAGAACGGGTTTTTTTAATCCTCTCTAACACAATAGTTTGCATCTCAAATAGTGAAAAAAGAGCTCAAGACTGAAGGGATCCTGACAGAAGGTGAAGTGCAAAGAGTGTTAGAGACATAACACCTTGATGATTAACGGGGTGTGCAGATCCCTCTTAAGATGGTTACGACTGAATGAATAACAGGCCCATGCTGTGCACTGCCTCCCTGACTCACTACACATTAAAAAAAAAAGCAGCAGATGCGTGACCAATGTTGTACAAACGCTGACTTCACCGGCTCCCCGAGACGGAGAGAGGAAACTCCCAGCCAGCTGGACGCTCTGTGCTTCGAGAGTTTGGGCTTGATTGCATGTAGTGTAACTCACAGCGCAAAAACACTACTAAACACTCCTATAGTGAGTGATAGTAAGTCTGCTTTAGGCACTAGTGTGCTCTCATCTCGATACATGAGTCAGATAATAGATATCCTTGTATGAAGCACAGTTGCGGTCACAGGAAGGGGTAAAATCAACTCTCTCTCTCTCTCTCACAAACACATTGTTACATAGAATACGAGGTTTTCCCACGTCGAACAGCTATGAAAATATAAAGTCATTTGTCCATAAAAAAAAAAAGTAAGCTTATATAACAATGGAAACTTGCTTTAGGCAGAAACAATGGTGCCAAAGATGACAAGCCACACCAAAGGAAAAGAACGGCTCATAAAACAACAACCCTTGTTTCTCTTACACTCACAGTTTGGATGATTTAAACGAGCGCTAGTCTACTTTAGGGCTTTGATAAATCTGACTGCTGCAAATAAAGTATTTTAACGACACAGAAAATCAATAAATCCTCTGGAAATCTGGAGGATTTAATCTTCATTATCAGGCATGAAGAACTCTAACAGTATTTCTTCTATTTCATTTAGCCATTTTAAAATGACCGTAATGCCAAGACCTTTGAGGCATTCTGAATCACACATAACAACACACTAGGCCTTTCTATTTGGCTATTTTATAAGAGCTACTTACTGCAGGGAAACAGGGGGGCTTGTTATATAATCATGGTGAAGCCATCTGATCCTTTGAGCCGGGGATCCAAAACAAATGCTTTTCCCCTTCGTCGAATGCTTAATTTATGAGAGAATACCCAAATGGGATTACAGAGGAGGGGACCGCCTGTGCCTGTCTCAACTTGATAGCAGTAATAACGTCATCATGCATTTCTTAATATCACTACTGCTTAGATCTCAGGGACGTGACAAACGGTACACTCATTTCCTTCTATGAACAATTATTAGGCGTCCCCATCATGTGGTTCCTTTTAACATCAATCTATCCGTACCATAAGTCAGTGTCAGAGTTTCACTGCTATTGTCTCTGACTGGACAGTGAAACCTGTGGAGGGAAATGGCAGCTAAGGTGTTATCTGTCTGCCTGCAAAGAGTGAAATGTCTTGTGATTATCGACTGTTGCTTTGACCAAAATGAAAAGAAAGCAATGTGCAGACATCATCTCAGGATTTAAGACACTGTATTGCAGCTTTGCAGATTTTGCTTTTATGGGGACAGAGTTTTTTTTCAACTGTAAATTCACTAATTACCAATATGGCCTTCGCTATGTCGACTTGTTTTTAAACTGGGGTGAAATGTGACCTTTTGTACTGGCATGTATGTACACTTTACACTGACTTTGCACCAATATGACTTTGCAAAGCTACCCAAATGGTTGCTTTCTTAAAACAAGTGACTCATGAATTACTTTTTCAGATATTCATGTAATACTTTTCCCAACATATCCTAGCACAGACCTCTGTCCGTCACGGTGATCTGCTAGATGTGCTGCAGACAGTGCGCACAAACAGTGGAGTTTGTGCACAACTAATCTGCTAAAGAGAAAAGCATTGGGATTTCAAATGAGTCCTTTTAAGTTAAAACGTAGAAAAACATTGTAGTCCAAACAAAACAAAATGTATTTACATTTATTTACATGAGAAAATATGTTGAGCTATGAGACAGGAAATACTCACAATAACACAGCTCTACTGCACACCACTTTAAGAACTAGTATTTAAATCAGCTGAGCTCTTTCTTGTATTTTCCTGATTATTGGTAATCCATATCAGTTTAATTAAGAGCAAGAGCATCAGGCACCTTCAACCCTGCAAAGATTCAACCCAATGATTAAAGGAGAGCCACACACACACACACACACACACACACACACACACACACACACACACACACACACACACACACACACACACAGGACAGAAGTTACAGTATTGATTAAGCAGGACTCCTCCTTAGCTCTGTATCAGCTGTGAGACAAGTCAGCTGGCTGATCGACTTATCGATCCAACAACCTTTAAGGAAGTTGGCCTTTGAAATGTAAACCATACGTCGTCCTGAACACGACGAAATGAAGATTGTGAGACATTTTTGGGCACATATTGTCACAAATGCTAAAAGTTAGTGCCGATGGCGTGCAGTGTGCAATCCTGCAAACACGACCAGGTGAAGGAAAAGCTTAAACTGGAGGGTAACATGAAACATGATAACAACAGAACACCATGACAGCAGGAGAAATGACTGTTTTTTTGGTCGTGTATCTTGTTAGTTAGCTTCGTGACATCACTAATTTAACCTGCGAGCACGATAATAAAAGCAAGTTTAAGCGTTAGTTTATTAAAATCCTCACCGAGAGGACTCCTCGGAGAAGCCGCCGTCGAGTAGTCTGACTTTACAGAAGAGGACACCGTTCACAAAGGGGACCGACGAGAGCTCGTCCAGCTCAAAGTCCACCTTAAACTTGAACTTCTTCTTCTTCATCATCATTAAATCCATACACAGGAATCAGTAACCTGGACAAGATGCTCCGATCTCGCCTGCGTCGGACATTACGGCCTCATTGTGATGTAGTATTGACACAGTGTTGTGTTGAGGGAGGATCGTGAAGCTGCTGCTGCTGCTGACAACGGTCAAGACATGCAGCTGCACGGACACTTCCGGTTGTTGACTTTCACAATAAAATCACCACGTTCAAATTCAAATTAAAAAAAAAAACTTTGTTCGTCCCCGGGGAGGCAATTCAAAGGCACACAGAGCTGTACTTTAACAACAGTGCAAGTGTCAATTTAAATACAACTTAAAGCTTAAACTTAACTTAGAAATACAAAATATAAAAGAGTAGATATAAGTGGACAGTGATCGGACTGACAGATGTAAACGGATGTAAACAGAACTATGTGCAGTAAACGAGACATAAATATATATATACAGAGCTATGTGCAAGTAGGCTAAATGATAAGTTATAAGGTGCATGGTGAATAATGGAACAACAGAACTAATATATACAATATAACTGTAAAGGTTAAAATGAGATAAATAAAGTGACCGTAGTGCAATGATGGATAAGAAACAACAGGAATAAAGTAACCAGAACTGTGTGAATACTGATATAAAATGGATAGAATAAAGCAGAGGCAGTTAAGGTGCATGGCAATTTAAAAGCCATTAATAGGCCATGGCTGCGTGTTGGAAGATAATATTTACGGTCAATGGTTGGAAGGGATTAATTAGAAAATTAGAGAGGGAATTTCCAGTTTAACATTTTTCACCATTTAAGGACTACTAAATTGCATTTTAATGTGCTTGAGTAAAATGTGATAGTTGCTCATGGATCAAAATAAATATAAATGTTGATAGCTGCACAAGGCTGGAAAATAAACATCTGCTCTTATTTTACTTTTTTGATTTATAATGATTTACATTTATGGCATTGTGACAGTGTAGCTTTTCTTCATCAAGACTTCTAAATAGAAAATGTATTTGAAATATAATAGTTGGTGAATGTATGATTGTAAATATTTATAAAAGTTTCATAGGACTAATACATTATGACATTATGTATTACAAGTTAAGCAACAACTGAATAAAATCGGTACATATAATAATGCACAATGTTTTCTATGACACTGAAATGGTCCGGCATGCATATTAAGTCTTGTTAATTTCGGTATGGATTTAATATTGTGATGCTTCTACTGTCGCACACTTCGGTACCATTTGGAAAGCACAACTTTTACTTATAACACAGTCTATTCCCACTGTGGTACTGCCATTTGTATTTAAGTAAATGTTGAGTTTTCCTACCAATCAGACACCATCCGTGCTGAGATATAATTATTTTCAGCTACATTTCTACTAAAACGTATTTATGGCTCTGCTTTTATTTTGAAGTACTTTATATATTTATATATATGTATATATATATTGAACGGATGTACATTGATGGCAACTATCAGCTTCACGTGAGTCCAAGAAAGCCCGCCTCCCCTCTCTGTCGCCTCCTGGCGGTCAGGCAGAACAACAGCATCACTGATTTGACAGATTACAATAACGAAGTGAAACCAGCTGCTGTTATGTAGCATGTATCGCCCCCTCGTGGTACAAACTTGACACTGCCGCGAAGCTCCAGTTGACTTGCACTTTTTCAAGACGTAAAAAAAAAAAAACTTGCAAATCACCCTTTTTTTTATTCTGTTGGTTACAACTTTAGAAAACATTTTACCCACATTATTCTCAGACTAAGTAAAGTATTCATAATGCGAATAGACCTGCACAACCCCATATGACATAAATAGCAATAGGTTTTTAAAAACCTCACATGGACCCTAAAAAGGGTAATTTCGAGTCTCTTTGGGAGCTTTTGGTGCACGACTTTAGTTTGGGAAAAGTTTAAAGATGGAGCAATACTTAAGGTGTTCAGAAATGCAAAGCAGGTTTGCTATTTAATTGAACTGCAAAGTCTGTGTCACTGTAAACTGTCTGTTTCACATGCAGCGACCCCCCCCCTCCCTCTGTCATCACTTTCTCTGCCTCTTCCCACATCAAAGAATCATTTAAAAAAAATTGAGGGATTTTTTTTTTTTTTGCCTGGAGCAGCTGTCAGATTCCTGAGGATATGAGTCATTGAACTGAATCAGATTGCCTACATGGACTTAATACTGTGTAGCCTGCTATGGGGGCAAGGACCACAGGCCTTCACTGTATATGCGTATTTTTACGCGTGTGAGTGCGTGGCGTTATCCAACAAAACCACAACATGAAATAACTTCAAAAGCAGGAAGTAAGATGTTTTTGGGGATGCATAAGAATATAAACCAGCAGCAAATGAAAATGTCATGTATCTCATGTGAGACACGCGGTGAAATAACATACTTAGAGTGTAGTTCCTGCTGAAGGGTGTGTCTCTGTAATGTTTGTGTGCGCAGTGAAAGAGGAGGTCTTCTGAGGAAAACCGACTCTCCCCACCCTTCTGCCCGCCGCTGCCAACCTACCTCATCCGCACACACATACTTCTGTAATTCAGCATTAGAGCTCTTATAGAGGCCTATCGGACTCTGCACCGACTTAGGAGGACTTTTCCGCGACTCATTATCTTCGGAAAATCTCTTTGAAGTTACACGGGGCTTCCCTGCGCCTTGCTTCAGACCAGAAGTGCCAGCCGCAGGACTCAATTTGTGTGTGTGTGTGTGTGAGAGTGTGAGCGTGTTTCCACTGCAGCCTCACTGCACAGTCTGCTGTCTGTCTGGAGCTACAGGCCCAAGACTTTTTCATTTGAAGTTCAACCATGTACCAAGCCGTGAGGAAGCTGTTTTTGACGGACTGCCAGTGTGCTGACGATGCGTCGAAAGTGTACGAGGAGCTGTTCGCCAGACTGGACACCAACAAGGATGGGAAAGTGGATGTGTCCGAGCTGAAGGCGGGCCTGGCTGCCATGGGTATCAAAGCTGGGGAAGGAGCAGCAGAGGTAGCGACAACTTTGGATACAATAAACTTTACACAAACATTTAAAGAGAAAGAAAGTTGTCCCGAATACTGAGGAAACGAAACAGGCTGCAATCCAGAGATAATGCAGTTAACCCTTAATGCTAACACTATTTACTGGTCTTATAAGGAATAGAGTACATGTAGGCTACTCAATAAACACTACTTTAATAACTATGATGTTTTTAAATTAATATTACCCTTTGGTTTCTACAGGAATGCAGCAATAAGTACTTTAATTATCAGTTCATGTCTTGAAGATTATTCTTTAAAATTTCAGGAAAATGTTAAATCAACAAAGATGTTGCAGTTGCATGTTTTGTTTTGTTAAATACACACAGTCAATGTCTTTGGATAATAAGGTTATATGGATTAAAAACAAACAGAAGAACCCTGAAATAGAGTCAGAACCACTTAAATGTGCCATTTGTGCTTGATAGATTAGTTTGATGAAATAAATATACAGTATATATAAATAGAAAAGTGAACAGATTCAGAACTGTGCTTTGTACTTTGAAGCAGCATGTATTTAATGGCAATAGTTACAAACTACAGATTCATGTTATTAATCTAATCTGTGCTACTGTGAATGACAAAATGCATTTAAAAAAAATAAAAAACAAAGACATGAGAAAGTAGTATTACCAAAAGGTCAATTTATCTTCTGGAGCATCCATCTTGTCACATGATCTTCATACAGAAGGAGATATCATGTCATGGTAGATGTTTAAATTTAACCTTTTTTTTTTTTCAAGCCCTTTAAAGACTTTGTTGAAGTTTGTAAAACAAAGTCATCACACGGTTTATTCTGAAGCTGTTCTGAGCTTCTGACTCGATCACACAATCTAAGTAGCGAGTTCTAGCTTGTCAGGATCCTCATTATATCTCCAGATTGACTTTGTCTCTGTCTGATGGCTCTCACTGATAGATTATTATTATTATTATTAGTAATGCATGACTCATACTCAGCAGAAAGATAAACAAGAGGGTTGTCTGCTCTCTCTAAATGCTACAATTGAGTTGCCTTTCAGCAAGGCACAGATCCCCTAAATGCTTCAATATGTCTGCTCACGGCACAGGTTGGAAGTTTTTAAGACACCAAAATCTAGTCCTCAATGTGAAATAGATTGTGGTCCTCAAAAGGTCCCTGAGAGGCCCATTACAAAGAGACTGAAGTGGAAGAAGCTCATGACTTCCACTTTCTTGTCTCGATAGTTTTTAACATGTTTCCCTAATAGGACCGAGTCACCCGGAGCCAATTTTTAACAAGGAGTCTTCTCTGGAAATCTGGTTTCTCTGCATAACAGCGTCCTCACCAAAAGAGAGGAGTGCATAGAGAAAATGTGCCAAAGGGTATCTGACACTGTCTCAAAGTTCAAACAGTCGGCGCAGGCGAGCCCCAGGACAGTCCCACCTTTGCTAATCAAATAAATCTCACATTCCTCGCCCTGATCTGTGAGACTGATAACTTTAAAAGTATGAGTCAGGGAAAAAAAAAGGTTAGGAGAGGTCGCTGCTGTGTGTAAAAAGGTGTCATATCAAGGGTGTATCTCTACCTGTTTTATTATGCAACAGTGATATGATATAGAGTAGAGGTGAAATCGATACAGCATAGTATCGCAATATTTTGTGTTGCGTTATTATATCGTCTCATAGAAGCCAATAATCGATATTTTAGAGAAAAATAAAATCATGTTTAAGTTGGATTAAAGTAAAACACCAACAGTTCAGATTGTGAGGTGCATGCAGCCTTTAAAAGGATTCACTTTGATCACAGTGTTGGTCAGTCTGTGGGCTCGACTCTCACTCTGTAGAAATAAAAAAAACTGAAGTGAGATGAACAGACTGAGAATGTTTTCTTATCTGACAAAACAGTTCTTGATGTAGTTTAGTGTAGTGGACATAATATGCAGTTAAATCGTAATATATTGTATCGTGATTCTCAGCATATCGCAAAATGTTTAAAATCGCAGTAATATCGTATCGCGACTCAAGTATGGCGATAATATTGTATCGTGGCGCCTCTGGTGATTCCCACACCTCATAAAGAGGTAGTAACATGTCATGCACACTGGCTGCTTTCCCGACATCCTCTAATGGTCAGCAGGGTTTTTATTCAGAGGAATAATTCATATCTTCAAATACGATTAGGTCAATTTGCGATGACTCATTTATTAAAATGGATTGCTGTAAAAGTATTTCACTGATACATTTTCCTGTGCTTTAGATTCCCATCAAACCTTCTGACACTGTTCAGTGGGTCAGCTTCTATTTATCTTTGAGCACCTGCCGCACAGCGTATGAAGAAAACTGAATAGATTCTCTTAATCTAGGACGATCCCTAAAACAAACAAAGATAGTCTTTATGTACACAGCTTTAGAACCCATATAACGTTTTTAAATTAAGATGTACATTCACCAAAATGACTTAAAGAATAGATCATGAAAGCATACAATAAAAACAAATAGGATCAATTAATGTGAAGACACATTTCTCTGTTATTTTGTCACCAACTGGCACTATTAAGACCCTCTTGTTTGACCGCATGGATCGTGTTCTGTGTGTGTCTGTAGAAAATCGTATCTGCCGGAGACCAAGACAAGGACGCCCGGCTCGACTTCAACGAGTTCTCCAAGTATCTGAAGGACCATGAGAAGAAGTTACAGCTCACCTTCAAGAGCCTGGACAAAAACAACGATGGTGAGCGGCAAATCTTTCATCATTCAGCTTCGTGGATTCAACAAACATTTAGTGACATTTTAGAACATTCACTCTGTATTTTTTCTCCCTCAGCTTGTGACAAAATGTGAGGATGATTTGCTTTATTTCCAACAGGTAGGGTGGACCCTGTGGAGATTAAGCAGGCACTTGAAGATCTTGGACTGGAAATCAGCAAAGAGGGGGCGAGCAAGATCCTTCAAAGGTGATTCTGCGTTTTCTGTTCCTGTTTTTTTTTTTTTTTTAAAAGGTCCCTCTGCAGTAGCAGGCATGCTGTATGGTTAAGAGTTCAATCCTGGGACCTAGGAATTAAAATTTCCTCTTCTTATTTCTTTTTTTTTTTTTTTTACGTCGAGAGATGTTGATGGTGTGAGTCAGTGTGAGGGACTGAGGTATAACATATTTCACCAGAAGACATTTTATCGTCAGCTAATATTCACTGTGGTTCTGCAGATTGCTGTGAATCAGCATCTTCTCACATGGTCACTGAAGTTAGCATGATTCTACATGTATTCATTCAGTCATATTTATTTTTGTCCTAAAAGACAATGGTCCCTTTCTTCATGGATGTATCAGTCATGTATTTTTGTCCCACACACAGGCGGTGTTACTAAAAATGTTTGAAGGACTTTTTTAATGAGTTGTCATCAGCCTTTCCAGTCATTCAGGACAAGCTCATTAAAACAGATACAACAGGTTTGCTGCACTGTGTTGTTTACACAGTGCCCTACATTTGTTTAAACAAAGTGCAAAGCTGCAGATGATCAGGAGCACACACTGGACGTTTCTCTGTAGAAAGAGAAGTGAAGCAGGATGTGCACAACACGGTGAATCAGAGACTAAGATTTCTTATTTGAAAACCACAGAGAGCGATTGATGATGAATAACAGACAAAGTCATTCTGAGGAAGGAAATGAAGGAAAGGCGAACGTTGAGGGACGATGAGTCATAGAGAGGACATGGAGGAAGGAAGTGAAAATGTATATGAAACCATCAATATATCTATATATTTATTGGATTTTTAATTCTTATTTGTTCTTAGATTGGACTTTATTTAAACCATTTTTTCTGCTAAAATTTGTGTTGCTTTGCATGAAGGCCGTCTTCAGCACTTGTCACCGAACTAATTTGCATTCTGCCTCAACACTATCTGGTGCTATTAGGCAAATATTTCTCTCTCTTTCTCCCTCCCTTTCTCTCTCTCTCTCTCTCTCTCTCTCTCTCTCTCTCTCTCTCTCTCTCTCTCTCTCTCTCAATTCGATTCAATTCAAATGAGCTTTATTGGCATGACTGATCAGCAATCCATGTTGCCAAAGCAGTACAGAAAAATTATGATCAACAAATGATTACAATCTTTGTCATTTCATTGTACAGTCTCTCTTTCTGTCTCTCTCTCTCTCTCTCTCTCTCTCTCTTTCTCTCTGTCTCTCATTAAATGAGCACACGTAAGGATGGACACATAGTTGTTCTGGGAAGGGAATGGGATTTTGAGTATAGGCATTGTTGGTAATCCATCAATTAGTAAAGTGGACTCCTGGATGTTTGACTTGACGTGTAAATAATGACCTTTAACCTGATAAATGGTTTGTGTGTAACAGAGGGAGTTAAATAATTAGTACCTTTTTACTTTGCGCTTTTTACTGCGCTCTGTGATTTCACGGGCAGCTAAAGATTCTTGGCTGGGTGGAGTCATCACTGCAGGCTATCCTAATTTTGTTTCAGGATTCTAACAATTGAAAAACAGTTTGAGAACTTTCCCCGCTTTATAAGACGTTTAGTTAGTAACCATGTAATCATCTCATGTCACGTTTGAATGCATCTTTTTTTCTCAATGAGAACTCTTCGACACTTTATCCAATGAGCAAGACAAAATGAGTAGATTGGATTTGATCGGCCTAACCGTACAGCTCTAGTTGGTGATGTTTGCTTCAATGTCCTCTTGAAATAACGCAAACATTTGAACACTTTTCTGTCTGTGCTGTCTTGCTGCACAGTATCGATGTGGACGGCACCATGACTGTGGACTGGAATGAATGGAGGGAGCACTTTCTATTTAACCCGGCCACCGACCTGCAGGAGATCATCCGCTACTGGAAGCACTCCACGGTAAGGACAGGCCATGACTCAGCACCTGGACTGTCTGTGTTCTTTTCATGAGACTGTGTGTGGGGGGGGGGGGGGGGGGCGTAATAGTGGATCTGTTAAATGAAAAGATTCACATAGTGTGGTGGTCTTTTCTTCTTCTCTTATTCTTGTTGTTCATGCAGAAGTACACCAGCATGAACAACATGCAGATTTTGTTTGTGGCTTTCATTGGAATGTGCTTCTCTGTTTCTCTTCTCTGTGGATTTCTTCTTTGTCTTTTCGATGCTACTGTGGAGGCGGATCAGTGTGAGCAGCACATGAGTCCAAGACAAAGCCCCAAGGGGACACTAAAAGTGTATCATAACGCATCATGGCGTATGGTATTATACATGGTTTCAGTGCGTTTCTAATGGAAGATGAAGTCCTTATATAAAGGTCTGATCGGCTGTATTGCAAAATAAGATTCAATCAATGACACGTGGAGAACGAATAAGAGACAACAGAGCAAATATCTTTTTTCATGTCTTATTTTATTTTATTTTTTAACTCAATTTCATTTATTTTTTGACCCCTTTCACCTTGTTCACATATTTTATTTTATTTTTTTATTTAGCATTCTTCACACATAATAGCAAAATAATTGCAAGACTCCTCCCTCAAGCTTTCAAACATTGGAGCACTTTCTTTGCAGAAAGAGGGGGGTAAAAGATTTTTTTCATATTCCAGCAACATGACATTAATTAAATTGAAATTATTTACAAAAGAACACAGGAAGCTTTCACCTTGGAGGGATAGAGAAAGAAAATAAGAAAATTAAAAATACAGAGCAGGTTAACGGATGAAAGAAATAACACCCATGTACTCCAATAAGTCAAATAAAATCAGGTCTTATAGGTTTGACATGTTCAGTCCATTTGGGTTTGACTACATTTTAAAGCTAGAAAATGTCACCCTTATTGTTTATATAATTTGAAGGGTTCCATGAGGTTACTATAAATGGACTTTATTTGCATGTTGTCCCAGTGTCCTCACTTCCTCTGTTGTCCCAGTGTCCTCACTTCCTCTTCCGCTATTAAGCACACAGAAATGTCTACAAAGCTGCTAATATAACAAAAAAAGCCTATTGTAGGAGCCATTTTGTGTTTATGGTTGGCATGTTGTATAGATTAGATTAGATTTATCTGAATATATTATTTTCCACTAGGGACACTGAATGCACAGGGGCGTGTACATATAGTGGCACAGGTGACAGGAAAGGGAGGGCACAGGTAGGGGGAGCACAGACAGTTCTCACCAGACCAGCATTCATGTTTCAGACCAGCACTCAGACAAACTACAGTTCATTCATTCTACTGGCTACACTGGAAATAGTATGTTTTTTGTTCTCATATCTCCATCAAGTCACTTCAGTAAACCTTATAAAATAAACCAACTTAAATAACGGCTGGAAAATCATTGTTTGCATCTGCGTAAGACTTCACCCCTACCTGTGTGGTAATGGCAATAATTGGAGCAAAGGAAAAAAATGGAAAATTGCCATTACACTGCTAATAAAATCAAAAGCCTATTCTGGTGCAGAGGTCGGTCTCAGCTGGTCCTGCACGCTGTAACATAGAGGGGGGGGGGGGAATGAGAAGTTAGAAGATTTCTTTGACCTTGAACAAAAGAAACACGGAGGCTAAACAGTTAACTTTCTATTTGTTGCTTTCAGCGTCCTTTAAATGTCCCAGCCAAAGGGGAAGGTTGTGAAAGGGAGCTGTTAGCTGGTATTGGATTTGGACGAAGAGTTTGGCAGCGGCTCAGTACGTCTACGTCAACAGATTAGACTCATTCATTCATTTTAAGAGACAAGGGGAGGAAATAGTCAGGCGTGGAGAGGACACATGGAGGAGTTTGGAAATACTGATTTAAATCGAGTCTGTAAAAAAGAATCAAAGTTATCAAAATAGTGATTAGAAAGGAACTCTTCCTGGAGTTGTTTGAAGATGCTCAACACATCAAGAAATATTTTAAAGGGCCTCGATGTCGATGCCAAGACAATAAAGGAACTCTTTAAGTATTCAAAAAAGAGAAACCTGAAGTTTTCTTCTGATCTTTGATTTGTGTTGATTAAGAAGCTTGACTTTCATTGTTTTCATGATTACCTTTCTTGGGAACGGAGGTTGATTTTAAGTTTAAATTAGAAGAGAATAAATTATTTCATAAATCTATATACCACAATAAAGTTTAAATCCTTGAGATCCACTTTTTGAAGTGACGCCTTCCTTGTTTTTGAAGGTCAATCTCAAACACAGTATTTCACTCCTTAACCTTTAGCAGCCAGTTAGTCTAGGAAATCATTTTTGAATCCTCATTTTTCCACTCATAGGTCATGATTAGATTCATATGTCTGTGTTTAAATATTCTGTGACTTTTTAAAAAAATTTGATTATGGTTGCATGTTTGAGACACGGCCCAGTCCCAGTCAATGGCTAATCTCTGACGTTTGCTGCCTTTGTTCACTGGCGCTACCCACAAATAAACCTGTGGCTGCTAATCTGAGGCCGAGATAAGCTAATTTCAGTCTGACCTAACGTAGGATTAACTCATCAGTGGGATTGGGACTGTTCAGCGGGGAGAGAAAGTGAGTCCAGAACAGAACACGACGGGACACCAGGCATCAGTGGTACCATCTATGGCAGTGAGAAGTTCCCACCAGTATTTACGCCGATGGTTACTGGCAACTTGGGATTCAACGTTTCTCCCCTCAGGCCCTCGCCATCTGACCGGGCTCTTCATTAGAATCATGTAAAGAATCGATCCGTCTGAGAATCAGCGTTTAGGAAGGAGTTAGTGGGACGTTATTGTACCTGATCTGGGATTCTTTTTTTGAAAGTCTTGAGTCGGCCATGGCTCTGCTGCAGCAGCAACAACAGAAAAGCTGGTTTTTCATCGACTTTGAAGATGATGGGGCGATCTATGAGGTGGAGGTGGACATGGTAGGCTTGTGTGTTTAGCTTCTCAGTTCAGTCTTACAACTTACTATGGATGAGAGATCTGCTTTTTTTAGTGGAACTCAATCAATACAGTATGACAGATTCTAGATGTTGATATCGGCCAAAGCAGCCCGTCTGCAGATACGTAACAGTCATAGCAGTACAGAACTGCCATGGATACAGTGCGCTGTGGCTCTTATTGTCCAGCTCAGTCATATATTTGTTATTTTAACTTTACCTCCACCAATTTTTAGAAGACTTCCTCTAAAAATGCTGAAGTTTTGTCTAAAAAAATGTCTCATTTATTAAAGAATTTTGTTAAATCCCAAAATGTTGAAACGAACTTTGACCTCAAATAACCCTTTATATTTGGTTTCACGGTAACTTAATGTTTTTAACAACTCTAAATTGTGAAAATCTTTTTCCTCACTGGTCACTCAAACTTAACAACGACAGATTTCACTGGCTTTAACAGTTTCAGCTAAAGTGTCTAATGTTGCTTCAAAGTGTTTTTCATTTTTCTGCAGTTTCATTGTTGAAGAAAGACTTCAGTAGTCTGGACTAGTTTGTGCAGGCGTCGATGTTACCATAAATCATTAATAACAATGCAAGCCTTCATTTCATTTAATGATTTTTTTTTTTTTAACTGAATTAAAATCTTGTAAATGATGGTGCCGCAGTAGCAGAGTGTTGCTAAAGTTATGTCACTGAAACACCTCTATGTAATGGAGACGTTGATCTCACAGCATGGAGCAGTGGTTATGTAAGATTTTGAATTAGGACGTGACGTTTGGTGACGTTGGTCCTGTCCTGCCAGGCTAATGAATCCAAAAAAAAGGCTTCCAGTGGTTTTCAATTCCTTTTGAACATTGAATAATTACTTTAGTGCATGTGACCCTCACAAATCAAAGCACATTTTGCACCTATGTAACTTCGTTTTTAGCTCTATGCTAACTGTTTAAAATGTCTCTTTGCCTTTCATGAAATAACACTGTGTTGTGTGTGTGTGTGTGTGTGTGTGTGTGTGTGTGTGTGTGAAGGTGCTGGACATTGGTGACAGCCTCGCCATCCCAGATGAGTTCACAGAGGAAGAGAAGACGACCGGTCTATGGTGGAGGCAGCTGTCAGCGGGAGCGATGGCTGGCGCCGTGTCCCGTACAGGAACCGCCCCGCTGGACA
Source organism: Labrus bergylta (assembly GCF_963930695.1). NCBI lineage: Eukaryota > Metazoa > Chordata > Actinopteri > Labriformes > Labridae > Labrus > Labrus bergylta. Next base: position 5,729,553 of record NC_089200.1, read on the forward strand.
GGATGAAGGTGTTCATGCAGGTGAGTTCCCTCTGTCTGATGTTCTTCTTTAACAGCTTTAAGAGACGTTGAATGGCACGTCCCTCCTTGTTCCCTCACAGTCAAGATGGCGGCAAACATAACAAAATCAAAAATGTTATTCACATATTGCCTCACTCATATATTAACTGAATTACTTGGATCACAACCATTGACTTTAATTGAAGAATCACTCCAACCAGGATAGGTTGTAAAGTGTACAGGTGTTAATATGCACAAAATAAAACATCTGGCGAGATTACAACAGATTTTTTCCACACATAATATTGGAAGTAGCTAACAAATCAGCCATCTAGGCTCCCTTCCACTGCACATACAGTATGTGCACAGCTCAGGCAGGATGAACGTCTCAGGTGACCACACACAGGAGGAATCAGCCAGTAAAATACAACACAACCACGAGGGGAGATAATAACATTTAGAATTAGTTTTTGGTTACAGGTGTCATGAAACTTGCTTTTAAAAGGTAGACCTCACTTCAGACCAAACAGAATAAGTGGTTTAATGAAATCATGGTGCAGATTATTTGGAATAGTAACATCACACTTTTAAAGCACACTTGTGTCGTTAGCTGAATCAGCTCAGGACTACATTTTATTGTGAAGAAGCTGTTTCCATTGATTTTGTGGAAAATGTGATGATAAATCCCTTTTTTTTTTAATTTTACAGGTGCACTCCTCTAAGACCAACAAGATCAGCCTGGTTGGTGGTTTTCAGCAAATGTTAAAAGAAGGAGGCCTGGCGTCTCTGTGGAGAGGAAACGGTATCAATGTTCTGAAGATCGCCCCCGAGACCGCCATTAAATTCATGGCCTATGAGCAGGTAACGCCATTTAACTTCCTTTAAAACGAGTTGCAGAATATAACTCAGGCCGGGCACTTTTGATGTATAGTAACATTTATAATAACTCACAATTCAGCTGATAGAAATGACCAGTAACACGTTAGATGACCCTCAATTCTCTGTTTATTTCATGCTATGCTCCCGTGTCACCGTGTTTCTTCAGTATAAGAAGCTTCTGTCCAGTGAGCCGGGGAAGGTGAAGACCCACGAGAGGTTTATGGCTGGATCACTGGCTGGAGCCACAGCACAAACTGCCATCTACCCCATGGAGGTGAGCAGAGGTTACCTTATGTTCATGGTTGATTTGATGTCTTACTAATGAGAAAGCCATGAAGTTACAGTTAGTGATGTCATTTCTATAAACATGTGAGGATGGTATTTATCTCTGCAGCTTTCTTTACTTGGATTTTTAAGGTGAATCAACATCAACATTAACATTTTAATGTGTCTTCAGTTCTTTAATTAGAAACAACATGACTTAGTATTAATTAACAACATGACAGGGGAACCTGAGGATGTTTTGAATATTAAACTAACTGGATAGGTAACTTACAACACCTCACAGTTTGTTTCCTCACAGTCAACAAAGGCTTTAGTTTGTTTAAAGTCAGTGTGGTTATAAAGGATTACAATTCAGATTATTTTTATAAAGTTTTAAGACATAAAAAAACCCCGAAGCAAAATACCCTTGCAGCCAGTTCAACATCTGTAGGCTCAGTTTGTTCTGAACGGTGATATTTTCACCACATACTGGATTCCTAAACGCAGTGCTTTTACTGATTGTATGGGATGTGGACTATGCTGCTAAATAGTACCTGTACTTGTCATGCTGCTCAACACTAATTATTATAAACATTATTGGCCTAAAGTGGACAGTTAGGCTCAATATGGAGACTGACAAAGTGAAGACAAAAATCCCTCTCCAAGTGAGCAGCTTTTATCAGACTGAAGGCTACGTCCTTAGCTACAGCAGCGTGTCAGTAAGAGTGCTGCCCGCTCATGAATAACCTCACTGATTACCTTTCAGGTGATGAAAACCCGCCTGACCCTGAGGAAGACCGGACAGTACACGGGAATGGCTGATTGTGCCAAGAAAATCCTGAAGAAGGAGGGAGTGAAGGCGTTTTACAAAGGCTACATTCCCAACATTCTGGGCATCATCCCGTACGCTGGCATTGATCTGGCAGTTTATGAGGTTTGTTTATATTTGTTTAGATGTAGCAACAAAGCTCCACTTCCATATGCGACATTATTTGTCATCAAAACAGTGAAGGTCTAAAACAACAGTCTTTAAGACTCCCATGAACACTGCTCCTTCCTCTCCAGAGCTTGAAGAACTTCTGGTTGTCTCGCTACGCCAGTGAAACAGCTAACCCCGGGATTCTGGTGCTGCTCGGCTGTGGAACCATATCCAGCACGTGTGGTCAGCTGGCCAGCTACCCCCTAGCTTTGATCCGCACCAGGATGCAGGCACAAGGTACAGAGAACCAAAGCTCATTCAAATTCTGTCAAAACTGACTAACTAGTTCTGCATATTTTCTTCATGGGAATAAGTCAGTCGCTTGTTTGCAGTTGATTTCTGTGGCCTCCGAGTGGCCATATGAGTTATTACCAGGATAGTCCAAAGGCCAATGAATAAACTGCAATTCTTTGTTGTGAATTTTAGATCGTTATTGCAGAGTGTCTCGTGTCTTCCATGGAATATATCTGAGCATTTTCTACGATATTTTGACCACAGAATCAGAAATACTTTATTCATGCCAGGGGGGAAATTCAGATTTTACTAATTCCTAAACTCTCAATTGATTGTGTTCCTCCTTTTTTTTTTTTTTGAGGAATGTATTTAATCTGGGCCGGTTTTCTTATTACACAAACGATGGGTTCAAAGATAGTTCTTAAAGGTTTGAATCCTTTGTAACATAACAATGAGTAAGGTCTTTTTACCTGCTCTTTTGTAAAGTGTCTTGAGATAACACTTGTTATGAGTTGATGCTATACAAAATAAATTGAATTGAATTGAAGCAATGATGAATAGAGAGTACTACAAGAGGACAGAGACATACAGGGAAACCTTTGAGATTGTCTTTGTTGTCACACAAAGCGGACTGAATACTTAATTTAAAGCACTCAAAGTGCTCTTGTATTAAAACAACTTCTTCTTGTGCTTTCAGCTTCATTGGAGGGCGCAGAGCAGCTGCCGATGAACCTCATGGTGAAGAAGATCATAGAAAAGGAAGGCTTCTTTGGACTTTACCGTGGCATCCTGCCCAATTTCATGAAGGTCATACCGGCTGTCAGCATCAGCTACGTGGTGTATGAGAACATGCGGTCTGGCTTGGGCATTTCAAAGTAGGCAGTACAGTGTCTTTGTCTGTGTCCATGAGAGTGTAAAAGGAGATGCAGCATTTATTTTTTTTATACCCGACTGTCATGTAAAGATCTGTTCCAAAGTCTGGACTCAAAGTGCTGCAGGTTGGATTCATTGTAGAGGCTTTTTTAAAAGTGATCGCAGGACTTTGGCTAAACTTTTGAGCCATTTAAAAAAAAGAAGAAGATATTGTTTACAAACTCCTGCAGCACTTACAAAGGGCTTATTATGATTAATGAGACTTCTACAATGTTTCCAACTGTGTGCGTTTAAAATACACGTAAAGATTTAAGTCAGCTGTCAGTGTCCGGGTCAACTCACTCTTACTTTCTGCAAACAAAGAGGTGGACATTAAGAAAACCAAAAACACTGATAGAGGTTATTTGTGATTTAAAGGCATTTTTTCTTTTGTATATTTTTTGATTTGGGCAGAGATATCATGTTTTATCAGTCATGTTAAGAATTGCTCACGTTACATCACCGCACCAGGATTATGTCACAGGTTCCTTCAGTCTTTGACCTAAAAGCACCTTCTTCCTTCAAAAAGCGGAACCCTTGGTGGAGTAGACTTTATTTATCTTTAGCTTCATCAGGAGTAAGCAGACAGAAAGTTAACTCACATCTTCTGAACATTACCACACATTGATCTCAACACATCGAGTTACGTTCAGGTGCGAGTGGAAGTTGTTTCACCTCCAAATCTGAGGAAACCTTTGAAGTGCAGTACGGTGTTTACTCTTCACTCATACACATTCTGCTCGGTGCGTTTGGGAATGGATGTCACTCTGGTGTTGTTGCCTCCACAAAGGTCTCTTTTTAAAAATATATATATATTCCATCTTTATTGCACCTTTTGGGTGAATTTGGTGAACAGGAGAGTAATGTGCCTTATATGTTTGTTTCTCTCCCATCCCCATTTTTTCTTGCCTTTTTTCCCCCAATATTTGTTTTAGTTAATGCTAGTGTTTCCGTTTATTAAACATTTGAATACAAAACAGACAATGAGTGCATTTATTTTCAACTAAGTATCATTAAAATGTATACTCATCAAATTGCGATTATTTTGAAGTTTCTCAAAACGTGTAAACAAAATTAAATCCAAAAACTAGTTCTGGAAGAGCTTCTGATGTTTCACAAGCCATGTGGAAAAATCTCCCCCCCAGTCTTGTGTTTTGACCCGAGGCTTTAAGTAGAGATTACTCCCGTTTAGATCTTACATAACACCCTTTCCCCCGGTGATGTATAACCCTCCTGTCTTTAACTGTCTGATCTCAGACGTGGCTCTGCTGCTTTGAAGAAGGGAATAAAAGAAATTTGAAAGGACATGAATCCAAAACTTTAGTTTGAAGACTGTAACATGATAATCCTGCTCTGGGTTTGTTTTTGTTGATGAGACAAAATTGATTATTTCAGGGATCCTGTTCTTGTTTATATGTTTATCAGCAGAATGCAAAGATATGCTGAACAGTCCAAACTAAACTAAAGAGTCTGAAGACAAGACAATGGAAAGTCATGCACGCTACTCTTATTTATTTTTTGTTGCCCAAATGTCCCATTCATTTTTTACTCTATCCAAAGGACAAGACATTTTGAGGGATAGAAAAGGCATTCATGTGAGAAAGCTCTTGTTCCATATTTCAGTCTATTTTGTTAGAATCCTCTGATTTGTGGCCGGAGCAACAATGTCTGCAGGATGGATTGCATCATCGTCATTCCAAAAAGTTTCTCTTCATGGGCGTGCTGTGCCCGCTGCATCTTCAGAAATAACTCCTCATCGTTATTATTGCTCAAGGCGGCGGTGAAGGCTTCCAGAGCAGTCTCAAATTTGGACTTCTTTCGGGGCGAGCTTCTGCAGAAGGGAAGCCGTCTCTTTGAGGATAATTTAGAAGCAGAAGCTTGGGATGACGAAGCTGAATGATTGTCTGGACCTGCGATACCTGCAAGCACAAGCGAGGAGATGGGACATTACAGCCATGTCAAGGCTTGTCTAAAATGCAAAGCGGAAGCGGAATGAACCTTTTCCTCAGAAGCACAATTATTACATGCATGTTATAACACTTTCATCATTCTTCACAGGTTACAATAATGATAATTATAATAAGACAAAATCTAAAAATGAACCAAAACACAGCAAAACTAAAATCGCTGCAATGTAGAGTTACATCAGATGTTGAAAAGCCAAGTTTGAAGAATCAGAGGAAACTGCAAAGCATGCAGATGCTCTCTGGTCTGCTGAGGTTGTAGGGTTGGAGCAGGTCAGATATACTGTATATCCAGGGGGGCTGCCCAATGCAGGGATTTGTAAACAATAACAAGGATGTTAAAATGAACTATTCGTCTGGACGTCTATGTAGGGAAAATAAAAGTGGGTGTAAGTTGTCCTGCTGGATCTAGTCAAAAGTCTTGCAGCAGTATTGGAAGATGCAAAAAAACTTCCCTGCTGAGAACATTTATACTAAGAGGTGTCTTTAACTACTTAATTAGAATGCAGATGTTCTGACACGAGCTATTTAGCAAAGTATTAGTATTGCATTAATGTTTTTTCTAAAGCTGTGTTTTTAATGCACACTGTAAATGAATCAGTTCTTTTTCTCGGAGGTTAAAGGCACGTACCGTCACTCTCGCCGTCGTCGCCCTGTCTCTCTGGAGGCATTTGGACCCTCTCCGTGGGTACAGCTGGCTCTATAACAGAGTCTTCAGTTTTACTTTGAAGTCATTGGCGCACAAATAAGTACGTACTTCCGCTAACTTCTCCAAATTTAGAGTGAGCTGAATCTAGGCGAATAGTTTTAAATCATTAATTTCATCTATTCAACAATTCAGTTTTCTGAAAACATACAGAAAATTATATTTCTGAATCCCGTGTGCTCTGTTATTTTAAAATGTACTTATTAATATGATCTTACCCAGGGTCTATTGTTCACCCAACTGAACTGTTTTGAATGTGTATTTATTATACTATGTAGAACCAACAGTATTTAGGGAAGATGTTATTCCTTAGTATGAAAAAAAAAAAGATCTGCACAGGTGTGTTGATCTTATGATGTCATCAGCTTAGTGTTTTTTCAAAGTCGCTGTAAATATGAAACACGTCACAATCAAAGAACACCTTTCATTAGATCCAGCATTATAAACTTATATATATATATCTTTGTGATACTAATATTTTAATCTTTTATTAACACAGAACTTGTACAAATTGTCCTTCATGACCAGCACAGCACATTTCACAGAGTCAGGACAATCTTGAGTTGATGTGAAACTCTCCAACACCTAGTCTGCCCTGATGCTCAACAGGCCGTTTATACCTTTCATTAAAATCCATCCTGGGTGATCTGATAACAAGGGGGATGGCGTTAATGCAAGGTGGGAACGCAGGTCTCAATGCATCCAGAGGAGCGTCTAGGATCCGACAGTTCAGCCACATGAAGAGGTGGTCTGGCATGCGTTTATGCAGACTGGTTTGGTAGTGGAGACGCCATGCATCCTGGGCAGCATTAAAGACTAACCTTTGAACTGGTGGAACAATGCTGGCTCTTCGCTTAATGTGAAGGATGACACATTCAGTCTTTTCAAACGGACATGCACTTATTTGCATGTGAGACGGGCAAGTGACATCCAAATTCAAAGCGCTCAAAAGGGATGCATTGTTAATGCAAAATGTAAACGCCCGCACCTGAGTGCTATCTGATTACCAAGGACGGCTGTTAATGCAAAGAATAAACAGGACGGATGTTAATGCAAAGAATAAACAGGACAGATGTTAATGCAAAGAATAAACAGGACAGATGTTAATGCAAAGAATAAACAGGACAGATGTTAATGCAAAGAATAAACAGGACAGATGGACCACATTGAGGTCTTCCCCCTCCAGGGATGTGACCTGCAGTAGCACTGATGAGAAACAATTCTGCCTCCCACCAGGTGAAAACAATGACACCAGAGTTCACACCTGTAGTTATAATGTTGTCCACTTGTGATCTGACCACTAAAACCCACATGTTGATACCAAATGTAGAACGTCTTAGTGATAGAATCAAAAAGAGCAGACGGAATTTTAAGTCAGTGTGATTTAAGATTGTAAACTTGAAAAGAACATTTCCACAAAAGACTTTCAGAAGAGGAATTGTCCTTTGGTGGAAAGACAATTAGAAGTTTGGTTAATTTGGCGTATGAAAACGAAGTGCACATTAAGAGGATAATGATTGTTATATATATTTTTTGTTTTTACAGAGGACAGTTTCTGGCATGAGCTTTAAATTCTCAAACATAACCGGACAGAAAACTTCAACATCAAGAAGAAACGAGAACATGGTGACTTTCTAGTTTTTATATGCCATTTTTAAATTTAATCAGAGAACATCTTTTTTTTCCGGGTATGCTCCACTTATGAGGAGAGTGCCAAGAAGAGAAAAAAATGCCACGGTGGTCAGGACGGCCCGCATGGCTTTGAACCAGCTGGGGTAGGTGGGCAGCAGGGACAGATCATAGTGCAGGGACACTCCAAGTGCCATGATGACCATGGTTCCTGCAGAAATGATGTTGTCGCTCATTAACATGGTCACCCACGCCAGCAGGGGGGGAACCACACTGTTAGCCAGATTTATCCAGTCAGGTTTCGCTGGACTGCTCTCAGGGAGAGCGAATCCCCAGCGTGCTCCACCCAGGAAGGAAACAATGGAGGCAGCGTAAGCTAACTGAGCGTAGGCCAACTCTGGAGAGTAGCTCTCAGTCACAGCCATGAACAGAGTGGGCGTGACAAAGGGGATCAGCCCTGCAAAGCCCAGGTACAGGGCAGGTTTGGGACTCTTCCACAAGTCCTTCATGTCATAGCGCAACAAGTCCAGCTCCCTGGGCGGAGGTTCAGGCAGCTGTCGTTTCTTTAGCCTCACAGCAGAAGAGTGAAGATGTCGATTCCATACGAGATGTGACCCAGCATCATTCTGGATCCTCTGGAGGAGCCCAGTCCTCCTGAAGCTGAGGACAGCAGGACATTTCACTCCTCCATCACCCCCGTCTAAAAACGGCAGCCTTGCCGGTGAGGCCCAGCAGGTCTGCAGGGAGCGTGAGCCGCCATCAGAAGCTGACGACCAGCATCTCTGTGGAGGCCCTGCACAGAGCCTTACCTAAAACACAAAATCATCACATTTAAGTAAGAAACGAAACAAGTGGTGAGTAACTGAGCTCTTTAAAAATGAAAATCTCACAGGGTTGATTGATACCTTCTGGGCTGCAAGAGCGCTTCTTCTGAGAACAGCAGAGAGCATCTGATGAAAGAAAGGAAACAGAGATAAGATTCAAAACTTACAATAAAGACTTACTGACCTCGTCTTAAAAACACAAAGAAAAGAAAAGAGATGTGAATCAAACTCTACTAATGTAACATCGTGTGTGCAATAAGAGATGAAGAAAGTAGAGACAAGAACACATATTTATATTTTGTTCACTTCATTTGTCCGTCTACTCGCCGTTAGATTGAATAGTTTCTGCTTAAAATATGTCTACACTCATGGACTTTAACTTATGTCAATACTGTCCATTTACAACTCTGTTTTTGCACATTTAAATTTAATCTTTCATATTTAAGATTAGTAATGCTAAATTAAATCCTGGTTGTATATATCCCCATTCTTATTTTTGATATCGTTTAGTACTTATTTACTTTGTATTTAATATTATATTGTGTTTTTTGCTCATATTGTGTGTTTGGACAACCTGCTGCTGTAACGCCACAATTTCCCAGTGTGGGATCAATAAAGTAATTCTATTCTATTCTATATATTTTCCTTTCATTGTAGTGTTCCCCTTTGTTATTATTATTATTATTATTATATATTATTATTATAATAATAATTATTATTAAGTTATTATTATTATAATATATTATTATTATATCTTTTTTATTTTATCTTTGCTTTAATTCAGTGTATAACTTCTGTTATGACAACTTATTATTATTTATTTTTATTTGTACTTTTCTATTCTTTTTCTTGTAATATTATTCTATTTTATATATAATTTTAACTTTTTTGTAGAAGCTGACCAAACAATTCAAATGCAATAAATGATTTGATTTTTTTTAAACAAATGATCTGATAATTTTATAATGAAATAAAAGATCAATCACATCACATAGTGACAGTGAAAACATGAAGTTATAAAAGCCCCACTGTTTCAAAAAGCACAGACTGACAGAAGAGAGAATAAAAAAGATTAAATAGTTATTTATCATCAAAACACCTCAGAAACAAACGAGCACACCTGTGTGGATCACACAGGTACAGGTAAATATTAATGTGTAAAAATCAAAGTGGAACAACATGACTGCTTGTTTGAGTCCAGATGATTTTTAGAGCTCACTCAGACTCTTTACTGTTTTTATCTTAAAGCTCATGTTAAGAAACCGGAAACAGTCTCAGCGTTTTAGATCTAAAAATACAAAATATGAAACTACACTTATTAAATAAAAGCAGCTTAGTTACCATTGTGTCAAAGCTTAATCCCTCATACTTTAAAATGTTATTTATCCTGGGGGTCACCCAACACGGGAAACACGTTGGTCCGCGGTTTATTCCTTCCGTGTTCGACAAGAGGCTTCATTCAACTTTAGTTCCGCTCGTATAACTATAATCTTACACTACGCAGAAATAGTCTTAAATCGTAAAAGCATATTAAATAAGACTAAACTGATTTGATTTTTTTTTTTAAAACAAACAAACAAACACCAAAATGTCTGATTAATGGTTGATTCTGATTACCTGATTAAAACTGAGAGCACAGTTCAGTTGAATAGAAATGATGTCTAAGCTGATCAAATTAATATTAACAATTATTTTTGTTATTTAAAAAATATATAATCCAATATATAGTCCAAATATGTAATCACTAATGAAAGGTGTTTCACTTCCCAACATAAATCGATGGTAGAGAGACACACTGCATCTAAAAGGTCTATTTATTCATTCAGGTGAAGTAATACAAGTACATCAGCCTATATTTTATGAAGTAAAAATGAGCCAGAGCAGGAACAACATAGTGCTTTAAACGTGATAATAGTGCGTTGCAGGTCTGAGACATCAGCACAGGTCTCTTTCCCTTATCTCAGAAAATTATATTTATTTAAGATTATTCTGCTGCTCCTCAAACACCAGTTCAGTAATCCTGACCTCCTTCTGCTCTTATTAAAAAAACAATGGAAGGATGTTAATAAGATATAAACAAGGACCCAAACACTAAAAGCTCCCAGCTACTTCAATTGCAAAAGCAACTTTTCAATTTTACAGATCTTCTTCAGGCCTTTGAAATTAAAGTTGCTCTCCAGTGTGTAGAACCTTTTTTATTTTTCTTCAGTTCAATATAAGATCCACACCTGTGAAAGTTCTTCCTCTGTGCGTACCCTATCCTTGTTTTTTTTTCTTAACAATATATATAACCGCGATCCAAAGGGAATTAGCCTGTCACTAAACAGTCATAATGCTGCTGAACCAAGAAGCTAAAATAACTGATTCTTTATCAAGCCCTTTAATCAGGATGGAAATAAGATCAGTCGTTCACAGATTTAGAGAAAGACACACTTTAATGAAACGCAGCAGACAAGTTAGAGCCCATAAGAGCCAGACATCACTGTGGAGTAAAGACAAGTGAAAATAAGACTGAAACATCTGTTTTGAAAAAAGTGAAACATGCATGATATATTCTCTGTGACACATCTCAAAACACAGCTCCAGTCTTTAAATATCACTGCTGACTGAGGAGACAAATGCTTTGTTGTAGAAAGTAATCACACTTGTTGTGATGATTAATACAACTATACTGTGCTTTTCTTTTTAACTAAGCCTGCAGCTCTAGAACCTTTGATGCTAAAAAGAATATGATGTCAGTTGTTTAAATAAGTGCAGCTACAGGTATGATCTTTTAACCACAGACTCATCGGTGCATCACCACAATGTCCAGCAGGGGGCAGTCATTCCAAATAAATCTCTTCTATGAGGAGAGAAACTGACTAAATCTTAAACTGGTTTCCTACTTGTTGCAAGCTGTTAAACTTTTGCTGCATCAAAATAAAACTCCAATAGCAAGCTTCAATCACGTGCCATGCTCACTTCTATCATGTTGTTATTTTAATTGTTTTAATAAAAATTGTTAATTTTGATTTGGCTTAATAAGAAAAAACAAAAACAGATTCAATATACAGCAAGAAAAAAAACTTTAAAAGACACAGTGAGTGTTTGAAGTGAAATAGAGCCAGACCTGGCAGCAGAGGCACTTTAACATAAATGATTGCTATGGAATTCTAAACGAGAAAATCTTTAAATAAGAGCTCTGTCATTTCACAGGTGTTACTGAAGGGCACGCACGATGTAATCAATGAGCTCTTTTGGTTTATAACTTTTGGAATAAAGCAGACAAACGCTTATCCTGTCAGAATGAAACAGACAGAGGACGCAGTTGCCATCAAGCTTTCCCGGCTGCAGGACGTTTTTAGACGGCTCCATCACTCTGAAAGACAAAACAAACAGAGAGAAAAGATGTGTGATGTGATATTAACATTGTAAACCGTTCAACTATATGCTGTTACTTATTTCACTTTTGTCCACACACTGAGTTACTGTTGGCACATCTCTGATTTCAGAATCAGAATCAAATACTTTATTAATCCCAGGGGGAAATTTGTTTGCTACAGTTGCTCATAACACTAAAAATCAGTAGGAAGTACAGATAAGTACAATATAAAATACAATAAAAATAGAAATACCAATATAATAAACAATAAGTACCAAGTGAAATAATAAACACTAACTGTGTTGCCTCTGTTTCTTATCTATTGTATTTATTTACTGTCCTTTCTATGTTGTTTGCTCATTTCGGGCTGTGTGTGTTTTACTGCTGACTGCAAAACAAATTGCCCTCTAGCAGGGATAATAAAGACAACCTTGAACCTTAATAATAATAATAATAATAATAATAATAATAATAAGCTATGTTCAAGTGCAGGCAATTTGCCTGGCAAGTATAATTTCCGGAAATAAAATAAATAATATTCACATTAAATTAATGAAATTGAAACTCTTAGAAAGTGTCTGGTTATGCTTTTGATCCTCAGATCTTCACACATCAGCACATCCTAATCTTTTTTTATTTTGTTTCATGAAATATTCCTGAAAAAGCTTTTTTTGTTATTAAAGTAATATCATATCACAGCTGTCAAATTGATTCTTCTAATTGATAGTCTCCACTGAGATACTGACCCCTCCACAGCAGCCACAGCAGTCCCCACAAATAGCTCCCAGCAGGCCGTTCACCACCTGCACAGCACACAGCGCCACCTGGATCAAACCCATGACCAGCAGTACAGAGAACAGGGAGAGATGCCAGGACACCACGCCGGACGGCTCTATACAAAGTTTCCACAGAGTTGTGTTGCTCAGATAGTCACTGGAAAAGGAAAGTAACAAAGAGACAACAAGTTCTGATCTTTAGATACTTTGGAAAGGTGCAGAGTGTGTTAATAATCGAGAGGTTTATGGATGCTTAGAAAGATTGAAGTAGCGTACAAGAGATATTGTTTTATCCTAAATGAAATGATCAAACTGCAGCAACATTGTTACCAACTAATTCTTACTGACATCTTTAATTAAAAGTTCAAGTTTCAAAGGTTCAGGTAAATATTCAAACGGAAAGAGAAATGAATTGGTTGGTTGGTTAAAACCTTTTTTCTTTGCATGGAATCTTATAGCCTACTTACTACACATGTTGTGATGAAGAATAGTTTTTCTGCTTTTCTTTGTAGAGGTCAGAATGCTCCAGCAACACTTGTAGTAAGAAGATCAACTTCATTAACAATTTAGACCGACGCGTTTCGGCTCGTGGCGTTCATCAGGGTCATCAAGAAACAGATTTATAAACATAATTTAAATAGGGTGGGTACACAATTGAAGGAAAGGTTAAAAACATTTCAAAAAGGTAGGGACAACCAATCAGATGCCTCCAATATGTGCTTATCAGCCAATAGGGCACATGCAAAGTGGGCTGGTTTGTTGGCCAGGTAACATGAAGGTGAAGGGCGTGTCTAACAAGGCTGACATCACAACTGGTGAACAGGTAGGGATCAAGGGGATGGTTAAGGGGGGTGGTTAAAAGCCTGCACAGGTGAGAAAAGGCTTTTGACACAAAACAAATACAACAAGGGATTTGAAAATAAATTAAAAGAATCTTACAATATGTTTAAAAATGTATAGACTAAACAATGTAAAATATTAGAAGAGCATAAAACCATAAAAACATTATAAGAACTCATTGATTGAAAACTCCTCATTCATCCCACCTGGAAATAAACTTTCAATATCAAAAATCCAAAATGCTTCTCTTTTTTTCCTGATAAAATAAATGTTACCACCTCTTGGGTTAAGTTTGATGGCTACTTGGCAGTTAATGCAGGTACCAATATACCAAAAACCTCAAATATTTTAATCACCGTACCAATGGAAAAACTATTAATATTAAGGATTTTATTACATGCAAATCAAAAAATGTGGTGTATATGATTCAATGTCCTTGTAATAAGATATATGTAGGTGAGACTTCCCGCTGTCTAAAAGAATGGATCACTGAACACAGGAGTGCTATCAAAAGGACCGACATCAACAGCCCTGTTGCAAGACATTTTAATGAAGCAAAACACCCCATCTCCTCTCTTTTTTCCCTCGGCATAGAAGCCATCAAACTTAACCCAAGAGGTGGTAACATTCATTTTATCAGGAAAAAAAGAGAAGCATTTTGGATTTTTGATATTGAAAGTTTATTTCCAGGTGGGATGAATGAGGAGTTTTCAATCAATGAGTTCTTAGAATGTTTTTATGGTTTTATGCTCTTCTAATATTTTACATTGTTTCGTATATACATTTTTAAACATATTGTAAGATTCTTTTAATTTATTTTCAAATCCCTTGTTGTATTTGTTTTGTGTCAAAAGCCTTTTCTCACCTGTGCAGGCTTTTAACCACCCCCCTTAACCATCCCCTTGATCCCTACCTGTTCACCAGTTGTGATGTCAGCCTTGTTAGACACGCCCTTCACCTTCATGTTACCTGGCCAACAAACCAGCCCACCTTGCATGTGCCCTATTGGCTGATAAACACATATGTGGAGGCATCTGATTGGTTGTCCCTACCTTTTTGAAATGTTTTTAACCTTTCCTTCAATTGTGTACCCACCCTATTTAAATTATGTTTATAAATCTGTTTCTTGATGACCCTGATGAACGCCACGAGCCGAAACGCGTCGGTCTAAATTGTTAATGAAGTTGATCTTCTTACTACAAGTGTTGCTGGAGCATTCTGACCTCTTCTAAGCCTTTCACTCTTCATGCACCTTGTCAGTTGGTGAAGTTTGTGCCAGAAAATCCTCTTTTTCTCCACTACTGTTCTTTGTAGAAAGTAGTTCAAATAAACTTGAAATGAAGTAAGCCATTGAAAACGGAGCTTTAGTTGGGAATTGATTAGCTGAGCACATGACAGACAGTGTTTCATGTATAAACATTTATGTTTTACCTTTGTGGAAATTTTGCTTCCCCATTTTTTAATGGGACGGAATAAAAGGGATTCATTTAGTATTCCATGCATTAAGTTCAGAGCTAGAGATGTGAATCAATTAGCTTAGCACAACATAACTACTGAAAGTAGGAGAAAAAGTCACTCTGTTCTAATGACCTAAAAGGTTCTTAAATTCATATTTTATGTACATTTTCTGTTGAATTCATACAAAAATAAAAATGCAAAAAATAATAAGTTAGGTTACACATGGATGTGCTGGATAGTTTGTTGTATTAGTCTCGTCATCTTACTACGAGTAACAGATCTAAGAGAATATCCTGAACTATTCCCTTTACAGAAACTCCCCCTAAAGTTTTTAAAAGTAAAATGCAAACTTGAATACAACATTTGAAAGCTGCTGAATGTGGTTGTTACTTGAAACAAAGTCAATGCATCATTTTGGATTCTAGGTAAATCTATGAACACCCGACTGATCTGTGTGGCTCACCCATTTCCAAAAGGAGTGCCCCACACGTCATTCGTTCCGTTTTTTGAAACTACACACTTGGGTCCTTGGTTTATGGCCACAGACGAAACTACGACTGAGTAACCGGCCCCCGCAACACCCACAGCTGCAAACAGGATGGAGCTCAGCATCTACAGACACAGAGAGAAAGAGGAGCCACTCATATTGGGAATCAATAACACCTCACTTTTAACGACTGTGATGACAATAAAGTTATTCAGTGTGTGTGTAGAGAACAGGGTGAAGGTCAGGAACAGAGCTAACAAGGATGATGGGATGGTGAGCGTGCATGTGCGTGTGCGTGTGTGTATTCTTCTCTGAAACTTTCCTGTACCCTCCAACACACACACACCCAAAACCTTACACATTCCTGAAATATTGATCAGTATGTACCAGAACAATACCAGCTCTGTGTGATAAAGTCGGGTGAAACTCCCGTCCCGTAAACGTCTCGGATCAAAACCGCATGAATTTGTGTGTGTGTCTGGTTGTGTTAACACTTCCTTTGTCTTTCTTTTACAAACTCTGTGTTTCGACTCTACAGGTTACAGATGGTAAACAGCAGTGTGTTGACTGGTAGGGGTGGTCAGAATAAAAACACAGATGTGTCGTCCCTCTATCCCAAAAGAAAACATCCGCTTCTGCAACGTTCAAATGCGAACAGTCATGTGACTCTTCATCGCCATAAACGTGAATCATTATTAGCACCATCATTTTACAACAGCAAAACAATCTCCTCACCGCAAATCTCCGCCCACAGCTTTCGTTGCCACAGCAACCGCAGCAGTCGTTGTTCTTCAGACCCAGGAAGACCAGAGCTGGGAAGATCATCTGTCAGCCAAACAAGACACACACACACACACACACACACACACACACACACACACACACACACACACACACACACACACACACACACACACACACACACACACACACACACACACACACACACACACAGAAAGTGTAATAAAAAGTTGAGCAGATGATGAATTGTTTGGTTCCACTACTGTAGGCGTGAATAAAAGTGCGTATCACATTATTATACTCCTTCTTGAATTTACCATTTCCGCCAATTTACTCATTTTTTTTCAAATTACATGAAGATATCAAAACTTCTTCAAAGAGCTTCACAGATTCTTTTAAGTTCATCAATATTAAAGCATGTTGTTTTCCAATATTTCTAAGCAGCAGGTGCATGCTCTGTGACACGATTATATCTCTAGCTGTTTAAATGTTAGACCTCACTTATCAGTTTATAAATTCATCTTTGGTTTATAAAATCCCAGCTTCTTAAATGTGACGATTTGCTTTGGCATATGTGACACTGAATTGCGTACACTATGGGTTCTGAATTGTTGAGCAAGCAATCTGAAGACATCACCTTTTGGATACAGATTTTAATTGTAATGTTTTTTCTTTAACATTTAAAATAATTACTTCATTAATTGAGGAAAAATGCATGTGGTATAAAATAGAAATAGAATTTTAAAGGTGTCATAATTAATAATCACCGGCCCAAAGCTTCTATCATAATATCACATAAGGCAACAAATAAAACTTGAGAAAATGATAAAAATCACCATAATAATCCATGAAAGTTGTCTTCAAATGAACGCAGCAGATTTCCTTCAGTGTGCCACTTAAATGTGTCCCTTAGTTTTATTTTACTGACTTCTGATAGTGTTGATATTTTTAACAGACTCACCAGAACTCCAGATCCCAGAATGCCTCCAAAGTACCAGACCTGTTTTGTGATGTGGTCTTGCTCCACAGGCTGTCCGCTGGGGAAGAAGAGCAGGATGTTACACAGCACGCACACGATCGCCAGAGGCATCAGAGTGATCCCCAGACACTTGGCAAAGCCACCTGAGCACATCTTGACACTGATGCTTCGAGCTCCTTTACTAATAACAACTTCCTTGTCTTACAAAGTTTTTGGGGGGGAGTTTCAGAACTCTTATGTTGCTCTTTTGCCAAAAATAGCTAAAAAAAAAAACTAAGTAAGGATGTCTTTCTTTTGAAATTAAAGTTTTGACTCCAGTCTTTGTCCGCCTGTTTGCTTTAGATTTATTTATATTGCAGCTTTCCAACATAAACTAAAAAAATCTTAGGTTTGCTTGTAATCCCAAAAAGCTCTATCCACTTTGCGCCTCACCTGTCCTGTTACTTATGATTGCCGATGGCTTAGAAAGAGCGTTTATACCCCTCTCCACCTGTCCCTCTCACTGATGTCACCGCTTCACTTTATTGGCAGCCAGCTGTTATATCTTAGTATCACACACACACACACACACACACACATGTATTAACAAGCTTGTGACTGCACGCATGCAAACACACACACTTAATATAAGATCACACACCCGTTTGTGCACACAGAAAACAGTGGTTAATGTTTCACCATGTGTTTTGTGTACATGGAGACAGAAGAGGAAGTGACAGTCGATCAATACAGCAGAGGCCTCTGGGCCGGTCTGCACCCACTGGTTTAGTTAATAATGAGGAAATAAATAATGATCAAAGATAAATAGTGTTTCATCACATTCCAACAGCGATCAGAAGTGGGACAAATGGAAGATCAATTAATTTCAAACCTGGTGATCTAATGATGTTTGTAATCAACCGGCTTAGTAAAGTAAACGGTGAAACATATTTGATCTAGGTTCACACAAATATATCTCCATGATAAAATTATCATCATATTTTACCACCATAAAACAAACAAACAAAAAATACTTCTGTATGACTTTGTTTAGTTTTTGCCCTTCAGAAGAAATGCAATCTTATTATTTAATTTCCCTTGAATTTTTTTTTTACTCATAAGAATATAAATATTTTTGAATGGAAAAATGTGTGAGTTGAGGTTAGTTTCCCCAAATAACTTATTTAACCATCCATACTTAGTCGGTTGATTTCTTACAATAATTTGGTTTCAAGGAGAGATGAGCATTTCATCAACAGGTCAACATCAGTCACTGTTATCTGCCATCTTACTTTCCTCTGACAGTGTTTCATGTCATCAAATAAACACTAATCATCTCAGTTTAGAGCCAAGAGTTTAACAAAGGGAAGGGAAACTAGCCAACATTGCTTTACTTTTTTAGACATCACTTCCTCCTGTTGAAGTCAGACCATCGATGCTCTCGGTGATCTACTTCTTTACACTGCCGTCCTGGTTAAGCCAGTCTTAATCGATGCTCCAACAACAGATCGGAAGTTGAAAAGTCCATCACCGTTTGATTTCGTGTGGTTCTTTTTGCACTTTTGTTTTGCTCACTCGTCGGAAGTTGAAGCAGAATGGACATCGACTTGACTTTCGCCTCTCGTCGTTCACCTGTGGTGTGTTTACACGGCTGTGTGGCGTCCAATCAGCCGCTGGCTTCAAGTATTGGGCTGGGTGAGTGAAACAGTGTTGCCGTGGAGATAAAGATCATCTGTTGCCATGGAGATAAATCATCATCAGTCATCTAAAGGTTCACATTTCTCGGTGATGTGTTCAGACTGTGGTATCTCACATAAAAATAAATGTATTTTAAAGTCATAAAGAAGTTATTTGACAGAATGCTAGCCTGTAGTTTTTACACTTTTAAAAGGAAAGTTTAACATATAAAACACATGATGAGTTTTAAAATCTGAGTTATAATGCAAAATAGGCTAATAAAGTTCTTAAAATGACCAATAATACCAGTGAGTAGGCTAAAACAATACTAATCTGACAAAGACTAAAATATTTCAACTGAACAGTAGTCATTTTGCATTTTGATTAGTTCTGGTGTTGGCCCTACTTTAGGAACATTTTAAAATTGTATTTAGTAGTAAATATTTATTTCGGTCCATGACCACAAAGCATTAAACATACACGAATAATAATGATAATAATAAAAAAAAAATGGCCGAAAAGGTGTAGGATGAACCCTTTGAACATTTCATTTCTACAGTATATCAAAACAAGAATAGCTGCAAAAAAAAAACAACAAATAAACAAAGTAACCTGATTTCACAAAACAGAAAGCAGTTGTCAGTTAACCAAATCAAAACAATAAAAGGGAAAAAAATCAAAATAAATGAAAAGCTTCCATAAATGATTAATTATAGTCAGACTATAGTTATTAGATTTATTTTGGGGCTTTTTGTGCCTTTAATGGAGAGATAGGACGGTGGATAGAGTCAGAAATCAGGGAGAGAGAGAGAGAGAGGAATGACATGCAGGAAGGGAGCCACAGGCTGGATTCGAACCCGGGCCGCCCGCTTGGAGGACTACAGCCTGACTATACCCCAGACTATAGTTATAAACTATTATATGCTTTCTATACGTTTATATTCCATATTTCATAGAGCAACAATATTACCATATGACTATACATTATACTCCAGGCTCCCTCCATACACAATGTTATACATTTACTAATGTAGATTTACACATTAAAACCATACACAGTAGAAAAATGAGTTTCTATGTTAGGCATACATGTCCTTAAGTTGTTATTGGGATTCATGAAATAATTGTGTTTCACTTCAACTAATGCATTCTCTTCAATATATCACACCACTAAATACCAGAAACACATAACATTATTAGGAGAGATGTTTGAAGTAGACTAAATTTAATCTGGAAAAATATGAATTAGCCTGAAAAATTCAAGGGAAGGCGAGGCAAGTTTATTTATATAATACATTTCAGCATCAAGGCAATTCAAAGATCTTTACACAAGACATCGACATCATTTCTGCAATATTTTACATTTCATACTGTGCAATATTTATTTTATATTTCTGCAATATTTTACATTTCATACTGTGCAATATTTATTTTATATTTCTGCAATATTTTCCATTTCATACTGTGCAATATTTATTTTATATTTCTGCAATATTTTACATTTCATACTGTGCAATATTTATTTTATATTTCTGCAATATTTTCCATTTCATACTGTGCAATATTTATTTTATATTTCTGCAATATTTTACATTTCATACTGTGCAATATTTATTTTGTATTTCTGCAATATCTATTTATATTCTGTTATGCTACTACCTGTAAATAACTCTAATAATTCTTCTTTTGTTGTTTTTAGCTGTGGATGCTTGTATGTGTGTGCACTTTAAGGTGAAGCCAAATAATTTCGTTGTACAATTGTATAATGACAATAAAGACATTCTATTCTATTCTATTGTGAGAAAGGGAAAAGGAAACATTAAGATAGAAAATAAAGAGGGGAACAGTTCACTCGAGGGGAACATGATAACTACGTAGTCGACAAGTAATTCTTCAGCTTAGTGCTGTCAGACCTCTAAATGTATGTTATCGACACATTCACTTTAACTGAAAACAATGTACCTGAGCTTCAGCTTTTTTCGTTTGACTGGACTTCTAAAAATCCAGATATTTCCATCCAAACTAAATTCAGTTAAAGCGTACACTGATGACGTTCCTTAACATCAGTAAAGCCCCTACGAATCATCAACATTAATGATACATTACTGTGTTTTTTTCTGTTGTCCAGACATCCTGAAGCGTGGTGGTAATGCTGCAGATGCTGCGGTTGCCATAGCAGCAGCACTGGCAGTAACCGAACCGTGCAGCACGGGTCCAGGTGGAGACGCCTTCTGCTTGTTCTTCAACAGAGACACGGGAGAGATCAGAGGCATCAACGGCAGGTGGTCACTCTTCTCTCTCTGCCTTTTTTTTTTTTTGTGCCTTGATAACACAGAATGTTTTGCTGAGCTTTTTTCTGTATCCTCAGTGGTCGTTCACCCGTAGCTCAGACTCTGGACTACCTGGAAGGGCGTGGCTACACTGCAGAGACCCCTCCTCCACCTTTTGATGCCCTGAATGTCACCGTACCAGGGGCCCCTGCATGCTGGTGTGATACGGTGCAGCTGTTTGGTAGTCACAAGGTGTGTTTGTGTTTCTGTGTGTGTAGAATCATGGGTATGAATAAGATCAAATGAAAACACAGTGTTAGAGGAGCTTCCAAACTTAACCATCTGGAAGGGGTTTCAACAGGGTCCAAAAATATGTGACTGAAAATGTAAAAACTGTGAAGCACTTGCACTGTACTCTTAAGGATGAACAGCCTGTGTGACTGTGATTGTGATCCTTGAGGATGAAAGCGTTCACTTTAAAGATAAAATGTTAAATGAGATTTAGCTTGTATAGCGATTTCTCTAGACTGTAGAATACTCAAAGCGCTTTTACACAGAAGGTCACACCGACCCATTGAAGAGGCTGCTATGTAAAGTGTCCATCAGTGTTAACCAATCCTTTCAAACACATTCACACGCAGCTGTCGAAGCAGCAGTAGTAGCAACTTCCGGTTGAGATACGGCAGACTTTACCTCCGAGCCACAGCTGCTCTGTAAAAAGCGTCTTTGGTCATCCCACTTTATTCCATGAATGACGCAACCACAAGGATTCCCGGAGTAGTGATGCAGCGAGTCAGCTGGTATGATTATGTCATTTTTAGACCGCCATATTTAAAAAAAAGAGATGCAGTGATGTTTTTACTTCTTAATACTGGAATCTGACCCTTTACCTTCTAATTGTTAAGATACGCACTACATTACTATAACAGCTGTTCCTACTCACTGCCAAAGGAACAAGATCAAATCTAGTTCACAACTCTTTGTTTTATTTGGTCATCAACTAAAATAGAAGTGAGTAGTACATATTAAAGGGATTTCCTACACACCACATCGTACAGAGTTCCCTCTGACTCACACAGATTCATGACATTTATCCGATTTTTTTTTTCTGTCTGGAAAACCCTCAAAGAAAATGACCATCATCTCAACTTCTTTTTTTCCTCAAAACAATGACTCACACTTCCTGCTCGGAGAGATTTCCTGTGAGTTACTACTCGCGTGTTTCCCCTCGCTTGTTTCCTCAGCTGTCCTTGCAGGAGGTGCTGAGCGGGGCGGTGGAGCTAGCAGAGGTGGGGTTTCCTGTCGCAGAGGTTGCAGCTCACCACTGGGCGAACTGGGTTGCTGCTCTGAGAAGTGATGGGAAGGAACTGGGTGGAGACCTGCTCATCGATGGTCAAGCACCTAAATGTGGACAAGTATTCAGAAATCCTTCGCTTGCCCAGACCCTGAGGGTAAGTCCATGAAACGTAAAAAGAAAAACACATATTAATAGGTTATGTGAGGAGCTCTTGGTCAGGTTTCCCTGAACAAAGGAAACACAACAATGTCCAACATCAGAGAAACAAATAAACACGTTTCACCTCCTCCCAGAGGTTGTTTGCTTTCTCTGAACTCAATTTAGCCCTCTACATGAGAAGACCTCGAATAAACCTGGAGGAATTATAAGTTATTAACCCTGAACCCATTAATGCATTAGAATTAATGTGCAAGAAAAACAAGAGAGGGAGGGGTGTACACTGAGCGGGGATGGGGAAAATACTAAAGGCATTTAACAGGCAAAAAAGCAAATGAAGAGGAGGGAGTGAAACAGGACAAAGGGGGAAAAGGAGGCAGTCTGAGAGATGAAATACATGGAAGAGTGAGGAGATTAAAAGAGAGAGGAGGAGAGGACAGAGAGAGATGTGAAGGACTTGATGGAAGGCAGAAGAAAAAGTCAAGAATGGTTCAAATAAAAAAAAATAAAGATGTAAGGATTGGAGTAGAGAAAAAAATAAAGAAGACCAGAAACAAAAAAAGATTTTAAGAAAAAATGGAATCTCTGTTTTTCTTTTCATTGTGTGCATCATAAATCTGACTTTAAGGGGTGCTGGTCTAGTTGGTGGAGCTGGTGTCCCTTGAACAGAGGCTACAGTCCCTAATGCACCGGTCGCAGGATTGATCCTGGTCCTGGTGCATGTCATCCTTCACTCTCTCTCCCCACATTATCTTCAGCTGTCCTGTCAATCAATAAGCCCAAAAATCTTTACAAAAAAGGGCCATCAAAGGAATTCTTTTGTTGTTCTTCAATAAAAATATGGATCCACTATTTAATGCCCCCTTAAGACAAAATCTAAGTTAATAAAACATTTTGTTCATGCTTGAAAATGTTGGTTACATTTAAAACATCCAGACTGGGAGGCAGGTTTACCTCAGTGGTTAGAGCGTGCGCCCAGTGTACAGAGGCTATAGTCCTTGTTGCAGCAGCCGTTGGTTCAAATCCGTCGTCGGCCATTTGCTGCACCTGCACCCTGCCTTCACCTCCCAACATTTCCTTTCTCTCTATAGCTGTCTAATCCAATAAAGACAAAAAACACACCCACAAATAACTTGCCACACTTGCAGAACAGATGAACTTCTGAACTTCTTTCTGTAATATTATTCCAGTATTAGAGTTCAACAGATGCGACGCAGTTTGCAAAACGTATGCAGTTCATTTGCCTTTTAACCAAATAATCCAACATTGATAGAAAGAATCTTAAACTGCTTTGATAAGGAAACGTTAAAGTAAACTGTACTGAAGTGCTGACTCCAGACATAAACATGTTTATATTTTGGATCTCACGGCCGCCCGCCGGATGGCTTGCTGCCTGTTCTTCGTTTTGGTAAAAAATAAAACTCCAGTTTTTCGATTTTTTTGTTTATTTGTGGTGCAGCAGCGCTTCAGCGTTGTGGCTAGTGGTTTGTTTTCTCCCCTCAGTGCCAAACAGAGGTGATGTTTCCTGGGCGAGCCCCTTGATGCCGACTGTATCTATATAAACAGTATGACTGATTTACTGATTTATAACATTTAGTTCATCTCAAAGGCTCAGAGCTGTTACCTTGATGATGGTATGTAGGTAATTTGACAAATTAACATAATAATTGTGACATTTTTAGGCAAAATATAAATGTTTACACATTGAAAGCAGCATATCTTAGAGCTTTAAATCACAAGTTTCCTATGAAACTGAACTGAACTGGTGTTTTTTTGTGTGTGTTAAGACTCTCCATTTAGCCTTACTTTAGTGAGGTAGCACTTTTTCTGCGAGTTCTTTTTCTCCCTTTAACATTTCCTTTTCTTGTCTGTCATGTGTATGTGAGATCCTGACTTTTGTTGTGTAGACCAGTGGTTCTCAAACTTTTTAGACTGCGTACCACCTCCGAAAATATTTGGCTCTCCAAGTACCACCATGATGGTAGACGTTAAAATACACTGTAGGCCTATTTCTACACACATTTCATGCAAGAGGTAAATTAATATTATGTATTATTGACTGCTGGCAGCCACACTGTAGGCCTACTAAGGGCTAGTGCTAGAACTTACACACAAAAAGTGCAGAACAATAAAAATGACAACTTTATACCAACAACCTGTTTGGAAATATTTAATCTCCAGGGTTTCCCACACAAACACGATACCTGGGCCCAAGTATATTTCCAAGCTGTTCTCATTAAATTTTTCATTTATTCATAAAATTGCTGCGTGCCTGAGAGAGCGAGAGAGAGAGAGAGAGAGAGAGAGAGAGAGAGAGAGCGAGAGAGAGAGAGAGAGAGAGCGACAGAGAGAGAGAGAGAGAGCGCGTGAGAGTGCAGGAGTGCGCTCCGCAGGCTCCGTGCAACCAGAGCCTCTTTATTATAAGTCTCTGTGTTCAAAAATCCCTTTTAAGACAGCAAAAGAGAGCAGAATCACATCAGCTTCAGAGCTCCAGAGAGAGAGAGGGAGGGGGAGCGATGAGGTCCGCTGTCCGTACATGCATCAAAACTGAAGCTTCTCCTGGCACCGTTTTTAAAATGTAAATGTACAGCTGCTCGCTGCCGATTGTGCTGAAGTCCAATAAATAACAGAATATCTGTTAATGTAGACCTACATTAACAGAATATTATGTAAATGTAGGCTTACAGCTGCTTGCTGTTGTTTCAGGACTGAACTATAACGGAATATTGAGTGGAACTTTTCAAAACGCGAGGTGTACTCCTGTTGTTGTTTATGTCTGTGAGCATAAATTGAGCAGATTGAAGTTGTTTGTTGCAAAAACTAGATTAATTTAGAGGGGAAAACACATTTGATATGAATACAACCCAATAGATACAAGCTAGATAAGAGTACGACAAAAACAAATGTTGTTTTATGCTTTAGGTTTGTTTTTTATATTGTGGAGATTTCTTTGCGTACCACCACAGGGAGCCCACGTACCACCGGTGGTACGCGTACCATAGTTTGAGAACCACTGGTGTAGACCATAGAGACAATAAAGCCACACTCATTCTGTAATTTCCTGGCTTTGAGACTTCACTTCTATCACGGCTGACCCCATTGTGTGCCTATCTGTCCGTCTGTGTGTGTTTCACTGTTTAAGCATGCAGTGGTCGATGCTCTTCTCAATTATTACACCAAACACTCATTCTTTAGTCACGTTCAAATGCAGGAGCACTTCCAAGTACGCCCATATAGACAGGCACAAACGCACACACACACACCCACACACACACACACACACACACACACACACACACAGACAGACACACCCACACACAATCAGATTTCTGACACAGTAGAAACAATAGCAGTGACTTCAGCCTCAGTGATGGATGTTTTCCATGGCATCATAATGGTCATTCCTCAGGGATGACGGTGTGTTACTTCCTGGTGTTGAAAGGTCACACATACACACACACACACACACACACACACACACACACACACACACACACACACACACACACACACAAACACACATAATGTCTGTGATATGTACATAAAGGTGGACATATCACAGACACTTCTTTCAAACTCCTGTGGCTTTACAAAAAGGAAAAACAATTGTTTTTACATTTTTGTTTTCTCTACTTTAGTGTTATTTGATTTCTACTGATTGATTGATTGATTGATTGATTGATTGATTGATTGATTGATTGATTGATTGATTGATTGATTGATTGGCCGATGTTTCAACAGGAGCTCGGCAAGCACGGCAAACCCGCTTTCTACCAGGGCAGAATCGCACAAGCCATCGTCGATATTGTCGACCAAAACGGAGGAGTCATGACCCTGGATGACCTCGGCAGCCACGACAGTGAGGTCATCACCCCCATAAGCGCTGAATACAAGGTGAGGTCAGCAACCGTAGACGCTCAGACTTCTTTTTCAGTCGATGACAGAGGGAATGACTCCTTTGTGTGTGCAGGGTGTGCGTCTGTGGGAGCCTCCTCCTAACAGTCAGGGATTGGCTGCCCTGCTGCTGCTCAACATCCTGGAGAACTTCCCTCTCAAAGGTACTGGCACAGCGATGCATGCCACTAGAGAATCTCACTCATTAACACTAGTTTGGTGATTTAAATAAACAAAAAGAATAAATAAAAACCCAGTCATATTCTCTCTCTACATCTCTGCTGGCATTGAGGTGGATTGCTATTTTTGTTCTGCTCAAACCACTGAAACATTTTATTTGAAATACTGTAAATGAAGTTTTTTTTCCATGAAAACTACTCACAATCTATGGATTACTCTTAATGCTGTGATTTTCAAATGTTATAATACAGTGTCTGAGCACCTTATGCATAATTCCTTTAACCCTGACCCTGCACAGTAAAGCAGGTACTTGAGCCGTTACAGGAAAAACTCCTTGTTTTTAGTAAAAACAAGTACAAATTATTGACTTTAAAAATGATAAATTACACATTTCTTTTACATAAATATAATGTATGTAATTACATATTCATGGTTTCCATTTATTTATATAGAGATTTATTTATCTTCTGTCCTTTAAAAACTCCTGTAATAATTTCTTCAAAAACAAAGTCACAATAGAGAATATTCTTTTTGGTCATAGAGTTTATTTTTGATCATCATTTGCAGCTCTGACCGGTCAAAGGATCATTCACCTGGGTTGTATTGTTTGTGTCTTTTTGTGTGTAGCTGCAGTCCATAACAGCTCTGACTACATCCATGTACTTGTGGAGGCTGTACGCTTGGCGTCCAGTGATGCTATGAGTCACCTGGGCGACCCAGACCATGCTACCATCCCCTTAGAAACCTTACTGGACAAAAGCTACAGCCATCAGCGAGCGCAGCACATCAGCATGGACAGGTGGGTGTGTGTGTGTGTGTGTGTGTTTCTGTGTGTCTGTGTGTCTGTGTGTGTCTATTAGTACCAGTGTGTACCAGTCGTGCTCTGTTGACTTTAGATAGGATTGTGGACTTTTACTTCCCTGTAACCTTTATGTCCCTCCCTTCATGCCACGCCGTGTGGCTGTCTGTATTTTGTCATTAACAAGTATTTACTGGTCAGTTCTGTGGACTTTGAACTTTATGAGCTTTAAGACAAACAGACGGACTGACTATAAAATATAATACAACATAATGATTAAATAACAAACAAAGTACCTTTAATTACTGAGGTGTTACTGCATCATATAACACAGACACAAATACATAAACCAATCCCACACTTCCCAGTTTCTTTTTTCACACAAGCAAACTAAATGACAAAGCACATAAAGATAATTTATAACATTAAGCACATGTTTGTAGAAACCTGTAAATCAGTGGTCATCAACTGGCGGCCCGCGGCCCACACCTGGCTCCCCAAAGCTTACCATCCGTGCCCCAGAATATAAATAATCTCTGGTGATTAAACAATAAACATAAAAATAAAATCACAAGGCTGAAATACTCATTAGGCTTATGTATTTAAAAGGTGCTTGTATTTTAAAGTCCGCACCCCACAGTGAATGTCAAGAAAAAAGCAGTTGATGACCCCTGCTGTAAATAAATAAATGAAAAGCTCACCAACAAGACACATCGAAAGTTATACAAACATATAATAATAATAATAATAATAATATATAACATAATAATAATAATATATAATAATAATAATAATAATAATAATAATAATAATAATATATAATATAATAATAATAATAATAATAATGATAATAATAATAATATATAATATAATAATAATAATAATAATATATAACATAATAATAATAATAATATATAATATAATAATAATAATAATAATATATAATATAATAATAATAATAATAATATATAATAATAATAATTTAATAATAATCACCAAAACAACCTTAATAACATTCTCAGACTCGACCTTTGTGATTCAACCCGCTCTACATTTAATGTGAATCAGAGTCTCATGTCTCTCATCAATAAAAAGAACACGTTCACTCTGTTTCCTTACATATAATAAACATATCAAGTAGTGGAGGAAGATCTGGTGATATCAGGAAGTGAGTTTCTAATCCTTTCCAAAACAAACAAAACAAAAACACAGGTTTCCCATGTTCAGTTTACTGCTCTGAAACTTTACATTTACTGTACAAACATGATCATAATGGTATTTATAATGGTATTTAATGGCATTATCATACTGGTTTTTGTTATCAAAGTCAGAAGCAAAAAAAAGAAGGACACAAGTGTCTTTCCCAAAATATGTTTCTTAAAGAACCCAATAAATACGTAGTAGAATCAAGTTGTGTCATATAAAGGCTTCAGAGATTCATGTCGTAATAACAGTTTTCTTTCCTTTTTCTCTCTGGGTGTCACTTTGCTCTGATTCTCTAACTTTTTGTAATAATCAGAAGGTAAAACAGCAAAGAACATCAGGGCTTCGTGTATGTTTTTATTTTGTGTGTGTTCTTTCAGGGCCATGAAAGAGGTAGAGCCTGGCCTGACAACAGGAAGTGACACGGTCTATTTCTGTGTGATTGACAGCGACGGCAACGCCTGTTCATTTGTCAACAGCAACTACATGGGCTTTGGAAGCGGGCTGGTCCCTAAGGACTGTGGATTCTCACTACAGGTCTGAGGGTGGTTTTTTGTTTGCCTGTGAGGTAGCAGTGTGTGCATTAAGCTGAAAAACATCTGATAAATAATTGAGCCAAGACCAGAATGGTAAATGTAAAACACCAGATTTTATGAAGGGGGTTTTGCATGGTAACATTATCTGTCGAGAGCAGGAATATATGGTGTGCTTGTGCTTTGTGTGTGTCTATGTAAATGTAAATGTGTGTTGTGCCAACATGGAAACTTTCTGAAAAATCAATTATGGACCAAACGTGGAGAGAGACATGTTGCAGTATTAAGGCAGCATGCATTTCCACAGACTTTGTTCACCTGCCTGTGATATTCACAAATAAAACAACAGCACAAAACGAAATGTCAGGTTGAAAATAATAGTTAATAGTGTGACTGTTTATGTGACATCTTTTTCCTCTAAGAACCGAGGCGCCTGCTTTTCTCTGCATCGTAACCACGTCAACTGTGTAGCTGGTGGAAAGCGGCCGTATCACACTATAACACCCGCACTTCTCACTGACCCTGCGACCACATCACAGAAACCCCGACTGCTCGCTGCACTGGGGGTGATGGGGGGTTTTATGCAACCGCAAGGACACGCGCAGGTAAAATGGACAGTATATGTTTCTAGTCATAAGAAGGAACTCAAAATGACTTGAACGTAACCTTAATTTAATTTGAGGTCAGGAGTTCAACTGAAATATTTCTTGTTCTTTTTTTAGGTTTTGTTAAACATGTTGGAGTTTGGGATGAATCCTCAACAAGCTCTGGATGCACCAAGAGTCTTTGTACAGTACGAACACAAAAGTATGCTCCCCCAAACTAAACACACACACACACACACACACACACAAGTGTAACTGAAATTGTGTTTAAAGGAAGAATGTGCAACTTTTTGATCCAGTAGATGTCGCCCTTAAGCACCAGCATTAAACACAGAATGACTGTGATCTAAAGACACTTATGTGACTTCCACTGATGATACATTCTGTGTGTCCAGCTAAAGAATGGTTGGTCAATCTGGAGGAGGGGGTCGATCAGGAGGTCGCCGAGGAGCTGAGAAGACGGGGCCACAGAGTCAACTGGCCAATCACAGGTACCTTCTTTTTTTTTTTTCTTAATTTACACAGCTGCCGTTTAAAGAAGCTGTATGGATATCTTTACATGTTAAGTATGTCTTAAAAGAAGATCATTCTCCCATTCATTTGTTTACGAATAGAATAAAATGGAAGTCTAACACAAGAAGGAAAGAACATGGTTTACAAGCAGTGGTACAAGCTGCCAGTTATTGTTGATGATGATGAGTTTTAATAGCATCACCTAAACTCTTGAGGTTTAATTTTGATGATTAATTTGAATTAGAATTAAACGGCATGCAGTTTCCATGTAGCCAGTTGTTTCAGTTGTGTTTATTTTGTTCCTCCTCCTTGTCATGCATCATTCTGGGTAAGCTGACAGGGTCTCTGATTTTTTCTTAGGAGTTTTGAACCAAGCAGCATCTTTGGTTTGATTATGGCAACAATAACTGCAGCTCCTGAGCCACTTGAGGCTGGCTAACTTTGAGAGTATACTGTATATCCCCATTAAGCCCCATGGTAAAATATCTTATTTTTAACTTTTATATGAGGGTTCACGTGACTCACCACTTAATTACACTGAATTATATTAGGCTGCTTTGTTTTGCAATGGGCTTACTCAAGTTGCTGAACTCTTGGCTGTCCACCCTCTTTCATATTGGGCTCCAAAAACAAAACAACAAAATGCCAAACAAGAGACTTAAAAAAACTAGAAGTGAACCGATGGACCGGCTGGTGATTGGAATCGGATCATGGCCAAACCGTGACCAGCCAGTCGCCTGTCGTTCTCGGATTAAAATGAACAGGGTGAAAGTTTTGCGAACGCTTTTGCGACAGCCACAAACACAAGTTAACATGTCAGCGGTGTGGACGTGCACACTGTGTGTAGCATGAGAGATGAGTATACAACACATGTCTTACAGACAGCAGTCTATACCTACACAACAGGTTACAGCTTGACTTAAAAAGGGAAACCCCGTTCAAATTTTACATGTATTTTATTTAAATATATATTGGGAATTTGGCATGCTAATGAGATGTGGCATAATTTGGTTTATCCAGCAAAATAGGAACAAAAGAGAAGATAATTAAATGGACTCAGTGTATATTTATTGATATTTGTCTGTTTGAACACACAGGCCACAAAAGGTCTCAGTTTGGGCGTGGACAAATCATCACAGTCGGTGACTGGTGGAACCCATCTGTCAGTCAAACTGATACCCAGTCCAGGGTTCTGTGGGCGGGATCAGATCCACGCGGGGATGGATGTGCTCAGGGATACTAGACACACACATGGCTTCATCTACTTTTCACATTAGACAGATTTCTCCCAAAGCTTTCAGAAAGTAAATCTCTGTGTATGAAAAATAAGAACTTCAAGTGTTGTATGTTGTTTAAACACATTTACTGTTATCAGACTTTTAACTTGTAACAAATCTCCGCTTTTATTACATATTTGTACATTCATAATGATTCTTCAGGGTCGTAATATTGGTGTCCCTGTCTGGGACTTCACATTGCGCAACGTGAAGAGAAACATATGGAGCTGTTCTCCTCAGCTGACTCCACAAAACCCATCTCGCTCCTAACGCCTGTGATACTACCTCTGATGACGGCACAGAGGCGGGGTTCCTCCTCTGTGACATCCATAGGGAGGGAGACATGAAAGGGGACTAATTAATGGCCTTGAACAAGCAGTCTGATCATAGCTATAGTTTGGGATGACATACCTTTGACTACAAGCTTTGTATAAGCCAGGGTCATGATTTTATAAACTCTGAAAAGTGAAACAACAAACAGGAAATACCATTTCTGTGCAACATTTCATTACAAACAAATGGTACCCTCCTTGAACTCTGTGTTTTGGTTGAGCTTATTATCTGTTAGTCTTACATGAGTTGTTGCTGACAGTATCTTTACGAGTGTGATCCTTCTCCCTCTCTGGCCAACATTTTATGTAAGAATTTAAATCATGTTTCAAAGTGATGTGAATCACTCAATGTCAATCAGTGTTATAACTCCATAAAAATGTTGCTTACCCACATTTTAAATTGAAGTATGTATTTTTTCTTGTCCCTCTGTATTATAAGTGATTTATAGAATGTGCAGGATCTATTCATGATTTTGTAAGTTTTCTTAAAAAATGACAAATGAAATGTAATTTATTGTCACATTATGGAAATGTTCTCTGGTCATGTTGTGATCATTCTCAATGGATCTCTCTCTACAGACATGATAAAGAGCTGGTTTAGGCTCCAGATATCGTGAAGTGCAACGTTTTATCGGGAGAAGTTCAAACTGTTGAGAGTCCTCGACGTGTAAAGCTTAATCAGTTCTTTTTTTATTTGTAGTATTACAGAAATCATTGGTGTGAGTGTACCAAATCAGTTCCAGAAAACATGGGTCTTTTTGTATGACTTGTGCTTTAACAGCCGGGCCTGATGGAGATGTTAATGTCCGATCAGCTGGTCTGTTCCACGATGGGGTCAAGAGCAAGATGTCTCCAAAAACGACTTGTATGTGTGAATACTCAAGCTCCCCCAAACAATAACTTCTCTTGCTATACTCCTAAAAACTTTTGTTTTATTTGATCACAATTTGCCTTGTATGTCCTCAGCTCCTAGACGGGTGGATACTGATGTTATTTGCTCAATCTCTGACCTCTTTCTTGCATCACTTTATGGGCACAATGCCATTACATTTAGCCTCTTTTTAGCCCAGAGGACACTCACAGTCTCTTGTCTGGCACCTTTAAACAAACAAACAAAAAACAAACTGCTGTGGGTAAAGAACATCTCCCACTTTAGGGTGCTTCATGGTTTTTCCATTGGCACAACTCTTGATGTATTTAGTCTTGTACGAGTCATACAATACATCCATTTCATTTGATGTTTTCAAGCCGGCTGGCTAAAGTTGGTACTTAACCTTTAGCCCTCGTGCTTATATGATGTCTATCTTAAGTGCCCTGTTAGCTGTTTGTAGACGCCCTCTTTGCCCTCATACCTCACAAACAGGATAAATGATATCCCCCTTTAAGCAGTGACTTCGGCTGGGTGAGAGAGGACGCTGAGAATATGAGCAACTTGATAAACAGCCTGTGAACTACTTGCACCGAGAAGCAGGAAGCTCAAACTCAAATCTCTAGATGTAGAAACATGTTGGACTTTGTTTGACTATTTATCCCCTTAATGCTCCAAAGCCCCTGGTACCAACCATTTACTCCTATAAAGAGCCACGTGTTTGGCCACCCAAACACGTTCAGTTTTACACAATCTGCCTTAATCAACACGGGTTCAAACAGCTCGTTAGAGCGGGTCATCCGTGGTCGGTTACAGCTTTACAGCACAGTTTATCTGAATTCCAGCAGGATTATAAAGAAGCTCAACACATTCTGGCCCCCGACAAACACACGTATGTATACATGCATGGTCTTTGTGGCCTTCTGACACAGTGCAATTAAGAATCATGTAATGCCCTATTGGCCTATAAACCTGCTGAGCTTGTTCTGGCCTGGATAGAAAGGGCCTTGCCTATGGACGCTTTAATGTAAAGATGAGCATCTTGGATCTTGTAAAACTCATCCACAGTTAGATCTTCAATGCAAAATGATCAATTTCTTTATGCATTTGTCCCTAAAGCTAAGCTAGTTTAAATTCACAACACAATAAGGTGTCAGAGGACCTTTTGCAGATGTTGGAAAGTAACCAATTACAAAATCTGCAGCGCTGCAGTTCTTTGACTCTCTGATCAACTTATAATTTGATGCATTTTTACTTTGTTAATAACTAAAAAAGCTTATAAGCATCCATTGATGTCAACTTTTTACTGATTCACTTTAAATTTCAGTTGTCTTGGTAATACTTATTTTATTATTTCTTTACTTGCAAAAGAAAATTTAAGATAATTTTTTACTTTAAATAGTGTGTGATGAAAATGACACACTATGAGATCTTGATCATTCATTAGGACCAAAAATTGTGAATTGAAATGTCACTTCCTGTAACTTTATGTTCTTATTAATGAAAATGGATCCCTGTAAGTGTACCGAACTGTCAACATTAGAATCAAAACAGTCAAATTATTAACAAAACAACAGAAAATGCATCACTGGATACATGCTTAGATCACAGAGTCATGGAGCACTTTTTCTTTTTGTATTGTTCGAAATTGAAAAAATCTTGTGTATAGAAGTTGTTTTCTGCTTCAGGAAATTAATATTTTCTGTTACCTTTCACACAGAACGATTAATTATGGATAAAGTCAGTAATTGGTCTTACAGTGCAGAGACAGTGACTATAGTAGAGTGCAAAAAGTATAAAAGATAAACACATTAATTATGTATTTAAACATGTTGATTTCTTGAGAATTATTCAGAGTGCTAAGTGCAGCAAAGAGGCTGTGGGAAACTACACACACACACACACACACACACACACACACACACACACACACACACACACACACACACACACACACACACACACACACTTGTGGGATTTGTCATAATTCTGTTCGAATTCCCTGCCGGCATTGGTCAGCTTCCTGTGTGTGTGTTTCCTGGCGCACGTTGTGCACACACACACACACACACACACACACACACACACACACACACACACACACACACACACACACATACACACACACACAAACACACAAACACACAGTGACCTCTCGTCACTTGTTTTTGTTTCCGGTCTCCCCAGCTGCTCCGACCCTTCCCTTCCCTTCCCTCCCCTCTTTCTCTTTTTCTCGGCTCTCCTCAGACCATTCCAGCTCTCTCCTCTCCTCCCTGCAGTTGTGATTGTGTGTTTTTGGAGTGCGGGATGTGTTGTTCGGTGGGTTTCGCCCGCTCTCTGGGCCTGGCCCTGCTGCCTCTAGCCCTCTGCTGTATTGTAGCAAACCTGCTGCTGCTGTTTCCTATGGGAGAAACCACCTACATCAAGCAGGACCGTCTGGCAAGCTACACCTGGTACTTTGGAGGACTAGGAGGAGGGGGACTAGTGGTGAGTAAAACATACTAAAACTGTAGATCAAAATAGCAGTTTTTGAAACTTTAGTGGGATCATTACACTCTGTAGAGTTGGGAACATCTCAACATTTGTTGTCTGAAGTAAAAAAAAAAAAAACTTTAGGCGCTGGTCATGGCTTTTGAAGCAACACCAATCACACAAACAGATCCCTTTATTTGAGTATTTATCATCAGTGTTTTGACCAGACTTGGAACAAACACACTGTAGTGTACCTTCTCTCTTCAAATTGTCAACCTTAGTATCACAAGATCTTCTTTTCTTTGAGTTTATGTGGTCTTAAGTTGGTTTCACAGTCATGGTCACAAGTTAAACATGTGTTTATCAAATCTTACATTGTACTTGAAACTTTTTTTCATGGCAACTAGTGATGTAGAAAAAATCTCATAATAATGTTTTTCTCTGTGATTCTATATTTTTCAGCATCTTTTCAAATAGATAATATAATCATTTTGTCAGGCACAAATATTGTGCATGTATATTTCCCCTGATGTCACTAGTCCCGTGTTGTGGAACTTATGACCATGAGTAACAGTGAAGACACTCATTAGACGCTAAAAGTACTCCGATTCACTCGTCAGCTGGCGTCACAGCAAGTGATTCTTTTTATAACTGAAGGAAATTTCTTCTCACGTAAACCAAAATGAATGAGATGCTTTCAAAGCATTTGAGCCATGTGACAGTAAAACTCACCACTGAGAGAACTTTAAAATGGATAAATAACAAACCACAGTCACTGTGAATCATCTCCTCCGTTTTCACGTCCTTTGAATTGATTTATCTGTGGTACTCTGCACCTATTTTTAACATTTAAAACCTAAAAACACGACGATAAAGCAAGTGATGACTTGTTCCCCTTTCATAGTTGTTCAGTCTGTGTGTGTGTTTGCAGATGTTCTTCCAGAACAATGGAGGGTTGTGTAAATTCACAGTTAATCCGTCTGCTCTACATGCTGCTGATCTGATGGGTTTATGCTCGGACCAAGCAGAAGGGAGTTATTCTTTCAGTTTGGTTTTGAGGAGAAACAGAGGAGAGATTGTGTTTTTCTCCAGACAAGATTAGCCCTGTTGACCAGCAGAGCACTTGTGCTGGATACACAACGATTTACTCCCTTAAAATATTTACACACTTTCTCATAGTTTGCTTCTCCTTTGGTCCCTGAAGAAAGAGTGAATCATGATTCAGGAATATCTCATCACATAACGAAAACAGCCGGTGGAACTGTGGGATTTTAACTTTTAATATATTTTTCATGAAACAATGTTTGGAGGGGTTACGAGGTCCAGTTGAGTTATGAAAGAGAAATGTCTGAGCCTTAAAATGATCCTTTTGTACGCCTGAAATTCCTCTCCTGCAAATCTTTCACAATAAAAGTTTTGAGGATTACGCCCCCTTAAATTGCTGAAAGGCTCTTAGGGCCGAGATAGGCAACTTCTGAGAACCGAGCGAGAATAAGCCAGATTTTGAAAAAACCCAAAAGACTCCATGAATACACGTGCACTGCCTGAGCGTGCAGTAGATGTTGGCACTAACTGTGTCCATCTTACAGTGGCCGACAAGGGAAGTTGCCCTGCACTGGCACAAAGAATTTCTATAAGGAGAAACAGGCTCCAAATTCAGGAACAACACAAATTCAAACATACCTGCAAAAGTCCAAAACAAGAGCACAACGATGGAGACAGACTGTGAATGAAAGAACAGGTTGCACCAAGACAGAACAACTGCATTTAAAAGCAAACACGCTGCAAAGTCAAGAAACGATGCAAATCAACAACTGCAGGAGAAAAACTGCAGCAAATCCAGAACGCTCCAGGCCTGTAGGGGGCGCTCAGAACAGCTTTACCATTGAACAGAGACTACTGATGCTAACACCACAGGGATAATTCTTCTTATCTGTTATGATACATTTAAAGGACCAAAATGTACGATATCTAATAAATTTAATCATAAAACGTTATCATAGGAAATGAATTAGCTAAGTAGCCAACTCTTCAACTATGTTGTTCAACATCTAAGTTTTGATTCCAGTCCTGAACGGTCTGTGTTTGTATTGACCAGAGAAGGTGGGTGGTGGTTTTAAGGCACCGCCACATGACCGTTTTGGACACCCCTCGGTTTGCCAGACTAACAGGAAACCAACAGGTGTTGCAGTGAAAGAAGCGAGCAGATAGAACTGATTCTACCTGAACTAAAAAGCTCCACAACAACAAACGTGGTAAAACTAGGATAAATATTTGACAAAATGGAGAGAGGCTAGGGCAAAGAAAGGCTTCAAGACCGATGCAGAGCTGACTAAACACTTCTGTGTCCGCGACATGGCAACCTGCGTCCACATTGTCTATATGGAGAAGGGGGCGGAGGGAGACAGCTCTCTCCAATGTTTGAATTTTGAGTGCAGTACCAATTTGAAATGCTAGGTGTCAGAGTTTGATATTTCTCTTTTAAATTGGAGATGGGTCATTATTCTTGAATATTTGAATAGTCATTCATTTATTTTCAGGCAACTTTCATCTCATCTATAAAACATTTTTTGTCTGAATGTCTTTACTGCTGGGGTTTTTAATGGCCTTGGATCATCAGATGGTGGCTGAAGCACATCTCAAAGCCAAACACATTAACTAAAAATAATCTTTGAATATTCTTTAAATAGTTTCCAGTGACTTGTGAACAGTATTTTGGCTTGAAATGCCCATCCCTAATTTAAATCAGGTGAAAAAAGATAAAAGGTCTCATGTGAGAGACTGTCCCTTGATTCAGTTCAGGTGAATAAAGGTCTTTCCCACGTTTAATGGAATAAACAATCTGTATTTAGGTTGGTTGGTACATGTTGTATTTGATATAAAAGGAGGAGGAAGAGACTTTATCCTGGGGATTATGAAGCTCCTATTTTCTGTGATTACACGGTTCATGATAATCTTATTTTTTCCCCTGTGTGCTTTTTCCTTTTCTCGTGGAAATAACAAAACACTAAAAAGTCAAAGAGCAAACTGGACCCCTCATGAGAGAAATCTAACTATAGCCCCCTCCCACCCTTCCTCCTGCCCTCCCTCTGCGCTCCTGCTTCCTTTCTCAATGTGCTTCCCTCTTTATTCTCTCTCTCTCTCTCTCTGCCTCATCTAAAGGAGAGTGATTCAGGGTGACATCCAGGATGTGTTTTTTTTTTTTTTTTTACCATGCCTATAGCTTTCTGTATGTGTGTTGATGTGTAAAACCTTGGGAACTCCCCCTCCCCAACCCCTCTGTTAGGATGTGACTTAAGGTGATCAACCGCTGTGAGAGAGTCAGCGGGACAGGAAAAAGGAAGCGAAGAGGAAAGAGAGGAGGGATAGTAGAAGAGTAGATCCTTTAAACAAACACATGAAGGAGTCTCTGTTTTCCTGCTGTTCCATTTCATTAAGGCTCTCGACGGACTGCACATTTTTTTATTATATAATCTGTATTAATTGTTAGAAATGTCCTCCATTAATCAAAATCAATCATCAATCAATACGCAAAAATATAAAGATTAGAGATATAACATAAGTACATGTCCTAATTTTATTTTAGCCATATGCAGGTAAAGTTGAACTCTTTTCCCTGGGTGTTTTTTTAGCCAAGCTAGCGGTGTGGCTAAAGACAGTTTTTGGAAACATGGAAAATACAATTTGAAAGGCAATAAATAAAATGTTCCCATGAGGATGTCTTCATGTCACCAGACTTTTTACGAGTGGTCAGTATCTTTATGTTGTAGATGACTTTAAATCTTACTTAAAATGTGAACGTAACATGCTGACAGTCAACGATAGTGATCAAAATGATTGTTGTTTTCGACGGTATAATTTAGAATATTTACTCTCTGCCATATTAATCGACAAGCAGCATAATATGTTCGAATGTGCCTGAGTACATTTGACTCTGACAAAGTACTTCTTAGATTTCTCAAAGGTCACACAAATCTTTAAGTTGATCACAATACTTTTTGTGGTTTTTTTTGTACTTCTTAGATAATGTTTTTTATTTAAATCAGTATGATCAATAATGCTTCTCAATAACAAGATTAGGGCAGTAAATATGTATGAATACATTTGAGTGCAAAGTAGAATACAAATGGTCGCTGATGTGATGGGGAGTATTCATGAATATTCAGATAAATGGATCTATATGTTTGTTGATAAAAAAAAAAAAAATGAAAGAATAAATAACGGATTAAAATGCAGTAAAATAACTAACCTTTTGTTCTATTCTTCCAGATGCTGGTTCCAGCTGTTGTGTTTATCTCTCTGGGGAAATGTAGCTTCTGCTGGAACGAGAGCTTAATGGTAAGGGGCGTTACAAACTTTCAGTAACACTGCACATTTTCAAACCTGCAATATCTAGTGATCACCAAACACTGATTTCACAGTCTCGATTCAGGATGGATGAAATTCATTCAGAGCTCTACTATTCTTGATTTTAAAAATAAGGCTTTATGGCAACAAACGGTCTTTATCCCCTTGTTGCTCTTCATAGAGTTCATTTTTTCCTTCTCCTTTGTCAACACTCGGAGAATAATATTCTACAGTAGTCATTAAGCCAGCTAACACTATGTCCTTATGAGGTGGAATGCTAATGCTAATCCAGTGTTGATAATTCGACAAAGGTCCCATTGTTAGTTAACCCTCCACTAAGTAAGCTTGGCTCACACAACTTGAGCCACATGCACAGCTGCAAGTGTGGATTTCTGAATGTGTATGTGAAGCAGCTGCCTCTGTATCTAAACTATGAACCAACCCACATTTCATACAGACAGACACACTCCTGCATATCCTCTTTAATACTGTGTTGTGTGCCTGTGTTGGTCTCCAGATGTGCGGGTCAGTGCTGGCAGCTGTGATCGGACTGGTGGGGTCCTGTTACTGTTTGGTCATATCTGGGTTCACCTTGGTGCAGGGTCCCCAGTGCTTCACCTCTTTTGGATGGTCTTACCCCTTTTTAGACCAGGGGGGCAGGTATGGAGACACTCTTTCCTAATGTGTGTGTATGTGGCTGTTATGGGAAGTATAACCAATAAGGAAGATGGCATACAGATGCATCATCTTGTAGGTTGAAACTGATCATTTCTTTCATTTTCCAAAAATTAGAGGGCAGTTTATGCACACTAGAATTCACTACACTAATGTGACAAGTGTTGTAGTGCAGCATTGGCTGTTTCTGTGAACCCTTTCTTTCGTTATACTGAACCTAATAGTTCATAAAAATGGCCGAAACAGGTGCAACATTAAAAGTAAGGTCTACAAATTTGCATGTTTATTCACATCTTTGTATTGAGTTTATAATCTTACTATACAAAACATATCTTTGCCTTTGGTCTGATCCATAGACTTTATAACAAAAGAGAACAAACACAAAGTCACCTAATGGGTGACTCAAATTTGGCATTTTAGTCGTTTAGTCTTGTTTTTTCTGGAGTCAGAAGTGACCATATTTGGCATCATGGTTACTCATTTCTACCACTATTGGTTTACGTGTCACTATGGTAGCACATGGTCAATCCATTCCAATCCAATAGCTTTCTATTGTACCATAATTTACAAAATAAATACCTTGCTGTTTCTGAACTCTCTCTCTCTCTCTCGCTCTCCATCTTACAGGTATCTCTTACAACCAGAGACCTGGTCCCGATGTCTTCAGCCGGTCAACATCGTGGAGTGGAACGTGACTCTGCTGTGTGTGTTGATAGGCCTGGCTGTGCTGGAGTTCATCATCTGTCTCATGCAGCTCGGAAGCGGTTTAGTCAACGCTGTCTGTCGGCCCTTTTGCTATAAGCAGGAGTACAGTCTTAATGCTTAGTTAGACACACACACACATTTGTATGTATACCTGCAGAGACACAAGAGCGTGTGCACACATAGGCAGTCACTCAATCCACCTGTACATGCACCTATGGGACATTTATGGGCACATGTGTACGCACAGCCTTTTTGCCTTGTGTGTGAGTGTGTGTGTATATGTGTGTGAGTACAACACAGTATTACAACGACACAAAGTGCAACCACGATATTTTCATGCTTTCAGTTTTCCTTTTCAAGTGGGAGAAATCACTCTTCAGCCATTGATGAGGATTGATTAAATTTCAAGGGCAACGGGTCATCAGTCCATAATGAAATTGTGTTTTTGTGTGTTTTGTGTGTGTGTCTTGAATAGTGAATAAGAACAGATTAATGATGCTATATTAACTTGCAACTGGTAAAAAGACGCTAAACAGACCATTATGTACATAGTAATGTAGATAATAAGACAAAGAAGAGCATCCAATAATAATATTAGGTATATAGGATGTTAGGTTTAATCAGTTGTGTGACACTTTTGTGTTGACTTTTTTGAAGAGGACATGTTATCCCCCCTTCTCCACCTTTTCAAACAGTCCCCCTGTGGTCTAAATGAAACATCTGTGCTGTGCTTTGGTCAGAATATAACATGACTCAAGCACCAGAGGAGGTTTGTGACCCTGTATAAACCAGCTCTCTCAGAACGCTCCGTTTTGGTGTGTCTGTCCCTTTAAATGCAATGAACCCCCCCCCCCCCCCCCCCCCCCCCCCGCCCCGCCCCTCTCTTCCATGGGGTGTGCCGACCGGTGCCGACACAAGTTCAGCTTTGAATTTCCATGGCAACTCCTCAGCGTTCCCCCTGGGACAAACATGGCTGCCGGAGACAACACAGGAGGGGAGTTTTTATTTTTTATTTTTTTTTACCAGAATCCCACTGTGACATCACAAGGAGAGCAAATTTGAAACGGAGCATTTTACTCTGTGTTGTAAGACTTACGCAGACCACAAACAAAGAACTGGATGGGTTTATTTCACATTTTTTTTTCACATGTTTTTGAAATACTGTAAAAGTGGATTTTTCATAATATGTCCCCTTTAAAGAACACAAATAACTTTTTGTACCATTGATGACTTACCTAAACAGTCTGAGTTCTTAATGTCAAGGTTGCTCACTTTCTTTATTATCATTATTTCCAGTATACCTCGTTGACTTCATAAAACCAACAATTACCCGATTGTTAAATGCATGATTTAAACTAGTGTCAGTAAACAAGCCACATATTTTTACCATCAGTATTTATGGTGTCACTACAAGTGGGACACTACTCCATTATTTTAGTGATCATTCGATCCATTAGGGATGGTTTCATTCTGTTGGCTCGAATATTTAAACACTGGACCGACTGAGGAGCATCAGCAGATGTGTGTGTTTTTGTGTGTTTATACTTTTGTTTTCAAGGACAACTTTTGTTATAAATTGTTTTTCTCTGCGTCTTTCCAATGCTAGGTCAGTGTAAACAGACATTTTATATATATTTTAGTGACATATTTTTATAATGTTTGTTTGTTTGTTTGTGTGTGCTGCCTTGAATAAAAAAACCCAACTATTTCCATTTTATGATTGTGCAGATGATCTTTTTTTTTAACCTCAAATAGCAGGTGTAGACTTACAGGAAGGATATTCTCAGTACAGTGGACTTAACCCTTAAATCCAAAAATACGTAATTAGTAAGATAACAAAAAGGGTCCAGTACAGCACAGATGAAGGAGATTCATGCATGCTCCCCTCCCCAAGGTTTTCCATCATACTTTGTTTTTATTTCAACCATGTTTTCCCCTATGTGCATGTCTGAATGTAGCCTGCTTTCTGTGTTGTAATCAAGTCCTGGACTCAAGTGTTTGTCCTGGAGTTTCCAGAGTTGTCTTTTATTTATCTTTGCATCACGACCCAAACTGAGCAAATGTGCTCTTCAACCCTTGGAGCTGAGCCCATTTAAAGTCATTTTTAAGCCTATGGCACTGTACCTTTAATGTCACAATAATGTCCTGAAATGTATTTTTAGAGACACATTACATTATTACATTTTTTTAATTTTTATTATCCACCTTTCTGTTCTCTGAAAGCAGAGTACAGAAAGGTGGCTATTGACCCTTATGTCAGAAAGACCTTCACGTCAGCATGTTGTTACAAAAACGCTTCCTCCATCAAACATATGAAACTATTGACTGGATAAAATAAATCTACCAAACTGTCTTCAAGTGTAAGGGTATTTGACCCTCATTGACTTTAGATGAAACCAATTATTTAATAATTGAACCGAGAAGCAAAATACACAAACTAGATCTGAACGCTGAAATGTTTTTTTTTTTCTGAGGGCCTTTTCACTCGTTTGTAGTTCAAATCAAACAGCAGTATTGACTTGACCAAAAGTCAGTGATTTCATCACAGCACAGGTAAACAATAGTGAGGTACAAGTCTGTTTATTCCTTCTGAAAGGAGATAAAGTTGGATATAAATTGTCCTCAGACTCAAGTCTTTTTATACTTTGACAATGAAATGTGTATGTCAACTCTTTGACATACACATTTCATTGTCAAAGAGGGTTCAATCAATAAGATTGTTCTTGTGAAATTCTGTTTGATTAAGCAGGGTGTCGTGGAGCCCTGATAGGTTGGCTCAAATCTCCTCTGTTGGTCATCAACCCCTGTGCCCTACTCGGGTATTCCCAACAGTCGGTAAGCTGAGGGAGTATAAAGACTCCACCAGGGTCTAAAGTCTCTCAGACGGACTGACTGATAGATCTGTTTGTTCTCTGCACAGCTTGTCTTCTTCATTATCATCTGCTGGATTACATACAGGCTCATTTTCCTCTGTTGGTCTCTCTACCCAAAATGCTTCCTTTAGGGTTAGGCAGGGTGTTGCTGCTGTGTTGTGTCGCAGCATGTGTGTCCGGGGAGTTGAGAGGGTATTTCTTTCGGATAGAGGAAATACCTTGGAACTACGCCCCGACTGGAATGAACGTCATCCAAAACTGTACCCTGCTGGAGGACGAGTGAGTAGGAGCACAGTGTGATGTCTTGATTGTGTTGGAGTCGGTCGTTGAGACCCTTGGAGCTGATCCAAAACGCAGGAACAAGACTCCTCTTTGGCGCCAAGAAAGGAGACAAAATACCTCCTTTATTTGCCTCCATTTCAATGTGATTATTTGAATGTTTTAAATCACTGTATGGTTTGGTAACACATTACAATCTACAATTTCCTCTCCTACCTCTACTCCATCCTCAGGTTAACTAACCAATTACTCCCATTCATTATTGAATGTTTGCACATGTTTGCAATTAAAAAGCATGGATGTGTTTTTAGCATCTTAAACTGTCCTTATCTTAAATGTATCAAAACCTACTGGAAGTTTTTCAACATATATTCTATAAAAAAGTCCTTCATTTTTTTTTAAGTCCACTGAAGAAAAATCAAAGTATGTATTTAAAAACCGACCTTTCTATGGACAGTGAGGTACGGTTCTGTTTATTCTATCGCTTGTGCTCTGTACAACAAAAAGCCCTCTACGTCTTTACTCTGACCTGTTAAGTCAACTTTTTAATATTTATTGAACCTTTATTTTGCTATTTGGTGAGCATGTCTTTAAAATAGGAATCACCCTTAAACAAACTGACTGTATTTTCACATTAAGAGCACAGCATGTTTAATTAAGTAGGATTATGGAGGCCCTACAGCTACTTGCCGTAATGTCTGGCAATA
The DNA here is from genome assembly GCF_963930695.1 of Labrus bergylta. NCBI lineage: Eukaryota > Metazoa > Chordata > Actinopteri > Labriformes > Labridae > Labrus > Labrus bergylta. The sequence goes on from NC_089200.1 coordinate 5,774,226, forward strand.
GAGGCCAACAACTAAATGTATCCAAAATATGATTACTTTGAGTGCGTTATCCTGGTTTTGATTATTTGGGATTTTGGTGGTAACATGCACACAGAGAAACCTGGTTATATATATACTGTATTTCCTGAGACATGATTAAGACTAGTATCAGTATTAAGTCATAGCCCCTTCTTTGGTTCTGATGTTTGGCACATGTATACGTAGTAATGTTTCTTCAGTACTTCACAATATGAATTGACTTGCTCCACCGTGCGTGTTCACCAACTACAGCCAGTAACAGGTTTTTGAAAATATTTAAACTGTACTTCATGAAAGATTAATAGACACAAACTCACATAGCTAATTCTCTCTCTCTGTAGAGAAGCCTCTGTTTTTTTAAAGCGAGGCCCCAATCGGATCGGCCCCATCTACAAGAAGGCTGTGTATAAGCAGTACACTGACAGCACCTACAGGACAGAGATCACCAAGCCGGACTGGCTGGGCTACCTGGGACCTCTCATAATGGCCGAAGAGGGAGACATAGTGATCGTCCACCTGAGGAACTCAGCATCTCGACACTACAGTATTCACCCACATGGACTCAACTACAGCAAAGGCAATGAGGGTGAGGAATTATTCAAATAATACAGACATCTGTGCATGGAAAGATGATACCCAGAGAACAAAGTAATGGTTTATGAATATGAAAAAAATAACGTCCACTACTGAACTTTCAGGCCTCTGCACAAATCAAGTTATCTCCCTAGCACGCTACTGCTAACGTAACAATGGCTGCACTGAAACTGTATTCACATTCTGTTTGGTCCAATTATTAGTATAAGATGAAACATTTCAGAGAAAGGCTACATTACTTACTGATAGCAGCTCCGACAATTTTAACAGATGAAACAGGCTTAGTTGTTAGTGCACACCCAGGTTGTCCTTAATGAAGTTAAATGGCAAAAACAAGCAGCTCCAGTACGACTCCAGGGCAGATATTGAACGTCCATCCAATTGAACAACCACTGTCTTTTGTTTAAATACAAAACAAAAAACTGGCTAAATCACAGGAGGCAGCAGGGATTGGTTACTTCTCTGTAGCGTGCGGTTGTATGAAGCTTTTCTTGCTTGCCAGGTGGGCAGTTCCTTTAGTATGTGATGTCACATGAAAGATTTAAGTGTGATTTTTCACACTTAAATGTATAAATCAAGTATATCCTCTGAAAATAACTCTGTGAGTCATGACTGTCTACAATGGGTGTAACACCCGAGTCCCACTGTCTGTGATGTTTTCAGAGTTTTCAGAGTCCTATCTTCTGTTTGTTTACATCGCCAGGACGGCGGCTGACTCCTCCCCTCGTGTATAAAAGTTGTTTAATTGAGGGACTAGAGAAAAGAAGAATAACATACTGTACTCACTGCTTAACTGTGTTTCTAGATCACGCTCATTTCAGGTAAATTTACATGCAGTGTGAAGATACCAGCATAATAAAGATCGCTAGCATTAGCATGCTAACACAACAATGCACCGCAAGTTGTTTTGGTTTCATGCTGGTGCTCAAGGGCGACATCTGCTGGATCAAAAAAATCACTTATAAAGCCTTTAATACAGAAATTGTGGCAATTTGAGAGCAGTGCAGAAGACCGGCCACTGAAACTCTTTTTTTTGAAAATTGAAACATTTTCCATTTGAAAAAATGGAAAAGCGCTTCACTTTTTCATTGTGATAGATGTTTGATTTCGGTTTGTTTTTAACGCTTGTATCTTTCCCTCTAGGGGCACTTTACCCTGACGGGACCGGTCCTGAACTGAAGACTGACGACTCGATTGCTCCTGGTGCAACAAAAATGTATCAGTGGACCCTCCCAGAGACACACAGCCCGACATCAGACGATGGCAACTGCATGACCAGATTCTACCACTCCCATGTCAGTGCACCAAAAGACATCAACTCAGGACTCATAGGACCCCTCGTTGTTTGTAAGAGAGGTACCTAAACCTTTTGTGTACACAGATGGAATTAAGTCTGTTCAAACTTGAGCTAGTCACTATATTTATTCTGCTGCTCTGTATCCAAGACAAAAATGTATATCTATCATTATAATTATAAATTACACTTAACTCTTTTTGCTGATAAAAAATCTGTACCAGTACCTTATCATCACTCTGAGTGCAGGATTTTTAACAAATGAAGAAAGGGACAATCTGCAAAGTTACCAAAAGATGGTCTCAGATTTAATCTGAATTAAGCTACATTTTTGTCTGTCACCTGATGAGTCAAGTTGACCCAACTTGGTTGGGAAATATCTTTTTTTGTTCATACCCAAACATTTTTGAATGAATGTATTTTCACAATATTTATTTAGTAAATTCAAAGGCCATAAAGTGAACTTTTGGGACAAACTTTAAAGCTGTTTGAAATAGTTTCATATTCAACATAGACTTACCAAAACCAAATAGCTGCCATTATTGTCTGAACATGAACATTTTGTGGGGAAAATAACTGAAAAAGGCTCTAAGTTTGGAAGATGTGTTTCCAGATAAAGTCATGTCAATAATAATAAGAGTTGTATTGAGAAAATGGATTAAAGATAGATAGATACTTTATTGATCCCGAGGAAAATTCAAATGAAGGCCCCGAGTGTGTTTTGCCCTCATAACATTAACGCACATGTTTCTTAAAGCTGCTCTCATTTCCTGTTTAGGAACTCTGGACTTATACGGAGACAGTTCAGGAGACTATCTGTACGCTCTGCTGTTCATGGTGTCAGATGAGAACTTCAGCTGGTACCTGGATGAGAACATCAGGACGCACATCACGAATCCTGCCAGAGGTCTGAAGGAAGACGAGGATTTCATTGAGAGCAACAAAATGCACGGTGAGCGGGGAGTTAACACATCCACCTGCAAATACCCATCTACATACTATACATAGACCAAGAGCTTTAACTGAGTGTGTATTTCAGGTATAAACGGTTATCTCTATGGTAACCTGCCGGGACTCAGCATGTGCCAAGGAAACAAGATCTACTGGCATATGTTTGCCTTAGGCAACGAGGTAAATATTGTGATTTTTACTATGACACAGAACACTTACATTTTATCACACTAACAGTCAAATATCTTGTCTTTTCCAAAGTTTTCCCTATTTTGTAGAATAACGCTGGTTTTACGTAGTGCAACAGGGTTTTCCTGTGGCGTCAATCTATTTTAAGACGACAAAAAATAAATGAAACAACTAGGTCTTAATTCAATAGATTGACAAATTCAATGGATTTAAAAGTGTGACTCCACAGGGTCAGAGTAAAATCAGACAGATTTATTTTCAGTCTGGTTCTGTACACAAGAAGTCCAATCACAGACAAACAAATCCAGAGGAGCAGGAAGAGGCAGGTGATACATAAACTCTCAAGGAAACTGATAGGAAGAGGTAACACGAAGGATAACACAACAAACTGGCAACGTGAGGGATTATATACACACAGACAATCAGGGGATAACGAGACACAGGTGGGTTCAATCAGGGCGGGGCTGACACACAAGGCGGGAAACACAAGGAGACAAAGGTGAGCGACAAAATAAAACAGGAAATGAAAAAAAATACAAAAATAACATGACCAAACAAAAATAACTTAGCGTCAGGACGGAGGGTCACTTTGTTTTCCTGAGTGGGCCTGAATACTGACATCATGGTAAAGTATGCTCTTTAGACCAGTGGTTCTCAACTGGCGGGTTGGGACCCAAAAGTGGGTCGCAGAGCTGTTTTCAGTGGGTCACGAATGTGTGCCTGGAAGAAAAAAAGAAAAAATGCTGTCAAAAAGTAAATGAAGACCTTTTTTAGAAACAGGTTTGTTTCATTCAGTTTCTTTGTTCTATCACGCTTTGTACCGTCTGAAGTCCAAACGGCACACTTTTTTGTTAAATTAAAACAGATTGATTGAAAAATATAAGAAATTCGGGTCGTGATTTTTCATGGAGTAGTTGGTGGGTCCTGAGGTTCGACCAGTTGAGAACCACTGTTTCTGTGTGTATAGTCCTCCCAGTTACTGGGGCTCAAACTGAGGGTCTTTGCAGAAAACGTTGAATTTCCAAAGTTAACCCTCATTTAGTAGATTAAAAAAATACATGATTTCACTTCAGAACTTAAAAAGAAAAAGTCTTTCCTCTAAATGAACCCCTTTTGTTATTAGGTTTTTTTTTTAAAGCTAATATGTGAAGCATGTGAACCACCAGCTGAATCGATATTTGATGATTTCAATCTAAACGTCGACAACAGGTGGACATGCATTCAGTCCATTTCCATGGCCAGATCCTGACCACTCAGAATCACCACACAGACACCATCAGCCTCTTCCCCGGCTCCAGCTCTACAGCTGAAATGGTCGCTGACAACATCGGACACTGGCTGCTGACGTGTACAGTCAATGACCATCTGATGGGTGAGCTCTACAGCCTCCACTCTTATTTCACACTGTCACTGTACTGGATAAACATTTCAACTGCATGTTATGGTGTGAGTTTCATTTCCTGTTTTTGTTCAGCTGGAATGCAGGCTATATTTGAGATCAAGAAGTGCTTCCCTAACGTCCATAAGCCCCGCCCACACGGCGAGCTCAGACAGTATTTCATTGCTGCTGAAGAAGAAGTGTGGGACTACGCTCCTACGATACCCACTGAGGGGTCTGTTATTCAATGCACGCACACACATTTCCACAGAACAGTCGCTGTAACGTTGCTGAAACACATTTCAGTAACATAAATATTTCTGTTTATTCTTGTGTGCATGTAGAGAAGCTGACATGTTCGTGACCAGAGGACGAAATCGAATCGGAAGCCGCTATAAGAAGGCACGCTACGTGGAATACACTGACAACACCTTTAACACCAAGATGCTACGCAGTCCAGAGGAGCTACACCTTGGAATTCTGGGTAATCCAGGCTGGGGTGGAGATGGTCAAATTTCAGAAAAATGGGTGGGAGAAATGTTCTGATCCTTTAATCAAGTTAAACTACCATAGCACACTCTTAAATCTGTTACAAATTAAAGTAAAGTATGTAAGCACAACATAAGGAAACATCCAAACTAAAGGTATACAATGTATTAAAAATACTATCATGTAATAAAATCAGGATAATACTGATTCACTTTCGTTGAGCTGGAGCTCATTGTAAGCCTTTATTTTGAAAGGTCAGGGTTGATGTTCCTGATTGGGGTCTCTCTGCAGATTATTTTGATGATTGAAGATGGATTGTTTGGTTTCTTAATCATCATCACAAGTGTACTAACCCTAAAGATTCAATGACTGAATCTGAAGTTAGAAAAGTCTCACATGTGTGACACTTTGAGCAGGAAATGTTTTTGCATGAAATTACTTTAAAAACAAAATATCTTCACATTCATTTTCACCATCTGGTCAGTGAAGTATTTCAGCTGTACTTGAATATACAAGAAGCATCGTGTTTTATACACTCTTCATTTTTTTCCTTAAACATATATAGACCTAATAATGCTGTCAAATAATTTTAGAGGAGTAAAAAGCACAATATTTCTCTCTAAAATGAAGAGAAGTGTGAGGACATAACAAAAAACTTAAATACATTTGTACTTACTTGCAGCACTCAGGTTCTAAAAAAATGTTTTCAGGGTGTAAAAGAGTTGTGTGGCTTGGTTTTACTTTGACGGGGAGAAAAACAAATACATTTTATGGGCTTAAATAGATGACATTTAACTTTTGGAAATGCTTTAACCTGAGTGCTGCAAAAGCTGCTACATGTCTTCAAAGTTTATTAAAACAGAAAAACAGCAAATAATAAAATATCAACCTGTTCAATGACAAAGTCCTGAAGCTAAACAAGCTGCTTTACTTTCTGAGCCTCTGGCATCATCATTGATGAAGGATTGATTTTACTTCCACTTCCCCTTAGCTAAGTGGCAAGCTAATGATAAAGGACCAATATATGTTTCAGAAGTTTCAGAAATATTTCAGACTGAACATTTCATACACCACACATGTTTGAAGTATTTCAGCAGGATCTCATCTACAGTATGTACCATCAACTGGTTTTTGTTGAAAGTGTTCAGTAAATTAACGTCTCTCTTCCATGTCTGCAGGCCCGGTGCTGCGAGCGGAAGAAAAGGACACGATCAGGGTAGTGTTCAAGAACAAAGCCAGCCGGCCTTACACCATGCAGCCACATGGTGTCCAGTACAACATCGAGCAGGATGGGACGCTCTATTACAACGAACTGGAAGGTTAATACATGCACATACTGTACACCAAACTATTATTTTTATACACATGGAAAGAGTCCTCAACTTTGGAAATCCCTCCATCTTTTCTCTTTTCTCTCCTCAGAGTCCTACACAGACAAAAAACTACGAGAGCTAAATAGACGACCAAGTGCGTTAAAGCCTCAGTGACATGTTCTATTCTAAGTAAGCATATACAACAACATATAATAACAATCTCTCTTTTATTCATATGTTTGTATTCAGGAGTGGTGACCCCTCCCCCAGCTGCTCTGGTCAGACCCGGGACGGTGCACACCTATGAGTGGACGGTGCCCGTGGGTGCTGGTCCGACACAGGGTGAGGCTGACTGTCTGACATATATGTACTACTCTGGAGTGGATCCTGTTAAAGACACCAGCTCTGGACTGGTTGGGCCGCTCCTCGTCTGTCGGCCCGGATCACTCAAGCGTCAAGTACAGGTGAGAAGAGAGCGTCAGACACTGAATTCATGAAGGAAGATAAATAAGTGTCAACATGATGCTGATCTAAAGAACAGAACATCATTAAAATAATCACAGCGTTGGGAGACATCTCCGTGTGCAGGGGACAAGGCCAGAAAATGAGATTTGGGTGGCGGTGATGTTCTGACCTTCAGACAGCACTGGATTAAAAACAGACAGGATTCTGTAGTGGACATCGCTGCATGAGCTGAGGAAGACTTTCAGAAAACTGTTGTGTGTGAATAAAGGTCATAGATGCATTCACAAATGTGATCTGAAACTCTACCATGCAGAGAGTAGAACCGAATATAAATCAGATCCAGAACTGTGCTTGACCTGCAGGTCCAGCAAATCTTCACACTCTTGTTTACATCTACATTGAGGCTGTAAAGGAGAAGTAATAATATTTTTTTGATTCAACATCTGGACACAAACTCGACTGCAAATACATGATAATGTTGCTCTATAAATGTTACATGTATAAAGGAGTTTGAAGGGCGACAGTACTCTTTGTCAGTGTCGCAGTATTTGAATAATAACTGCAGGTTTAAAAACCAGAAGTATAAATGTGACTGTGTGACCATCAAGAAAATAAAGACTGTTTGGAAATCACAGAAAAAGAACGACAGCTAGTTTTTAAAGCCAAGAGGTAAAAAAGAAACCACAATACAGATAATTTCCTCTTTATTTTGTCTTTCCATTCTTGTAGAAAAACTATGAGAAAGAGTTCCATCTGATGGCTACAGTGTTTGATGAGAACCTCAGCTGGTATCTGGACGATAACATTAGGACCTTCGCCACTGCTCCAACCACTGTTAACAAGGAGGAAGAGGGCTTTGTAGAAAGCAACAAGATGCACGGTGTGTAGGAGGCAAATATCCAAACACAGATCATAAGGAGGCTCATATCAATCGACGTGAACTCTTCATCTCCAGGAAAGAAAAGGCTTTTTTTTCCCCCCTGAATAGTTTTCCGAGTTAATAACTTGATGTTTTTTTTTGCTCTTTTAGCCATCAATGGGTTTGTGTACAGGAACCTCCCAGGCCTGACCATGTGCAAGGCAGATAAAGTAACGTGGCACCTCTCAGGACTGGGTTCAGAGCAGGACATCATCAGCCTCTACTTTGAGGGGAACCGCTTCATCTATCGCCAAAACAGACGAGACACCATCAGCGTCTTCCCTCACATCTCACGCACTGTCACCATGGAGCCAGACAGCATGGGTATGCACCTCTCTGCACGTATACAAAACCCTCAGTTACACATTTTAGATCTTCCAATTTCTTCAATTTCTCTCAAAAACCCACACAGCTTTGAGAAATTGTGTTTGTTGTCCTGGGGGGACACGACCTCCTGACAGATCAGCGTTTTTCTTAATGCAGATGTTTTCTTAATACATTTATTTTTGATCATGTGTCATTTATGTATTTGCATTTGAATACAGTTGTTTCGGCGTTTTGCAGCACATTCCTTTCCTTTGCAGCACCTTTCAGCTGTTACATTTGTTTTGGACTGTTGCCTCTGCTTTTGAATTTACATCGTCCCTGTATTTGCTGCACATCATTTTGGCCACTGCAGGTCGGGTTGCTCCTTGTCGGCCACCGTAGTTAACGTCTCAACAAACATTTATTAAAAAAAGGTTAAAATGGAAAATACAGCTTTAAGAACATCCACGCTCAATGAAAACTGTCTGGTTACTGAAGTTAATTGTTAGGCATTTGCAGGTAAAATTAACAGTATGTGCTTCTAAATCTCAGATGATTAAAGGTTGAAATCCAAATTTGTTTTCAGTTCGGTTATTGTCACAGCCTCTGTGTGTTTCAGGTCAGTTTGAGGTGGTTTCAGCGACTTTAAGTCACTACCATGCTGGGATGAGAGCCAACTACACAGTGCAGAAGTGCAGCATTTTTCAGCGGCAGGGTGAGACGATGTTGCATTCAAAGAAGTTCTACATCGCTGCCATGGAAACCACCTGGGACTACTCTCCAAACCGCACCTGGGAGACTGAGATGTTCCGCGGCCAGGAAAGGTACGGCACGACCTGCACAGGTGCTGCGGCTAAGTTTGAAATGACAAACAGCTGGTTCAAAGGGTTGATGTGAAATACCTCTTATCTCCTAACTATCAGCACACACGATACACACAGTAATGTTGAGATGTAAAAATATTCACAATTTATGTCTTGCTCTCATTTTTTGTATCATCTCTACCATATTGACATTTTAATGTTATCAAACAGATGAAAAAAGATGAATGCAACAAAATAATGGAAATGGTTGTGCATGCTCAAACACACATACACATGATGTCGTTGTTGCAGGTTGAACACAAGCACACATACAAAACCATATGCTAAATAAGCACGTCTCCCTTCTCGTCTGCAGTCCTGCTACCGTCTTCCTGGACCAGCAGGGCGGCTTTATAGGCTCCCGGTACAAGAAGGTGGTCTACCGCCAGTTCACCAATGACAAGTTCACCAAACAGGTGGAAAGAACAGCTGATATGGAACACCTGGGCATTCTGGGTAAGGCTGTCAGGCTGCAGAAATGTATAAAAGTGTGACTATATTGTAGAAGCTGTTGTTAAGCTAGTTTGTGATTAGTCCTGTTCTAACAACTCTTTCCCCTCTCTCAGGTCCGATGATTAATGCCGACGTGGGAGACAAGGTGACGGTGGTTTTTAAAAACATGGCGACCAGGCCTTATTCCATCCACGCTCATGGAGTGAAGACAGACACTCCTGATGTTTACAACACACCAGCAGGTACAGAGAAGCAGGGAAATCAATGAGCACAGAAAACTCCACAACAATGCTTTGTTAATTCATGTTTTACAACATTATTAAGTGCAATACTTATCTGAGAGTGTCAAAGGACTCCACCCTGATAACCAAATGCCTGTGTATTAGTCTGTGTCAGTAGAATCTGTCCTTCATCGCCGCTGCACCAGACTGTGTCTAACTTCAGTTTTCCTCACAAACCACGTATAATATAAAATGTTTTTTCCCAGGTGAGACTCACACATACTACTGGTACGTCACAAAGAAAACAGGACCGACCACAGAGCAGGAGGAGTGCTCTGTGTCAGCATACTACTCAACAACTGATGTTGCCAAGGTATGCTTTGAATCATAAGCACACACACAGAGGACGGGGAAAAGTGTTGTTGTTATAACAGCATTTCACTTGATGTGTAAATGCTTCAACCTCTGCTGATTTATTCTCTATTCACGCGAGGCTTTTAAAAACACCTTTGTTGCCTCTTTTCTCATGTTTCCCAAAACATCACATTATAAATATTTTATATGTGCAGTGGAGAGGGATACACTGAAGACTGTCTATGTGTCTATCCTGCACTTGTGATCCTGTCAGGAAACAATGCAAATGCTTTTTGTGATGTTGTATAATACATATATTCTTTATGAATGAGGAGGTGGCACTTTTGACGCAGGGGAAGACGCCTGTACTCTGTTACCTTATGGACTATGTAGCCCCTAGATTTTTACTTTTGAATCTGTTTTAACGTCCCTCCTACTTACAGTTCCTTTTGGTTTTTAGATTTTTATCATCGCAGTCAAAATAACGCTTTCATTTTGATTCATTTATCAAAGAAAAAGACAACGCGTCAGAAAATTGATGCTTATTTATTGCACACTGACTGGTAGAAAAAGTGCCCATGTATTAAAGCTTCCTGACTAAACCTAACTCATCCTAACCTTGAGCCCAGCCTCTGTTTACAATCTACTTACCGGTATTTAAGGTATGGGGATACTAGGTGTTAACCCCTAGAATGAAGGAGGGCACCCCCTCACCATGATGTGAGATGAACAAGATCTAACACATGCAGACACACACACACACACACACACGCACACACACACACACACCTACTTATGTAATCTTCTACCTTCCAGGACCTTTACAGCGGTCTGATTGGTCCGTTGGTGATCTGCCGCCGGAGCTGGGCCAGGTGAGTGCTTCTCACCAAACCACTCCTTATTCACTTTACTATTAACTTCTGTGATCTCCATGGCTTCACAGGGCAGGTGGGTGTTTTATAAATGTGCTGTTCTGCATTTCACAACCCGTACATTAAACGTGCTGTGGTGGAGTTTTAAAAACTGTGTTGCTTTCAGGTCTTTAGGAATGAAGAAAGAAGCAGAAGAGTTTGCTCTGCTCTTCCTGGTTTTTGATGAGAACGAAAGCTGGTGAGTACAATCAAGACGTGTTACTTTAAACCATACATTTGAAGACCTTTAAATTGTTAATATATTTAAGTGTTATTTGAATAGTCAACGGTTTGAATTGATCACTTTTACAATAGGGGAACTGGTTCAATTTGAAACAGCTCATTTTACAACCGACTGTGTAAATCACAACCAGCGTACCTTCCTTAAATCTTCAAATGGTGTCGTGTTTTTGTTTGCGGCTCTGTCAGTAGAATTCACTTAAGGATTTATAGCGTACAATATTTGGCAAATGAATACTTTTGTGCTTCCAGGTATCTAGATGAAAACATCAGGACTAACATCAGAACCCCTCGAGCAAACCTGAAGGATGATGAAACCTTTATAGAGAGCAACAAGATGCACTGTGAGATAAACACAAAATGAACTGAGCATCACTTTGACATTCTGCTGCTTCATCTAAAGACATCTCACCTCGTGTTTGTTTGTGCTTCTCAGCCATCAATGGTTTTATGTATGCAAATGTGAATGGTCTGAACATGGAGGTGGGCGATAAGGTGTACTGGTACCTGATGGGAATGGGCAGCGACGTGGACATACACAGTGTACACTGGCACGGACACATGGTCGAATATAAGGTAGATAAGACAAAACAAAACATGCTACGCTGACCTTTACAGTCACACATTTTACAAACATGTTCTACACCGACTCTTCTCTCTCTCCAGCTGGGTGGAGGTCCCCATCAGACTGATGTGTATGAACTGTTTCCAGCCACCTTCCAGGTAAAACCTCAAATCATCCCGACTTCATTCAGAATGTTTTTTTTTTAACCTGTCTTTTGCTAAATCATAGATCTAGGTATCCTAGAAGAGTTTTCAGGGCAGAGTCAGTGGCATCTTTTAAATCACTTCTTAAAACTCACTTTTATAGACTTGCTTTTATGTGATTTCTCCTTTAAAGATCTATCCCTTCCTTTTATTAATTTTATTGCTTTTAACCTTTTTATCTTTCTCTTCTTTAAATGTTTTAGCCTTTAAGTGTTTCCCTTCCTGAATTCATTTTACTGCTCTTAGTCTTTTTAAACTCCTAATCGTTTAACTCTTCAGCTCTCTGTTGCTTTATTCATTTAACCAATGTCCTGTTTATCTCTTCTTTTTATCTTCATTCTGTGTTTACAGCCTGTGATGTGATGTCATCCCACTCTCCATCAATTTTAATTTTGTTGTCTCCTGATTGATTTTAAACTAGTTTTCCTTCATTGTACTGAACTGCCTCTTCATACCTGCCTGTTGAATCTTATTCCTGTTATTTACATTTATAATTTTGCCCTCTCTGTTGATCTCTGTTCTGTTGTCGTGTTGCTGTATTTGAGTTGTCTGTCACAGCACTTTGTAAACATTTGTTTTTGAAGGTGCTATATAAATAAAGCTATTATTCCCCACTCTCTCTCTCTCTCTTCTCTCAGACAGTAAAGATGCGTCCTCAGTATCCTGGTACTTGGCTTCTGCACTGTCATGTTACTGACCACCTCAAAGGCGGCATGGAGGCGTTGTATACCGTCAATTTAAAAAGTAAGAAAACTCTATAGAGAATAAGAAAATACACACTGTGAGAAATAACAAGCGAGGCTATTGAGGATGCTGTGCATGAAATCATATGTTTGTTTCCTCTGAACAGAAAAGAAGACGAGGCTGATTGGCTGAACCGTAGAGGAAAACCAATCCAGGAGAGTCAACAGGAGAGTCCACCTGAAATAAACGCTTTGATATGTTTTGATGACGGGGAAAAACTGTAAGATGGCAAAATAAAGAAAGAAACATGAAAACTGAAGGTTGCTTTTAAGGCTTCATGTAACTTTTTATGTGTGAGTGTAATAGCATCAGTCAGGCAGCAGGGGGCACTAAGGCCTGGGAATAAGCAGTCATTGTACAGCTGCCAGGCTTTAAAGAACCAAAAACAAATTTGTGAAGATTAGTTTTTTTGCAACGATGCATCAAGGTAGAAGAGCCCTGAGAAATGTGAGATAGATGTGTTGTTTTTTTTTTAACCTCAAATCTGATCTGAGTCCTTGAATTCTAATTAAATATATACAGTATCTCTCTAAATACAGAGTATACAATACTCCCTTATCCAGTGAACATCTGGATGAGAGAGATTAGGTAGGAAGGAGCTGTTCTGTTGCAAGCACGATGTTATTGTATTTGATGTGAGTGGGCATCACCTGGAGATGTGAAGCATGCTCTGACAGGTAGATCTTATTTCCCTGATGTTTTAAAGGGCATATTGATATGACAGAGCTATTGAGGCCATGTGAAACTTAAATGTTAGCTGGACATCAGGCATGACACCCAGGTTCCCAGGCAAACTTTGTTGGTATATTCTGCTGGTCTATGCTGGATGCTGATCTGTGGTTGTATAGAGAGACTGGCAGAGATGAAAAGGAGCCCAAAGGTATGCAGAGCTGAGGGCGACATTCTTTCATCCATTTAGAGATATCAGCAAGGCATGACAAAATCTGTGCTCAAGACTGTTATGTCACATGGCTGTAATGCCAAAGGTATGATAAACCATGGAAGTAGAGAAGGGGGTCGAGTACAGCTATTAGCAAGATATCTAAAATAGGGCACTTCTCTCAGTTTCTTTTGGCCTTTCATTGGATTAGCAAATCGAGATCATGTAGACTCCCCTTCTGGGTCTCTGGGTATTTTAACTGATCTTTTTTTTGACACATGGGAAGAGTCTTTGCCAACACTAGGTGGCAGTGTTGTTACCATAACTGAGTCAGGAGTTTCAGCTTTAGCAGTCTGGTTTCGGACTGATTTGGTTTGATCACTACAGACAGACACATGTCCCTCTGCAGTGTCAGGACTGTACTTTTTTTATCGGCTGTGATGAATTCAGTACACAACAAAAGGATGCAGGAGTTCTTTGTGTCCAGTGGAGCTGAGTAGCATGTTTTTTGGGGGGATCTGGGGTGTAATTTGATGCAGAGCTCAGCTTGTGTTGAAAGTTGCCGTCAATGAGCAGACAGTTCTTCCTTTGTTCTTCCAGCTGGTGTCACCGCAAACAAGGACAGTCAGGATCCATCAGCGCAGATACACCATCTTATGGGGGCTTGCAGGTGAGAAGAGTGCAGGCAGAAGAGTGCAAGAACTGATACAAAATTTAACCAGCTCAAATCACTCCCACTACTGGTGTGTGATGGTTTATAAATATCTATCTGACAGACTGGAGTCTAGTGTCTTAAAGAAGTGTTTCAACGATTCAGTTTGATATTCAAAATATAATCCATAAATAGAAGATGCTGTGATTCACTTTTGAGAGACTCAAAGTCTTACATACTCTTATTAAAATAAATATAGACTTTGACAGGGCACTTTGAGGTACTTTATTCTGATTTTCAATTTTTTTATTGTTCAAAAGGGATCTGAAATTGTGAGAATTACCTTTCAAACGCGCGCACACGCACACACACACACACACACACACACACACACACACACACACACACACACACACACACACACACACACACACACACACACACACACACACAGACAGTACTGAGTGCAGATCAGTGTCTAAGCAGCCACCTGCAGGCCTCCATTAACTGGTGGGGAAATGGAATTTAAAAGATCCAGACCATGAAATGTGGCCAATAATGGCAGCTCTGATCTCAACCTGTACTGAATCTCAATGACGTGCTGAAGCATCTGTCAAATTCAACTAGAAAAAAACTTGCCTGACACACTTTCGGGCAGCCGTAATGAATATGTCTTTGTTTGTGTAATCATCAGATTAAGCCTGTTCTGTTAATATTGATCATCCTATGGTCACCTTGAGTCACATTATTTTTGACACTGGGACACAGTGTGGCTCCTGCTTCTAAATTAAGTAGTGATTTCAAACAGTGTCATGTTTATTTTTTTGTTGAATGTTAGAAAGGTGAAACACTTTTATCAGTCCGTCTGCCCCATTAGAAGAGTCAGAAATTAACTTTTTGACTCACTGGTCGAGGTGGTGGGTAGTTGAAAAACATTCAACGGTCAAGCATATTTCTTACCTGGCAGGTTGACTGACTTCCTGTAAAAGTTACTGCGTACTAGTTTATACTACATACTACATTAATGAGCAGCATACTGGTTGTAGGAGGGTAGCTGATGTCCTGTAGCCTATAGTAAACAACAACAACAAAAATGTTCAACCATGGGGATCAATCAAGTTTATCTTTATCTTTATCTTTACCTTTATCTTTATCTTTATCTTTATCTTTATCTTTACCTTTGTCTTTATCTTTGTCTTTGTCTTTGTCTTTGTCTTTGTCTTTGTCTTTGTCTTTATCTTTATGGTGGATAACATTCGTGTGTGTGTGTGTGTGTGTGTGTGTGTGTGTGTGTGTGTTCCATCAGTTCAGTGTTGTAGGACTCGAGTCTGGGAGTCAGAGGGACGGGACAGAAGGTGTAGAGGAGGACTCTGCCTGTTTATCGATACAGACTGCGTTCTTGTTTTGTAAGTCTTTAGTTTATTCAGCTCTGAGCGGAGTCTGTCACATGCCGTTAGGTTGCTTGTATTTTCGAGTTTATTAGACACCTGCAGGGGTCCCACTGCAGTGGAAACAATAAGTGTGTTGACCCACAATGAGAGGGGCGGTGTTCATTACACACAGCGCTATAACTGCATCGATAATTTAGGACTCGAGACTAAAGATTCAGGACTCAGACTCGAGGTGTGATGACTGAACAACAACACTACATTTGTATATGTCTGTCTGTGTTAGTCCACCCCACAAAGCTCAAACATGCAGAAAACAGAGTAATACATAATTAAATCTCTGCATTGTTTTTTTTTTCTTTTTTCAAATTATCTGACTATTTTGGTACGACCATTTATCCATCAGAAAAGTTCGTTTTTTAACTTTACTCATATACCAAGTTTTCATGTAAGCAGTAATGCCATCCACTCACTATAGGTTAAAGCTGAAAATAAAGGTTTTATTGAAAGCCATTTTCAAGTGTTAATCGGATAACCAAAAAGGGCCCCAGAGCCAAGACAGATAAAAGGATCCCCACCCTCCTATGTAGGAGTGTATTTCTGGTTGTTTTCTATCTCTTTGTGCTTTGTGGCTCTTCTCTGGTCTGTCAGTGTCTCTTTGTTGATGTTTAAGCATGTCTTTGTAATTGACTGACACACTGTTTTGATCATTTTGTTTCCATCGTTTTTGGTAATTTTTCACCACTGTGTCTTCAGCATTGCTCTCTTTAAGGATGTCTTGATTTTTTTTTTTTGGCTCAATTTGCCTCCATCTCTTACGATTGTTTTCTGTCTTTCATTTTTCATATTTGTAGTTATTTTTGAATCCATGTGCTCAAGTTCTCTCTTTGTGTTGGTTTTTGAGTCTATTTGAGGCCTTTTTGCATCTGTTTGTGGTTAATTCTGGGGCTTATCCCTTTGCCTTTGTTTTAAAAAACAAACTCTCGACTTTTAAGTTCTGTCAGTCTTGCTTTATTTATTTCAAGTGAATTCATACCCTACTGCTGGATTTAATTTAAGAGCATCCGGCTGCTCCCTTGTGTTAAGACTCTCAGGAACACAGCACTTAGTAAACATCTGCTTTGTTCAGTTCTAAGATATGACACTTATTTCTCTCTCTCAGCATGCTAAGAGCTCACACAGAGTTGATCTAAGTACGGCTGAGAGAGAGAGACAGAGACAGAGACAGAGACAGAGACAGAGAGACAGAGACAGAGACAGAGAGAATTTGGTGATGCATGTGTCAAGAAATCTCTTCTCATAGTATTACTGGTCACTTTAGCTTGTGCTTTAGGAATTCCCGTCTGTCTCCGCACTCCTTTTAACGCCTCCACAGTTAACAAATCATTAATTAAGCTTCTGTCAACTCTACCCAGAGAGCCTGGTGTGGGAGAGAGATACGACTGCGGGCATGCACCAACCATCTGCTTCATACATGCTGATGTTGCAGACAATCTGTCCTGATGGGCCCTCAGTGCAGACAGAGCCAGAGGAAGCATTTGTTTCACCAGCACACTGACTGGGCTTGATCAGAAAGCATTCCTCTATGATAAACCACAAAGAAACCTCCACAAAATGAATGTGGAGGTTTATAAAGGTCATTCTCAGCCTAAAATAAAGGTAACCACTGAAGTGACAGCATTAGTGTGAGTGTGTTATAGATCTCATGTCCTGCCCTCTCATTGGCCAGGTGAAATAGTCCGTCTCACTTATTGGCAATTTTGTGTGTGTGTTGTGTTAGCATGCTAATGCTAGCGATCTTTATGATGCTCGTATCTTCACACTGCATGTAAATTTACCTGAAATGAGCGTGATCTAGAAACACAGTTAAGCAGTGAGTACAGTATGTTATTCTTCTTTTCTCTAGTCCCTCAATTAAACAACTTTTATACACGAGGGGAGGAGTCAGCCGGCCGTCCGGGCGATGTAAACAAACTGAAGATAGGACTCTGAAAACTCTGAAAACATCACAGACAATGGGACTCGGGTGTTACACCCATTGTAGACAGTCATGACTCACAGAGTTATTTTCAGAGGATATACTTGATTTCCATTACATCTAAGTGTGAAAAATCGCATATAAAGATTTTAAGGAGCGGGTTGTAGGACTGGAGCAGATAACGTATTGAAGGCTGAGATGGACTTTCTTTTGTTCCCTAAAGATAAAAGCAAAAAAATATACTCATAGACAACACAAGTAGATCATGAAAAAGATCTTGAGCAGTTTGGCTTTACATTTGAGGGGTTTCTAATACCACATGTGCTTTAAAAAATTAGGAAATCCAATTTTAATATCCATGGGCATAGGCTGTAGGAAACACTTGTGTACGGTTTCTATGGAAACAGAGCAGGTCTCGAGTCAAGGGGACAGCTTGTGTGATCTCTCCCTGAATATATAAACCCTATGAAACACACCACATTGATTCCTTGAGTGAGAAAAAAACACCATGCACCTGTCAGGAAAAATAAAAAATCCCCTCAGGCCAGGTTTGAGTCTGGGTATCCCTCGTGCAGAACCACACACACCAACACTCAGCACTAAAATCCATTCACCGTTCAAAAGCATAATCATCCTTCTCCCACATGTATGTGTCTGAGAGCTCCAGAGTTTGGCCTGAATCTGTCCTTCAGCTCTCTCTGCCTCTTCCTCTGCACTTTGTGTGAGAAGCAACTTTAGTCAGGCTTTATAGAACATCTACCTGTGTTTACATTACTCCTCATGTTTGATGGTACTCTGTCTGTTTGTTTGAATGCATGTTAACACTATTTGGCCAAAAGTATGCAGACACATATTTTTGCAGTTTATTTATTTACTAAAAAACTGTTCTATAAGGTGAATTTAGGGTTCATGTACATGATTTCACCCCCCCCCCCCCCTCCAAATACTTTATAAGAGAGATGGATATAGCATTTGTTAACACTCTTGCCCTGAGTTTTGCTTCTTGGAAGTTGCTATCTTGGTTTATTGAAACCAGAAGTGACCATACTGAACTGTATTTGGGCAAAAGGAAGAGCTGAAGGAGCTCTTAGTTAGCAAAATTAAAAGTATTATAATATTATTATAATAACTCCTCCTCTGTCGCCCCCCGGTGGTGGAATGAACTTCCAAACTCCATGTGATCTGCAGAGTCCCTCTGCACCTTTAAGAAAAAGCTAAAGACCCAGCTCTTTCATGAATACCTACTAACTTAATGATGATGGTCTCCATATTATTGATGATGATGATGGTAATGACGATGGTTTCTGTTTGATAACGACGACTTATAAGATGGTTTCTATACTGATTAGAGCTCTCAAGAACTGCCCTCAATGTTGTGCTTTGCCTCTGGTCACTTCCTGTCAGCACCTGTGTGTCCAATCAGACTCAAAGCTGATCGTTTGCTCTTACTGACATTGTTCTCTTTTCTAGATCCTTGCTTGTGTTGGTCTCACTCTCTGATGTACGTCGCTTTGGATAAAAGCGTCTGCTAAGTGAATTGTAGAATTGTAGAATAACTAACATAATGCAACTTTTTTAATAAGATGCATCAACTATTCTGGGTATCTGTGACATTTATTCGGATGCTTATTTAAGCTTGCAAAAAAAAACAAACTGGCCAACCGAAGTCCAACAGATTGCTGAAAAGACATTTCCAGGTTGCCATGGTATAGCAACCTGTTAATTGCAAAGTAGCCACACCTTAAAGGCTGCCGTGCTTTATCATCAACTCTACTTACAATTGGATGATAATTTACAAAATCAAAATAATGCTGCACAGAAAAAGACTTAAAACTAGGACTTGACACCATTTAGGCGTCCTTATTGAATACTCATGGAAATGTTGACAAAAAAAAAAAAAAAAAAACATCTCAGAAATGTTTTATTATAAGTTATTTTTTGGGGCCTTTTTGCCTTCATTGGATATAGGACAGGTGAAGGATACTGGGAGGAGAGAGTGGGAGGGGATGACATGCAGCAAAGGGCCAAAGCCGGATTCGAACCCACGGCAGCTGCAGCGTGGACAAAAGCCTCTGTACATGGGGCGCGCAGCATAAACCCGAGGCCATCGTGCACACCATCCACGTGAGAATTACAGTGTATTTCTCATAGTTTACAATGAGCTCATTTTTTAAATTAACAGTCGCCCCCTGCTGGTAATAAAACAGAACACAGGTTTAAGGCACTGACATTAGTTTTACATTTAAAAACCCAGAACCTATGTCCATTTTTTTTGTTTATCCATGTTAGTTCCAATTCACATCATCACATTTTGGAGTTAAATATTGGAGTTTTTTTATTTCTTAATTCACGAGTAGTGTGACTCTTTGTCATTGTAATATCTACTCGTCCACATCCTTTTTGCCATGTGGTGAGACTGTAAGTGTGACGCCTGCGGTGTGTCACCTTGCTCACACAGCGTGCTCAGATAGCTGGAAGATGATTACAGTTCATATGAGAGTTGACTGTTAATTTCCCACTGTCTCTCTTCAGGAGAAATGTTAGCCTGACACGGTGGCTGGTGAGCAGATTGGCGCAGACGTACTCAAACCAGTGTAATTAAAAGATTTCATTTTAGATAAAGACAAGAGCGGCACTTGTAGTGACAAACATTTACACATACAGAGGAGAGATGAAGGGTTTTTTAATATTTCACAGTGGTTGGCGCCAGATCATTACCATGGGGCTGCTCCTTAAATGTGAACAAATATTGATTAAAGCCGCCTTCATGTTCGGATTTATTTCTTGTTATGCAGAGTTAAAGTAACGCAGAACAATAAAAGGGACGAAAAAAGCGAGAATATGAAGAAGTCCATCTGGCATTTTGAAACTTTCGCTTTGAATGCCAGCTGGTCCTGTTGTCCAAAATAAAACGGTTGAAATTGAGTTTAGCCAAGGACATCTACATTCTTTGACACTTCTTTTCTCTGAAGTTGTCTCTCAAAAGTGACAAAAGGGAGAAAAAAAAGAGAGAGAAAAACACCTCTTGTGTGTTGTCGTGATTGAGTGACCTTGGGTTTGTTTGTTGCTGTCACACTCTCAGACAATGTGCTGTTGAATCTGGGGACTTTGATTCTAAAGACTGAAGTTTTTCAGTGACAACAGAAGATTAGGACGCCGCTGAGACTCCACTGCTTTCAGATTTCCTGTTTTGTCTTTAGCGTTTCTTTAAAAGGATCTACATGATGTTGTTTAGCCAATCAGGAACATGCACTTTAGCAGCTTTCAAGTCTCAATAACTACATGTTTGTTTTACCCTCTTTTCTTGGCATTAGTTGTACCTAACATCCACTTGACTCCACATCAGTTTTGTCACTCTCTTTCAGGTCACTGATCCTACTTCTGTACTAATTATTACCTCATTGTTGTGAGCAGCCTCAAAGCCCCAAAGACATAAATCATTTGTTTCCTCTGCTGTAAGCCTGATCAAACTAAATAGAAACTATTAAATGCAGAGGATTTAAATTCCCTCTTCAAATCCAGTGATTAACGCCCGCTGTAAGAAAAAAAAGAATGAATGAAGAACGAGAGAAATGAAAGGCGATACTGATGATGTCAGAGGTGAGGTCAGCATAACACCTGTGTGTGTCTGAGAAACACACTGACCCTTCAACACCTCTTTTTAAGTAGTTTCTGACTTTTTATTAGCCTCATCTTTAGGCAGAAAGTCTCTTCTGCATTACTCCTCAAACTATTTCTACGTGTTTTTACTAATTCAAATCTCCCACAGCAACCTTGGTCAAATTTACAGTATCTAATCTTCTCTTTTACCCCTCGGTCATTAATGCTTCCTACAGCTTTAATTCACTATTTTACATTCATACAACCATTCATATGGCTGAGTTTCAATCCACTTGGTCCATTAATTATGAACTTTTTTTTATTGGGGATGTTCCTATAGTCACTTATTTCAGACCATTTGACTCGTCTAAAAAGTTAGAAAACACTTTCCATCTTGTGCAGTCACTGGTGTGGCTGAGGCTGTGTTATCTTTTCAGACAGATTGGGATCACAGGGTTTGTCAAAGTCATTTACAGTGTGGCTAATGTTAACAGTGCTAGCACGTCAAGCCTTTAGTCCTCCTTGAAGGTTGACAACCACATGCCTATGGTGAATACAGTTACACATTGCTGTAGTATTACTAACTGCACTTACAAGATGTCACCCGTCTGCTGTGCTGGTTTACATCAGTGCAGTAGAGCAGGTTAAGCACAGTGAGGTCGGCAGTGGGTTACAACAACCTGTGTGGGCCTGCATAAATACAAAAAATGAATAATTAGCTGCACCAAGTAGCAAGGGTGACATATTCCCTACTTTTGATACTACTGATTGATATTTTACAGTCTTGAGGAGATCAGGAGATCTGGTCATTTTCTTAATTTCCTTTTGGAGGAATTTAAAAAAAAGAAAGTTAAATTGATTAAGACTAATTATAACAGTTAAACCTCAGCATTTCAAATGAATCACTCCTTGTTGACGTACAATGGGCTGATTCATTTCTAATCAAGATGATGAAGATGAGGTTGCTGTCAATACATTGCCTGATTAGTATGAAAATGTACGAATGAAATTTCTGGGCCTACATTCATTCAGATTGAAACATTGATTTAAAAGTTAACAATAAAACTTTAACCATGTTTTAAAAGTAGACATGGAGTGTTTTCCTCAAACTGCTCCTCTGTCAATCGCCGGTTAAGAATTACTCTGATAGAAAACTCTCCTACTTAGGAAATAACAGTCCTCTCCTGCTGTCCTTGGTTCATCCCTCAAGGCTCTTTTTTTTTCATTAGCAGGCTCTCTTCCTTTTTACCAAAGCTGTCCTTGAATCAAGAGAAATCCATACCTGCGGATTGTAGAGAATAACAGAGAGCTTTAATTGATCCCTTTTCAGTTTCAATGTAAGCAGAGAAACAGAATATGAACTCACTTTAAATCCCTTTTCTTTATATAATTACTCCCTAACGTGTAAGCTGAATTATTTCAGAGCAGACCCACATTACATTATTCACATGAGAACACTTAATATGGCTCCAGATGGGAGTTTTTCTTATTTTTTATGGCTTTGTTGAATTCTTTGTAAAGGGGATGATGTTTTAACAAATGTCAGGGGTTCCTATGGTTCCTCTTTTACAATAATGCAGTTCTTCTAATCAGTAGAGACCACTTGCAGTTTTTTCAACCCGTAAAATGTGTCTGTGGCCGGTTGAACATTTCTACTGCCAACTCTGCCGCAATGACCAATACCACAGCCAGTCAGCAGGGGGCGCTCTAAATCTCTTTGCTTCATACCAAGGCAGCTGTTGCTCTGTCGCCCTAATATATAGTCTTAGCAGGTAATAGGCAACTGTGTGCTATCCTTCTCGGTTTTATAAGGTAAGGGGTTAGGGGTTAGCTATCCCCTAGTGTATAAATTAATCCAAAAAATCAACAAGAACCGTAACAAACAAAAGCCAAACCTGATGTGAGAAATGTTGGTTAAACATGTGTTCCTTAGTTTCAATGTTTAGCCTGTGTGTCTCTGTTTTCAGCGCTGTATTGATTCAGCTAAGTGCGGAGAATGTCAGTGATTTCATTGTCGATCAACAGAATGGTCTCATTAACTCGGGCGACACACACCCGTCTGCTGTCACTTAGCGGGCCAGAATATCACAGGAAATTGGCACCTTTGCCCCCGATGCACAGAGAATTAAAATGAGGTGATCAAACATTTAAAACCAGACACTTTGTGTTCATTGAAATGTGCAGCGGGAGTTTCTTATTCACTTCATGATGTCCACCTCACCCTGGCTCCATTCCCACAGCGGTGAGTTACTCTCTCACTTTAGAAACATAAAAATACAGGAGAAGAGCTGATAATGTTTTAATCTAATCACGTTTCTTAGTTAGAGGAACTAGAAGCTGCATTTCAAGCATCAATAAATGCCTGTCAAAATGATGGTGATATCTGGGAGTGATTACCATAAACAGACTGTTTTCATGATCGTAGCCTCTGTCTCACACCACCAGTAAGAGCACGGGCTGGTGTATCCAAAAACTAAATAAGACAGAAACACTTTTCATAATGACCTTGTAGCTTTGAGTCACAGACTTAACAACATGTTTTTGTTATAAGGTTAATCATACTTCTTTGCCAATAAGTTCATAATTTTCATTTTATTATCCCCTGCACATAGTGTACATTGTCAAGACCAAAGTGATCTCAGGGCAAAAAGTAAACGGGCAAATTATTTATACTGCACACCTCAGAAATCAGAATTAGAATCAGAAAAACTTTAATTATCCTCAGGGGTAAATTCTGTCTTTACATTTGCTCTAACACACAATATAGCAGCAGAAATATAGTAATATACAAATCTTAATATCCAATAAAGAAACAAGTAAAATAAATAGTTAGTTAATAGCAGCTACAGTTTGTATTGTTCAAAAGCACATAAAGTTAAAGACAATAAGCAATCTTTAAGCACAGTGAGATTTTACAAGAGTATTGCACAGTGCATTAATGGACATATTATTGACCAGTTAAGTGTCACATCAAACATAAACTGGATTCAAATTAAACCTTTAATTAGAGAAAAAAAAATCAAAGTCTCAGGAAATAAGAAGGATTCATTGACAGATATAAGATTTGGGTTCCTCTGATTACAGCTGGAAGCATCTATCTCCTTCACATGTGTCTTATTTTAGTCAATATATGAACCTTTATAGGTCAGAGTACAGCACTCTTAAAAACAATTTGAACTAATTTCAGGTTTCTCTACTTGTCAAACTTCTAAACATCGTTTCAGACTGAATAATCGCTCTTCTCATCTGGGAGAAAATGGAAAGAAGCTCGTAAGTTGAGTCTCCTGTCACTCTCAATGGCATTGTCTGATGAGGAATAGCTGATAGAGGTTGATTAGATTACTGGTTCTCATGTCAGGGTTGCCTCATGTAATGATGTTTTTCATACAAAGAAAATATCAACATGCTGAGGGCCTACTCATTTCAATAAAATATCCACAAACTCAAAATTTGTTTTTTCAGACATTTTTAAACCTGAAGCAGTATTTCTATTTGTATCATGTATTCATAATATTACATTGGTATCTTCACAGTATTTATTCTAAGGTAAGTATTCATGTAAATTCTAAACAAACACCGTGTTTACATCCACTAACAGAGCTGCTGTCAAGCTCCTTAGTACACACACGTCATAAGAAAAACACTAGAAGAAACCCAGCTCCAATAATCTGTGTATGAGATTAAACAAACGTGTTTCCCTGGCTACAGTTTTCCCAGAGACAAAAAAAAACACCTCCTTGGCAATGCTTGCACAACAATGTTTTCTAATCAGCATTTTCCATGTGTGCACATTCACAACAAAGGACTCAGACATAGCAGGTGCTGCTGGTGGAAACAACAGACCAACGGATGTAACAGATTTTATATGCAGCCTTGGAAAGCTGACTGAAACCTACTGACACAAAGGAACCTCTCATGTAGCTGAATAATAAAACAATTTGCATATTTGAAAAATTCAAGACTAACACTAACATTTTGCACTCTCTTGTAAGCACAAGTTTTCTATACGTAATATGTGTTTTTTAAGTCAAAGATGTACAGTTCCTTGAATGACCACTTGAGGCTGGCTCCAAAAGTGAGTCATAATTAACCCTGTATTAAAATGCCCCAATTTACTGCACAAGAAAACGATGACTTAAAGGCCGAATATGCGATTTTTTGATCCAGCAGATGTCGCCCTTGAGCACCAGCATGAAACCAAAACAACTCGCGCTGCATTGTTGTGTTAGCATGCTAATGCTAGCGATCTTTATTATGCTGGTATCTTCACACTGCATGTAAATTTACCTGAAATGAGCGTGATCTAGAAACACAGTTAAGCAGTGAGTACAGTATGTTATTCTTCTTTTCTCTAGTCCCTCAATTAAACAACTTTTATACACGAGGGGAGGAGTCAGCCGGCCGTCCGGGCGATGTAAACAAACTGAAGATAGGACTCTGAAAGCATCATTGTCTACAATGTCTACCCATTGTAGACAGTCATGACTCACAGAGTTATTTTCAGAGGATATACTTGATTTATATTACATTGTGTAACAAGTGTGAAAAATCACATATTCAGCCTTTAAAACAAAGTTTGATTTAGCCTCGTCAATATTACCATGACATGACCTGTTTACTTTAGTATGGAGTTGATGTTTTGTAGTAAAAAAGTGAACACAATAATGTTAATAGAGGAGTTATGGAGTCATTTTGAAAACAAGCTTACATGTTCACGTCAGACAGAGGCCAGGTGATGAATGAAGGTAACCCAGAGCTGATGTGATCTAAACGCTCATCTGTTCTGTGTGTGTCTCCTCAGTGTAATGGACCCGTCTGGTACACCAAAGTGCATGTCAACACATTGAACCCATCCGTTTATTGGCACTCCCACCGGCTAAAGAGCAGCGAGGTGTGTCTGTGAACGCCACATATATCACACACACACACACACACACACACACACACACATTGGTCTGACTATATATGTCTGCTCCTTTATTATTGATGCTCTTCATATCCATCCATCCGCTGTCGGCCTGCGATACATATTATAAATCTGTTTAATGAAACATAAACGGATGTGGGGGAATTACAATAACATGCCTCTCTGACTCTGTCTGTGACTGTGAATCCTGATGGTTTGAGGGTCACGCTGCTGCCGGGGCGGTAATAACTTATTACTAATATAAAACAATATCTGTCAGAGATCTCCAAAAGCCTCTTTAGCGCTGAAGATATTAAGATGTGAATCATTTATTTCCCACCAATATAAAAACCTAATTGAGACTCCTTTAGGACTTCCATTATTCATGTTCCTGCGCTCTGTGGTCAGATTACAGATAGGCCGGGAATCCAAAAATTGGTGTAATTACAGTTTGAGGAATGGCCGAGCCGTGCATCAGACGGAAGTGAATTCCTCCCAAGGTCCTGTGTATTATTTTGCTTTTTCATTTTCCATTTTCCAGCGCCCCCCCCCTCCCCCCACCCCTCCGTACCAGGTAGCTCATAGATCACAACGCTACAGTATGACTCCACTATTACAGAGCCTTGCCTTCAGTAGGTTTTCATTTCAGAATAACAATGGACCTGTGGCTAGATTCCAGTTTCCAATGCATATAGAGGTATGAATAAGGGTCGTTATTTTCTAACGTGCAGCCTGTGGGGTTTAGTAGATAAACCCCTTGGTGGTTGTGGGGTTCTGTGAGGATGGATTTTCTCTGCAGGACATGGCAGACCTTGATGATCTTTAGCTATGACTAAATCCTTTGTGTCCTGCATCTAAACAGCCCAACAAGAAAAGTGTGGCTGTGTCATTTTGAGCCAACAGGAAAGAGTTCCAGTATGTTTTTGTTTCCCAGCACACATGAGCTGAGGCATGTCTTTCCTCATACTGAAGATCCATTCATCACAAACTGTTACTTTCTGCACAAAGGCACAGAGAAATACTGTCAACATCATCAAAAAAAATGTCTTGGGTTTCTCTGTCTTTTTTGATAAATGAGCCCATTGGAAGGTCTGCTTGCATATCACTTTCTCTCTGGCTGTCTGTCTCTGTGTTAACATGTATGTCTCTGCCAGTTTTTTTTAAACCTCTTCTTTCCGTCAGTCTTCTTTAAGCTTCTCTGCCTGTCTTCTTTTCTGCTTGTTGATGCGCTCACGTTCACGTCTGCCCATGTGTCTGAAGTGATTTCCCAAAAGAGTAAGATCACATGTCAAAGGAAATCACTCTGACAGGCATACACTCTGAAATCCCTTTAAAGACCGTCCTCTATTCCTCGATACTGCTGACCTTTCACATCTCCAGTATCAGCACTTATTCTGTCCGAGCAGCATTTTTTGTTGTCCTGCACCCTGCTTGGACCGATGTCAAGAAGAAGAGACAGAGACGGAAAGAGACAAAGGATACACGGACGCAGGAGAGAAAGGTGTTTAAAAAGGGTCTATACTCTAACTGCTGTTTGATTAGAAAGTAGCAGACCTGCAGGAGATGAGCCTCATAATCAAGGACTAAAGATGAAGTTGCCCTTTGGGGCGGGTGGGGGGGGGGTTAGAAAAAGGCATGTGCTTAGTCCTCCTAATCTGTGTCTGAGACAAGACACTGCTCACAGAATGTCAAACTAAACTAACCAGCATGTCTGCAGATTCTCAGCGGGACGTCATATCACTAAAATCGCATGTTCCTGCTGAGCGACTCCTTTTCTGCATGGTTTCATTTGATCCGAGAGTCTTATTTAATTCTTGTCCCTCACCCAGAGCGCTCTAATAGAAGATGTCATACCTGTCCTACACCTCAGTGGGTAAATCATCTCGGCTTGCCGCAGATAACTTCCTCAGATCTGCTGCCATTCAGCAGTTTCCAACTTCAAAAAACTAATCTCCAGTTTGAAATCTCCTGAAGACAATCTGACAAGTTCCATGCCGGGGACACGAGTATGAACATGAAATATCTATTTGATGTTTCTCATTTTTCCAGCAAACTTTGACAAAGTGGACTTTTTTTTGTGCCGTGATTATGTCACATAGGAGAAGTCAAGCAGGCTGGCAAAGAAGATCATTTATCAGAAGGTGAAATAAGTTTGTGAGAGAAATCTAAGATAATACAGTGTCCACAATCTTTTCACTTTAAATGAAATAGGAAGGGCAGTTAATGATGCTTCAGGAATTAATGACCTCATATCCATTACAGTCAGCTGCCTGTGCTCATTAGTGGCCACTTTGGGTTTTTTTTTGTCTTCATTTCTTTGAGAGTTGCAATTAAACCTAGCAAGAACTCAAAAGTATAAACCTCTAAAAAGTTGATATAAGTGCACACATAGAGAAAAAAAAAGAGTGTGTCATTTTGAATCCACTTCTTCAACCTGTTTGTTTACGGGATAAACAGAATTGGGTTTTTCTTTATGTGTGTGAATTAGAAAATTGAAATGTGCATACACATGTTTGCCTCCCAACCTATATTTAAAGGCTTTATATGCATGAGTCATGACTGTCTACAATGGGTGTAACACCCGAGTCCCACTGTCTGTGATGTTTTCAGAGTTTTCAGAGTCCTATCTTCAGTTTGTTTACATCGCCAGGACGGCGGCTGACTCCTCCCCTCGTGTATAAAAGTTGTTTAATTGAGGGACTAGAGAAAAGAAGACTAACATACTGTACTCACTGCTTAACTGTGTTTCTAGATCACGCTCATTTCAGGTAAATTTACATGCAGTGTGAAGATACCAGCATAATAAAGATCGCTAGCATTAGCATGCTAACACAACAATGCAGCGCGAGTTGTTTTGGTTTCATGCTGGTGCTCAAGGGCGACATCTGCTGGATCAAAAAATCGCATATTCGGCCTTTAAATAAAAATGCACAAAATGTTCAATAACTTCTCAGCTCAGGAGTAATTGTGTGTATCTTTAAACCAAATTAATGCTGATGGTCTCTGTTCTCTCTCTCTTTTCTGGTTCTCGACCCATGTTGTAGAAAACGAGATGCTTTTTCAAGTTCTTTAAACGTCTGCTCACACCAAAGGTTGAGTCTGTTGCACATTGATTGTTTATTGAGAACCTGTTAACCCATTAGGAGTTTTAGCGGGTTAAACTGAGTTGTTTAGCCCATCCATCACGCCTGACCACCATCAAATGTCAACTTCACATCATAGACTACATTTTCTCTGAGTCATTGTTCATTGTCAGATTTACATGAGAGATAAGTTAAACGCCTGTGTATCATCCAGACCCTGAAGGGTTCAGCATCTGTATGAGATGTCAATGGATGTGTCTAAGCATTAGTAATACTCCAGAATTAAGTGGGATGGCTTTTTGCAGCATGGTCATTATTCACACAGAGGTCTCTCTCAAGAATATGTCAACATTAATCATTGTCATCAGTTTTTTTCTAATTGATTTTCTACCTTTTCTCTTTCTTCTCTTTTCATAACTATCATTGTTATTTTTTGACATGTGTTTCTCTCTCCAATTAACCTTAACTCTGCAGTGCAAAGTATTGCAAACCCTTTTGTTGGTTTCCAGACTAGATCACTAGTTTGTCTCGTTATCTTATAAATAAAGGCAAAAAAAAAAGAAAAGAAAATGTCAAAATATTGTCAGGTGTTTGAGGTGCTTCAAGAAGTGAAAATTTTTTTTGGACGGGTAGATAAAATATTGTTTCCTCATGCTACCGAAAACAGCTTCTTCCTGTTTCTGTGTCTGACTTTCTTCAAAATAATCACATTGAAAATCGATCGCCATGCTTTTGTGATGCCTTCTCATGCAATTGAAGCTGGAGAAACTTTGAAGTAAAAAAGAAAATCAATTTTTAAAGCAGCAAATATTTAATCACAGATGCAACCTCCATCTCTGAATATGCACAGCAACTCTCTGCGGAAGGACCTGCTCTCTAACAGAATAATGTATGTCGTATCTGCATTCAGTCCGAATACTTTATTTATTTCTCCACTTGGTCAAGAGGATAGTCAGCGGTGGTCTCAGAAGGATTAATTATAAATCCCCATAACCAAACAAAGCCGTCAATCTGTCGGCTCCTCTTTCTGATTCGCTGCCCTTCTCTCCTCCTCGTTAGAACAACACAAGAAAATCACGAAAGAGCAGAACTGACTGTCATGCTAAATCCATACATATTTATGCCGGAAGGCATATACCATATTGTTCACATGCATTAGACTTATAGCCCCATGTGAATGAATGCTGCTGTAATTGCGCTAAAGGGAGAAACCAGAGCAAAATTATGATGCTGTATCCATGTTTCTGTAGTGGTTAATGGTATTCTGTACATCCAGAAAACAGACACGCCCCCCCACCCATCGCTGTCCTCTGCAGCCTTGAGCGGACTTGTCCCCACTTCATAACACTTTCTCATTGACATTCATTGGAAACGGTCGAGGTGGCAAACTTTTGCTGGATGGTTTCACAGCAACAACTTATGAATTCAAACATGGGGTTTTTATAGAAGGACCCAAACACTGTTATTTCCTCTCTGTGATGTGCTGGAGAGTCTTTGCTGTGCTGTTTCGAGAGAACCAGACATTAACAGGAATATTGATGTCTCAAAACAGTGTCTGGTACATCTCCATTAATTCTAAACTCTGGTGCATGTATCGACTGGGGATCTTTCTCCCTCCGTGCAGCCAGCAAAAACCTCCTGCTCCAACTTTCCTCGGCAAGAAATTACACTTCCATGCCGTGAAACGCCCCCAAGGCATTCTAATTGCTCAGCGTTCCTTCATCTCCGTGCTTTTTTTCAGGCTCTTGGCTAAAATATGATGAAACAGACCTTGCATGCCCTAACAAGAGAGTCAAAAGACCGGTTGCTTGAAAAACGCAGCGTGAATCATGTGGAGCAGAAGAAGGTGCAGAGGATGAGAGAGGCCGAAGGTTTTAACTGCCAGGCAAGGTTTTGCATTTTTTTCTACGAGGATGAATTCTCCGGTAACTTCAGCACAAATGAAAAATATTTTACTTTTCATTTTCCTCGCTGGATTGGTTGCACTTGTTACATGAGGTTACTGTTGGGAGTCATGCTCCCTCAATATACGCAGGTCAAGTGCATTCCACCAGGCTGCTTGAGAATCCCTTGTTAAATTTAAGTTTACCACTAAACCCATTGTCCGAGTATTTTAAGAGTTTTAGAGTTACTTGTTTTTTTTACAACTAATAGCTGGATGTGTCATTGAACCACTGCAGCGACACTTTTTCATGTGGATGACAGTCAGAGGGCTGAACTCAGTGATGCAAACGTAGAAAAGGGGTTTTGATTTGCTAGAAGAAAAACACACTTGAAGTCCCACATAATGAAAATAAGGTTGTTCAATTTTAATCAGACATGTAGGTAAAAAAAAACATTTGAATTTATGTTTTCATTTTCTGTATTTCTTTATATCACACAATATATTGAACAAAGAAAGACACTGCAATGTCGTTTTCCCCCCAATATTGTGCTGCCTTACTAGCCCTTTCAAAATAAGACTTTTAGCAGTGTTTAGCATATAAAAAAATAAATCAGTGAATATGTTTTAATTATGATTTGAAAAAAGAAACTTGTGCCCTGAGAAGAAGGATGAGTGCTCACTGAGGAACCTCCTTCAACACACACACACACACACACACACACACACACACACACACACACACACACACACACACACACACACACACACACACACACACACACACACACACACACACACACACACACATTGTGACCTCATCCCAGTGCTTTTCCTAATCATACCTAACCTATCAGTGGCTATCACAAACCAAACAGCCAACTTCAACAGCCTCGTATATGTGATTATCTATTCTACCACATGGCCTCTAATGGCCCCCACAACTCAGCCGTGAAATGAGATGGGCAGCAATGGCCAACACATAACCGGGGTTATCAAGTGGGCATCTTTCTCCACCGGGGTTTAGTCAAGTTAGGCCCACGACACCTCGGAAAGGATTAACAGTTGGCTCGTACCCTTTTGTGTTACAACCACTGCAAATACTTTACATGCTTCTGTTTTAACATCGTCTAAAATATTTTGAGTTTATTCGGTGGACTTTCTGTAACTCAGTGTGCCATTCCTATGATGCCATTGCCAAAATGGACAAAAAAACCTGTATTTTCCATACTTTATGTGATACACTGGCCCTTCTTTTGAATTTTATATGAACTGTATCAATGTTTGATGAAGGGATTAAATTATTTACACTGTTTATAGTTAATGTACCTTTGGAAATCAGTAGCTGCTGATGGGAACTGTTATTTATACTAAGAATGATGTTAGATGGAAAAAGTTTAATTTTTTTAATTCAAAATTTGCATGGAAGGCACAGGCAAAGAATAAGGTCTAGGTTTAATAAAGACCCAAAGAGAGATTTGAGATGCAGAAACACCAAGTTCTCTTATCTCCGAGTTTTTTGAAGGATTGTATAAGAATACATTGTCAAGTCAGTGAATCAGATTTACCCTAAAGTCTCGTCTTCAGCTGTTGGGCCTGTTAGTGTTATTGTTAGAGGAAAGTTTCTCTGCTTTTAACTGGGCTTAATATCTCTAAGTTCTTCTTACAAACCCAGTTTCAAGGCTCTCACACACTGAATCCAGTTCCCACATAACTTGGTAAAGAAAGGCTCTGGTCTGGTGGAGAGAAACTGGCATTGTGTTCAAAAGCAGCAGCTGCAGGCGAGATGTGTGCACTCTGACTGGAGCAGTGAGCAGAAGCTGGCAGAGAGGAACATGATGAGCTTGTTTTTCCTCCCTCCTCGCTGCAGGCTGCTTCATAAGGATAAAGAAAACACAAGGCCCTACAGGAGAAGGTCAATGAGGAGCGGACATTTAATTTCTACCTCTTCCACAGTAGTTAAGCGTGGGTCGAGAAGTTATCTGAAGGATGGGAAGTAATTACGGGGTGATAGGGAGGATGTATGGCCCGCAGCCTGTTGAGTTTATTTTCTGCAAACACAAAAAGATTTAAAGTCACAGTGGACACAGAGAGTGGATGATAAGACCTCAAAGTTTGTATGTAACACAGAGGTTTTCTCAGCATTTCCCTAAAAACGGTGTTAGCAGAACAGCAGTAGACGACAACAATGAGTTAGACAAAAACAACAATGAATCAGACGACCACCCAGATTATGATTAAATGGTGTTGCAGTACTCGACAATTCTACAATTCACTTATCAGACGCTTTTATCTAAAGCGACGTACATCAGAGAGTAAGTACAACACAAGCAAGGATCTAGAAAAAAAGGGAACAATGTCAGTAAGAGCAAACGATCAGCTTTGAGTCTGATTGGACACACAGGTGCTGACAGGAAGTGACCAGAGGCAAAGCACAACATTGAGGGCAGTTCTTGAGAGCTCTAATCAGTATAGAAACCATCTTATAAGTCGTCGTTATCAAACAAAAACCATCGTCATTACCATCATCATCATCAATAATATGGAGACCATCATCATTAAGTTAGTAGGTATTCATAAAGAGCTGGGTCTTTAGCTTTTTCTTAAAGGTGCAGAGGGACTCTGCAGATCGAATGGAGTTTGGAAGTTCATTCCACCACCGGGGGGGCGACAGAGGAGAAGAGTCTAGTCAGAGACTTAGGACCCTGTTGTGAAGGTTGGATCAGACACCTTTCATTGGCAGAGAATACTTGAGACCAAGACCTGTCCCAAGACCACTTTTTGGAGGTCTCGGCCTCGTCTTGGAATTGAAAGCATTTTCCTCAGTCTTGTGTCGGTCTTGGACTGGATGATCTCGGGATTTAAATGAAGACCGGTGAAGACCACCTCTGATAGGATATTTTAACACTTAATTACTGTGATTAGAAGGAAAACGTCTCTTTTCAAAAGAACAAATAACTTCAATCAATTCAGAATTCTTTCATCAATAACATCCTCGAGCTACGGCTGCAACCTGTTACGGTGTTCCGGTCTAAGTTAGTGACACACAAGATGATGATTTGTCATTGATACTTATGTTCTTGTTCTTGTCTCGGTCTTGCCTGGACTCGGTCTCAATCCCTAAGTGTCTTGGTCTCAGTTAGTCTGGTCTTTACATCACTATGATGAAGTCTTTTTGGAATTAATTGGTTGAGCAGAAACAAGTTTTCCTTTAACATTGATGGAGAGAAAACTGAATTTTGCAGATATCATACAAAAATAGATTCTGATATATTTCTGACTAACATATTTACACACAATTAAAACAGCAGAAACAGTTTGTGTGTGCTGGCAGACTAAAGGAAAGTTTCACTTGGGGTATTCATGGGAATTCTTCTGTGAGCAAAGCATCCATTGACTGTCTCTAAAGAGCAGTTTTTGTTTCTTATCCCAACTTTGTAATGTCTTAAAAGAGAAATCTGTTTGGATAATAAAGCTCATATTAGTTATTATACAAGACAAAGTAACTGCAGAACAATTCTGATTTAGATATTAGGCAAATTAGTAGATGTGAAAGTGAAACCTGCCCTCTATTGCCTGTAGATAATAAAGAGTGTGATTCATATCTGTATTGTTTGTTTAGCAGCCTATAGCCACATTTAGGTACTGTAGTTTGGTCACTGCTTCACGCTCAGGATGTCATTGACAGATAAGGTGGGTCATGAGACTGCAATTGGCTAACAAGGTTACGTCCACTTTATCTCCCATGGGACAAAAAAAAAAGGTATTTTTCATCATCATCAGGAGCAGGAGAATGAAGACGGATGTGTCTGTAGAGGAGCTTTAATGGCTTCTGGTTTCTCCAGGGCACCATTTTTTTAATCACATCTTTGGACCTCCTCATGTACAGCACAATTATGTGTATCAGAACTCACCCTGACCAAACCTTTTTTGTCATTTTTAGAAAAACCAAGCCAACGATTGCTTGTTTTGATTTTCAAGCTCTGTGTTGTAAATTTGGAGAGAACTTGACCTTTTTCGAGGGTTTGTAAAAAATGGAGCTGTCTTAGAGTATGAGCTGACCTTTATTTTTTGAGATCTCCTCTTTGAATTGGATGCTGCTGAGTTCCTCTTAAAGAAGTTTCGGTGACTCATTCAGCAGCAATCGAGTCCTGTGCTGTCTGTCGGGTGCTGAGTGGGTGTGTGTAATGGAGAGTGCTGAGCGACTCCCAGATGGACCAGACCAACTTCTAATTACTCCCAAGGAGGAATCAAACAACACTGTGTGTGTGTGTGTGTGTGTGTGTGTGTGTGTGTGTGTGTGTGTGTGTGTGTGTGTATATTATAGATTAAAAGAGAATCTAGGGAGTAGGAATCCGATGTTCTCTTTCTCCCTGAGCACTTTAGTTTTCTGACTTTTTGAGAAAAAGACGGTATACTGTCTTATTTTGGATAATTGGATGGCAAGCCAAGATGAAGCTAAAAAAAATAATTTACCACACAGCTGGTATTAGTGCCAAAAAATCAAGATATTTTGCATCCAAACATGAAGGGCTGTAACATTGAAAGAGGCAGAAGAAAACAGGACAAGGACCAATCGAATAACTGCGGATATGTTCATAGAACCAGACCATATGAATGTTCATAAAAACGTATATAACGAATGCTTAGACAGCCTAAAATAAATGAACTCAGAAATGTATCATGAACCCCTTTTACACATGCACTCTTGAAAATGTTTAGCCTGCGCTGACATCATCCTGAGGGGCTCTTTCACACATGTCCCTCACAGTGGGGGGGTCTGACATAAAAAGTGCACTGCAGATGTCACAGTACAATGTTTACATCATATCCAAGATGGCAGAAGTAGCAAGAGAGTCAAACATATGACAGTTGTTGCCTTTATGTCAATGTTACGTGTAAATGCAGGTATTCACAATATTAACTCAAGAGTGAAAAAAGAAAACTGACAACCGGTGGTTTCTCTCTGGATGCTGGATATAAAAGTCACCAATCCTTCCTTCTCACTGCTGCATTCACACGTCAGCTCAGCCTGACTTCTTGTGGAAATTTTACTATAAGGAGCTGGCAAGAAACGTCTGGACAGGGAAACATTAATTGTTGTACATTTACACATGCAGGTCACCCCAAACATTTTGTGAAATTTTCATAAAAGCATGTGTGGGCTTTGCTCTCTGGTCTAAAAGTCCAAGTAGTAAACTGGAAGCTTTCTAGAGTTGACCTGGAACTCCCAAACAGGGTTGTGGCATCTCAAAAAACTAACTTTGGGGTGCCATGTTTGAATCCAACCTGTGGCTCCCCTCTATCTCTCTCCCCCTGATTTCTGACCATCCACTGTTCTATGTACAAAAAAAGACCTAAAAGGCCTTCAAAACAAATCTTCAAAACAAACAAAACAAACACTTACAAAGTTATTCGAGGGTATATTATATCATATCAGTTGCTTAGTTACACATGGGATGGTTTTACTTACTTTCTTTCTTCAAAATAACCTTTGAACTGACTTTGTTAGAAGAGGAGAAAGTGTTTTCAAACGACTGTGTTCTTATTTGTGGTTCCAGTTTTGTTTTCAGCTGCCAGAATTTAGTCTGTATTTTTTGGCAGTACAGTCGTTTATTTTGACAAGCCTTTACCAAATGTGTCCTTCAGCTAAACCAAAACCCTTTCAGTCCAGCTGCTGGTTTGTATCTTACCCTGACTTGGGCTTTAAAACGTACAAATCTTTTATCCATTGGTAGCTCAAAGTACGAATAAGCAGCTGTGAAAGATAATGTTAAATAGTGCACTACTAAGGATGTGACGAAAAATATAAGGATGGATGAGCTCAAAAGATCAAGATCGTAATCACACTTAAGAGCACTTAATCCTGCCAGGTCTTTTGTTCTTTTAAAAAAAAATCTCATTGGGACTCAGTTAAATTAAATCAACTTAAAAATAAATCTCGTAAAACACCTAATAAGTCAGACAAAACGTGACCTGAGAGGGGATTTGTTCAGAGGATTTGTTGTCCCATTATGATAATAATATGTGAGCTTTTAATTGTTCAGTGTCAGACGACAGTGTTGTACTGTTTTCATGTTTATCAA
Source organism: Labrus bergylta (assembly GCF_963930695.1). Lineage (NCBI taxonomy): Eukaryota > Metazoa > Chordata > Actinopteri > Labriformes > Labridae > Labrus > Labrus bergylta. The sequence goes on from NC_089200.1 coordinate 5,811,151, forward strand.
CGCCTCCTGTGGGAGCGCAGTGATTTATCTGTCCGCCCACAGTGAGGGTTTATCGGTTTTATTTGGGGGTCATTTCTTATCTTGTATGGTGGCTCTCTGAATCACAAGGGCACACTGAGGAGAAGAGGACGGTACAATAAGTCATGTCCAAACACAAACACCACATTCATAAATGTTTTGTTTATCTCTTTACCACTGACTAAAAACCCAACAACTATATATTTTTCAACTTGAAATATTTTATTGTTCTTCTATAAATCCTCCTGTTCTTGAACACTTGGTCAAGTCAACCCAATATATATTGTGGTGGATGATCTGTGTAATTCTAAGAACTGCATGTGTGTACAAATACTTAGAGATCTACGAACAGATTCTAACATTTAATCATGTTTTGTTCGAGCTGGAAGCAAAAAAAAAAGAAGTTATATTTCTATTACAGATTAAGAATACATAACTGCCAACCGATAATCTATCAGTCCTGAGATTCAAAGCCAGATGGTTATATTATTATTATTATAGCTGTAAGTACGTACAGGAAGAATCTGCTGAGAGATTATACACTTGAGTGAAACAAAGACGAATGGACAGGGGGTAAAATGCTGAAAGTATCAGTGTATGAGGGGGAGTCAGAGCATCAAGAAAAGTTATTATTATATTATTAGTGCTTTTCCAGCCTAGCCCCTAGTAAAATTGAGTCCAGAAGTTGGGTAAGCTGGTGTAGAACTGCAGCAGGTAAACATCAGGATTCACCACGATCGAGCGGGCAGGGGATGAGGACCGCACTGCGATCTTCTTGCACATAATGAAACTTCTTCTTTGTGTTTTCTGCTGCGCCACAATGCCAGCGGTGTAAGTTCTTTTACACAAAAACTGTCATTGTGGCGTCAGATTCTAGGGTATTTTTCAGGAGTGCTTGTGTGAAAACGGCTTAATATGCACAGCAAAGCATGGAAAGCAATTCCTCCAAGGTATAGTTCATAGAAACCCAGGAGTCCATTTGTATAAGCTCCAGAGCCCAGATGGTTGACACTAACTTTAGCTTATGTAGCACAACAAAAACCCGTTAAGGGAAGGCCGTCGACTTCACTAAGCGTCCATAAATCCACAGATAAACTCCACAAACAATTCCACACAGCCGCCTTGAAGCATTTATTTCCGAAACATTAACCGAGAGAGCGTTGTTCATCACTGAAAATGACTTTGGTTACTGCCGCCGCTTTACCACGGGACTCTGCGTCATGCACATCAAGCACGACAGTAAACAAGGCTCACACCTACCCACAATGCACCTCTTCTCTCATAAAGCAGTGCACCATCACATCACCTGAAATATGTTTCTATGAACCCAAGCTGTGGAGAATGAGTATCATGGTGTGAAAACTGGAGAGTATGCAAAGGTTGCTAAACCCTTCATGGGAATAATGATGACAAACAGTGACCATACTGCAGTTTATAGTGAAGATGGAACACAAACTGCATTTTATCTCTGACATTGATATTCATCTTGGAAATTCGTAATGGCTTTATTTTACGATTTAGCCATTTCATTTAAATAAAGGTTTAAAACAGGACCATTTAAGCACAGGCAGAAATATAGAAAGCATGTTTTCTACTCATCTACATTGCATTACTTATTTTAGTTATCCCCCTCTTGCAGCACAAACAGCCTCCTGGTGGGTCTTTTTTTTGCAAGCATTAACATAGAGAAAACTCTGTCAGGCTATTTGGCAAAATGTCCCATTTGCAATGGACAGGAATTACCTGCAGACCTGATGTGGCGTGAGAATTCAACCCCCCCACCCCCCCTCAGGGATTATCTTTGGGTGTAAGTGAAATGTAATGGGTTTCCATGCTGAGAAGCTACTGAGCCTCTTCAATTTGCTCACAAAATGCAAATCCAAGCTTTCTTTAATGATTTCCATTGCAGCCTGGAGAAAGAAAAGAAAAACAAAGAATTCCCCACTAAAGACAAATACTCCCGAGGCCATATTTGCTGAAAAAAAAAAAAAAAAGGGTGTCATGCAAATGTACAACTTTCATGGAGTTTCTTGGCGCAGTCTGTGAGTGTTCAGCCTTCATTCACAAAGACAGCCGCTCATTACGCCGCCGGCTCCTTGACTACACCTGGAAACTGAACCTCCAGAGGCCGTCTGAGAGTGGAGATCTCTCAAAAAGCAGCACACAGAAATGATAATGTGGTGATGATAAAAAAATGTTTACTGTTCCTGTCACTCAAAATGTAAGTTCAAACATGATGCTGTTTTAATGTTTAGTATTTTCTACTTTAAGCATCCAATGGGAGGAAATAACAGAAACTAATATCAGACACATCAAAACAGCCTAAAAGGTAAAAGAAGGAGATAAAGACGGTGTTCCTATTACATAAATTCTGTGGTAAACACATTTAAAAGTAAAGAAAAAAGCTTAGCTGCTGTCTGAAATGACCCAAACCAAACAAACAAACAAAAAAGTGCAAATTTTCTGTTTCTGAACATCACTATTATTTTCATATGCTAGCATTTACTTAATTCTATTCTGACATCTATTCTTGTGTCTAGACTTGGGAATCAAGAACTGGTTCAGAGTTGGAACTGCTTCTGCTTTATTTTTTTGAGAGCAACATAAATTGTTCAGAATTAAACCTCAGTGAGAATTTCACCGTCCACTGAAGTTGTACTTATCTGCCTGGACCTGTTGACGCAACGGTCCTTAACTTATGACGTGGTTGGTCAATAAAGGTGTTAGGAAATATCATGGCTGACCTCAGCAAGCCATCGGAAGTTTAGCTACGCTACACTAAAAACAAAAAGACACAAAAAGTGCAACACATACAAGAGAAGAAGCACATCCTCAATAACACCCCGGCCACAGGCAGCAGCAGGTAAAAGTAGTGACATTTTTGTTGTTATAAAATATTGTTTTTTTGTTTTTTTTTTACTTGTGGCTCTCGTATTTTAAATCTGTGCTTTGTTTAGATTTCCTTTTAAAAGGTTGATAATCTTTTCAAAACCGACATTAATACCAGTCTCTGTTTCTGATTTCTGATTATTTATCAGCTAACAGGAGGACGTAGGAGAAGCCGCTTTTCCGCGGACTTTGAATATTTGCAAATAGACACATGGAAAACACACTAAAGAGCATATAAAACCAGAAAAAGCATAATATGACCCCTTTAAAATGTTCATAAATACAGAATGTTTTGAGTGGAATTCGTCACATCTGTATCCAGCCAAAAACCTGTCCCCTTAATTTAGAGTTCAGACCCATATTAAACAATTTATAAAATGTCTTTGTCTTCATTTCAAATATCACTTGAAACACATTTCCTAGCACAAGAAAACGATCATCAGTCAGTGTAAATCAACACATAAAATCAAGACGCTCATCAGCCAAAAAGAGGGACCTGCAGAGGGAGAGAGAAAGATGGAGTAAAGAGGAAGGTATTTGAGAACTTTCTCAGCATATTTTTTTAAAGCCGGCTGAATGTGAGAGGAGCTCATGAATATTGTATGGGATCTTATGACTCCATTAAGTGTGATCTATGCAACTTTAAGCAAGCCGGCATGAAATGAGGCGGTTTAATGTGGCTTTAAAGGAGTATTTATCATTTTCACACCGGGGAGGCCATCTATAAGACAAGGGCTGTTTAGTAGGAAGACAAGCGTAAGAAAAGGCTTTTCATACCCGGTTAAAAGCACACAGTTTCTAACAACACAACAAACATTTGATCTTTGGAGTAAGAGCTGGTGGGTAGATGTGAACCTGCATTTAACATCTGCAGCCAATACAAAGATTTAAATGTGGTTTCCTGTTTTCCAAGCACTTCGAGAAGCAATGACTAGCTTGCATTGAATATTTAAATGCAGGATATGCTGCAGATGTTAAGGCCCGGAAGATTCAGATTTTAATCTTTTCAAAGTCTGATTGTAAAAGATCAGCTGAGAGAAAGATGAGTGTGAAATAAGAGGACCGAAGAAAGCATGAGCAAAGGGAAATAAAACCTATGTTTTGAAAATAATAAAGTTTTTATGTTTCATATGATTTAAAAACTAACCCAGACCTCCACGCCTGCTCTTGTTGTATGTTGTGTGAATCCAACCAAAACTACATTTCATCTTGCTGTCTGCGACCTCCCATGACGGCTCCCAAGAATGATGTCACAGAATTCTGTTTGTGAATACACACCTTTAAGTCATGTTTAAGGTGAGCGCAAGGAAACTTTCCTCTTCAGGAGCAGAATGTGAAAAGTCTGCCGTCATTCTGCACAGAAAAGATTAAATATTGAAGTGAAATTATATTAAAGGGGGCTTTGATGTGGATGAAATATTCACCATATACATCTGAAATATGCATCATTTCAATAAACCATGATATATGCATCATTTACATAGCACATCTACATGCACGAGACGGTTGACGTGTTCGGCTCATCCTCACAGAGGCTCAGACTCCGTCCTATCAGCGGCAAACAAAACAAAAACAACTGAACTGTACAAACTGAGTAATTAAAGTTAATTTCACGCATCTGCAGTTTGTGATCAAGCAGACGCCGAGGCATTAATCATAATTAGTTGAAGCGCTAAGATGCCCTCCAGACTTATCAATCAGAAGGCCACCTCTGGCCCCGCCGTCGAGCCGCACAGAGACGTCTACACGGCTGAGCAGGTCAGGAGCTGTCAGCAGACGAGCACTGACAAGTCTAATGCCACCAGCAAGTAAAAGGAACATGGCATAAAGGACTGTCACAAACCTTTTGCACTCATGCAACCACCTGTTCAAGAAAAAAACTCCCCTCAGGCACAGAGAACCTGTCCGGAAAAATGAGACCACCTGCTGTGTCAGAGGTCTGCTGCCAAGAGCTGCCACCTGACTGCCACCCCAGTCCTTCAAGAAGTCACCCAGTATGAGCCCACACAAGCCTGCCAGTTAGCCTTCTTACAGTCAGAATTAATTACCACTCTTGTGAACAGCTTCGCATGAATTATTGGACAATATCTTCACAGAGCTGGAAACCATTAAGACATCCATTGGTGTGAATTTTGACACATTCCCCCCCACCGAGTGTTCTTCACCTTTCACGAGGATGAAAGTAAGGGATGGGGTTTGAATCATCGAATAGTCGCACTATCTAAAAGTGCCACCCTTTGAGATGTGCTTCAAGCAGCTCTGTGCATTTCAGGGAGGGATGATGAGCTTCAGACAGTTCACAACAGTGGACCAGCTAGCGCCCCGTTTGGTAGAGGAGTGTTCTCTGAAGCGGTTGCAGGCAGAGGGAGAGGTTAAGGTGGAAAGGTAAGAAAAACAGAGTGTAGAAACGCCGTGAGAAAAGCTTTGGGTGCATCCGAATTGTCCCTCCTATCTCCTTTCACTTTACCTTAACCCCGCGAAAACATCATGAGGTCAAGGAAAGATGTTAGGAGACTTCATAAAGGACTTAGGGAAAGGCGATCTCGTTGCTCTGACAATCCGACCACATTTTCCACGAGGCGACGTCATTAAATGCGACGGAGGCGGAGGTTAATGACGTGGGTCTGCCGTGTTGAAACTACAATGTTCAGAAAATGGACTACAAAAAAACGCATCTAAAAAACTCTTTCTGCGCCTTCTTACCGGTGAAATAATCCTAATTTTCAAAAGGTTGGGATTGAAATAAAAGAAATATAGAATACCGGGCTACAAGTAAGAAAAGTGAAACCTTCAGCTTCCTGTCCAATTAGAAATCAACATCAAAATAAATATGAAATTAATTGTTACATGTATGCAAGATAAGAATGTACAACTGAAGAAATGCACAAAACATTCTGAATTGAATGAAATATGTTGAATAAAACATCATCTGATAAAATGTCTCTTATCTTTTATCTCTTACATGATCTGTTTCACTTTACGATCATCGTTGATGTTCGTGAACGGTCGGATGCGCGAGTCGCTTTAAATGTTGCGGCCGCAAGGAATTGTGGGTCGTCAAATCTCATCTCCTTTGGTAAAGGATAGTCCAGTGTATCCTATGCTAAAGGAGGTTATAAAGGAAGCATTGACCCACCTTTCCTTAACTTTTAGAGAATTCGAACGGCTCTTATCATGGCCGCCACTTAACTGCTTCCGGGGTTAAGGTAAAGTGGATAGTGAAAGGAGATAGGAGGGACAATTCGGATGCACCCTTCCTCTAAAATTTTAAATAAAGGATTAAGGCCGCTGTCCCGAATTTTTCAGAACCTGAAAATCAACAATGGATATTGCTTATCGATAATGCTATCCAGTCTCGTAGGTCCTGTAACGTTAAGTTATAGCTCAAGTCCAGACACATCTTTCCCACAAACATACATCGATGGCCTAATCAACTTGCACATAATTATTGAATCAAATTAAACCAATAAGCAGATCCTTCAACTATCTTTAGGTTGAAAAACCTTTGTAAACTGAGGTCGCTGTAGGAAAGTTATGTTCCTCCCCCCACTCAAATTTTGTGATTGAAAAATTGATCAATTGTGAGAAACTTGTTACCTTGAGGCTTTACTGAAATATCTAATTCAAAGGATAGGACGGATTAACCACCTTAAAACATAATGTCTTCAGACAGATGTAGGGCAGCTGTGGTCCAGTGGTAGAGTCGGTCATCTCTCAACTGGAGAGTCAGGGGTCGGGTTTCTACGTTTGACTGTTTAAAGAAAACAGGAGGAGATATATGTATTAAGGTCATAGTCTTTCAAACGGACGGTTTGAATGCGACTCTCAACTTCAGTCCTGCATGTCACACTCCACTCTATGTCCTAATGCATCCACTTTTCTCAAAACTAAAGGCATAAACCCTCTAAATGAAACCTTTAATGAAATAAAAAAAGAAACAGTACATACACATTTACAGGTATGCGTCTTTTTCAATTCAAACTTATCAGACTTTACCAAACATATTTTTGGTAAATCCTCTCTTTCTCATTGCAACAGAATGTTAAAGACAGAACACAGGAACACTAAGCTTTGCTGCACACCAGGAACACTCTTTCTTGATCTTGTTTCACCTGTGGACTTCACATTTCTCAATAGAAGAGTTGAGTTATATCTCAACAGGGAGTACAGCTGGTGGATTCAGTGGCAGAGTCCTGCTGAGGCACATCCCTGTGTTTTATTTCCTGCCCCAGATTGAGTTTCTTGCTGTCATTAAAGCAACCACTGAGAATAAACTCAGGTTCTGCTGTGGGTTACATGCCCTAAAGCTACACTGCTAGTTTCATTTTCTCTTAGTTCATCTGTGACTCTGCTTGCCATGCAGCAAGAACCATCAATTTTGCAGAATTTACACTTGGAATGTACTGTATGTTGCACTGCAAACATGAACCTGACTAAAACATCTCGATAACAGAATACATCTTTAAAATCTCAGTTTGAAATAAAATGTCTCTGATTTTCTTATTTATTATGTGTGCAAATGGTAATGCTTTGTACCACTTGTGCAATTTGTATGAAGAAGCATAGCAATTCTGACTGTAATTTTCTTTTTGATAGAGATCTATTAGGGACATTTCTGGTCTTATTTCAGAGGAATAAACATTGAGAAACTGGTTCTTCATTTGGTTCAGCAATCTTTCTGAAAGTTTTCTGTTTCTTATGAATAACAGCTGTCGTGCTTAGCCTCATGCATGACTGGCTTCCTGCAGGGTCACACTGGCTCTTATTGGCTGCTGAGTTTGATGCTCTGATTAAAAACATCAAGATGACACGTTACCCTGAGGATGTACTTGTTGGTATGGTTTGGTTTGTCTTACTCCTCACTGTTCAATATTGGTTCAAACACATCTTACACCTATGAGTCAGTATATTTTGTATTTGTCATTTTCATGTTGCTGCCCCACACATTTTTATTTTATCTATACAGGAACAATCCTCTTGGAGTTGTTGTGGCTTTAACCTTTATTACAAAAATATAATATTAAGGCACAGATGGAGGCACAGAGCAATGCGCTGCAGAAAGGCTCGCCTCGGGAGGAGCCTGATCCCTGCGGTTATAGCGGCCCTAAACAAAAGGCCAGAGTGGGAACTCTTGACTCTTGTCTAACTCTGTCTTTTATACTATTTGTTTTGTGTATGTATGTTCTTTGGTGGGACTTGTCTGTTTTGCTGTGAAAAATAATTTCCCCATGGGGACAATAAAGTCTAAAGTCTAAAGTGTAAGATCAAATTCTATCCAAGAGATAGCAATGAAAATCAGGCTCCAGAACCCCGAGGGACAAAGTTCAAATAGCCTTCAGAGACTGGACAAGTTCCTGTAGGTTACAGTTCCAGAGAGACATGTTAATTCATTGAAGAGCAAAGAAACGTCTCTGAAACCATTATTGCATTATTAGGACATTGGCAGTTCTGTTACTGAACTTGTAATACGGTTTGGAAAAAAGGTTTCTTTTGAATTAGTTTTAGAGTATTTAAGCATTTTAGTTGGAATCGATTGCCTACCCTCATAGTTGTCTCTCTTGAATTCTATGATGGAGGCTCAGGTTAGCTTCCTTCCTGGTAAACGCCGATCTGAACCCAGGCCTGAGTGAACCGATTTAAATTCTAATCAGTCTTATCAAAGTGGGAAGTGATCCTGCGGTCATGCTGCAGGTCTCAGGTCTTAGTGGCAATATATTTAGAACCAGAGTGGATCAGAGGGGACTTGTTGTGAGCCCTTATCATTTGGTGCAGTGCGGAGTATAAAAAAGTGTTCTGTGAGGCAAAAACTGCAGGAAACTTTAGCTTAGTTTTTTATGAAATCAGGTCCCCTTTCAGTTCTCCCAATTTCCTCATCAACCATTTACCAAAATGTTTTTTGGTTCAACTCACACTTGAGGCTTCCTAAGTTCGGTTCTGAAACCAACGGATGACATCCGGCTATGCTCACTTCTGGGACGCTGCAAAGTTTGGACTACAAACTAAGATGGAAAAGTACTTCAATGGAGCTGGACGTTACATATTTTTGTTAAAATGATAAATGTAAATCCAAACGCTCAAAGAAGCCGCACATGCAGCTTCTGTGTTGACTGATAAGGATGATGCATAGACAGATAAATCAAGGGAAATTAGTTCCAACAAATGTACATTCTCAAACCAAAGACTTACTCTGAATATCCCAATCAAAGAAATGCAGTTTCAGAGACTTCTAAATTTGATTTCAGAGGTCTACAACAGCTCATCAGGATGTCTTTGAAACTATAAATGTCTAAAAATCTCTTTTTAAGTTCACCTTCAGCTGACAAGAATAATGCACAAAGCAGAAGAGCCCACTTGTCTCTGTTCTCTTGGTAGACACTTATTACACTCTGTGGAGGAAATCCTGCTGAAATCTTCCAGCAGAAAAGACAAATGTAATGAAAGTGAAGGCAAGGAGAAGAGCTGGGTGTATAGATATCTATGGATTCCTGGAAAACTGTCTGAGCCCAGATATTACTCATAAATGCAAAACCATATCAAAACTAGTGACAGGGCTGTATGTCTTGTATTCTTTTTATATTTATATATGTTTGTATGACTGTGTGTGTGCATTATTTACCGGTTTGTCTATGTGCACGTTTCTCTGTTAGCATGTTTTCTATCAATCAGCCCAGTTTGCCTCCTCTCCAGGTATTTCATCAACACATGTGACTCAGTGTCTGACAGCACTATCTATCATACATCTGTTCTGACTGGCTTTTGTATTTTCATCTGTCTCTTTGAGTAATTCACTGGACGCATGTTCTCGTTTTTTTTTTTTTAAGAAGCGAGTCAGATGCCTGCTGTGTCTTTGGCTGAACTCCATGGATTTCCAATGTAACACTTTATTCTGCTAATGCAGAGGAAGAACTCAGAGGCAGAAATACAGCAACCTGCATCGAACTTAGGAAATTTGAAAATGTTCACCCTTTGCACACAGTGTACTATTTGTGAGTTATACCTGTATATACTGAGAAACAATCTCAATTATGATGGATAAATTACTTTAATAACGTTTATAATGTATAACATCAAAGGGAGCTGTTCACTAAGGAACAACGTTGAGAGACTGCTACTAAAGTGTGACATCTACAGGACATCTGCTCAGAAAGTCACACATTATATGTCAACTTTCCTTGATTGAATGCTTCCTCTTTCTTCTATGAAGTACATGTAGAGGTGTGCATGTTCTGTCAGTAACGAGTCACACCTGAAGATTAGATTTAAAGCAAAATCAGCATTTTTTTCACAGTCACGTCAGCTACAAACATGTGTGGAAATAGCCAGACAATGTAAAAGAGTTCCATTATAGTGTTGAACCAATGAAGAGTTCAACACCTTGAATCTGGTTAAAATGATACATATATTAAATTACTCTCCTGTTCAGGAACCTCACATGCTTTTACCAAGTTATTCTGACATTCTAAAAGAAAAACACCTTTTGTTACTTCAACTGAGCTTTTCTTGCCATTTCCATACATAAAACTTGATGAACTTTTCTTCAACCCAAAACGCTAGCGGCAGTAGGAAGGAAACTATATTCAGAAACTCTCTACTAAGAAATATACTTCAGAAAACACGTCAACTGGTTTCAATTTGATGAGAACTTAATCTTATACATTGGACTTGGAATGTACATTGTTTTAGGATATTTCTAACCGAGCTGAGGATCTAACAAAATAAGTTACTGTTGAACTTGCAACTTGAACGCACCCTGACAGTCCTGACAGTTCATTTCAAGTCCTCTTCCTCAGCACTCAATCTCCGCAGCTCCTGGCCTGAATCCAGCATCAATTCTCTGTCCCAGCTCATACTCCCACATTGAGGTCTTGCACTCTCGCACATCTCCATTCCTCAGATCGAAGTTTCAGATCAGACCTCTTCTTTACTCACAAAACCTCTACAGTGTTGAGTCTTTACTCCCACAGGTTTCTCCTCCAGTCCCAATTTCATCTTGAGACCTAACCCTAACCTCTGGCCCTCCACTTAAAGCACTCTGTAGGGACTCTTCTCTGTAGTCTACACTGCTAACTCTCTGTTTTTATTTCCCCCAGTCTGAAGCACAAAACAATCTTTTCCATTGACCCTTGTCATGAGGGGTCAACCACAGAGAAGATGGTACAAGGAGTGCTTTTTTTATCTGTCCCTGAACTGTGAAACTGTTTTTTTTGTTCTATAAAGTTTAACAAAACTGCAGCTATGCCCCATTTTTGGCTTGTCTATGAAATCAAACCTGAAGATCCCAAGTGCTTTTATGCTGTAAATTATATGTTTCTGAGTTTTCCATTTATGTAGTAGTCACAAAGAGATGCGGGTCAGGATCAGGGGGGTTATGGAAGTCTTTGTGTCCAGTGTGTTTGCATGACAGGTATTATAGGTTTGATTGGTGTATCCAGATTGGTCTTGTTTTAAGTTGAAGCATCTGCAGAATATTTCCACATCGATTGTGTTACACTGAAAGTATTCATGGATTACTGGTCACATGTGCCAATCCCTGTTTTACTATCTCAACAAACATCTTGTATACAAGCGAGTGAGTGTTCCCCAAAGTCTGTTCCCCCCCTCACATAATGTGGCTCATGCATTTTGCTTAGAAACCTGTAAAGACTAACTTGACCCCCACTTAAACTGTCTGTGGAACCATTTTGTCAATAGGCTAAAACAAATCCATCCGTGATTACATTTAAGAAAGCCAGTAAATTGAAAGTTTCATTTTTCCCTCCTTTCTTGCTCTCGCCTTTTTAAAGACAACTTAATGAAGAAGATTTTACCAATATGACACACTGTCCCTCCTGTCGCAGAGATAAGGTTAACTGAAGGTGGTTTAGATTTGCCAGGACATAAGAAATGATACCAGATGGGCTCTGCGGACTGTAAGGTTCATTGTTAGGGCATTGCAAAGCTTCTGTTTTGCTGTGATGGACGGGTGTGTCAGGAAGCCTGAGGGAGGACTGTGTCTGTATTTTATAGATTGAGTTCTAGAGAAGCAACACACTGAAGACAGAATTGGGCTAGCTATTGTGTGTTTTTTACAAGACCACAGGTATTATTCATTTGCACTGGACTAATTTCAGTTTAGCTAATTAATTTATTCGACAGGGGTCATGCACAACACAACTCTATGGCCAGAATTAACACAGTTTGTCAAACAATGAATCAATTACAGGTAAATTATGAAGCTACTCCATGGGTGTCTATGGCTTTCAGTTTGTGGCACATTGCTGGAAGGCACTCTTTACACTGTTGGGAACAATGGTCAGCCTCTAATCCAGATATCATCTCCAACATAATGGTCAAACAAAACGGTTGAACCAGGCACTGTAGACTGGCTGACACTGCCTAGTTTCTCAGAGTCCCGGCTCTTAAACAAAAAAACTTACCTTAATGGAATATGCACACGAGTTCTTACCTTACGCCTCCGCCATGTGTCTTTGTCCTTTTCATTGGGTTATTGGCTACCAGCTGCCTTTCTTTCCAGATTTGGAATAGGGAGTTAGTGTTCCCTCAGCTCTGGCTTTGGTTTGTTGATGTTATCGCAGGCTGGTTGGATCCTTCAGAAATAGTCAGCAGGTGCAATAATCTACAATATATATTTTCATGTAGACTCCAGTTCCCAGGTTCATGGGTCCATTTTCTATATCCAAAGTTATTAAACCTCCCACTGTGAAACTAAAACTCCCGAGAACCAGGTCAGTGCACCACACCCTAAAATCAAGTCAAAGAGAGTCTTCTGGTCCCTGTTTCCAGACCACCTTAGTGGGGGCCGGTTGCAAGCTCCTGGCAGTTCGGCTTCGGGGCTACCCCTGTGTCTCCCCCATCTGTGATTACCTGATGTATCTTACCTGTATAGTGGTCTCCAATCCCCTAAAGTACTGTATATATTCACTGGGTTCCCCTCGTTCTGTTCCAGTTCGTCTGGAACCTCTGTGTCAGTGTTCCAGCCTTACTTCCCAAGTGTTTCTAGTCGTCTTTTTTATCTTCCCTTTACATTTGACTTATAGCATTTTGCCTCTCTTATTTGGATACCTTTGCCTGACTTTGATTTTGCATTTGGTTTCTGTGTTTCAATGGTCCAGTGCGTAAATATTGTGTTCTATGATGCTGGAATTTGTTGGAGGATGATGGAGCAAACAATGGAAAATATTGACACAACTCAATAGTACTTAGTGCACATACATTTAATGACTTCTGTAATAGCCAAGGGCATTGGTTTTGAAAACACAATTTGCTTTTATTTTTTAATGCCAACTGGGATATTTCACACCACTTGCTAAATAGTTCTTGGATATTGAAGTCAACATGGTTTAAAAGTCGGAGAATGAAACAAAACGTGCAGTATCGCAAAGATTTATGTCCCAGTGGAGAAGACAGAAACTAACCTAACTAAATTAAACCCCTACTCATGACAGACATGTAGTTATTCCACATATAAAATAGAGAATTTTACATGTGAGGGAATCCTTGGGGAAATAAGGCCCCCAAGCCTGAAATTAAATCCACATTGGAGGTGGACCTCTTTGTTGGTTAAACATTTTAGATTTCAGTTGAACAGCCCAGGGAGAAATAAAAGGGTGCAATGATGGCCCAAAAAAAAGAGAGTATAGGCAAAGGTTCTGCTAACATATCAAATATAAACAGAGGATAAAGGAAGAGGCAAAGCAAACATAATCTTATCAAATCATATCTCTGACCTATACCTTCTCAATCAGGATTTTAAGTTTCCCTTCCCTATCCAAATATCAATGTCTTATAAGAGTCATTATATTGTCCAGTCAATTAGAGGCTAAACTATTTTATGATTTTTTTTACACCCATATGCTACGCTCAAGGGGAAAAGGTATTCAAGGAGGAGATGTGATCATCATTTAGATAAGAGGATAATGGCATACATTTCACACAGTCTTCCCTGGGAGGCATTCGAGTGTACACACTAGATAAATACCAAAAATGAAAGTAAACATTGTGTAAATAAACTCCTTTACCTTCACACCTTGATTTTTGGCAGTTTTCAGAATTGTGTTTGAAAGCAAGAGACCACTCATAAAACAGGAAAATGGTGAACCACTAGTTATCTTACTTCATGTCCATGACACTCAAAAACACATTTGTCAGTTTTTTTCTTTTGCATCAGTCCAATAGTGTTGATAATCCCATCCCAGCTCTCATCCTCAGATCTCTTTTATTTCCTGGTGTCCTTATGGGTTCTCTTTCCATCCCTGTTCTCTTTTACCACCCCCTCCTCCCTGACACAAAGCTGAAATAAAAAAAAATCTTTTGGTGAAGATATTCAATATTGTATAAATTATTGCATTATTCATTCTGTTAGTTCTGCAATGGCAACTATTGTAATTCAAATGCACAGGCCTTTGCTATTCAGAAACCCTCCCACTCCGTCCTATCACTGTAATTACATTACTACACTATACAACCACACTCTGTCCTTTTTATACAAAAGCGTAAAACGTAGCCTATTCTTTTCTATACATCTTTACATTCTCACATGTTCGAATAGACCCCGAAAAAGAGTTTCCATGTGAATTGTACTTTATTGTCCTTGGTGATATGAATTGCAGGGCTGTCAAACGAAAGCTTCCAGCATTCATCTCAAGCTGTCATGTCACTGATAGAAATCATAGCTGAAAATGACAAAGCACCAAAACGTTCTCAGCTACACAGAATAGTTTTCTCCATTCCTGCGTTGTACGAGTACAATAAGGGTAGTGCTGTGCACAGATCGATGTGATGTCAATAAGAATGGGCTTGAAATATGTGTGGAATCTGCTACTTAGGTTTTAAAAGGAAATATACTTTCACTTGTTTCAATGGGGAATTTTCCCTTTATTGGACAGTTTGTGAGTAGGGATGTGAACAAGGGAAAAATAATCACATATTAAATATTATTTTTGCTGACCATTAGCATTGCTTTTCCCTTTTTACCTGTAAAAACGATCACCAATCACCAGCGATACAATAATGTTCAGTCTACCCTTGCCTGCCCGCTCTGCAATGTGTGTGAGTCGTGTTTGACACCTGCTCTGCAGATCAGAGGGAGATAGACGCTCGTCTGCCCCTCAATTGAGCTACAAGGGTCTATCTAGACCAGGGGTTCCCAAACTTTTATATCCCGCGACCCCCAAAATAACGATGCGAGAGACCGGGGACCCCTTCTGTCCCTGGAAGTGGTTAAAGCATAACGGTGCACACAGCAGAATGCACTAATGGGCCGATCCAAACACTGACATTAGAACAACAATAAAAAAATACAGCAGCCTTAAACTAGTTGAACAACATTTTTGTCTGTAATTTCACAATAATAGGTAAAATATGTAATTTTAAGTCATTTCCAGTTTGCATTTGTTTTTGGAAGGCAACTTGCGACCCCCCTCCCAGTGTCTCACGACCCCCCAGGGGGTATATATATTTATACTAGTATGCTATGAGTCCGACGTTGGGCAGAGAAGTGCTGTTCACAGTATCAAGAGGACTTCATTATTTCATGGCAATGAATTAAACTTTTTGTGCATTTTTTGTGTGTGTTTTATTGCTTCTAAATGTAAGTTATTAGGCATATATGGCTATTCAATGCATATGTCTGCTAGTTGTTCTACATGGACAGAATACTGGGATTGGTAATTGCAGAATTGGCTTTAAAAAAAGAGTCTAGCATAAACTCTGCATCGGACTAGTCAAATAGAAGAAACCACATTTAGGGATTAAAAAGAAAAATTCATGAGGAGGTCAAAGGGGTAAAGAAATAACAGGCTCAAAGAAAAAATAAATCAATGAATATTATTTGCTGTAAATACAAATATGTACCCCAGAATCTTGGTAAAAAATTAAATTATAATTTTTCTTAAGTTATTATTCTGTGAGAGCGTCTGAGTGATAAATTGTCCACAGGAGTCTCCGAAGACTTGTCGACATATCGACTCCTCTGACATCTCTCCACTTTGCCAACGTTTTATCATTCAACTCCAGACTCAGCTGGGAAATGGAGGATGAGGAATAAGAATCCCGAAATGGAGGAAATCAGCATAATGAAGTCTAAGCAGGTGCTCTGAGGCAGAATGTGACCCATGACCCTTCAGTCCCTCGTGGGTTTCACAGGAACCGAGCCAAAGATGAGACGGCCAGTCAGCAGCAGTCAAGGTGAAAGAAAGACATCTCCAACTTGATTCTTTTCAAAAACCTGAGTGCTTCTCTGATCTTATTTCTACTTTCTCAAATTACTTTAAGTATAAAAACTAAACTTTAGGAGCTGAAACAACTGATGTGTTGATCATTTGATGAAAGTCCCTCACTATGTTTACCTGAGTCTAAAGAAAGTTAATGTTTTGCGTTACTGGCAGATTCCACAGGATCAGTGTGCACAGCTTTCCATCTGCACTAACCCTCTGTTTCTGTTTCTGAAGCGTGAGCACAGCGGGGCAGCTGGACCAACAGATTCACAGGATCACAGGAGACACAGGAGCACGCTGGACTAACGGGAACAACGTGCAAACAACAGGTAACTTTGACATTCTGAGGTAGATTTGTTGTTCATTTGATGTTTGTTTTAACATGTTGAGAAAGTGATGGGATATACAACCTCTGTACATTGTGTTTTATTTTGAAATTGAGCGAGTCCCCTTGTCTGACTTCCTGTTCCTGTCTGTTAATTTAATCTTCCGCTGAACAAAGAAGAAAAAAAGTCATCGTGTTTTACTCAAATTTTGGGGGCTTCTGCATCCTTGACAAATTAATTCTTTACGTAAGTCTGGAGTGCAAACTGCTAAAGCACAATTTGTTTTGTGATAATGAGACTTATGTTTGGCTTTTGAAGGTTTGTATGACTTTGATACCTCTCATATCCCTAACTTATGCCTTTAGCAATCATCTTCCCGAATGTCTTATCCCCCCTGAGAAGCTTTATGCACTCTTTGGGCCTGGAGATTGGCCTGTGATAAGTTTGCTGCTTATACAGAGAACTAATTATCACATTAACTTTGACTGTACAACCTGACAGGGGACACTTAAGTGACTCGCTGTGGGAGCAAAGTTTTTGCCTAAGTCACAGAGAGAGAGAGAGAGAGAGAGAGAGAGAGAGAGAGAGTGTGTGGATGACAGAGAATAACAGGAGGTCTGCAGCAATTAAGTTTGACAAATTCAGTCTGACAACGACATGATACTGAACACACTGTTACTGAAAGGAGAGTATCTGTGAGCATCTGTGAGTAATGGGCTTCAGCTTTTAGCCAGGGACACGATGTTGTCAGACAATCATTACACGCCTAAATCTCTCTCACAACAGAACCATGCTGTAGCATCAAAGGAACAACCTGGAAAAGATGCTAAGGGTGATGCTATCCTCCGGTATAACCAGCGACGGTGCTTTTTACAGTAATATCTTCAGACGTTCGCTTGGGGCTTGTCCAGGCTTTCAGCGTGAACTCAGTCATGTAAATTGCATTATGTTCTAGCCGCCTACTACATATAAACACACATGAGCAGAATGAAAAGAATTCAATAAGATTTGAATAATATTTAAAACAAAGAAAGAATGATGACAATTGGACGAAAATGCAAATAAGTGGCATGATAAATCACGGTTGTGTACTGAGGCCTTTTCCACATCTCTAGGGTTGTTACAACTAAAAGCAAAGTTTCAACATGGATGACTTCTCTGGGTTTTTATAATTTTTAAAAGAACAAAACACAATAGTGTAAGAAACAAATTTTCATACTAGGAATTGCCTTTTTTTGTTTTTATTTATTGGGGCATCATATCATTTTTACTATTTTAAGCGGCATAACACTGATACTTTATTTGGAATTATGTCGCGGTCATGTATTTTACAGGCTTAAAACTTGAACAATATAATGCAAATGTGTTGGAAAGAGGGTGCCTTGAAAAAATCTATTAAGCATAATTGTAACACACAATGGGCCCACTGTTTGGAGTTTAATTTAGCCACAGTGGTAAACTTACATCTTAGTTATTAGAACAGCATTAAAGAGGCGTTATATTTCATTATGTTTAATAGAATTCAGTCATCATAAAGAATGGATGTTCAGAATCTAATACCTCATCACTGTTTGCTCTGTGGGGTTCAGCGCTGATGAGATATTACTTAAATAACTTTGTTTTTATGTTCAAATTGAATTGGAATAGGTGTGGCATACAATAGGTGCACGTTTGAATAACACAGTGGATTTGTATGTTTCTCATACATTAACATTTGACACTTAGTGAAATTCTACAGTATGTGTAAGAGGCTAAAAAATATAATCTGGCTTCAATTTACCACCTCACCAGCTCTCTTGCAATATTTCCCCGATTCCAAAATGTGGGTATGCATGGGTCAGTGTTTGCTTACCAGTTTCCCATCACTTTTGTTTTTATAAACACTTTGCTTGGGCAGTGGGGCCACTTTCAGGCCTCATTTTGTGCATACTTGCGAATGGGGGGTTAGGAAACTAGCTGGTCCCACATTCAGGAGAAAAAACTCCGGATTAACAGAGCAGTCTAGAAATGCCAAAACCCCAGTTTATTTTTCCATATCAAGACCGCCATTGAAAACGCAAAACCCAGAGGAGCACTGAGCAGAGCAAACAGAGGTTAAACCCCTGAGACTACGTCTGCAAATAAGAAATCTAAACCGCAGTGCAAACCACAAAGGTGGATGTTGGAGGCGGAGGTAACAAGCTCCTTTATTTTGTTTGTGCATTCAGCTGAACCATGGCTGAACAACAAGCCCAAAGCAAAAACAAAATTCCTTTCAAGTTCAAAGTGGATGCCAGGAGATCTCCCATGGCAGTCTTTCAGTCAAATTCAGCTCAACGGCTGATTATTTAGCTTGTGAGTAAAAAGCAGCACAAACACAAATCAATCTGGATTCTGAGATCCAACAAAGCTAAATGATCAGTTGTAAAATGAAAGAGATTGCAAACAGAATCACTCATGGATGAACTGCACTGATGCACTCAGCTTTGGAAAAGCTCAGCAATGAAATGTGAATTAAAAAAAAAGAGTACCAGTTTTAAAAAGTCTCTTTAGATACACATGTGAAAACACTTGTTTTAATTTATAGGTATTCATGTAATGATGAAAAGTTAACTAAAACAAGTTGATACGTTTCCTTTGAATCAGAGCCAACCCTACCTTTTTTTTTTTTTTACATTGGAGATATGTGATTAAGCCTTGTGTTTATTGGTCGGCGGGTGTTTAGATCATAGTATAACTGTCAGAGAAAAACTGAAGCCATATTTTTGGCCCTTGTCAGAAAAAAGGAGTCTTTAAAATGGGGACCTTTTTTGATTCGCTGAAATGAGTCGCTGTCTCCACAATTTCTAAGCCTTGGAAACTATTAATCCATCACAGGGTTTGGCTCCCCGGCCCCCTCTGCTCCGACCTTGGGCCATAAACAGCATTACTGATGTGTTACAGATGCAGAGACTGAATAATTACACGGAGGAGTTGAGGAGATTTGATGCACCACCACAACAGCCTGGATGTTGCCAGCTTTGGATGGGGGATAATACCGAGTGTCATTTGAATCTAGATACGCCGACAAATCTGATTCTGTGTGGGGTTAAATCACCGTGTGGGTGGTGGGTATGATGAGTCTGGAGAAAGAACTAAAGATGGTTTAGAGTCTGTGCAAAATCCTCCGACAAAGAAGCACACTGATCCAATGTGTTGTGTGGCCTATAAAAAAGCTTTGTTGAAATATCCTATAATGTGTAGTATTGCTTAACCCGAAGCCATCTGAACTGCAACTAACCCGACGTCGAGGATGATTATTTATTTTTTCACTTGCTTGATACTTTACTGGAAAATTATAATTCTGATCACATAATGATAGCACAGTCATTACTTATAACTGTGCAGAGCAAGAGTATTACATTATACAGTTTTTGGATTACCTGTAGAAACAGTGTCTGCACATTAAGTCCGCAATCATATTCAACCCTCACGACTGGGCCCTCTAACTCTCTAACTCGACTCTTCTCCTTTGTCACCCCCCGGTGGTGTGAACTACCAAACTCCATTCCATCTGCACCTTTAAGAAAAAGCTAAAGACCTTAAATTAATACCTTAGTCCTTAATGATATTGATGATGATGCTGATAATGGTATTTGTTTGATAATGACAATGACATTATTTAGGATAGTTTTGATGTTGTGTTTTGCCTCTGTGCACTTCCTGTCAGATCCTGTCTGATCGGACTTAAAGCTGTTCTTTTGCACTTACTGACATTATTTACTTTGATGGACGTCGCTTCGTATAAAAGCGTCTGCTAAGTGAACTGTAGAATTGTGTAAAATTGTAGCATATTGTCCAATGAACAACTGAGAGCTTGTTGTTGGTGCGAGTTAACTTCTGAAGACACTATTATTATAAAAAAAACTTAATTTAGTCTAGAGTATCACTTTTGATTAAACGTCATTTTTCCAGCTAGTTTGCCAATAGCCCATAAAATGTTAAACTGTTGACCTTACACAACATCAAACATAGGGGGTCTGGATGTCCTCCTCTAGTGATGTGGAAGCGTGTTAGCCTAGCTTGCTAATTCCCACTAGACATTACACTCCATATACTTTTTTCTCCAGTACATCCTATGCATCTCCAGGCTGTTTGATTTGAAGTGAAACACAATCATGTTCTGTTAGTAATGATGTGACATAGAGAATTAAGGTATAATTTATTGTTTTTGTTAATCAATAGATAAAGTACATAAGTCAAATACACACAATTTAAAATACTAACTTGTCCC
This sequence comes from Labrus bergylta, assembly GCF_963930695.1. Classification (NCBI taxonomy): domain Eukaryota; kingdom Metazoa; phylum Chordata; class Actinopteri; order Labriformes; family Labridae; genus Labrus; species Labrus bergylta. Next base: position 5,831,850 of record NC_089200.1, read on the forward strand.
TGATATTAGGAAATAATTAAACACTGTTTTCAGGACAAAATATAGAATGCATCTTTACATGCTACAATAAAAGCATTAGGCTTTTATTTTGAATTATCTCTACATAAACAAAGTTAATCCAAACATGATAACATTTCAGAGAAAGGTTGAGACAATCTGTACATTTTTGTCTGTGATAACCGAAGTAAACAGGCTCTGCAAAATGAAGGGACTTAACAAAACATGTTGCGCACGTGAACTTCAGCTAGAGTTGGGTGTAATCAAGGCTTCTGTTTCTTTGAAGTGACTGATTCATTCCCTATTCTTTTTATTGGCAGCACAACAGGTGTGTGTCTGAGTGTGTGCTCTTCAGCAAGGCAACATTCAATTGCTGCATTTCTGCATATACATATTGATGTGACCTTCTTCTCCTTGAACAGAGTGAAGGTGCACTTTGTATTGTAGCAGCAGCTCAATCTCTCTGGTGGTGAAATTAAACAGTGTTCTCCACTTCCACCTGGGCCACTCAGCTTCTTCAGCTGTGCCTCGGTTCTGAACAAGTGAACCAAACAAACTCACCCAGACTTACATCATTATTTATGGTTATCCTCTGACATCTCCTCCAGTAATGCCAAGGCTTTGCAAACATCAGAAGAGACAGGAATAAACAAACATTTGAAATTGAATTAATATTTAGAAACTCAGGATTGTGCTTCTTACAAGCAGAAGAAAGCACATAATTTACTTGATTGAACTTACTGATTTATTGCAGAGTTTGACATCAAAACCCATGTTAGAAAATGTTAATTTAATTTGTATGAAATTCTGCAGAGAGAATTTTTTATTCATTTAAAAAGTTTTTAACTTATACCAATTTGTGACCCAATTTTACCCAAATCTGACTTCAAAGTGCCTCTATGATTACATATGCTGATTTCTGGCTGACTGGGTTTCCAGTGATTTTTTACCTTGCAGTGATCAAAGTGATCCTGTATGTCTCAAAGTGTTATGCATACTGGGGAGTGTAATCCCAAAACACATGGTGAACCTCTTAATCTTTAATCACTGAGTCAAATGTAATTTATGCTGACCCCTTTTTAAAACGTTTGAAATGAAAGCAGCAACAGTATAAGTAGTCTGGTACAATAATAATGACAATGTTACTTTATCAAAGGGGTTGTTTGCTTTCAATAACTGGTTCACTTTTGTATCACCCTCTTATAAATGAACATTAGAGAGACTTTTTCAGCTCTACAAGGCAGCTGCTTTTACTATGTAGCCTGGAAACCTGTTTTATTTACTCAGTCAGATGTCCAGCAAACCTGAATAAGGTTGGGCCGATCAACCATTTATCCAGTTTTATAATCAATCAATCAATTTTTATTTGTATAGCGTAAACTCTTAACAAGTGTTATCTCGAGACACTTTACAAAAAGCAGGTAAAAAGACCTTACTTATTGTTATGTTACAAAAAGCAAGTAAAAGACCTTACTCATTGTTATGTTACAAAAAGCAAGTAAAAGACCTTACTTATTGTTATGTTACAAAAAGCAAGTAAAAGACCTTACTTATTATTATGTTACAAAAAGCAAGTAAAAGACCTTACTTATTATTATGTTACAAAAAGCAAGTAAAAGACCTTACTTATTATTATGTTACAAAAAGCAAGTAAAAGACCTTACTTATTGTTATGTTACAAAAAGCAAGTAAAAGACCTTACTTATTGTTATGTTACAAAAAGCAGGTAAAAGACCTTACTTATTGTTATGTTACAAAAAGCAAGTAAAAGACCTTACTTATTGTTATGTTACAAAAAGCAAGTAAAAGACCTTACTTATTGTTATGTTACAAAAAGCAAGTAAAAGACCTTACTTATTGTTATGTTACAAAAAGCAGGTAGTTGAGCTTTGTAATTTTACAAACCATATTTATTTGCTGCTGAATCATCCCATGCCAAACATCCCTACATGATGTTTACTAAGGAGACTCTTAAAGTGGATGACTGAATGACATACCTCGCCAGCAGACTAGTATATTTTTCTTGCCCTCATTGGTTGTATGTAACACTCCTTTTTTTGGTTGGTTCTTGAGTTACTTTTCTTACAAACCTTTTCTGTTCATATAAAGTATTTATTTATCAAGCATGATTTAAACCCATAATACCTATAACTAAAAACACAAAGTGACCGTTGGATGACAAACGCTAAGGCCGGGAATATACTCTGTGAATGTAAAGATGTCATGGTGGAATGTCATCTCACTGTACAATGAATCATTAACCATGCACAACCAATCATGAATGATGTGCTCACTCTGCATGATCCGATAATTAGACAAGAGCTGAGTACTCACACTGTACGAGTTAAATCATGACAGATCATTCACAATTGTCAGTAAGCTTTCCCTTTGAAAACTCCCACAGACAGAGGAATATAGTTGCATTTATATTTATTTCAGTTGTATCTACACCATCAAAAGCACTCTCTCTCTCTCACACACACACACACTCAGCATCACCAACAAACAACAGCTAACTAAGCAGCTAAGGCGACATTTACAATAAAACAAGCCTCTGAAAATGGAATCATTTTGATTTGCGTTTTAAAGAAGTTCTGCGTTTAGAGGCCAACGTTTTGTGCACACAGATGTGCATGACTTAAAAAGATGTAGTTTATATACCAGACCTGTAGTTGGCGGTGGGACTTTGTAATAAAACACCACATCATACATACTTCTACAGAGCGGTGAGGTGTAAACATACAACAATGGCTAACACACAGATCTTTGTGTGGGGGGATAATAAGGTGGGGTTGCAACACCGATACTAAACTACAAAGCCAGTACATTTCTAGTAAATGTCGACTGACTCATGCCAGTCAACATTTTCATATGTTGTCCATCTACTCGAGCATGGCTATTGACTGGAAGTGTAATGCACATGTGCAAAAAGTCTGAGTTAACAGCGGAACTTTGAGTACATGACTAAGGAGACGGGGCTGTTTTCCAAAGTTTGGACTCAGGAACCAGTTTTCAAAACGTTGCGTTTCCAGCCCCCACAATGCCGTTGTTTCTTTAACGAAGAGCTGAAACACAACAAAAGGTTACTGTTTTCGACTGATATTCTTGCTGTGTAAACTAATTTTCCCAGGCAGCAGGAGGTCTGCAGACATCACCTTCCAACTTGTCTCTCATTCATATATTTAGTGATAGGAGGGGGGTACAAGACACTTCATTAATAAGGCATGCTTGTCATTGCCATGTTGATGTCAATGGCGTCCAGTTAACAGAGGCGCTTGCAAGTGTTGTCTGTGTCTTAAAAAATGGTTCTTTGTTTATCTACATCTCTAGTCTGTCACTTACTGTATGGAAAGAAATGCCACAGCAACCATGAGGAAGCATTCATAAATGCCCCAGGTACCGAATAAAAAATGGTAGATTTTCATCTGCAAATCATCTTTCAAATCTCTCTAAATCCCAAATAAACAACCAACAGCAGCTTTCACTCACACAAACACACAGCATGTAACGGCAACACATCAATTCCATCAACCTGGAGGTTACAGAGGTGAGACTGATGTCCTGCTGACATCATGTGAGATGAACCAAAGCAGTGAACAGCCTAAGCGATGAACTCCGACTGCTTGCATGCAGAGTATCAATAAAACATGAGGTGTAACAGGCTCTTTGTCCACCCAGATTGATTTATTTATGGAGCTTCTTTTGCATAATGCTGCTGATGTAATCAGCAGAGCAGCAAAGCCCAATGATCTATGTGTGTACTCTTATCTGATCACTGAAGGGGTGAACGTTGGGCAGCAGGGACGTAGATGTAGCCATGTTCCTAATTAATAGTCTACAGTGTGTAGATGCTGCAGCCATTCCTTTCAAGCTCAGCCCTGAAAGCCTTCTTCCTCACACTCATCTGCCATGGAGGGCGATAAGAGGCTCTGGTGATGTTGAAAAATGTTCAAGAGAACTTAATTTATTATCAAACCTTGAAGCCCCAAGGTGGCTTTGCAGCGATATTTGATATGTATCTAGAGGAAGATTAAATCCTCTTGTGGGGGCATGTAGCGAGGAGACTGTGGGATGAGGAGGAGGGTAATCTTAAAATCCCCCCCTCCTCATATCAAAAGTACTCTCCAGGACATATTGATACATATCCAAAATATGAATAAGACGTAAAAAAAAAAAAAAAACAGTCTAAGACACTTATTGTAGCACATGAAACATTTTAAATACTTTACATTCTATCACTTCAAAAAAGAAAAAGTTAAATTTGTCACAGTTTGTAAGAAACAGGGAAGTGAACCCAAGTGCAGCAAACAAAAGATGTATTTAACCAAAACCACAAAAAGGTTAATCAACAAAGTACGTAAAAAGTGACCACTGGGACACTGACTAGTGGTTGGACACAGGTGTGACAAACAAGACAGGTGAACGTGGTGAGGGCAGTCAAAGTGGAGGGAAACAACAGGAAGTAGAACTCAACATGAAACACTGGGGACAAGAACTACCAAATAAAAGTAGGAATTTTTACACATGGGGAGTGAGAACCACAAGGATACTGACATAATAACTGAGCAAATCAAATCATAACACTGAAATAAATGAAATACAAAATGACAAAAGGGATCATCAAAACTCACAATTCAAAGATAAATATACTTTTAAAAAGTCACTGCTGTAAACCAAGCAAACCTTAAGTTTAATGTTTTCTAGCTAATGTAATTAGACATACAAAGTATGTGATGATGATTGATTGATCTCTTTCTGTGGGTTTTGTAGTGATGGAGGAAGTTGAATGTTGTGATTGCCCTGTCACAGAGTGTTGTTCCCTTCCTACTGTCATCATTTACAAAATGCTTCTTGAATCTAAATGTGATCCTTTTTGGATTTTCTCCTACCATGATAGCTTCCGTATTCATTTAACCTCTGATGGTCTCCCAATAATAAAGTTGTCAGGATTAAACGCATATCACAAAATATGAAAAGAAAACGTTACTTCTAGATACAAAACATGAAAAAAAGACAGTTCAGTTGTCTTGGGTCGTGTGTTCATACCATACGTGTAGAGATGTGTTCACACCAAAAGCAACGTTTTGATTTTTTCCGTGACAAGTTTACATACAAAGTCCATGGAAAGATGCAAATTGTAAAAATAATGCAACACAATTCTTGCCAATTTGCCTAAATTGCGCGACTTGAAAATGTTATCAACCCTATCAGCAACTTACATGAAGCTGTGCTGCAAACGCTGGTTGCTTTGTGTGAATCTGACCTCCCAAAAAAAAAAGCTTTTCAAAATTGTTTGCTTGTCCTTTTGGTGGCCGACGTCTCAAAACCTACATCTTACATCATGATGTAATCATTGTGAACACACATTTAGCAAAGTCTCAAGTTATTTTAAATCCAGGGTATGAATCAAGTGGACTCCTTTATTAATGTTGCTCAAGATTCCGTTTTTTATCATTTGCTTCTCTAGTCCGACATGAGTATTGAACTTTTAAAGCTTCCATTGCTGTTCAAGATACATTTCCCAGAACACTTATGATGGATACAAAGTGACAACAGGACGCTGCGAGATCATTTATAATCAGGTGGGGTGGCTGTGCTGTGTCTACTTATAGCCCTGCAATCTCATCAGATCACTAATCAGAGAGAAGGCCGCTGGTAATTACCCATCCCACCCCCAGAATGCAACAGGAAACAGAAAACACTTTCCACCCACCTCTTCTCTTACAGCTGATGTTCAGTCTGCCTGAAGAAGCATTAATCAGCTCCCTTCATTCAGGTGAGAACCTTTTTTATTCACAACACTTAAAGAAAAACCTCGAGTGAGCAGTGAGTTAAATTCAATTATCTTTCCAGTGAGCCGGAGAATGCTTTAGCCCACACGTTACATTAGAGACAAGCAAGAAACCCTAATGGTATTTAGCTAATTTTGAATCATGTAAGCATGTAGTGATTCTGTTACGAAATGATTATTCAAAGATGGGAGCCGTTTTGGAAGAAGCTCTGAGGGATTGAAAAATAATCTGCATGTAGATTGAAAGGCTGCTGTTGGTGAAGCTGAACCCCCATGGATTGTCCTGAAATGAACTTTGAACATTTAAATGACTGCATATGGGGGAATGAAAGAGAGCAATGACATGCATTGAATACTCAGAGGTCCCCCCTTTTTAAACTTCAAAGAACTAATCCTAAAGCCTCTCTTCATTTCAAGAAGACGGGGATTAATTTGTAGATGGATTATCAGATGAAACGTCCCAGGGAGTCCGAGAGCAGCAGGCTCAGATTCCCCTCCGTTATTAACTTCCAGCCCACTTCTTTTACTTCTCTGCCACCCAAGTACATTCTTCAGTGTCAAAAACAAGAGAAATGGCCATTCACTGCTACATAGTTCTTTCTCCATAATCCCCTAACCCTCCTAACAGGTCACTATCTACGTTCTTTGTCTAAGATTGAATTATTAAAGTCGTGAAAAAGTAGGCAGTCTTTTGCACTTATTATTTGCTGACCATGAAGCTACTGATAAGCGAGATTTGGGTATTTTTAATTAAATAGCAGAATATTTTCGATATAGCGCACATTTGCCCTGAGGATGGTTTTAAAAAAAATACTTTCCCCCTTTCAATTAGCCAAAATCGGAGCAAATGACACCGTCTGCATAGCCATGATGTAGCCTAGTTTCCGTGCCTGGCCTCCAGGCTGGTCTCTCCTTAAAGGCTTTATATGCGATTTTTTGATCCTTGAGCACCAGCATGAAACCAAAACAACTCGTGCTGCATTGTTGTGTTAGCATGCTAAGGCTAGCGATCTTTATGATGCTCGTATCTTCACACTGCATGTAAATTTGCCTGAAATGAGCGTGATCTAGAAACACAGTTAAGCAGTGAGTACAGTATGTTATTCTTCTTTTCTCTAGTCTCTCAATTAAACAACTTTTATACACGAGGGGAGGAGTCAGCCGGCCGTCCAGGCGATGTAAACAAACTGAAGATAGGACTCTGAAAACTCTGAAAACATCACAGACAGTGGGACTCGGGTGTTACACCCATTGTAGACAGTCATGACTCACAGAGTTATTTTCAGAGGATAGACTTGATTTCTATTATATTTGAGAGTGAAAAATCATATAAAGATTTTAAAAGGGTCACACTGACCAGCCTCACCTGTGTCTAATTTACTTCTGACAACTTCCTCATTCAACCCCTCTTCAATATCCCTTTAAACTACTTCTACTGCATAAATACAATACCTTGAGATCTTCAAAGCCCAGATCCTGTATACAGTGTGATCACATTAAGAGCAGCTCCAGTTCATAATTACCAAAGGAGAGATGAGAATAAGACAAATGAACTGGAAGTAGAAGGCAGGAGGACTTTGGTAATCATCCTCTCAACATATTGACATGCCAGCTGCAAGCTTACTTTTGATGCCTCCACATATAAAAAAAAACTGTCTTCAGGAATTAGTTTCTATTTGGCAAGTTTCCTTAGATAGTAATTGAAAACATCTTAGCTGCATTGAAAGAGAATGTGGGCTCTTAAAGGTTAACTTATACTTCATGTTCTTTCATTTTTCAGCTTAATAGCTGTTCTTCATGTTATTTTACAACATGTTCTTTTTTGTTACTAGCTTACATGGTCTTTAACATTTCTAGTCAACATTTTCTACACACTAAATTGTCCTTTCACCTTAGCACAAATTACATTTTTATTAAAACTTTCATTACAGAGGGCGACACAGAGATGCTTCCACTTTTACTGATTAGACCTGACTCAGTGATTTTCTGTTATTTTCCAAGGCTTTACTTACTGTACATGCACACCTTAATACAGATGGACATATCGAGTGGAAAAAGTACAAGTACAGTATCAAACTCATTATAAAATGTCAAGTCTGGCTCCATTTCTAGTGTCAGAGGTGTTTTTGAGTTGATCTATTGGTTGGATTTTGGAGTGAATATCATCAACATAAAATATTCCCTTGACATTTGCATCTCCTAGATCATGTTTCAGTTTTAGTCATTTAGTCAGCTGCTCTTGTCTCTACACTTCAGACAGAAGCATATTACTACCCTTCAATAGTGTTATGTAGTGCAAAAAAGTACCCTGCCCTGAAAAGTTTAGGAGGAACAACAATCTGGGATGTAAATTTATGTAAATTTAATTTGCTCTGGAAGGGAAAGTGCTGCTGTGTTTCAGCTTCATTTAACAGGGAAACAAAAGACCGCAGCCTTCTCAAAACATGTTATTTTCCACCACTTTTTTTGCTACTATAATTACCCTTTTTTCCTTTTAACAGAAATTGAACTTCCAAGGAATCCATGAAAATTGACTTAAAAGCATTTGTGGAAAATTATAGGTGAGCCGGACATGAATTTAGTCTGATTGCAAAATTGACAGAAACTCATTGTAGTGAATGTGTATTTTGTCAACATCCTGATTTAAAGGTAAGTAGACATTGTAAAGATAATCTGACTGGTAATGACAGTTTTTATTGACATCATGAGCAGTCCCAGCAGCTAGAATGGGTTTGATTGATGCACATTAAAGCTGCACATCGTTTAAGTCTGATCAATGACTGAGACTCCACAAACATACAGAGATAAAGAGGGTAAAGTGAAGGAGCTGGTGTTTCTGTTAAAGGAGGGTTTCCAATGTTTATTTTTCTATAACCTTTGAACCACTACAGAATAAGGCTTAACGTCCTACACGGAGGTTTGAATATTTCAGCAGCTTTCATCAACTGCAAATATCAAAAGCAGCTGACATGTTTTCAATAAAATGTTCTAAAATATCAAGTGTGCTTAAGCTGTTTGGGGTCTTCTGTGCAAGTAAAGGCCCTGATTCACTAAGCAGCCGGCAAAAAACAATTTTTTGCGACAAAGGCCGACTGTGGCATCGCCTCATGACGCCTTTTGTCTTGGCCAAAAAGTTGCACTTGAACACACCGCAAAGACTACAGCTGACGGCCAAGAGAGAGGAAATATCTTTCCATGCCAGCAGGGGGCAGTAGTCCGTAATCGTCATTTCAAAAAAGGGGAAACCAGAAGAGGATATACTGTATAAATCGCTTTCACGATGCGAGAAGATCATTTTGACACCGCTGTCGCTCACAACTCGGAATATACGCTCTTCTAATAGAGAATAATGTCTGATGAAAAGTTTAAGTCGTTTACCTGCTTTTGTCACTTCTGCTTTTCTTCTTGTACATCGCTTAGCTGAGTCGCTTAGCTGAACAGCCAATCAGAGTGATTCCTCTCACCAACCGACGTCGATTCAATATGTCGAATCAGCTGAGAGAAGGCAGACGGGGGCCGATGGGTAGCGACGGAGCTGGTGTGTCAGGGCCTTAAGATCATTTTGGAGGAGTGTGCGATTTTGGCCCTTTCTCACTATCAGTGTAGTGAAAAAGAGATTGTTTAATATTTTGCTCACTATGCAGATATATCAGATATGTTATCAGATATGTTATCAAATTACCAGCAAACCTAAAGATAGGGCAGGCAATTTAGATTGGACACATTTTTTCCTTACTTGTTGAAATAATCTTTACAACCCGACATAATGTAATATATAAAAATATGAATGTTCTAAGAAGAAAAGGTAAAAAATCCTGTGCCTTCTGGAGATCTGTTATAAGCCTCCTCAATCATGTCATAAGACTGACTGAAACGTCTGGATGTCTTGACTGTACCATTTGCACACTCTCCTTGTGCACTCACTCTCCATGAGCGGGAAACGACCATAATCAAAAACAATGGAGCCATTCGCATAAGAAGGGCAAAGAAGGGATTTTGGTGCAGTAAACCATGACAAAGATGTGCTGTGCTTCTCTCCTCAGCTCTCTCTGGTCCCGCACCAGAAGCGAGGAGGTCGTGCATTGGTCACGTGTTTAAGTGGCATATCAGCTGTTTGATCCTTTTTAAAATCTTGCTTAGTCTTAATTGTTTCTGCAACACCAGCACAACAATTAATCAACCTCTCCACCTTCAGGGTGCATAAAACAATAATGTTCTTTTAGGTGTATTTATAATAGTCATGTACGCAGACATCTTCTGCACGAAGAAGTCATTGCTCTGGTGATTTAACTTCACATGTCCTGTCACTCAAACAGTCTCATTCTCAGGCTGCAGTGTCTTCTGCCTTCACATGTCTTAGTCTGTCTTTGTTGTGCTCTCTTCATTATCATGCACAGTGCACAGTCGTGGCTCCCGTTAACTACCCAGGAAATATTAGACGCTTTATTTGCACCACAGGGATTTTCTGAGAAAGAGCTACCAGGCAGCACGTGTTCAGAAGTGCAAATGTAAATGCTTCAATCAACCGTGTAAATACTGTGCGGGGTTACTCTGTGCTAAAGAGTATCAAAAGAGACATTTGTTTATATGAAAATGATCTGCAATGTTACGTGAGCGAGAAAAACAACAACTTTGCAGATGGAGCGATATGAGGGAAACAAAGAACAAATATGTAAATTCAGCACTAATGAGGTGAAGTCATTGATAATGAAACCTTACTGTGGAAGGAAAACAAACTTTCAGTTTTAATCCTAAAAAAAAAGTATTGCAGCGACAGTTAAGTATATCCAATATAAATATTTGTTTGCGGCTCGTTCTCATTTCATCATTTCTCCTCAGCGTCTCTACAATTCCTTCCATTCCCCGCTCTGATTATCTTTTAGTCAACCCGTCAAGCAAACACAGATTAGTGCTCCAGCAGAAACACGATCAACGTCTGAAGGAGGTGACAGTCAAGGTCTTGTAGTCTGTGCTGCTTTGAGCTTTGAGCTATTGGAAACTATACTTTTGAAAGTTTTGGTGACGGCTGCTCACTGCAGGCGGCACAGGAAGAATTAAAGTTTTTAAAACATGTCAGCCTCATTGTTAAGCTTTTATTTTTCTCAGGATATAGAGACAAACATCGACGCTGTCTGACTGACTCGAAGATAAAGCGCAGAAGTGGAAGAAGAAGTTTTAGGGTTGACTTTATTTTTGTGTAAATACATACAGTGTGTGTTAAAATGATGTTCACTTATCAGGAATGGATTTCAGTTGATTCTGGGAAAGTGCTTTGGCTGACGGGTAGAAATCAAACCTCAGTCTTCACTTTAAAGCACATCTTATGGCTCTGACATCTCGACACCCGGAAGGTTGACGTCCTCGTAGAAAAAGTTTTTTAAAATAAATTAACATGAGGTCCAAAAATCTAGTTAAACTGCAACAAAGTTGTGTTTTGATCGTCGCGTCTATTTCCTTTTTAATAAATTAATTTAAACATTTCAATATGGCAGGTAAACATTGTTATAAGCACACAAATAACCATTTACATTTTGTGATATTAACATCCTCAAGATGACAGCAGAAAGGTGGCAAAAGAAAGTCATAAAGTGTTCTGTTTTTGGACTTCACATTCTGCTGAGGGACTCCGAGTGTCTCTTAAAGCACCGAGCTCCTGATAAATCACCTCGTTCTGTCCTGTCAGGTTGGTGGGAGTTCAGGGTCTCCTGCTAAATAAAAAACTCCTTTTGGTTTTCTCTGGGAGCGCTCTGAGAGTCCGCCTGGCTGCTGAAGGGCATCTCATGGCCGTCTTCAGGCTGAGCCGCTTTGACATCCTGGTTCCTGTACGTCTCCTTCTTGCTGCACATGAATCTGGCCAGTATTGCCAGCGCCGACACACTGATGAAGATCACGACAGCAATCACCCCTAAAAGACAGAAATGTACCAAGTAATATAAGATGAGTTGTAAAAAAATGCTTTGCAGATCAAACCGTTAATTTGGTTTCTTGCTACCAGGCTGTAAACATGATGATTTATACTGTAAAAACCTAATGGAGATTTCCTTTGCTTCTGCAGTCCGCTAAAGTAGATGCTTGAGTCACAGTATTTTGCACTTCAACAAGTGTTTCTGCTTGATTTGATCTCAAGTTTGACGTGAAATCAGTCTATTTAAAGTAACCTTTTGTTTTGTTCTACAAGCAAACTTTGCAGTGCACTCTTTAGGGTAGGCAGCTGGAGAGACAAATACTGCCTGACTGAGCTGAACTCTGAGCTAAAGTGGCTTTAAAGTAGAAATGAAAGTCTTTATTCCTGTCGGCAGCTCCATTTTTGTGCATTTTGTGATTTCTCACAAAAGATTCTCATCATTAAGAGCCGAACCTTACTTCCCCTCCCTGTCTTCTCAGTCTCAAGATCAAGATGTGTTTTTCCTCGCTTTCTTCCTGCTCAAAATCTGAAACTCTGACACAACTCTTGCTTCTTCTATTCACAGTGTCAAACTACTGACACTCGCACGACCGGAAATATTCCAGTGTTTGGATATTTAAATGAATAGTTTCACTTGGGGCTAAGATGGATTGCATTACCTCCAATTAGAGCAGAGTCACTCCTGATGGCGTTGACTAAAGGTTGACCTGGATCCACTGAACCAGGCTGATCTGTGAAAAGTGAGAAAGACAGAAAACATAACAAAAAGCAGAGACGGAATCCAGAAAAGAGGCAAAGAGGAAAGAAAAGAACGTGATGCAGAAGAGAGATAAGATAACGATGTGTTGCCTATAGGAGGTGAGGAGAGTCCACTTGTAGAAGAATCAGTCAGAGAAGAAAGAGCTTGTTAAAGGATTCAGCACAGACTTTACTCTAGTTGTCTGACTTATCTCATCTGCCTATGTGCCCTCACTCTGTCTGCCCACTGAGGGGGATGGTTAATGACACAATAAAAAGTTTAATGAACTGCCCTGAGAATAATATTAAAGAAAAAACAGGATGGGCCAGATAACAGCCATTCATTTTAATGAAAATTTGTTGCTCAAAAGAGAAAAAAAAATACTCAGAATTTAATTCGGATCGAGTAATCGAATCAAGATAAAAACCTCCACTTGTGATAGAAAGTGAAAAACAAAACAAAAACAAACAAATAACACCAAAAATCATCACCATGTGTACAACTTATCCCACCAGTGTTATTTGTTACTATACAGTCTCCATGTTTTTCTTTGTCCTGTTTGCTCATTTACTTATTTTGCCCCTCTTTCGAATTCATTCATTTTATTTACTGACCCTTTTCCTTTTGTTTTGTTTTGTTTTGTTTTGTTTTGTTTTGTTTCTTTGTTTCTTTGTTTGTTTGCTTGCTTCTGTCTAAATCTGCTTGCAAAACTGTATCATACCACAGTTCCCCTCTTGTTTGTATTTGTTTTTTTTTTTATTGTGTGAGTGTGTATGCACATTTTGGTGAATAAAGTTTTTTTTTTAAAAAACCTCCATTTGCATATTAACTTAGATTCAGACCTGGGGCGGTCCAGGGCCTGTAGCCTCTGCGCATGGATTTTAGCGCCCCCTCTGGTAGTATGTAGTCCCATTTAGAGCACTGGTAATCTGAATTGGGTAATCTTCCGTGGGTTTAAATCTGACCTCAGCCCTGCATGTCATCCCCTGACTCTCTACTCCAAATATTTCCTGTCTCTCTTAAACTGCCCTATCAAATAACGGCAGAAGGACCAAAAATATAACATAAAAAAATCTTATCTGGATAAAATTGATTATAGTTTTCAAACTGGATTACCTGATCCTGTGTAGCCAAAAAGTGGATTTTTAGATAAATTAAACCTTTTTGAACAAAGGGACTTCACATTTGTAAATGGAGGGGCAGTTACCTACATGTTTACAGTATATGCATAGTATAGGATAAAAGGGCAGGGTGTGACTGTTGTACCTGTTAAGGAGTGTGTGGTTTCCGCTGTGTAAGGATTAGCAGGAGAAGAGGAACCACAGCTCGACTGCACCAAGGGTCCAGTGACAATAACATGGCTGTCAGGGTGCAGCAGAGCAGCTTTTAGAGGAGTGATGGAGTTAAAGCGAACACCTGACAGACAGCCTGTGAACCCAAGAGAGGCCATCTCTGCCAGCTCGGAATCCAGCTCATCAGACTCTGAACACAGGCGGAGAGACACAGAGAGAAGAGAGACTGAGTGAGAAGACAAATTGTTATCAGCAAGTTCCAATTACAGACTTGAAATGCAGCTGCGATAAACATTATCTTGATGAGACCCATGGTCACAATGATAAGTGATATCTATCTACATCTTTATCATGTTAATACCCTCTTTGATGTTACTAAAACCTTCTGGGACAGATTTTTAACCATCCCATTTGCCCAATAAAACTGATAGCAGTCAATATTAAACAGCCATCAAAGTCAAAGTTTTGGATGTTAAGGTTTTTAGAACATGTATTATGCATGTTGTATGCAGAGGTAGCTGAAAAGCTTGGCAAAGGTTAGAGAAAGATTATTTCATGTTTAATGTTTGAGATAGAAACGGTTTGTCTGAGGAAGATGTAAATCGTGGCATCCAGCATCAAAGTCAAACACGTTAAATTCTGTGCCGTTGCTGTTTGTCATGCTACAGCACATAAAAGGTCGCACTAGTTCCTGCTTCTGCACTTGGTTGGCAGTGGTCATAAATCATATCCTGCAGAGTCAACCAATATGAACATTATTTATATAATTATATATAGGAAGACCGGTTCCAGAGTTATTCTCAAAAATGTATTTTTGCTCTCTGCCACTGTAAATCTTTGCATAATGAGATCAGCACCCCCTCTTTCTCAGTGGGAGTTCAGACCAAGAACTGGGTTAAAAAAAATGCCCAGGGGCTGTGTTGGTGGGTGCTTGTCGTTGCAGATACTCGTGTGACAAAATCTTAAGCCAATCAAACTGCCAAAACACTGCTTAAAACAGGAAAGTCATCAAGGAAAGTCTCTCTATTAATTGGCATTGCATCAATGCACAGGCCTAATTGAAGAAAAATAAGTAGGAAAGAGATTTATTTTGTAGCGCGAAATACAACAAAGGAGGCAATTTGTTGCACCGCTGATGAAATGGAAGCAACTTTTGATTATAAAATTGTTTTTGTGGCAGTTTTAATTAACATCTGATAAGCAAAGGGTCTGTGGGGGCATTAGAAGAGACCACAATGTGAATTACACAGTTAGAAATGGGAGTGGTGGGTGAAAAAAAACCCCACTGCTTTTCTATGATATTTTAACTTTGTGTACAAGTGCAGGTTAAATCTGAAAGGGTTTTAAGAGAAAAGGTCAAAGAGGTGATCAAACCATAAGGGTTTATCCGTCAGTATCCTCAGAAAGGTTGAAAAGATTTGGAGAAGAGTTTTGAAATACTAAATCGTGTTGGATAATTCGCACCTGATGTGAGGCTCATGCAAAGAAAAACTGCTGCTTTATTTGTGACACTTTGAAAGATTAGTGTTTTACTTTATAAACATTTTTTTAAACATCTGTTTGACTGCTGCAGACACCACATCTAAAAGGTAAAACCTAGTGTGTGAACAAAGGAGCGACTATGATCCTTAAGATAGTCACACACTCGCAGTACTATTAATAACCACAGGTGCTAAATAAAATCTTCAGAGACTGTGAAGGTCTGTGTGAACTTCAATTATTCCTGCAGGACAGTTTGATCACACAGCACATCATTACCTGTCGAGTAAATTTAGGGGAGAAACAACTTTTCAAACAAATGAAGAGGTCACTGAGGATTGGCCTGTCTGGACAGCGCAGTTTATCATCTGTATTTATTTAATCAGACCTTGATAAGTTTTCATTTGGATGTGATTATTTAAGCAGGGAGAAACAATTCGACTTAAATTTAAATATTTAAAAACACATGATATGGTAATAACCTTTGAATGGCCTCAAGGATAAACGATTGAGATGGGAGAATTTTTTTATTACAGTAAAAGCTGTAATATAAGATTGTCCAAAGCTGCACATTATGCTATAATTTGAAAGCTTCTTTTCCTGTATAGGTACATGCAGGCAGAGGAATTTTTCTCTGAGGTTTTTTTAATTAAAAAATAACTGGCTTGACCAAGTATTCATATACGTTTGTTTACTCGCTATATTAAGTCAAACATGGTGCCTTTGTGTTAAAGGGATATTAAAGAAAAAAGTGCCTAAAAATGAAAAGTTTTAAAAACAAGAAAACAAAATTAAGCATGTGAGATGCTAGAATGTGGAGTATAAATACAGAATAAGGGAAGATAGTACCGTGCTACATTGTTGCAATTTTAAATAAATCACAAGTATTAACGTTAATATATTGTTCCCTCACTGGTGATGGTGTGAGCTGTGTAGGAACGGATGATTCCACCTCTCTGTGTCTCAGTATCACACCCTCACTCTAGCTTCATTATCAGTTTCTCTCTCTCTGGGTATGTCAGTCCCTCCAGTCTTTCCTGGTCCATTAGTTAGGGCGATGGATGACAGCGTTGGCTGGGAGTTACAATATATCAACTATCTCACTGCTTCTCTGATACCGATATGACTGCTGGAGCCCTGAGGCTCAGTATAGAGAAGGCGGGGTCACATACTAACATGACCATTGTCAACAACTTGAATCACTTTCCCTCTGTCATGATGCTTTTGATGTCTTGTGTGAAGCACTTTGAATTGCCTTGTTGTTGAAATGTGCTATAAAGATAAACTTTGCCTTGCCTTGCAATTATATGCCGAGATGTATAGCTGGTTATTACACAAGAACAATGACTTAAAGAATGTTGTAGGTTTTAAACAGTCTGTCAAACAGATTCTGAAAAACAACAGAGAATAGCATCATCCACATACGATTAGATATTACAGTCTTTATAGAAGAGACAATATTAGATATAAATTGTTAATAAGATAAGGGCCCAGTTCTGAGCCTTGTGGGACACCTTTAAAAACTCTGACGGGATATGTCTAGTTTTGACACACTTAAGTCTTTCAGTAATGTTAAACCATAAACAAGCAGTGGACTCAAACTACTTAAAGAGTATCTGACTGAAATAGTTAAGACTGTTAAATTAATTTCACTTGCTCTTGGAAACTGGGTTTTGTTGGAGTTAAGTACTAGTTTAAGACTGATTGTATTATCGACATTAAGATGGATTTTACAGTCTTTTTGATGAAACAATATTATCGATGCAAATTATGAATAAAATATAAGACAGGGCCTAGAACTGATCCTTGTGGAACACCTCTTTTTATTGGTAAAACTAGGATGATGGGATATTAGTAGTAGTTTTGACAGAGTGATGTTTTTTTTTTAGAAAGCTTTTTCTAAATAAAGTACAAGCACTGAAATCTAATCCAATAACACATAATCTCAATGAGACTGTATTGAAAGGTTTTAACAAGTCACTGACTAAGAAGCACTGTTCTCCTTCTTGTCCTCACTCAAAACAATATTATTTATAACTAATGTAACGGGTAGTCATAGTACAAAGCAAAGGTGTGAAACCAGACAGGTGAGGGCTCAAAGTCTAATTTTTTAATATTCTAATATCGTTCATTTTTCTAAAATTTGTCTGAGACGATGCTATCTAAAAGTAAATATTTGTTTTGCCAGAGGAATGACAGTTGTACAATTTTGGAATAAAATCATCATCCTTTTAGAGAAGCCAGAGAGGACAGATTAGTCCTGTAGAGGACGACTGAAGTGATGAAATGTTCTGATCTGCACTGTCTGACTTCCTGGTTAAGTTTGACCCCACCCACAGCAGCTCAGACTTATTGGTTGTTATGCTGAATCGCAGGGTGCTGACTCCAATCTTCTAAGTAATTTGTTCTTTTCAATCTCTCCTCATTACCATACAAAGTGAAAGACCTTTTCTAAAGTTATTACCATTACATCTGTCTGAAGGCCCGCTCTGCTATACAGACATAAAGAAGGTATTACTCACTGCATCCATAACACAGATAAAAGTTCACAATGGTAGACTTTATTTTTTGAACTTCTGCATTTCTGAAAAAACAAAATCATTTGCACGATGCTTTACCCTGCCATATGCCTCAAAAATGCCACCTAAAAGCATTTTAAGTGGGTGGCACCACCTTTATTGAGGTTCCTTCTATTTTGCATCTTCACAATAAAGTGCTGCTTGTGACTGTTTGAATATGAATGTCAGTGTGTCTGTCTTTTAAAAGCCCAACAGCTGTTCAGGCTGCAGTTTCCCTTCAGACCGCCCAACCTTAAGAAGAGAAAACAGCAGAAAGCTCCAGAGCAGCGTTTTGTCACATGAAGCCAAACATCTCAGAGCTGTTATGCTAATGAGAGTGTCTAAGTGCTGTTGTGTGCGCTAAGAGAGCGCCCACTTACCCTGCACTCTGCCCAGAATCAGAGTTTTGATGCTGTTGAGTTCCACATCAGATGTCAAGTTGAACTCTTCTCTAGGATTCTGGTCAATCTGAAAGATAACATCATGTAACATCTGTAAAGGTGAAAACTTAACAGGTTGGAAACAAAACTGGACAAAACTGTGAAAAACAGCATTCAACAAATGGTGGCATTTAGATTCGAGCAAAAAGGAAGGTTAAAATGTCCAGCTTCTTTTATGATCATCAAAATGTAAACTGGATTCACTCCCAAAACAGGAAACCAGTTAACCTGTGACATACAGTATATTGCAGTAGCTGAGCAGAGGAGTGTAAGTGGAGCAGGTTTTGAGGTGGACAATCCTTCAGAGAGAGACACTCTTTGTAATGAAACACAGAGGGCTTGATGTATGGCTTGCAAACACAGAGATTTGAGCTTTAGTGAGTCATTTATCAATAAGACATCTGCTAATGTTGATCACCTCGAGACCAAAGTGGAGCCTCAAAAACAAAAGGGATTAAAAAAAATAGTAAATAAATAAAAAAAATCTCCTCGCTTTCTTTGACCTGAGCGGTTTCTAACTGATTGAATACCCAAGGCAAGACTTACCTGGCACACTTTTTTTTTAACTATGAAAACTGGTGGCTGATGTGTCCTGTAGCTCTTGTCCACAGCAACACATGGACTAGGATTTGCTTTGACAACAATTAACAGCAGTAGATACCTGTACATCAAAATTGCCTGTAGTGTCACCAATCTTTTCTGTGTATCAGCTCAGATCATTCTTACTTTCACTTTAGGCTGCAGATCATTTTTTTTGTTTTTAATGCTCAGTTGTAGTTGAACCATGTTTGGGACATACATGTGCACACATACCAACTGTCCCATTTAACAGGTTCAGGCACATTTACAGTATTTGCGGCCAGCAAGATGATGACATCAATTATGACACACAACTACAAAAGGGACGTAACACGAGACAGCATATAAGGGAAAAATAAAACAAGAGCGTAAAAGAGAGAGGAATATAAATCATTACAAATCGATAAAAAAATGACTCAAATAAAGAAAAATCCTGAATAACTCCAGGGTAAATGCAAGTGTAGGACTAAAATAAATAGATACATATGTATGTGCAAATATATCAGCATGTTCAGCTTAGTGATAGCAGTTCAACACCTTGGGACTAAAAACCTTTGTTAGAGGAAGGAAGACGAAAATCTCTGTGGAAAGGGTGAGAATCATCGTTTAAAATAGATAGCTATCCGCCATAACTGTCCTGTAGGGGCGGCTGTGGCTCAGTTGGCTCAATCTGAAGGTCTGGGGTTCGATTTTGAACCCCAGCTCCTGCAGCTACATGTCCAATGTGTCCATGGGCAAGACACTTATCCCATAGATGCTCCCACTGCTTTTCCGTCGAGGTATAAATGGGATAAATTACTTCTGATGGTCACTTTGTACAGCAGCCTCTGCCATTAATGTACTGTAGGTGTGACCTGCGGTGTAAAAGCGCTTTGAGTAGTCAGAAGACTAGAAAGGTGTTATACAAGCTCATGTCCATTTAACATTTAACATCTAGTATTCAAGGACACTGGGTAGAGCTTTGACCCACCAATCAGCTGACTGGACCTTTTCACTTCATGGTGTAAGGAATTCTTGTCTTTTTTAAAGATGTGTGACAAAACCATGACACCAAAGAAAAAAGCCAAGATTGATTTAATAAAGCACAATAAACCAGCCTTATCTAAGCTGGTATTATATTATGATACCACTGAAAGGAACATAAGTAAGCTGGGTATTTACATCACAGTATACATGATTGTTTGGTAGTGCTGGAGTGACCTTCAAGGTATCAAAATAAGCTAAGCCAGCCAGTAGCGTCGCTGCACAGTCTTATTCTCAGGTGTTTGCAGTGATTGTAGTTGATTTATTTTACAACTCAAAGCACAGTTTGGATGTCAGTATGTCTTTTTAAAGGCGCCTCTGGCACCTTAAAGTAAAAAAAAAAAGATTAACCCCCACTCTTTTGTTCACATACAGTAGTATACATTTTCAAACCAACCCCTGTGTCACACTGTGGATTATTACTCGTGTGTTTACCTGAACAGAGACAGTCTCTGCCAGTCTCCTGATGGTCACTGAGTGCAGACGTCCATCGGCCAAGTTTGTGACTCTGCCCCCCAGCACCTCAACATCTCTGCTGCTTTGCAAATTGTACCTCAGTTCCAGCTCATCTGTGCAAAACACAAAAAGAGCGATAGAGTCATACTCTGTAATGCAAGCACATACAAAGTGCATTCAAAAGTGATCTTTCTTTTGGAAAGCTTGTTAAGAGCAGTAGCAATTCCACAAGTTCTTGGTTTATACACCAAAAGACCCCCAAAAAGCCAATATCTATTACATTGCAGTTTTGTGTAACCTTTAGATAAAATCCACCAGATTAAGGGAGAGCACAGCTTTATTTGTCCATGAAGCAATTTGACTATTAAGCCGTTTTCACATATACAGCTCCTCCTGAAAATATCCAGATAGTTGTTTGCTGTGGAAAAAATACTAAGGGTGCTGGCAGGAGAAACTACAGGTGAAGTCCAGGTGAAAAGTGTGGCTGTTTGCGTTCACACATACAGCTCCTCCTGGAAATATCAGGAGTTTTTCAGGAGTTTCCAGCAAGTGTGAAAGCTCTAATAGACAGATATGAGTAAA
The DNA here is from genome assembly GCF_963930695.1 of Labrus bergylta. Taxonomy (NCBI): domain Eukaryota; kingdom Metazoa; phylum Chordata; class Actinopteri; order Labriformes; family Labridae; genus Labrus; species Labrus bergylta. The sequence continues at coordinate 5,852,691 of NC_089200.1, forward strand.
GAATAATAATGTGCCGTGAAAATCAAGATAACTTCATGCTTTTTTTTTACGATGCTGCTGATGCAAAAATGGCAAAAGACTCATTTTACAAAAGTCTTTGATAATAAATTAAGCATATAATCAATTTTCCAAACATGTCCACAGTTTTAGCTCTGAGAAGACATGATAACTTCGCTGAATGTTGCTTAGTGCTGTGCTCATGATGGATTGATGTTGCGTCTTTGTAGATAATATAACAGAGAGTTTCTGGAAACCAGCTGCTGAATTAAGAAGCTACCAACCACTGAACACTACAAGGATTAATACTTTATCCCTCTGAATAACTCAGAATGTTTTAAATTAATTTTCAATTCTATTATTCATAATAAGTTTCACTGTACTGAGATAATTCGACCCCCCCTGAGATCTCTGCAGGCTGTATAGATGAGCACTAATGATAGGAAATAATCCTAATAATCCACACTCATAATGCCCTTTCTAACTTTTCTAATACCAGTCACAGTGTTACTTTCTTTCAGAAAGAGACTAATAGGGAATAGTTACTCTTTCATAAGAACACATCTTGATAATTCAAACAGTCTCACAGAGGGCAAAAGGTGTTTCAAGCTGTCGTGTGTCATAACGTTTCTGAGTGCAGCAGCGAAAAAGAAGAGAAAAGCCTTTTTCTCAGGCATCAGACCTCTCTCAGGGATTAAATTAGAAACATCAGGAAGAGTGCAGACACCTGACAGTTTGATCAACTATTCAACACACTGTCATCTCTCAGCTTTTCTCTTAGTCATTAAAAAAAGCTGAAAGTCACTTCAAACAGCTGAATTAGGAAAACTTTTATTCATGACACAGACTTAGAAAGCACATTCACCCCCGTGGGTTTAAGGTTACCAAGGTGTGTTTTCACAAAAGCTTTCAGTCGCCTGTGTTTAGCCAGCATAATGAAGTTACAGCAATGGATAATTGTAAATCCGATTATGCTTTGCAGGAATCCTGGCAATGCTCCCTGCCAACTGGAGCAACGCGGAGCTCTACAGTGATGTGAGTAAATAATCACAATGGCAAGAACAAAGGAGAAAAACAGAATTATCATTTTATAGTAACTTCACAGACTGTTTTCTCTGAACCAGACACTGTGCATGGTTTCAAGCAGGAGGAGGAGGAGGGAGAGGGGGAAGAGGAGGAGGAGGAAGGAGGAAGAGGGGGAAGTGGAGGAGGAAGAGGGGGAAGAGGAGGAGGAGGAGGAAGGAGGAAGAGGGGGAAGTGGAGGAGGAAGAGGGGGAAGAGGAGGAGGAGGAGGAAGGAGGAAGAGGGGGAAGTGGAGGAGGAAGAGGAAGGAGGAAGAGGGGGAAGTGGAGGAGGAAGAGGGGGAAGAGGAGGAGGAGGAAGGAGGAAGAGGGGGAAGTGGAGGAGGAGGAAGAGGGGGAAGAGGAGGAGGAGGAGGAAGGAGGAAGAGGGGGAAGTGGAGGAGGAGGAAGAGGGGGAAGAGGAGGAGGAGGAGGAGGAAGGAGGAAGAGGGGGAAGTGGAGGAGGAGGAGGAGGAGGAGGAGGAAGGAGGAAGAGGGGGAAGTGGAGGAGGAGGAGGAGGAAGGAGGAAGAGGGGGAAGTGGAGGAGGAGGAGGAAGAGGAAGGAGGAAGAGGGGGAAGTGGAGGAGGAAGAGGGGGAAGTGGAGGAGGAGGAAGAGGGGGAAGAGGAGGAGGAGGAAGGAAGAGGAGGAGGAGCAGGAGGAGTCAGGAAGAGGGGGAAGAGGAGGAGGAGGAGGAGGAGGAGGAGGAAGGAGGAAGAGGGGGAAGAGGAGGAGGAGGAGGAGGAAGGAGGAAGAGGGGGAAGAGGAGGAGGAGGAGGAAGAGGGGGAGGAGGAGGAGGAAGAGGGGGAAGAGGAAGGAATATTACATCCAGCGGGGGAAAAAAGGAGAAGGAGAGGAAATGAAAAAAGGTGTAAAAATAAAAAGGAAGCTTGTCCTGCCTGACCCATACTACATGTTTATTGTCCTCACCTTGTTTGTTGATGAGCAGGGCCAGGTATTCCCTGTAGAACGAGTTGATGTAGAGCAGCAGAGCAGGACTCTGATTGGTTCTGAAGCTCAGCGAGATGTTTTCTTCTCTCGCCGTCACATCAGCGTAGATAGAGGGAGGCCCAGCGCTGCTGTTCCTGCTCACTTCAAAGGGATCCTGGAGGTTGTAGGCGATGGATGTTGTCGATTTAAAGTTGGCTGAAACCTCTGAAGGGTAGAAGGTGACCGTGTGGTGAGATGATTTGTGTGTTCTATCCCAACTTTCTAAGCTCAACGCAGCTGATCAGCTTTTCATCGAGAGTACGGCCTGGACTTTAAAGAGTCTTGAGATACAGTTTGTTATGAATTGTGGTTATAAAAGACCAACTGATGTATTGATTGGTGGCTGCCACTTAAACTTATCCCCTGATACCTGACTGTCCATTTGTCCCCATGTCCTTTTAGACTTGACACTAAGCTAAGCTAAGCACATTCTGGATGCTAAATGGATAATTACAGGAATGGTTTCGACCTCTTTTCTAACTGAGAAAGCAAAATAAGTGTATTTTTCAGTAACTGCAACAACTCTTGACCTGTTGAACTATTCCTTTTAACAACATATTTTTAGCGGCATCAAAACCCTTGATGAATCATATGGCAGACAGAGGTCCTTAAAGATAATCCCAATACTCTCCCTTCAGGAGACTCATTATGACCCACTCAGGGTGGAGAGGATAAACGGTGCAGACAGTGAACAGCACAGACAGTCAGGGTCAGTCTGAAGTCTGCTCACTGAAGGATCCTCCTCAGGAAAGTGTCTGATCTTTGCTCTCTTCTTCTCATTAAAGGAGCAGGGCATCAGCGGTCGAAATGATCCTGTTTTTTAAATTTTTTATAAACTTAGTGTGAAAGAGGTGAAATAAACAATTCAAGATAGTCAAATGGGTTAAGGTCAGCGATACAAAAGAGTAAAAGTTTTATGGAAAGAATTTGCATTGCGTGTTTAACAGTGTGTGAGCAAATGAACACAGTCTGCAGAAATAACCTGTTGGTATCTATAATATCAAAAGGACGTCGTTATGTGGACTTCATGATCATGGTTGAAATACAGGCCTCATTTTTACATTATTTTTTGCACAACATGCCAGTCAATCAATCAAGCAATCAATTTTTAGTGTTATCTCGAGACACTTTACAAAAAGCAGGTAAAAGACCTTACTTAATGCTATATTACAAAGTCTGATTCTATTTTTTTTTAACTTACAGCAGCAAAGCTAACAATAGTTTAACCTGCAAACAGATCTTTATTTGGAGGCTCTCTGAATAGGATGCCGGGCTGGAAAAATAAAATGCAATAAAAAGCAGGAATAAATTCTTCTTCGTCATTAAAACTAATATTTGCTGATACCATGTGGGATGAATACTATAACCTCCAAGATGGGATGTAAATAAAACAGGTAAGAGCAATATATGATGAAGAAGAACTTTTTAAATAAAACATGTCACTATAGGCCAGCTCAAGCCATTTTTGTAACCTTTGCAGGATTAGGATTTTATATTATAAACATTTCACAGCTTGATAATGATTAAAATACAACATTTATGTTATCTTTCAAACTTACAATGCCCAATATTACTCCTCCTATTCGTTCATTATCTCATGAATGAAGTCTGGATCAGTCGTATATCAGACATCTAACTTCTTCTTTAGACAAAGACTTATTTACATATCAAAGCTAAATTAGGCTACCGTTGCTTATTCAAGAGGAAATTCAATTTATATAGAAAGTATAAGGATAAAAGACTAAAAAGAGACTTCCTTTCATATGAGGTCAGCTCTCAGGTTTTCTCATCCCGTGAGAAAAAAACTTTATGTCAAAGAAGATGGAATCTGTCCGGAGGCTAAAGGATATTAATATCATACACTGTACAAAACATGGACGTAGTCTCAATGGCGTCACCCATCTGTTTCTGACTAAAACATTTTGAAGCCAAATGATTGCAGTCCCAATGTTGGAAATGTCGTCTCCACCTAACTTTCAATCAATCGAGCTACATGCTAAGGTGAAGGAGGTCAAGTAGAGGCTGGCCTTAAGCCTCCTGCAAAACAGCTGCAATGGGCCCATCTGTCAGTCAAATCAGCCACGCCCCCAATTTTGCAAATGTATACCTAACTCTTAGCCTTGATATAAACAAAACAAATGAGTCATAAATAATTAAACAATTAAGCAGATTTTACAAGTAAAGAAATTAGCTATAAATTAAACCATTTATTTTTTCTCAAGTGGTTTACTTCCAAACATTTTTCAACAACCGAGGTTGCTGCTCAGTTAAAGTGTCAGATGGACCAAAAACATTGAAAATCTAACATAAAGACACATAATCTGTGATAAAAGCTCATGATATGAGTAGTCTGAAATGTGTGTGTGTGTGTATTCAAATGTTTTGTACCTTGATGACAGAAAGATCCGGTGTAGGCTGACTGGCCACAGTCGCAGGAGAAACCGTTGGCTCTCTCCACACAGCGACCTTGGTTCTGGCAGAGTGAGCCGTAGCTGCTGCAGTGACCCGGGCACCCTGGTCGGACCCCTGGGGTGATCTTTGCCCTCTCCTCTAGGTCCAGAGTGACGCCGTTTAGCTGCAGCGACCGGATACATCCCAGGAAGCCTTTCTGTCTGGAAGCGGTGCCCCCTGAAAAAAAAGAGAAAGGCTTATTCTCTAGTTCTGGGTCTTTCTATTTGTCAATATAACAAGCCCACTGTAATCCTCATATGACCATGATCCCCAGGCTGTGACTCCTGTCTTCTGTTTTGAACATATAAGCTAACCCAAAACAATATTAATGATAAGGTTGGTCAATAAATCACTAAATACAATTCCATCAGTCCCTTTAATATTCAGTCGAATCAGGATCACAGTTATGTGACCTGTCTGCAGGTTTTGTAGGTCTGTGCAGAGATACAGAGTCACTCTGTTAAACAACACCAACCCCCACTCCTGGATTCAACCAAGTTTAGTCAAAACAAAGGACTGCAAACTTTTGGATATCTGTTTGGATTTTTAGATTTGGATTTTGGATGTATGCACCGAGGCCATCCCACCGCCATATGACAGATGGCTGCGAGATGCTGGGCAGAGAAGATCCTCATAACCAGGACCACAGCTGGTTTCAAATAATGGCACCACAGTCACTTCAGTTCTTCCTCCAGTGTGGAGGCGGATGCAGAGATTGTCTTGTTTTACTGTGTGGATCGTAACACGTTTAAAATTATGTATCCTATATTTTTCTACTTTTGAAAACCCATGATGGCAGCAGAGTCAGGCAGGAGTAGAGATTAAAAAGTGGGGAGAGGCTCATTTCCTCACTCTTATTGGTAGCAAATATCATGTGAGATAGAGGCTGCCTGTACCTTTGGAAATGTTAACAAAATAAACTGAAATAACCTCAAATTATTTGAGGAATAATACATTCAACATTCCCTACAAGATGTTAGTGATCCCTTGGATTACCACATTTTAACAAGGCTAATACCACAAGTCTGTATGAATAATAATAAGCTTTTATAAATGGAGTAGAGAAAGCAATTCTTGCTAGAGCAGCAAATGAGCAAATAAGTTTGAGTAACATAAAAAAGGGGAAAATGTTGCACAAATCCCCACAATCTTATTAATCAACATTCAACCTCCCACAGAAAAAGAAGTGATGATGAAAAAGAGCAACAGTCTTTGTATGACTCTAAATATACAGCATGTTTTGTCTTACATGCAGCAAATTAGGCTTGACAGCCACATGTTGCAACATCAGCACAACACGACTGTATCGCCTCTGCAGGGCAATCCCACACCGACACTGCCTGTGATGTATCAGTGTGCTGGCTGTGTACTGACCAACAGCGGAGTCTGAAATCCATCCTTTCTACTAAGAGGTGAGAGGAACAATCTCTTCCTCTTTCCACCTGACAATTAAGAAGATAATATACTGCAGCAAACTCATGTTGTTAACAGAGTTCAGACCTGGTGAAATCACATTTTTCCTGGAGTTCCAAGCTGGTGACATCTTGTTTTTTTTTATCCAGACGTGAAGGTTGTTATTGGAGTTAAAAAGGTGTTACACTCACAGTTTGAGTCTGACGTTTGAAATGTTCAGCCTGCAGCCTCTCAGACTGTTAAATCACAAACCGTCTCCTTCTGCAGCACGAGCTCTCAAACACAGAGAACACATTGAAGGCGCACAGACTAAGAAACTTAATTAAGCAATCTTCAAACAACTCAATCAAGAAAAGTTTGATTAGACCGAATTAAACACACACTGAAAACTTCTACTAATTGATATTTAATCCAGAAAATGTTTCCAGAAGATACAGGTTTGAGACCGTCAAAAAAGGGTCAAATCTTCAGGGTACATTTTCATGAAAGAACTATTAAACTAATGAACACCTTTAGTCATAAGACTTTATCTGGTTAACATTGAGGTTATCTTTTAAACTAGCAGAGCAACATTGTGCAGGTAATAGACCCCATCACCCAACCAACAATCAATTCTTGTTAAAATGTAATTTACTTGATTCATTCTGAGGGAAATGTAACTTCACACTCTGTTATCATGAGACACACTTCACACACATTGGACCTAAAGCACAAACAGGACCTATAGACCAGATATAAGAGATATGGAGGGATGGCAGAGCGAGGGGGCTGCACAGGGATTGGTGACCCAGGCAGTTTGAGATTCGACGCCTTGCTCAAGGGCACCTCGGCAGTGCTCAGGGAGTAAAATGGCACATTACCAGCTACCAGCCCAGTTTCAGTCTTTATTCATTCTGGGACTTGATCTGGCAACCATGGTCTCTAACCCCAGTTGCACCCTTTTCAGAGGTTGTAATACTTGAAGCAGGCAGCCTGGGTTCAATATGACCTCTGGCTTCTCATTCCCTGCTCTCTCTCTTGCCCCAATTTTCCATCTCTTTCCACTGTCTGGTCTCTCCAAAAAAGACAAAAATAAATATTTGATAAAAAATAATAATAATTGTTGAAATGAAGAATTTACAATCTAGTGTTGTAGTCAAGACCACACTAACCGAGACCAAGACATTCAGGGATAGAGACCGAGACCAAGGCAGGGCAAGACCGGGACAAGACCAAGACCATAAATAGAAATAAAAAAATCATCTTGTGTGCAAAGTGCGTGTCACTCACTTAGACCTGAACACTCGGGAGGTTGCAGATGTAACCTGGGGGATAAAAATGATTCAAGAGTTATGAATGAATTGAAGTTATTCATCCTTTTAAAAAAAGGCGTTTTTCTTCTAATCCCAGTAATGACGTGTAAAAATAAGCCTCTCAGTGTTGGTCTTGACCGGTCTTCATTTGAAATCCGGATTCCACCAAGTCCAAGACCGAGACATGACTGAGGAAAAATGCTTTCAATTCCGAGACCAAGCCCTTCAAAAAGTGTTCTCGAGACCGGTCTTGAGACCTAAACCGATTTCAAGTACCTCAACAATATTACAATCTAATACCTCTGTACTGTATCTGAGCATGCAAGAACAAAGCAGAAGGACAAACACAAGCACCATAACCAACACTTACTGATTCATTAGATAACACTGTTAAGATATACAAATAAAGATTGTTTGATTCATATTATTTTAACTACGATTATTTGTGTGTTTCAGTGTGTACAAAATGTATTCCTTCCCATAGTAATACATGAAGCTGAACCAGAACAACTCTGTGTCATATTAATTCAGCCAAAGCTAAATGACATCTTATTAATTCTGTGCATTGAAAACCGTCTCTTATTAAGTTATACAAGGCAATTTTATACAATACTAATGGGACATGTAACTCAGCAACGCATGTGTCTTTGCAGTCCAATGAATGATGTTTTCATAGATGGGAGGCTGCTAACATTATGGATTAACAATAAAACTTCCAAAATGAAAGAGTAGAGGGACAGACATGCATATTGCGTTGCTGTAAATCTAGTCTTTGTCAAACACAAACAGCCTCTCCCACAGCAGCCCATTTCCAATCACATTTCCATTCAAATATATACCAATCCCTCTGCATCACCAGTAAACACAGACCCAAACTCTGCTGCAAATATACAGAGATTGAGTCGTGGTCATTTCTTTTTTGGCTGTTCGGAGGGGATTATTAGTTCAACACAGCCGCACAGTCAAAGCTCACCTCAATTTTTATCTGCATCTCCCCAATCTCGTCATTTATTTGTTGGTTGATTTTCTTTTCAAAAATGTTTGTTTACAAATGAGCAAATGTCCAGAATGTTTGCTGAAGGATAAAAGCTTCAAAATACAAGATTGGATTTCATCCCCCTCTTAACGCAGCTCTGCAGATAAGACGGGAGGTTTAACAAGAATCATGAAAGTCTGTGGAGGAGATGAAGATAAGGGAGTTTCAACTGATAAAGTTAAGAGAAAAAAAGTTTTAACTTTGTTTAAAAGTTTATAAAAAGAACCCCAAATCTCTCCTTTTACGATCAAATAATCCGCTTGGATTTAAGGTTGGGTTTGAAGGTTATCTCGACTTTGAAGGAAACAGCTGGCATTCGATTTTATTCTCATTGTCAACAAATCCAAAGTCATTAAATTCAGACAATGAATTGATCCCTATAACAGGTATCGACTGAATAGCCAAAGCCTGAAATAGTTTATTCATTACAGATCTCCATCGACTCACATCACTGCTCCACACTCTGTTTTGACTTGAGTGAACCGCAAGTTCTGACTCCTGTTATTATGAATACTAAAGAAATACTAAAGCACAATATTCACCACTGTTGGAATCACTTGTGTTTCAAACATAAGCACTTATCTCTTTTAAGGAAATGAAATGGGGAGTATTTCTTATTAACAACCCATAAGATTGTGAGCTGAGACGTTATCTCTGTAAAGAACTTTAAATCGTCTGGTTGTTGAAATGAGCTACATAACGGTAAATAAACACAATCCGGGCTCCTTCCTCTGTGTTTATTGGCCAATTAGAGCCATGTCTAAAGCATACTCCTTTACTGCCAGCTTATCACATAAATCTGCTTCAAGAGGTTTTTCATTTTTAAAACAGTTTATGAAAGAAACCTGGGCCCAGATCAGAGTATGCTTGACCCCAAAGCCAGGTTGATTTGATCAGTGTGAACACAAACGTTCTGTACTGGTACTATAATTGAGTACCATGCCCAGGTCCACTTGAAAAAGGTGATCTTGATTGACGTGTACTCAAGTACGGTCTGCGGGAGATGTGAACACAACTGTGCAATAACAATGAAGTGGACCGCTATATGACATCATTCTAAACGGTGAATTAGACCTGGAATAAGGGGCGTCTCAGAAATACATTTAAAAAAAACACCCACAGTTAGCAGGATGGACTCGCAAGTGGTTGCCATGGTTGCGGGGGCAGGGGGGGAGCAATCATGATGAAGTCACGGTACAAAACAATCTTGCCTTTTGTTAAAACATCATTGGAGTTTAACATTTTCTGGATAAATAAGGTAAACCACTCTGAAATGAGTATCCATGTTTTTAATTGACAAGCAAAAGAGGCTCTTTGAGGCTCTTTGAGGATGTAATTGAAGCTTTGTACTGATACAAAAACTGTATTATCAGTTCTGTCAGCACAAACCTTAAGGTTATTGATTGGTGATAATCATTGTTTAGTGTTCAGAAAGCTTGGAATCAGCATCTCTCTACCCTATCAAATACTTCTGTCTCAAACACCAGCAGCTCTCGTTAACTCCGCTCACTGGTTTCTTGGCACCTCGGGTCAGTTTAGGTTATAAAGGACTCTGAGGATGAGCCTCACTGTAATAGGACACGTGCAGCTTCCTGGTTTTCCTGAACTTCAACAGCTGCCCTTGTGGGACTTAAGTGGTGCAGAGCAAAGCTTTTATCCCAGAGTTCTGTCTTATATGAATATAATGCCATAGTTGGCAGGACTTATAGAATTCACTTGATGTAGGAGTCCACTGAGGTTTATTTTCTCTGAATGGCTGCCTACTTCAGGCTGAGCTACTGAGACAAAAAAAAAAAAAAACCTCTCCGCTTCACTTCGCTTTTCAAATGTGTTTTTTTCTCTGGGGTGTTGTGAGTCTGCTTTTGCACAATTGTTAAATTGGTGCATGTTTTTCTATGGTCACACTCTGAGAAAAGAAAGGATGAGACAGTAATTATTATCATCACTCAGCTACTAATGAGGTAAATGTTTGAACACCAACATTCACCAAAACCTTAAACTAACCTTAAATTAAAACCTTAATACAAACAACACTTACATTCTTGGAGATTATTCTTTGGATTAGTGAAACACACTTGCCCCTCACCTATGAATAACTGGCTGTTGAGCTGCAGATGAATGTGTCCATCAGCGGGCGCCTCCTGTATGGCAGCGGGGAACTCATCGACACGTAGAGACGCCTCCTTCACGTTTCTCTCCGCTCGTACGCTGTGCCATCGGTTGTCGTTCAGAGGGACGCTCGTCTCCAGTCGCACCCCGAGCGGTCCGTTCCCGACATCGAATGAGAAGACGACCTCTGAGGAGGCTGGAGAGGAGGGTTATGGTCAGACTAGTTGGATTAGATATCGGAAGAGTGAGACAACAACAAAAAGGAAGCGCTTGTCACAAGGGCTTTGTAAGATTCATTTGTGTGACTTGTTGGCTGTCTCAGAAGCGAAATGAGTTTGTCTTGTTCCCGCTCAAGTCTATCGCTCTGATTAACAAACTCTCCCTGACACTTTGAGATAATGTGCCCTCTGATGAGTGAGGCATTGCAAATCCCTCATGACTCCGACCCATCTTTGCACAGAGGGACACTTTAATCAATCCGTCCTCGCACTGTGTGTAGTATTGTTGACACGCTTAAAACTGCAGTAGGCAAACATAAAGTGAGTTTCATTAGCTTTGTTAACTTTTTACTAACGTTATAAAACTGTTTCAATTAATCGAATCAATAGGGGAAAGTTTACAGCTGATATATGACAACTATGTACACCAACTGCTTTTGACATCATCCAAATATTTTCCACTACATTTGACGAAAGATGTTGAGAATCTCCTGTGAGAAATTGAGTTTGTGTTGATTTTAAAGATATGTCTTGCCTCTTGCTGATCTTGTCCTGTACACAGTGCTTTCTGACTAAAGTTTATTTAACAAATTTAGCACTTGTTATGAATATTTGCTGCGAATCGTCTCGTCTGACGCCAACCATGTGACAGTGGTTGCTGGCATTAAAAATAACTCTAAAGTTATAGTCAGTCTTGTTAGTGATGGGCTCATTTGCTTTCGTCTGCCATAAAAATGCATCAATATTAATTTTAGTCTGTTTTATAATCCGTTCAAAACTCCTACAGGAGCTTTAAAAAAGCTTTAACCTCAGGGAGTCTTCATTTGTTTGTCACGTTTGACTTGTTAAACACAACAGACTTAAACACAAATGCAGGGCGCAGATGGCCTAGCGGTTAGGTTGCGGGGGGGGGGGGGGGGTTCAAGTCCGACCTGAGGCTCTTTACTTGCATGTCATACCCCTACTCTCTCGTCTGAATTTCTTCTCTAGCCACTGCCCTATCCAATAAAGGCATATAAGCCCAAACATACATCTTTGAATGCCTCTGTATCTTTGCAGGTCTCTTCAATAATTTGAAATAACTCTTATTTAATTAAGAATTCCCACAGGAATTCAAATCTCTTTCTCGAGGGAGACTGGGTTACAGTTACAAGACTTATTTTATCCTTCTGTTTATAGTGAAATCTTCTCCACAGATTGGATCCAGACGGTGCCATCTTTCAATGAACCCATTAGTCAGCTGTGCTCCTCTGTCATCACATGTTGGCAGGAGCGCGAATTGGCTTCTCCTTTCTGTCCATCTGTTTGCAGGATGGACAGACAGCTGGGCACAGATCTGAGATGATTCACAGATCGACCCAAGGTACGAGAGAAGGGTTGGAAGTTTATGTGAGTGAGTAAGGCCAGAGATATAATGACTATGTAAGCTTGTGTTTGTATACACAACTGACTGCTTCATGAACAAATTGGTTCACAGTTAGCCCGGCATTATACATGTTACATGAGGTTACCACTAGAGGGCACATGAGAGCTCAGGTCATATGCAACTACCGGATGTGCACAGACATGACAACAGCTAAGGATATCACAAACCATTATTGGAACAATTTATTTAACATGGCTGTACACGGGATCTCAGATCTGCAGGAAAACAATGTCAATTTGGTTCGCCAGGTTCGGCTAATGTTAGCAGTCCTTGCAGATTAACGTCCACATGCCTGTGCTGAATGTGGTTGCACTAATTGCTACGGTCAATAAGACAGCTAACCTGTCACAGGTTAATCGTAAAGTCAGCTTATCAAACACACGCCCAGTTTGGACGAGCATGTTTTCTGTTTTGCAGTGGCAATGACAATGTATACATGTGGAAACCTGCCAACTTGGGCAATCATCTTACCTTCAAAACTTTCTGCCAATGTCAGTGTGATCATGTTAGCGTGCTGATGCTTTTATATTACAAAGAGGGCCACTTTAACAACAGGCTAACAGAGCCGATTAACAGAGATCTACTTCAACCTGCAGCCTCGCTCCACTTCATGGTTTCATCACACAGAAAGACTTTTTTGGAAGCAGGGAATGTAAAGACATGAGAACATGTTCTATGTCATATGAGAACAATAAATCAAATGCAGGACCTTTTATTTCATAAGATCTTTGTTTTAAGTACTGCACTGTAAGTGTGGTTATCCCTGTAGGAGTGAACCTCCTCACCTTATCTAGGTCGGCATACTGTAATCAATAACCTTCACAGTGTTTACACAGCTTATATTTGTTTTAGAATTTAACCCCTAATACATGGAGGCTGCAAAGGCTACGTTCATCCATCATAACAACTGTCAGCGGGCCCACGCTCCACATTTAGGGGTGAAGTTAGCGAGGTGGGGACATCTGTGCTCGAACACATCATCATCCCTCATGGACGAGGCCGACAGAGGAGGGAGAGCTGTGCCGCTGTGGGACTGTGGAACCGTTTGATAGAAATAAAACCCAGAGGCGTAACTTAATTTAGAGACTGCTCTCATGGCCCGGCTCCAGTCATGTTAACAGCAGTAATAATGATACACAGTCATCTCAACACCAGCTGTCATAATAACAGCGGTAATAGCGCCGCAACGAGATAAGAGACGCGCTCTGCTGTAACAATGACGGGGTTTCCCCAAGGAGGAGGGCTGCCATTTGTCCTCTCTCTGTTTGAGCGAGTGTGTGCTTGTGTTTTTCTTGAGTGAGATACACAGAAAGAAAGACGGAGCGATATTAAACATAATACATTTGAGCTCCCCCGATCACCTCTCAAACAATGTAGCCAATACTCTAAAATTTGTTTTACTTTATGCTCTATATTTCTTCTCCTACCTATTTCAAGAAAACACTGAAGCATCACTTTAAATGAAGCAGAAGTTAAAGCACTACCCACATATCAGGTCCTCCAAACCAAACAACAAAGGTTCATTTGTGATTGAATTGTGATAATACAACCTATAAGCATTTCCTGATCCAAAATATAATTCAATAGCCCCTTCAAAACATTTGAAAAACACAACTGAAACCACTTTTGCAGAGCCATAGTAAAGGTTTTTAAAGTTTCTGGAAAGATGTTTTGGTTAAAATAACTTTTTTGGGGATGTCCGGGATTAGTCAACGAATAAAAAATGAAACCCTTTGCTCATAGGCACTACATGATTACTAGTTAGTCAAACTAATTATTAGTACTTCTATTGATGTAGGCCCACATTACTGGTGAAATGTTGTGTCTAAGCTGTAACGCAGCCACCGGCCACTAGCTGGGGCTCTAGCTCATGTTACTCTGCCTTTGCTCCTCGCTCTATTGCTGGATGTAAACCAGCATAGTGAACGTAAAGCCTCTTCTATGAGCTGTGCGGTTTGGCACTATTCTGATCTAGAAAAGGGAGATAAAGTTGTAATGTAGGCTGTGTCGGGTTAAACTAGCATATCGACATGTGGATGTTAACTTGCAAGGAGGACTGGAGGCTGGAGGTGCTAGCACTGCCAATGTTAGCCACACGTTGTTTATCTACACACACTGTGATCATGCTCGTTCTAAACAGATAACACGGCTCATCACGACAATGGCTGCACGAGTAGCTGCCCCTCATCTTCAATAAATTGTTTTCATACCTGTATACTAGTGAACTAGTCTTCGAAAGGGAAAATAGTCACTAGGAGCCCTAGTGCCTACCCTTCGTAAAACTTTCCCACTGGTAGTATTTAGTTATGTTTTGAAATCAGGTTGTTAATGTTTTAAACAAGTGGCAACCTCTGGAGTTGAAGCCAATGCAGATATGACAAAAAAGTGCAGTTCATCCAGTGTCCACTTTAGGCTGGCTTTAAAAACCCTGGAAGTAAAATAAATGTTAAAACGTCAATTTTGACAGCAGAAATAAACAGGTTAACTGAATATTTGCATCTTTATTGGCACAGGCGGGGGGGGGGGGGGGGGACAGTTTGTATTTTGTACCATACGTGGCATCAACATCGTGAATCTCATGCACTCATGTCTTTAACTCAGATTTAAGTTGTCCCCCATCGGTAAAATATGAGCAAAACCACCAAATATTTTAGTTACGAGGGTCTTAAACACAATCTGTTTTCCTTTCAATGCCACTGCACCTTAATCAGAACGAAACGGCCACATGTTTATATTAATGAGGCAGAACAACGTCGAGTTCTCACTCACAGCTCAGCTCGATCCGGATGAAGTCCTTGATGCCCAGATTTTCCAGGAACACCCCAGAAGAAGACGTCGTTTTAAACAGAAAGGAGATGTCTGCATTCAGCTCTCCGTGGAAGGTGGGGAAGTGAAGGTAGGACGTCTCTTTGTCAAAAAACGCTGCGTTCCAGAAGTTCTCTAAGAGAAACACAAACACGTCTTAATGTTTTGTATCCTTCATTCCAGTATTCTGGTATAGAGAGAAATAAATCCTTTATATGTATAAATCACTCTGGAGCAAAACTTATTTTAAAACAACGCAGCATGATGACTGCATAATGAAAACTCTGTTGTAAACAAATGAACCAACTGTTCCGCTAATTAGCAAAGAGCCAAAGCAGAACTCCAGCTATGCGATCTCATTTATGCTGATTTATCTCTCAAGCCGTTTATTTATCCGCTCATTAAACTGAAGGCTGAAATTCGAAGCAATTAAAGCAGGTAAAAGATATTGCCCCATTGTTCATTTCTTATAGAGAGTATCTTTTCATTACAAGTCGTTATTGAAGAGCACAAAGGCGGTCATATTTTAGCTGCTGGACTGCTAATTAGGTAATTAGCTGCAGACTATTTTCCCATTAACAAATTAAACAGCAGTGGGGGAATGACTAGAGGAAATCCTTTACATTATAGTTAAATAAAACTCAATGAATGATAAACACTGTTGAATTTAAAAAAAAAAAAAAAAAAACACTACATGAAATAATTAACACGTCAAAATATGGCTGACTCACTATCTCCATGACAAAGCATAGGTCCCACCCTGTAGGCGGCCTCAGACCCCGAGCGCTGGATGTCGCCCAGCACCAGAGACCTGACCGGGAGGGTCTCCTTATGGGTGAGAAGGCCTGAATCATTAGTCCTGCAGGAGGAGGAGGAATCGAAGGAGGATGTGGAGGAGACGAGGAGAGAGAAAAAACAAGAAGATGAGGAAAAGATAGAAGAAAAGAAAGAAGGAGAAAGAAAATATGAAGGAGGAGGAGAGACACAGAAATGAGGTGTAGGAGAAGGAGAGTTTTAAAAAGAAAGAGAAAAGGAGGAGAACAATGATGACCATAAGGAGGTAGAGGATTGAAAACAAGCGGAGGATCAAGAAGGAAATGACAAAAGAATAAGATGAGAATTAGAGGAGAAGACAATAGAGAGAGTAAAGCAGTGGAGCAGGAGGAGGAACAGAGGAAAGACAATGGCATAGGAAAAGGTGAAGGGGGGAGAGTGGAAGTAGAAAGGAAGGAGATGAGAAAGAAAAGGTACCAAAGAAGAGGACAAAGGCAGAAGAGGACATGTGGAGTATGAAAATAAACAGAAGCACACAATTGTATGATAAACAAAGGAGTAGAGGAAGAAGAAGAAAAAAATAGAAGGGAAGGGAACAAGAAAACAAAAGAGGAGAGGAGGAGACGGATTAGAGGATAGAAAAGCAGAAGGTGGAGGAAGCAGGAGGAGGGAGAGCGAAGAAGGAGGAGGTTGGTAAGAAAAGGAATAAATAGAGAAGGATGTTTTTAAAAAGCACAAAGAAGAAGATGAGGGGGAGAAGAAGGTGAAAAAGAAGCAGAGATGAAGAAAAGTGAGAAAATTAGAAAAGTGAGCACTGCTGTATTTAAATCACTCTCCATTCAGGGCGCGCTGGTGGTGCAATGGTTAGGGCGTGCATCACATGCATTGAGACTCTCATCTCAAGCGGTAGGCCCGGGTTCACTTCCACCCGTGGCCCCTTTCCGCATGTCGTTCCCCGCTCTCTCCCTAGTTTCTGACTCTATCCACTGTCCTCTATCTACATTAAAGGCACAAAAAGCCCAAAATAAATCTTAAAAAAAAAAAAAATCACTCTCCGTTTGTTGCTGGACTATTTTTTGATTGTTCTCCTGGGTTTAGATGTGCAAACGACAGCAAGCATTTAAGCTGATAAGGGGAACCGATATCCAAATGATCTCTGACTGAGTGATCCATCTGCACATTCACCACACACACTTTGGTGGATCATTTTTCGACAATCAACTTTGTCACAGTGAAATGTTGTCAACAAGAAATCTAGGACTGCAGATGCACAATCACTGCTTCGAGATGTTGACGTGTATAAAAATAGAGATGGAGCCGAACAGATTTAGGCAGAGAGGCAATAGAAAGAACGATCTTTGTTGATGCAAACAGAGGCAGGTTTGGTTACAATATGGAAAAAAATGGGTAGAATCGGTCACAGTATTGTGGAAGGAGAGCCGAATACAGAACTGCTTACAGCTTAGATAAATGGATTTAAACACAGATTTGGATGAAACATGAGAAGGGATGCATTAATTACTTGGGATTAGTCCCAGATGTCTCATGGTTCTTTCTGTCCACTATTAAAGGATGTGACAGTGAATGCTGCATCATATTAACGACTTCATTTAGAGCAGTTAAGACACATTTCACTGAATCATTCTATTAAAAGTCTAAACACCAATAGCTTGCCAAAAATAAATCCTGAACCCTGTCCAGAGGGAAATATCCATCCCTTAAAAGAAGAAGACACTGACATCTTTGAAGTTGAATAAAGGCTGCTGTGAGGACCCCTGTGGGCTTTTTGCTGATATTTTCCTGAGCATGTGTTAATACTGTTTTCTGATGGAAATTCTCATCCTGTAATAATATGTAACACACACTGTCAATCTTTTCTAAGGCAAATGTGATCAAATGATGAGCACACACTTTTGAAATCTACCAAGTGGGCAGTGATAACAGACATTCAAAATATCTGTATAGAATAGTTGACCTTCTTGTTGATGGTCTTTGTCTGATACTGAGGTCATATAGAGGCATCAGAATGAATTTACGTTAATTTCATTACAAGCTAAAACTCCTCTTGGGAACTTTAAACAATTAATTGGATTTCTTTAAAAAGACGCTGATGACATTTTGAGTTTATGTTAAAAAATACATTATTGTCATTAGTTCAATCTATTCAGCAATAAAACTGCAGCCAGTTGTGATTCTAGGGTCTGTTGGGGCCCTATAAGCAAAAATGTATTGGGGACCCCTCCAACCAGCAGTCATTGTTATGTTCCTCTTTCTTTCATCACTCCCTGACAGATAATTGCTCTTAATTTTCCTTTACTGACAAATTTTGGTTTTCGCAGCGATAACTCATGCAACGCTTAGCGGGTCATTGAGAGTGAGTGCCATCAGAAGGGGCCCCCTTAGGGAGGTTTCCTACTGGCAATGCAAAATTTGCAGATTTTGAGGCAATGCTGCGGTTTAAGGTTTGTCAGCCGTTTGGGGGTACAACAACAGAACAGTCTCACTCCCCCCAGTGAGCATTTTCCAAAGAAAAAAACATTTCCAAAATACAGTCTGCACGTATGGCCGACTGTTGAAAAGACGTTAAAAGATTCAGAAGTGAAGTTTTTTCACCAGCTCACCAGGTTGATTCAAGGTTTATGTTTTCACCAGATTTAACTGGATTATCTACTTCTGTTACTACATTCATATCATATGTACGCATTTAAACAGCATCCCACAGATCTAAAATGATTGAATTACTCAGCAGTGCATTACAGTCACCAACGCAATGAAAGTCTGCATATTACTCTGTGGCTTACCACTTTCAGGAATCAAAATCTTACATACTTTTTTTATGTCGAGTATTATTAAATTACATCAGCTTCCCAGCATCTCAGCATTTTTTGATATGATGGAGTTAAAGGACACATAAACACCACAAAGTATAGTACCATTGGTCGTGGTCAGCGTCACAGTTGCAGTAGTGATTTGGATCCAGACAGTTGTCCTGCAGACCACAGGCACACTGCCGGCTGTCTGGCAGAGCCCCGCCCCAATAGGTCTGGACCTGACCTGGATCTGGACCTCCCACCCACCAGCTGAATGGGGCACCCTCTGAGACACACACAAATACACAAGCAATACGGAGGTGAATTTTCCACAAACAAACACATAGTTGAGACATCCAAATAGATAACTGAATGTAAGTTTCAATCAGAGAATTGACAGCTGACTGGGAAAAAAAATTCCTAAAGAGAATGTTATCATCACATTTTGTAGATGTATCTGTTTAAGTCAGCACTTAGCTTGCATATTAAATGAGATATAGGAAGATCTTTTTGTCTCCCTCCCTTCCATCTCCCATCTTCCTGTCTTATAACAACCATCCCTTCAGGTCTTTAAAGTAGACCAATGTTTTTCTCTCTCTGCACTATTGGACACTTTAATGTGGTGTTTTCTGCTAAGTGATTGTAGTATTTTCTTAACTATGTCTTAAACATGTATCTTGGATGTTTCCCTGACAGAAATGGACCAATACTGAGCAGCTCCCTTTTGAGCATTCCCTCAAACAGAGGTTCAAAGGAATATGTTAACATTAAAATTCAGGTGTTGAGAACTAACACGCTTGCTAAAACACTTAAACAATGCACCTGGTTCGTCCAATGTATCTGTGATGTCCATGCCAAATAAAGTCTATTATTAAATTCCTCTAGAAAATAATACATTATAAGGTCAAAATGCATTTTGTGAGTGCGCCCTCTGAACCTGTCCATTATTTATATCTTTTTTTGAGAATATCGGAGTCCTTTCCAAAATAACAAATATCTAGAAATAAAAGCAGCTGATGAGTTATTCAGAAATCAAGTTGTGTTGTAATAATGATAGCAGCTGCTGTGGAGTGAGAAGGAGAAAATACCCAAAAGATGTGTAATTGATGTTTTAATTAGAAACTTAACTGACAAAATCACTCAGTCTTCTGTTGTTTCAGGAACAGATTCTTCAGATGAAGAAAATAACATCTCTGATGCCAACATGACTCCACCACAACACTCTCCTCTATCTCAAACACAGACAATAAACATAGAAACTTTAAGTTTCCCTTCAAACCCTACATCTTTAGTTGCTTACGAAAGTATTGAAATAATCAGAAATCAGCTCTGAGGGAAATTGCTGTGAAATCATGTAAACAGCATCTTAGGAAGCTGTGGCAGTAGCTCAGTCTGTAGGGACTTGGGTTGGGAACCGGAGGGTCGCAAGTTCAAGTGCTGGAGCTGTGAAAGTTGCTGGAGTGATGCCAGGTTAGTCCTGACTCCTGAGTACTGCTGAAGCCCCCTAATAGCTCTGTCACACCCCCTGTGTTGCAGCCCCTGCTCTGACATCTTTCCATTAATGCATGTACATAGGTCCTGTTTGTGCATGTGTGTTTTTTGGGAATGTGTCTGAGTAGTATGTCTCTCAATAACAGTGAAACCAGATTAGTATTGTATAGTTAAAATTTAAAAAAATTAAAAAGTCGGTGGAGATTTGAAACTTTGAAACATGGCTGACAAAAGGAAATGTTGAGCTATGCTAATTGCATTTTTATCCTGATTACAAGTGATGCCAAGCAATGTTTTAATGGTTTTATGTAAAGTGTTGGTGCAGCAACATGTCTACCACAACAAAAAACTGCCATCAGAGTGCTGTTTAAACTGTCAGCTCATTAAAATACATTATGTCTTCTTTGAAGCATCAAAGTCGTTTCCAAAATGACAACTTCCAGCTCCAGTCAGTAGAATGCTTTCATAAATGGAGAAACTGAACCATCTCTGGAGCAGCTCAACTTCAGATCCAACATAAACATCATCGAGATAGGGTCTCACCTGGTGTGTTGAGGAGGCGGGACTTCCTGCAGTGGTAGGACAGTTCCTGCTCGCAGTGCACTGATTGGCTAATGACGGCTGCTAACTGCTCTTCTTCAGCAGCGTAGTCAAAGTGTGCTGAATGATGGATTCTCTCAGGGGACAAATGCACTCTGGTCACTTCTGTGTTGTTGTGCTGGATCACCATCCATGCTGTGTCCTCTAGTACAGAGACACGGAGGAAAATCATAACTTATTTTATCTCTTCCAAAAGTTCTGACAATAAAAATGTGTTGAAGAGTTAAATAGTAATCATGTTATAAACCAGATGATGATGTGAATCTTTGTGTGTGTGTTACCTGTCATGTTACAGTATATGAGCTGGGGTTTGATTGGTCCGCTGCCGTCCACGTCGATGTAATAGGGTCCTGATGTGTTGCCTTTGTGTTTGTACGCCTCACATGACTGTTCATAAGTTGCTAACAGAAAAGAGAAGAACATCTACAGTTATAAAATCCTGCGGAATAAGAGAGACATGTTAGCATATTAAATGAAAGATAAGATAATATTTACATTAAATAAATGAAAGAAATATTCTGATAGTAATAATTGGATATCGTTCTTAAATTGAACTCGTCCCAAATGGTTGAAATGGTTTTGTGAAAGGTTTCCAAATAAGTTTTGGGCTAAAATACCTCTTTCTACATTACTGGCTCAGTTTTAGTCAGAGAAATATAATCAAATGATTTTACATTTATGCCAAAAATTATTCTGTCAAATTGATTTGAAATGCTTTTTCTCTTTGAGGGCGCTCCCAAAAATCCAGGCAGTATTTAAGAGTCTCGGAGAAGTTGCTGCCAAACTGGAGTGTGATTGGGCGGATGAGATTATCACCATAAAAATGCCAAGTATCAATTTAACACAGTTTTGCAACAATAAAACTGGCAACTTTTGACATTAAATAGGTGAAAGAAAGGTGTAAGAAACCCTTCAGTTAGATCAGGTATTCAGAACACACATAGACACATGAACACAAACTAACACACTCCGCAGGAGAGTGCACGAAAAGAAACCAAAGATCTTTGAACTGTGGAAGAAAGTTTCCCACACCGTCTACACGTGGTTCTTTTGTTTCTTTGTGTCATTCTAAACTTTTCCAAGATAGATCCCTTGATACCGCTTGAGAAAGATTTTGACCCAAATATAACAATCAAACAAAGAGATGTGTGTGTGTGTGTGTGTGTGTGTGTGAGTGAGTGAGTGAGTGAGTGTGTGTGGACCAAGTTAGTCCTGATCCAGCCTGCAGCTGATCACCACCAACGGAGCGTAGAAAGATTCAATCAATGCTTGGCGTTGTAATCAAAGCCTGAATCTCTTTAAACCCTAATTTGACTCACCTAAAATACTGCAGGCAGTCCCCAAGTTTGAAATCCATTTATGTAGAGAGAACTGTCTGCCTGAGAACTCACTCTCCGTCTCTGACACGATTTCTGCCTCCATCTCTTATGCTGTTTGCCTTCCTCTTGCTCCTATCGTCACTTTCTTTATCTTTGTCTTTTTTTCATGGCTTCTTGACTATATTTCCCTTTTTGGTTTCTTCTCTCTACACTTCGCCTCTTGTCGTTTTTTTCTGTAAATGCAGAGCAGGAAGCTCAGACAAGAAGGGAAACAGGGCAGGGAGGAGTCTTTCATTTTCATCCTAGTTCAAATGTTCTGACCTATTTAGCAAACAGACTAGAACATTTGAATTGTTTCATCTAGAATAGTGTAGTAGCTTTCAAAACTAGACAAACTCTGAAAAATGTTCTCAAAGGAACCCAAGGGTTTTAAATTAACATTAACCTAAACAAAAGTGGAATATAACATTTGTACAGACAAATAAAATCCTTTATTTAATAGTTGTTTTATAACTTTCTGGATAATAGAGAGGTGATATGCTTCTATAGACAACTGATTGGTAGCTGTTTAACATATTTCTCTTGCACTTGGACTGTAATTCTTTAGTTTAAGGGTTTCTGCAGAAGATACAGACATGAGTTCTTTTAGAAGGAGCAATAATGCCAGATAGAAAACAAAGGTTGGGTGAGTAGGTACAGTGGGCAATAAGAGCTAGCATGGGGAAGGGTGGCTGGGTCACCTGAGCTAACTGTCCAACCTCGCCGGGGTGTAATTAGACTAACTGGACCAAACACCAGTGTGGGTTTGGGGTTGTCTTGTCTCTCAGTGCCCATCGTTATAGTTGGGTTTTGGGGGCCAGATAGGGGCCATGATGTACGTTAGTCAGTAGGGATCTGTCAATTATCATCTTGGCTGGTTATCAGGTATTTGGACCATTATCTGAATAGCTATATCGTTTTATTTTACCGATAACATCAATCAATTAAAAAGCGCTCCGCTACAAGTGTGTCTTTCCCTCTGGATCTGTTTCCACTCACCACTCTGCCCCGCCCACAACACTATCTGATTGGCTAGATGCCACAGGAGTAATAGCCAATCATAATTGAAGCCTGGGTGCCACTGACATGCACAGAGACGAGAGCAGCTTGGAGCAGGAGGAGATTCTCCGGTTGAGCATTAAAACAAAGTGTTGTGTTGGAGTTTGTAATAATTCCAAATTCTACAACTTGATGGAAAGACTTTCATTGGTTCTGTTAATGAATTTAGGAACAAAATATCGGTTCCCGGTCTCATAAACGACTCATAATCTGTTTTGTTATCTGCCCAGAAAACCCAATATCAGTCGATCTGTAGTCAGTATGGGCATTGTTTACTAAACTAACTGGTTAGCTCGCATAGATGGAGCCTGGGTCTGCTGAAGGTGGCAACGCTCCCTGGGTTGTGATGGCAACAAAGGGTCATGTGGTAGGTTATGAATAATGTATAATGTATCAGTAAGGCATAAGGGAATAATTGAGATGAGGGGCTTCTTTGCTGAGCGTTTATCTTGTGTTTGTTTCTAAAACTGTTCCAATGTGTCATTCAGATGTGTCTTAGGCTAGCTTTTACTGTAGCTAGCAAACTAGTTAGCCTTCCAACTCTGTTCAACCTTGTAAAAACTTTGATATATTGTGTGAAGCACTTTTGAATTGCATTATGGCTGAAATGTGCTGTAAAAACATGCCTTGCCTTTCCTAAGAACTTGAAGCAACATCAACACGATGAAAAACCAAGACTGGTAGAATGGTATAATTTACGTATCTCTAACAATATGTGTGTGTGTTTTTATCTTGTTCACCCCGTGTTCACAGTGAGTGTGGTCATTGTAATACACAATGAAATACCCAAAGGGTTTCCTGGAAATGTCTGAGGAATTGGTTGTAATAAACAATGTTCAGATGGTTCTGTAGGAATCGTTAAAGGAAGCCTTCTACAGCCTAGAAAAGGTTCAATACAGAACTTATTGTTTAGAAAGTAAATCCATGTTGTTCTTTGTTCCTGACTGTTTCTTTATATGCTGACCTCTTCTAATGAGCCACCTGGAAACATCAAACTAAGACCTAAATATTCAGTGTGGAGAAAGAGGTTCACTCTGCTTGCTCTGAAGTCGTGATTGATGAGTTCTGTTTGAAGTTTCAAGTGGGTGAAAAGTGTTTCTTTCATCTCTATCAGAAGGAAAGATTGCTTTGTTCTTTCTTCAGCTAATGCTCTGTGGATAAAAATGACACAATATTTCTGCATTATTATAACCGATCAGGCTAAATTTGTCAAGCAGCAGCATATCAGATTCAGCCCAAGTCATGGTTCTGCAGGTAGTTCATATTCTAGAGAGAAAGACAACACTTTTAAAGCCTGAAGGACTAAAAGCATGTTTTACTTGGGTGTTTCAAGCGGTTGTGTTGGAAATGTGTGACCTCATGTTTCACAGTTTCTTTTAAAAGATCATTTTGTATTTTACATTATGAATAAGGTCTAGAAAAAATTGGGTCATATCTGAAGACTGACACATTTCTTCACATCATTTATTTTCACCAGAAGCTTTTCTTTAAATCCCTTTCTCCCACAAACTTTGGGAAAACATTTTAGAAACAAAGCTTGCTTCTGTAGTTTATCCGCCACAAATTGGGAAAAATTGACCCAAGTGTTTCTCTGTGACAAAGTGATAGCGTTAAATTGAGGACTGTGTGAGCTCAGCATGAACCTAAACCCCATCGTATCCTGGTGGACATATTGAAAATGCAATAATAAAATGAGAAGAACTGAGGCGATAGGCCATGTGAAGGTATCAGGAAGCCAAAAATAAAACTCCTACAGACTCTGAAATGAAATGGTAGTCTAATTTACTCAACATAATAAAGTACCACCAGTCTGTTTAGTCTATTCCCGATTGAACACGCTTAATTAAAGTCCTGAAACAATGAATGGGGAAATAACACAAAAGGAGATTAAGTGTTAGGGGGCACTGGGTCTCACTGTTATTAACGCAGAAGCACTGAGAGCGTGTTTGGAATACTGTATTCATCCTGTGGTTGTTATTTAAAGGCTTCATTCACAATTTGTTTAAATGTTTCTAAAAAAAACCTGAAAAATTTATGTCAGTGGTTGCACTCGGAGAAAGCAAGAAGAAATAGAATAACTGGGGTTCTGTGTAACCTCATGTATGTTTTTTCTCAATTTTTCTCAGTTGAGATTGCAAGCCTTACATTGTAACCACTTTCAAAGATACACTACACACATATTGGATTTAAATAACGTCGGGCCTCATTCACCCATACCTTGTTCAGATTTTTCTAAAATGTGTTCTTACAAGAAAAATCAACGTCAGCTTTGTGGTGGAATTTCTGTAGTTATTTAGATTATAATGTACAGATGTCATTAGGGTTATTCACTGCTCTCTAATGTCAGTGAGACCTGACAGAGTTCAGTTGTTATTAGAACACCAAGTACAGCTTAGAGAGTGTCAACTGTTCATCCTGATATCTGCAAGGATGTTTGGTAGACTTATTGTCTGCTCCAGTGTTATAGACGTCACAGTTTACTCTAGGTGGGTCAATGTGACACGACCCTGATAATGATAATGTCTTTTAGGATATATGCGATGCCTTTCGAAAAGTTCTGCAGATGTGATTGAGCAAGACACGAGTACAGAAGTGTGATGTTGAATCATGTCTCCTCATGAGTATTCATCTGATGTATAAACTTTCATCAACGTAAGCCATCTGAGTCAACTGAGTCTTATTGTATGGAGTCATGTCTTAGTATTTTCATCAACAAGCTTTATGATGTGTTCTTCAACAGCATTATTGTTCCCAACTGTGTTCTTAAATTGATGAATGCCATGTCCTCCTAAACTCTAATTAGCATAGAAAAACACCCCTTACATGCCCAGCTTCAAGTAAATGATGTAATGTGATCTTTTGGCAGATATTAATTTGGCTACACCATTATGTTGGTGAGTGTAAAAAATAAGTTCATCATAAACTACTGATCTAATTGTACATTTAAATACATTTAAACTTCTACTCTCATCATTTTATTTGATAGACCCGCGGATGCCCTGTGGCTCGTTGCTTACAGCTGTGGCAGGTGGCTCCTCTGTAGCCGCTGTTGGAGCAGTTACAGTGGAAGGTGCTCCATGACTGAGTGCATCTCCCTCCATGTTCACAGTGGCTGGGGGAGCACCTGGGAGACAGACACAGACACAGACACAGACAGAGAGAGAGAAAACCTTATTGTCAGTCAAAAGTTCTGTTAAAGTTTCTCAAGGATGTTGGTATGAAAGAAGCTTCTGCACACCTGACTGCTCTGATGAGCAAGTGTGTAGGAGTACCGTGAATAAAAGCACACTTAAAGTCTTTATATGTCATTTTTCACACTTAAATATAATAGAAATCAAGTATATCCTCTGAAAATAACTCTGTGAGTCATGACTGTCTACAATGGGTGTAACACCCGAGTCCCACTGTCTGTGATGTTTTCAGAGTTTTCAGAGTGTATAAAAGTTGTTTAATTGAGAGACTAGAGAAAAGAAGACATCTGCTGGATCAAAAAATCACATATAAAGCCTTTAAAATAAATAAAAAAGTTTCAATCTTTTAAAAGACAATTTTACAAGTCTTTATTTTCAAGTTGAGTAAAGAAGGATGTTGTGATAAGTAACTGGTTTGAAAACATCCCTTTGTTACATTATTGTTAAAATAGATTGCATCTGCACAGAGACAAAAACAGTTACCAAAAAAGTTAATTACTGTGATTTCTACAACATGTTTGGTTGTCTCTCTGTACAAGTTTGGAGTTTCCTTTACTGTGCTTCTTCCCACTGATGCCCCTCTTGCTAGTAAAATGGATGGTATCCCTCGTGTTTCCCACTATGAGTCTGTATTTGGGGTTTACAGTGACGCTCCTAGAGGTGAGGGGAGGTGATTTACTGTTGGGAACTTCTGGCATTAAGAACTTTTCTGAAGAACTGTTTGCTTTATTATTCATTTAGCTAGGCATGGTGCAATTAAATCAAATGGAGTTGAGAACTAATGAACTCATTTGTATTTGCAGTGGTGTGGGCAGAATGTAAAATGCGGGAGAGCACTGCAGTAACTGTAACTTTCACAGAGACAGCCAATGTGGAGATTTTTTAGAAACCTAGAAAATAAAAATGTAATGTACAATTGCAAGTGTAAATACCGCAAAGGTTGTGTGTGTAAAATGAACTGAAAAAGGCAGAATCAGATTATTTTAGAGTCGGATTTTAAATGAAACACATCTTTCTTTGTAGCATGTTGCAGTAAACGGTAATAAAAAAAGAGAATAAAGATTAATGCAGGTAAAAGCTAAATGCACGATAAAATATACAACAACATTTTATTAGGAAATATGCAAAGTAGATCTGTTTATAAACTAACAGGGCTAAGCATTGAGGGCAATGAAAAGGATACAAAAAAATGCCCCAGGAAACGTGCCATGTTCACAGTATATAGAGAATATGTGCAATATGTGCCAAGATCCCTATATTTTACAAAAATTTAAATTGCTCAGAAACACCTAACAACTTAAGAAAAATACAACTGAAAAAAACCTTTTCAACATTTTCCCCCTAAAAAGCTACTTTGGTTCGGTGCTGTCATCATGCACTTTATAATCTATAGAACCCTAGCATGATGCATCCCCTTTCCTCAAACCAAACATTCATTAAAATCACACCCAAACCTTCCCCCTAACCTCAACATGTTGGTCCTCATTTCTCAATGTCTAAAACTTACATTGGTCCTCACAAAGATAGAAGAACAAGAATGCTTACACACACACACACACACACACACACACACACACACACACACACACACACACACACACACACACACACACACACACACACACACACACACACACACACACACACACACACACACACACACACACACACACACACACACACACAAACAAAAACTTCCTTGAGCATAGCTGTCTGTATCAAAGAGGATGAAAGAATGAGGTACAGAGAGGGAATTAACAGTTGAGGAAGAATGAGTGGTGCAGCATGGAGAAGCAAAAGAAGCAAAGAAAGAGGGAGAGAGGGAGGGACGAGGTGACACAGAGGGCAGAGGGTGACAGAGGAGAGGATGGATGAAGAGAGCTGCAGGGAGCTAGATATCAACTGTGTTTGGAGAGTGAACCTGAAGAATAGAGGTCATGGGACCACAAATAGAGAGACTCAAACAGACTGTGTCGGCAGTGCACAGTAGAGGAATAATACTGGTCGACAGTGGGTAGCGTTGTTTTAAATGCTTTAATTCTGCCACAGACATTTTAAGAAAACAAATATGGATGCAGTATAAAGCAATGTGAGTGGGACTTTTCTCCTGTAGGTTCACGATGAAAGCCTAAGAAATAAGCATTTGACATGATTATGACAAAGGAATATTGAGCACAACTCAGATCAATATAATAGAGTGCTGCTGGGTTTGATATGTAATTTGTTTTTTGATTCACCATCAGCGTCCAATCAATGAGTGTTGTGGTGTTAACAGTCTTTTATTGTTGTATGCATCTGTCTCTTCAGTTAATGCTACATGCAAGGCATTTTGGATATTCATTCATCTGACCCCTCCCAGCCACTTTACCTCGAACTTTACTGTAGCTGCAGAGAATGTAGTGACATGAACATTTAAGGGTACTCAAAGAAGCTCTACACTATGGGATACACATCTAATGGAGTTCATTACCAGAGTTCTCTTTATACAGGTTTATAGGTTTATACAACGCTTGAGTCAGCAGGCAGTTAGCTTAGCTCAGCAAGTAGGGAGGAAGAGATGACAAAGAGCAAGCCTGGTTCAGTCCAGACTAAACATTACAGAAACAAAGCTCAAGTTTTGGTTTACAGGGGTAATGTATCAGACTATTTGTTGGCAGGATGCTGGCTCTGGGAAGAACTGCTTACTCCACCAAGAAATGGTAGGACACTGTGAGCCTGCTATAACCACAACATAACTCTTTTAAAACGTTTTCCCCCCATGAGTCTGTAAGTATTAAATAAACATAAAGATATATAATGTGATCTTTAAATTTGATGGGCCCTTACTGGCTAGCTGTCTTTCTTTGTATAGAGATTTTTTGTGCTAAATTAAGCTAACCAGCTTCTCTCTTCTGATACAGTTGGAAAAGAGATAGATGTAGTGGTAACTGAAAGCTAATCATTATTCGTCCAACAATATTAAATGGTTAATTTAACAGTGTAATTACTCATGTATAAAATTATCAGGCTCCATCCTGATTAAAACAGTTTAAAAAAAAATTTTTAAATCAGCAATTTTCCTTTCTTAGTGAAGATTACTTGTCAACAACTTTGAGTTTGCCGAAAATAATAAAATTTGCCACAACTGTCACGCAGGGAAAGAAATTGGAAAGCCCCAGAAAGATTTATCTTCCAACAAACAGACAAATGCATGAGCATGGATCCATGTTTATGGGTTTTCCAACATCCACTTTGTCCCCACTCCCACTGCACTCTGCAAAAGTTTGGAAAACACAACTTTTCTTGGCATGAGCCATCTGCATCCACAGTAGGGGGACTCTTTCCAGCAGTGTTGGCGGAGTTGTTTTTGTCATTGTCTCAACATTCTGTTTACTTACGGCGAAGCTGCCACATGGAGCCTCGAACAAGCAACACAGAATAACAAAACTACAGAGGTTCATTTAAAAACATGACACTGGGTCAAACTGGGAACCATAGCCTGTGTCGCTAAATCTACCGTC
Source organism: Labrus bergylta (assembly GCF_963930695.1). Lineage (NCBI taxonomy): Eukaryota > Metazoa > Chordata > Actinopteri > Labriformes > Labridae > Labrus > Labrus bergylta. Next base: position 5,882,273 of record NC_089200.1, read on the forward strand.
GGTCTTTGCAGGGCTATGAGTATCAGGGTATTGCAAACTCTCTGCTCTATATAAATCTTCATAGGGCTCCTTGCTTGACTTATTTGCATTGCAACACGACGGCGTACTAGGCCACCGCTCAGATCACAGGACTCCTAGTTTAACTGAGGAAAGAGACTTTGAAGCTTATCTAGAAGTTTCCAGGGTGGTGTGACAGTGTCCCATAACGCAGCTTGGGATCACAGGACCTGCATCCAATCTTCCCGCAGTTTCTTTTACTGCCTCAGGCTTAACCAACACGGTGTAACACCTCCCCCGATCTGCACATGCATTAACAAGGAGGCAGAGCGGGATGTCCTAAAAAGACTTCAAATATCTGCAGACTGCTGAGCAGCATGAGAGGGAGGGCGGTGAGTCATTTGATCCTGTTAGTCTGCTCTGCACCTGGTCCTGGAAAAGCCACGCGACAGAAACACACACAGGATAGAGTGTGCAAACGGGACAGCACTGAGGAATGTAAGATGTTTGCATGTGTGTGTATTTGTCTGACAGATGAACAGATACTCGGACAGTCGGACAAAACAAGGCTGGACCTCTGGATGACCCGTGTTCTGTGGATGTGTGCTGGTGTGTTTTTGACAAGGTGTATTATTAAGTTGTCAGGAACTTGACAGAAGCAGAGAGGTCACAATAACTGCCTTCTGACAGCTTAATCTATCCCCCTTCAAAACATGAACTCGCACACTCGTACTGTGAGGAGAGAGAAAAGGCGAGAGCGGGGAAAGAAAGTCGTTGTATGCTTGAGACAAAGGGCTTGTTCAGGTTATATAAAAATCTCTTACCAACACATTCCCCACGTCTGATTCATGTCCAACAATTTTCATAACCTGAACGTTCAACAATTCTGAAAGTTATTCACTAAGTTTTTTATTATTGTTGTTCCTCATATCTACAACAGAATGCAAACCCGGAAATGCCATATGGGAGAGAATTCATCCCATCTTGTCGTGGCTGTTTCTTAACTGCTTCACGCTCTGCTTTTGAGTGCGACAATAGATGGACAGAATCAACACTTTTCTTTTGTCTACTTTCTTTCATTCTCTCTTTGAGTCGAGCAAACTCCCAGTGACAAGACTCAAGGAAGCCGCTGCATCCAACCACGATATCATCCAACATATAAACCACCATAAAACCACACTTCTTTCAAGGGTAATTTGTTGGTTATTTATTTATGTATTTGCACTGATTAAACAATGTTGAAGCAATTTGTGAATAAGTGATATTTTGAAGTTGACGGTGGCTTTTTTCAGTATTGGAGAGAGCCAAGCCAGCTCTTTTTCCATCTGTTCTCACTCTGTATGCTAAGGTAGGCTCAAGCTCATTCAGACCTCATATTCAGCACACTGCAATAAATGTTTTATTTAAGTGTAGAGAACAAAGCAAATCATTTGTTTTCCCAAAATGTCAATCTGTTAATTTAAAAGTCATGCACAATGTTCGTTCTTGTCAGTTCTATTGTCGTCAATGACCTGTTTTACATTTTATTTAAATGTTAATCTTAAAACAAGAGGACACTCGAAGGTAGTTGAAGTGTCTGGATGTTTTTGGAATTGCCATAATAGGTGTCTATAACTCTTGGAAACCCCAAACATTCATGATCTGGCTGTGTAGCTCTGGTGTATTACAGCATTCAAAGAGTCTGGTCTTAAGGAAGGACTTCATTCCCTTTTATGGTCGTGATAATCACTTTATGTGAACGAGGAGATGAAAAACATTTGCCTCTAAGTTCTTTTTAATCCTCCTAACAGCACCTGCAGTAAGTCTTTCAGTCTCTCCCCAGGAATGCAGTTTTGGGTGGAGCTAGGGTGCACAGAGGCTCGATTTGGGAGTTGCATTCATAAATGGCTCCTGGTGCTCATTTTTCAATCCCTGATTTATCTTGTGCCTCTGGGAGGGATTTTTTCATTCAGTGATCTTTTTCATTCTGTGTTATAAACAAGTGATTTAGCCGCCCCAGAGAGATGGTTCAGATTTGGAAACTTACATAACCAGTGTGTGGAGAGCAGCGTGTGGATTATGATATTATCCTCCCCTCGAACTATTTCTTGAGAGAGAAAGCCCCTGTGAGCCCCCGCGCTGTCAGATGGTGTTTTTTGACATCTCAATTTCTCTTTGCACTCTTTTAATAAAACTGTTAAGGGACACCCTGAAAATGCAATATTGTGTAGTCAACTTTCTTTCACCTCTCGACTTTGGTATTGACTCTGGTATCGATTTGTATCTTTCTGTCAATCTGAGTGCAGTAAGAAACTGAAGAGCTGTTAGTTTGTATGCTTTACAGATCATAAATAAAACATACATGTGTTTATTGAATGGCTGAATGTACAAAGATGCAAATGTGCCCATAAAATGCAGTCAACTGTGAATTAAGAGAGCGTAAGACAGCACACAGCAGCGCTCTCCAAGGTCCTGATCCTGCAGTTAGTCAGCAGTAAAGGAGCTGTCCAGGGCACCGGCTTCAGTCCAGACCCAAAGCCGCTGGGACGCTCCAGCCGCTGTGACATGTCTAATATTGATTTCATCCGTCTGGCAGGTTGAATTTGCTTCGTGCTACTTTTGTTCTGGTCGCTGAGTCTTTAAAACGCCTCCCTTGTTTACTCCCTTGTCTCTCAGTGTCTCTCAAAACACCTCCGTAATGGAAAAAGGCTGACAAAGTTCACAATGAAGAACTTTACCGAACTTAGAGCTTATAAAGATATAAATGTGACAATTTGGTTTATCAGTGAGTTTTTATTTCAGCAGGACAAGTTCAACTGTGTGTTTGAAGAATGAGAGTCGTCACGCTTATTTTAATGTAGAAAGGTAAAGTGGAAACATCTGGTTCTTTAATGTTAGGTAACTTTTGGACAGTAGTTGAGTTCTGTTGTACAGATGAATGCACGATGTCAGGCTTTGGATACACAGACTATGAGTCAGATGAATGAATAGTTTGTTGGTGTTTGTGTTATAAATAGGAAGGAAAATGCAGACAAAAGAGACTCTCTGAATGTTTTTCTTTTGTGTCTACATTTCTATTGTCTATTGTTTTGCCAGTCCCAAATCAGACTAGATCTTACAGTCCAACACCTTCAGTACAATCCTCTTATCCAGGTCTTTGTTCACTATTGATTTCAAAGAGGACAGAAAGTAATGAATTTACATTTTCGCCGTCTGTTTTTTGTAGAGCAAAGTAGAAGGGGAAACCGGGTCAATGCCAACACATTAATAATATGAATTTCAAAGATGTTGTTCAGACCAGACCCAAAGAAGCAAATAAATCATAGTGTGAGTGTTTATCAATGTCACTGTGGAGACCTCACAACTTACAAAGTAATGAAACATTGACATGAAAAGTGAATGAACGTTATTAACCCAAAGGAGCTGAAGTTAAGCGCTGCATCTGGGCATCACATATGGACACTTCTGTGGGTTAAGCAGGAGTAAGATGGACAGACAGATAGACTCACCTGTCGATGATGCCACACATATCAATCTGCAAGTGGCTGTAGTTTCCCAGCAGCCTTTGCTGCACCTTGATCAGGTCAACAGGTTGGTGATCCAGAGCCAAGAGGCGCATACAACCCTGGAACACTCCGAAGGGGTTCACACACTCCTGAGTGCTTTCTTCAGCAGGACAACCTGACGAGAAACACACACACAACACTCAATTGAGGGTTCCTATTTGTTATGTTGTTGTTTTATTTTTGAACGATCGTCAATAAACGTGGAATCTTAATCATTTCAAATAACACATTTTCCTCTCTGTTGTTCCCTTAAGCCAAACTTATGTTTATTAGATTTTCTTGCCTGATGGAAGTCCAAGAAATTCTTCAAATAACGTGTCGAGAAAACAAGGACTTACAAGTAGTGCTCCTGCAGGTTGCTCAGCCAGGTGAAACATATTCTTCAATCACGAGTGTAATGTTAAAATGTTACTACAGGCATCATATTACCTCATGAATGCATTTAAGAGTGGTACATTTTTTATTTTTCTCTATTTAAATGAACAATCTGTAAGATATCTACTGAATTAAATCATAAAATGACCTTCCTATATCATCATACATTTAGGAAACATGCTATGGTAGGTGGCTTTAGGGTTAGCAGGGATTGCAGTACCCATTTTAAACGATAGGTGTCAGAGTTACATATTGCTCCTTTAAAATCATCACTGACCATAATATTCAGTTTTTCAAAAGTCAAAGAAAACAAACTGTTTAACATTAAGCTGTCGAGTGAAATCTAAAATTTAGATTGAATCAATAATATTTTAAAGGATGAATTTCTCAAGGCTCAAACTGTCAGTGTGATGGATTAAATAATTCTGGTTGGAGATGCTTTTATAAAAACATGTTTGTCAGCAGGGGCAGGAAAGTTCATGGTGTCAAAGTTACGTCTAACTTGACTTTCACTTCATTTGAGAAATCCAGGATCTCATTTTTTATGAGGTATTAACTTGTGATTTACCTTTGGTGTTGAAAACTAACACTCAAGTATGTTAAGAGTGATTATAAAAAGTGATTATAACCGGTTTAAATATATTCCAGTGTAAAAACCTTCCTGACAGTCAGACTGTGAAACACTCTGAATATTTTCTCACTCAGGTGAAGGTTGATCATTTTGCATATGACTGCACTCATAACCCTGAAAATGATGATAATATTCACAGTCTGACCATCGACACTGACTTTCTCATAGAGGTCAACGTTTAGTTCTGCATATTTATGCTTCCTCTGATTGTTGGGGCTCTTCTTGCTCCTGTTTTCAGCGTTGGCACAAGATTTATTATTTCATGATTGTTGTAGAATCTACTGCATCTCTTTTTTATAAAAAATAAAACGTATTTGTCGAGCATTTTACAGCTCAAAGGGCCATTCAGTAAGACAAATTAATGTAAATGAAGACATATAGATTGAACATGAATAAAAGGATACGCAGCCACAATATTCACAAGGAAAGAAAAAAATCCAAGTGATTATAAGAGCAAAAAACTTTAAAAAAGAGAATGCATAAAATAAAATGCCAGCTTGATTGAAATGCATTGATACTTCTGTTCTCTTATTTATTCTCACATTGTATATGGCATTCATCTTATTTAAAACCTCAGTATAGTAGGGTTGTAATGATACCAGAATTTTAAAATCAGGGGATATTGATCCATTTTTGATACATCAGCAAAAACAAAAAAAAACACTCCTATAGGCATCCAATATTAGATCTGAACTGTACAAATACATTGGGAACATTTTTGGTACTGAAAAGTTGCCAATGTATTTGTGCAAGTTAGACAGCACTCTCTCTTTTGCTCACGGCAGCGTTTGGTTAAAGATTTGACTGAAGATCTGAAGGTTTTTTTTCTAAAGATTTGGTACTTTTCGATCCAATTGATAATCAATATATCTGAGATTGTACAGTATAGTTTAGAAAAAAGAGATTATCAAAAAAGTATTGAAACCTTTGATGATCTTCGGCAGACCCATGTCACTCTTATTCTCAACTTGCCTTGGACAAAGTATGTCAGTGAACTTTTTTGTTTTATCCAGCAGTAGTTCTTGCTAGTAGTTGACCCTGGACTGTGTCGTGCTGCAGCCACATACAACACTTCTGCTCCGGGTTCTTCCCCGCTCTAATTACAGCGCGTCAGACGCAGAGAGTTCCACCTCCCAGCAGCAGAGAGGTGAGGGTAGATGAGTCACTGTTTGTGTCACTTTAAATTGTTAGAAGTTCAGAAGGTTTTTTTTCTTTTTGGTTGTGACAATGACGCATGGAAGAAGTTTTAAAAACACTCAGTTTTAGCGCTGGAGCTTCATCTGTAACCATCTTTTCTATTTGATGATTAGAAATATCTTCAAATAACAACCGGGGTCAAACTCTAGGTATGTTTTTTCAGCATTTGGAGCCAGTTTTATGATCTTATAGGTTAACTGCCATATCATTTTAGTCTCATTTTTTACAAGAACTTTAAGCAGTGACGTATTCCATGTATATATACAACAGCATGTGCCTTTCTTTGAATGCTTTCAGGGTGATCATGCACAAAGTACTGCAGAGTAAGGGGAGGGAAATTGAAGTGCAGGAGACCTTGAGAAGGTGATTGCAGGGGGAGGAACGTATTGAATAAAGAAGAGCAAATAGGGAAAACGAGCAAGAGGAAAGAAGAAAAAGAGGAGAAAGATCACTTGAAGGAAAGAAGAGGAGGAAGCAGAGGGAGAGTCTGAGCAGCTTTACGACTTCATCCCTCAGTGGGTGGCACTAAACCGCCAAAGGAGTTCTGGAGATGATAATTATTACCTGAGTACCTTCATGAATTTTAAACTGTCCTATATGTGCATGTCAGCAAAATACTTGAGGTACAAAATTAAATATTTGCCAAGAGAAGGCTTTCAGGTGAAGATGCAGAGTGTTTGGCAGCCGTCCCCAGCTCCAGCTATAGTTTTCTTTTGAACTGCTCATAAATAAAAAATGCTAACACAGAGACACAGCATTCAGGACTCATGCATTCAAGTCTTCTTACCACCAAAGAAGAGATGACTTTCTGCGGTCAGAGGAAGTGGGATGCTGGTGTGGGCGGTGGCTCCTTCATCTTTGTCCACCGTGATGCTCAGCTGATCCTGTCTGGAGTTCATCTCCACTGAATGCCACTGACCGTCGTTCAGACCGGAGCCTGCATGCATGCACACAGACATGAGTGCAATCAGTTTTAAGTCATTTGATTTTAATATGACCAATGATTGATTTTTTTATTACTTGCTGTATATCATGCTGTATATTTTTTTACCTTCATAAACCTTTATGAAAGTGTTGTTTTTCCCCTTTGTGCTGCTTTATGGAGTACAGCTTTAATTATTGAAGTAAGGGGAAGTACTTTAAAAAAATTGATGGACCAAGAAACACATTTTTGTCCAATAACAACATAATAACTTAAGGTCTGTATATTGGCTTTTACAGACATCTTCACCCACATCTCACGGTCTTCTTCTGTAAAGTTTGACACCGTTTTTTAACCGTATTTATGACCACATGTTATCGTTGACTACAGATCCGTACTGTGGCATATGATGGCAAATGGGCTACAAAACTATACACCGAGATCATCATTTTTTAAGCATCAGAGAGGTTTAAGTGGACTCGGCTGTGGCAGTGCGAGAAGAAAACAACTCTCACACTGACATTTGTCTGGGTCGGTTCTTTGTGAGATCAGAATTTCTATTCTTAGCGGTGGACAACGTTTTCCATCCTTCCATCGTCAACTCAACGCTGTATTCTAGTCCTGAATCTTGAGGAGGGAAAAATGATGTTGATATATCCATGAAAGAGAGCTCACGCCTGCATGATGACCGGCCTGTGTGTGTGTGTGATTACTGTATGTGACATATTCATTCGTTGGGCTCTCCTGCAGCTGCATGTCAGATGAGTACTTGGGCAGAACACACGCTTTGTCAGTGGTGTATGAACGTGCACCAGTGGGATTAGTTACTTTTGATGGACACTTTACACAGCAGCCTCTGTCATCAGTGGTGTATGAGTAGGTGTGACATGCGGTGTAAAAGCATTTGAGTAGACAGAAGACTAGAAAAGTGCATACATGGTAAAGTATTCAGAGTTCAGACCAGGAGGCAGAGCTGCAGTCTTACACGCTTCTCTGCGCCTCCCTTAGATCTGTCTCCCAGTCACTATAGCTGTAATTCTGAATCTAACTGTAGTTATACTATAGGTACTGTGTCTGTCCCCCGGTCCAGACCAAGTTATCCAAACGAAGAAAGAAAAGGCGTAAATCGTCAAAATCTCATCAGGATCAAGACTACAAATACGATTTTGCAAAAAAATCAGAAGATTCACTGTGGACTTTTGAACATTAGGTCCTTAGCATCCAAATCTCTTTTAGTGAATGATCTGATATCAGATCAGCATATTGATTTACTTTTTTTGACTGAAACCTGGCTGTGTCAAGATGAATATGTTAGTTTGAATGAATCCACTCCTCCCAGTCATTTCGGTACTCATGTACCTCGAGACACCGGACGAGGTGGTGGAGTAGCAGCTATTTTTAATTCTGGACTTCCAGTTAACCCTCGACCAAAACTGAATTTTTCTTCTTTTCAAAGCCTTGTTCTTAGTTTTTCACATCCAGTCTCAAGAACCTTTCAGCCAGTTCTAGTTGTTGTAGTTTACCGTCCTCCTGGCCCATATTCTGAGTTTCTATCTGACTTTGCAGAATTTTTATCAGATTCAGTCCTGAACAGTGATGGAATAATTGTTGTTGGTGACTTCAATATCCATGTGGATGTTGATAATGATAGCCTGAGCACAGCTTTCATGTCACTATTAGACTCTATTGGTTTCACCCAGGGTGTAAACAAACCTACTCATCATTTTAACCACACTCTGGATCTTGTTTTAGCTTATGGAATTGAAATCCATAACCTTACAGTTTTCCTAGAAAATCCTCTGCTATCAGACCATTTTTTTATTACATTCGATTTTGTCCTACCAGAATTACCTCTGCCTGGAAGAGGTGTGCTCTCTAGAAGTTTGTCGGATAATGCTGTTGCTAGATTTAAGGAAGCTATTTCAGCTGTTTTTGATTCAGTACCGTGTTTCAACCCAGTTGGAAACTCTTATAATAGCTTTAGTCCCTCTCAGCTAGATCAGTTTGTTGATAGTGCAGTGGATTCGCTGAGAGTTACTCTGGATTCGATTGCTCCCCTGAAACAGAAGGTTGTCAAGCGGCGGAGAGTGGCTCCATGGTTCAACTCAGAAACCTGTACTCTAAAACAATCGTCGCGGAATTTTGAAAGAATATGGCGCTCGACCAAAACGGTAGAATCTTTTCTGGCAGGATAGTCATTGAAGATATATGAAGGCTCTACGTCACGCCCGAGCTGCCTACTACTCCTCTCTGATTGAAGAAAACAAAGGCAATCCTAGATACCTTTTCAGCACTGTAGCCAGGCTGACAGAGAGTCATAGCTCCATGACTCTCATCTAGCCCTCAGCAGTAATGACTTCCTGAGTTTTTTCAACAACAAAGTTTTAGACATCAGAGACAAAATTGGTAACCTCCTGCCCTTACCTGGTGCGAATATGTCTGATACGGCAGAGACAGTTCCAGGACCAGATATTAGTCTTGACTGTTTTTCTCCAATCAACCTTTCAGAGCTATATCCCATTTTTTCTGCTTCGAAACCATCAACCTGTCTTTTAGACCCAATCCCAACCAAGCTGTTTAAGGAAGTATTTCCCTTAGTTAGCAACTCTATGTTAGATATGATCAATTCGTCTCTACTGGCAGGCTATGTACCCCAGGCATTTAAAGTAGCGGTAATCAAACCTCTACTTAAAAAGCCTACTCTGGACTCAGGAACTCTGGCTAACTACAGGCCTATATCCAGCCTTCCTTTTTTCTCGAAGATCCTGGAGAAGGCTTTAGCTAAACAGCTGTGTGACTTTCTCCATGACAACAGTTTATTTGAGGAGTTTCAGTCAGGATTTAGAGTCCACCATAGCACTGAGACTGCACTAGTTAAAGTTACAAATGATCTACTCCTAGCCTCAGACAGGGGACTTCTGTCTGTGCTCGTCCTGTTAGATCTTAGTGCTGCTTTTGACACCATTGACCATTGGACCCTATTATACAGACTAGAACATTTACTTGGAATTACAGGGACTGCTTTAAGTTGGTTTGAATCCTACTTATCAGAGCGATCTCAGTTTGTACATGTTAATAATGAGTCCTCTATGCACACTAAAGTTTGCCATGGAGTCCCACAAGGTTCAGTGCTTGGACCAATTCTCTTTACATTATATATGCTTCCTCTGGGAAATATTATGAGGAAACACTCCATACAGTTTCATTGTTATGCAGATGATACTCAGCTTTATGTATCAATGAAGCCCGATGGCACCAGTCAGTTATGTCAGCTAGAAACGTGCCTTAAGGACGTTAGGACCTGGATGACCAGAAAGTTTTTGCTACTTAACTCAGACAAGACTGAAGTTATTGTGCTAGGCCCTAAGAACCTCAGAGAGACTTTTTCTAGTGATTTGACTGTCCTTAATGACATCAGCCTGGCATCTAGCACCACTGTTAGGAATCTAGGAGTTCTTTTTGATCAACATATGTCTTTTAGCTCTCACATCAGTCAAGTTTCAAGAACAGCCTATTTTCACCTCCGTAATATATCCAAGATCAGGAATATCCTGTTGCATAATGATGCAGAAAACCTAGTTCATGCATTTGTTACCTCCAGACTGGATTATTGTAATTCTCTTTTGTCAGGGTGCTCTGGCAAATCTCTAAAGACTCTTCAACTGGTCCAGAACGCTGCAGCTCGTGTACTGACCAGAACCAGGAAATGGGACCACATGACTCCTGTCCTGGCTTCTCTGCACTGGCTCCCTATACAGTCTAGAATAGAATTCAAGATCCTTCTTCTCACCTACAAAGCGCTAAATGGCCAGGCACCATCCTACCTGAAGGAGCTACTAGTGCCGTACTGTCCCTCGAGAGCGTTGCGGTCCCGGAGTGCAGGCTGGTGGTAACTACAGTCTCTAAGTGTACTATGGGAGGTAAAGCCTTCAGTTATCGGGCTCCTCTCCTCTGGAACCGCATTCCAGCCGGGGTCCGGGAGGCAGACACAGTCTGTATTTTTAAGAATAGACTTAAAACTTTCCTTTTTGATAAATCTTATAGTTAGTGCTGGTGTAGACCAGCTCTTAGTTATGCTGCTATAGGCTTAGACTACCGGGGAAACTGGCACCTTGAGCTCCTCTCTCTCTCTCTCTCTCTCTCTGTGCATATACAGTACATCATATTACTGCATGTATCTATCTGTAAATCTCAGTCACTAACCACCTACTTTCCTGAGAGCTCTTGAGCTCTCTAAGGCTCCTCAAGATCGTTGGTTGACGGCCTGCCAGAACAACCCCCCCCCCCCCCCCCAACAAGATTTCTGCCTTTTTTTCTTACCACTGTAACTTTTGCTGCTTTGCTAAAGTGCTCATGATGGATAGGCTGGGTCTTTGTAATATAGCAATAAGTAAGGTCTTTTACCTGCTTTTTGTAACATAACAATGAGTAAGGTCTTTTTTACCTCCTCTTTTGTAATGTTAACAGACAAAGAGTAAGGTATTTTACCTGCATTTTGTAAAGTGTCTTGAGATAACACTTGTTATGAGTTGATGCTATACAAAATAAATTAAATTGAATTGAAATACATGATGCAAGGTAAAGTGCAAAATGAAACAGTTAACAGTAAACAAATAAAATAATATTAACAAGAACCATACGATCCGATGTCTGGATCAATGCAAAAAGAACATGTCAAGATTTCCACAGTAAAATGACAAAAGTGTAACATTGCAAAATCCACAGTATCGGACCGACCTGCGCTGAGCTCCAGCTGCACCCTGCCGGCTCGACTGATCTGCAGGCGGAGTCTGGCCTCACTCAGGTACAGCCACACAGTGCCGTCCTGCTGCGGGAGGTCAAAGGTCAACAGAAGGCCCGCCTTGTTCCAAGTCCTAAACTGCAGCGCCAGAGAGACGACCCCTGAAGACCACGACCTCAGCCCTGGCAACTGGAGGAAGCTGAGGGAGTCGGTGAACGTCACAGCGACGGAAACTGGCTCAGCACAAGAAAAGGTCACATTGCCCTGAGACAGACAGAGAGAGAGAGAGAGAGAGGGAGAGAGGGAGAGAGAGAGAGAGAGAGAGAGAGAGAGAGAGAGAGAGAGAGAGAGAAATATTTATGAAAGAGATAATAAAAGATGAATATTCATCATGTGCGGAGGCTGACTCAGTTTGACTCGATGTCACAGAGGTCTCACCAGCAGCTCTCTGAAAAAGGACACCCATATTACCATATTGATAAACGCTGAGCGGCTAAAATAAGCCAACGATCCTGAGGCATCAGGGTCACACAGCATTAACACCCATTATTCATTATTTGTATCACATCCCGTTATCTCAGCATGACAAGAGAAAACTTTTTTTTTTTTTAATAATGGATTAACTGATATGAGAAAACAAGATAGTTTTTTGTTTTTCAGAAAGGTAAATCCAAAGTTTAAAATCCTGATTAAAATGTCTGCAAAGCCTCACACAATCCAAACAACCTTCCGATGGAAACAAGGCACTTTGCATAATGGTTATATATGATATGGTTAGCACTTTTTCTAATGCATTATCTCCCTCAGCACAAAATGTGAGGCACAAACTGTGCATTCCCATTATCGTGCAAAAATAAAACTCATGTCACATAAAGTTTTCTGTGATACCAATCATGCATTACAAAGTGACTTTCTCTCTTTCCCTCCTTCCTGCCTCCTTATTCTTCCACTTCTCATTCTCACTCTCCACCTCCTTCCCTCCACCCCTTATTCATTTTCTATTTCTCAAATCCTCTGCAAATATCTTTCAGTGTTTTCTTCTTCGCTTTGGGCTGTGTTACTCCAAAATGTGCAAGTGATGACCCTCATGATGATAATGAAGGAGATTATGGTGATGCCAGTGGCAATGATGATGATGCTGATGATGCTGATGACGGACATAAAAGTAAAGACGATGATGAAAATAATTATGATGACAACAATAATAATCATGAGAGTGACCATCAGCATAATAATGACATTAATGCAGAAAGAGAAGAGGAGGTCACAGAGGGACGGAGAGGGGAACAACTTTGAAAACTGCTCAGCTTGTTCTTAAATTTCTCATTTCGGCATCATTTATTTATAAAGCACTTTAAATTATTTAAAAAAACAAGTGCGACTTCTGGATTTAAAAAAATAACCTAGAATCTACAGCTAGAATGAGAAAAAAATGTATCTTTACTTTTGAACAGTTATCTAGCCCTGGACAGTAGTTTAAAATTAATGAAGTGACAGAAAGTCAGAGAGTAGAGGTGTGTAACATTAAGGCACATGTTCAGTATTTATAATCACTCAGTAAAATATTGATGAATAGGGGAACACAAACATGGACAGGCTGGAGCGACAACATGGTGTGCAATGATACAGGTCAAAAATGTAATCTATAAATAAAGATTTACTGTAAATATATAACTCTCATAAATATAGAGAACAAATAATAAGAGATGTTCTGTTTTTGAGGTTAAGAAGCAACATAACACCACAGTGCCCATTAGCGTTACAGAAAATCAAGAGTCCCAGAAAGTTCTGACTGATTGTATTTTTTTAATTGGTTAAAGAAAAAAAAAGCAGCTGCTCTATTGACTCAAGAGAATTCAGAGTTCAGGTTTGAATTGATTTGAGTTGTTGAATGAATAAACAGAATTTCCCAAAGCTGTAACTGAATTGATCCAGACATGAATTTTAAGATTGATAAACAGTTGTGTGTGTGTTTTATGCACCTATTCATGAATGAAAGGTCTTCTTGTGTGTGTAACCGGTTCCCGACAACACATTTCATGACGTTAAAAATATGTTCTAATCCTTGATATTTTATTTTATTCCATTATAACAAAAAAATACACACAGGTATCATCCCTTTGTTCCATAGGTGTGACATCATGTGTTTTAAGCACTCTATAAAAGTCTACAAAGGTGGAAACTATTGGTCTGAAAAAAAACAAACAGGACTATAACTTCTGGAGCCTATGGCCTATTAATGGGCTCCAGTGACCACATCTCTCTGTTCCTTCCACTCTCTAAACTAACATGTCTCAGTCCCCTATTTGCTTATTTCCTAAAAGTAGTAAATTACAACAGTACATAATAATCAGCCTCTCAGATATTCACGTCTATGTACATTTTCTGGACAGTCCTGAAGACAGCACACAGAAAAGCTCACAAACAGTGACACGTACAGAATGGACACATAAATAATAACATAACCCACATACAACAAACTGGCTACAATGCAAGATGAGCCAGCAGCACCCGGGAACAGGAATCAGAGGAGGAAAGGGACATGTTGCATGAGGAAGCCCATTTAAGACTTTAAAACTAAGGCAAACATGCATACAAGTTTAGTAACTGCTCAGGTTTAAAATCGGTCAAATCAGTTTAAAAATCAGACTTTTTAAAAAAAGTCAAAATGAAAGCTTTCCTGTCCAAAAAATGTGACTTTATGGATTTAAATATGCTGACTGTTGTTTGTGACCAGAATGTTAAATAACATGTTATGTGAGAAAAATACAATTTCCTTCTTACGTCACCTGACAGCAGATTTAATTTATGAAGTTTAAAAGATGCAAAAAAAGAATGACTCACCATCATGGAGACCTGGTGGTTATTCTTCTTAGCCAGCTCTATCAGACTGAGGTCATTGTAAAGGAGGTTTTCTAGGCAGCCGTAGAAGTTCCTGTTGGACAGGATGGGTTTCTGCAGTCCGTGGCCCTGCACAGCTCCGAGACTTAACTGCAACCAAAGCAACACATGTCAAAGGCAGTGTAAAGAAAACACGTGTGCGAGTGTCAACCCCTGTAGGCGGCTTGGCACACAAGATTCATGTAAAAAGGTTGTATTTTATCATTCACAGCAACTTTGGTGCACTTGACATTCGTCTTCATTAAAAAACTCAAATTCCTCACAAGCTTCAGTGGGAAAATGTATCTCGTTCCACATCAGTAATAGTGTGTTTCCAAGTATCGATTGCTACTAAAGCTGCTAACCAATGGGAGAGGGGATATAGAATAGAAATATAATCATGATCAATCATAATCTGTGTGCTTAAAAGGTGCGAGCAGTGTAAAGTTACACAATTTGTCTCATTGCGAACTAATACTGGAACCTCATGGTTTGTATGAGAGGAGGACGAGCAGGCCTGCACCAAAACAGAAACGAACAATGGCTAAGAAAAAAGAAAAAGAGGCCGAGCAAGGCTACAGCCTGGTTCAAAATAACACACAAACAGTTCACAAAGCAGGGCTGCATGCAAACATGAGGAGGAGCCGACCTAGGGAGTAAATTGGTGCTGCAATAGTAAACAGAAGGAGAGCTGTTAGTGCTGAATAATGCTGCGACATTAATGCTTTGTAGCGGAGAACTTTGGGACAGTTAGGTGACAGAAAGAGGCGCCAAGGACAGAAGGGAGACATATAGTAGTAGTACATGCCAGTGAGTTGAGAATAGCTATGACTTATAGCCAAAAGGGTGCAGACAGTGTGAAGAGGCTTCTTTGTCTTTTTGTTTTGTTTCTGCTGCTTGGTCGTTTCTGTCACTATGTGCTTTCGCTGTTACTCATTCTCCCTGGGGAGGGCTCTGTATTGTGTAGGATAGTGCTGGAGAGAGTTTTTTTTTTTTGTAACCTGGAAACTGAGGGAGAAAGAATACCATCTCCTCGTGTTTTCAGTTGTCTAAGGTCTCTTTGGTAAAGAATAGGGCTTCAGGGGCTTCAGGGGCTTCCTGCTACAGACCGACCACAGTCAGATAAGACGTGTGTGATGTATCCTAAAGTCAGGAGACATCGCAAAGAAATCATCTTTTTTCGCACATTAAGACTGATTTAAGAAGATTTATTTAATGGGGAAAATGTTCAGTACACTCAGTAATGATTGTTGTTCCTGGGAGCCAATCAGTAAGCTACAAATAGAAACTACAGACCAGTAAACAAACTGTAAGCAGCTGCAGAATTGAAGTGTGCCAAAAAGAGGTTTAATATTCGTCCAATCATGCAATTATTATTTGACACTAAAAACCACCACATTTAAAAAAGCCTGTCTTTATCTGTTCTCCTCATGCTGCAGGTTTTCTCTCACCTGGTGGACGTCCCAGCTGCTGAGCTCGGCTGGGATGTGAACCTGCTGAGTGTTTTTATCCACGGTGATGTTGAGATGAGCATTGAGCCGCTCCAGCTTCACGTGGTGCCAGTGCTGGTCGTCCAGCAGACTTCCCACGGAAACCAGGAGCTGACCGCTGGAGGATGAACTCACACCTGAAACCGCAGGTGAGGATGTTAAAATCTGGTGATGTTGTCGTGGTGTTGCATTTGATTGCTGTGCAGCAACCCCAGCTGATGCAGAAAGCCTCTTACGTGCACCTCAAGAAATGTGATTCTCATCAGAGCCCAAATATCTGTAGCTTCGGGAGAGAAGATGTTACAAAATGACTTCATATAATCAATGACAGACCCAACACATGCAGATCTAAACTGGAAGATCCATCTCTACATCTCCTCATTCCTCAGAAAAAAAATTGTTCTAACAATCAGAACCACTCACTTCAATAACTATGAAAGTAGATCGATTTGGAAAGAGGATTTTAGAATTCAATCTCCTCAGCCACCTTCCTTCTTCACATTTTCTGTCAAAGATTTGGGATTTTTTTTTTTTATTTGGTCTCATACAACATGTTTGAAGGGGAGCTGGTGTTACTTTCATGTACCAAATCAGAGTCAACTAACATTTATTTCAATGTATGGAGACCAGTTCTTTCAAAAATCATGTAAATGGTGATATATATTTTCCATTTGTAAGAAAAAAAGAGAACATTTAAACTTCTGACTTTGTTCGTAGAAATTATGTTTTAGTTGTAGTTGCAATCCAAACAGCCATGTTTTGAATCAAACTGTGATGACAGAAACACTTTGTCTTGTACTTATTGATATATTGATATTGCTCATTTTATTCATATTTCTATGTATATTTCCCCCTGAGGATTAAAACAAAACAATATTTCTGATTCTGACTTCTTATTCTGAAATTGGGTCCTTGTTGTCAAGTGTTGCACTCCTAATGAATGTCTTTTCCTCCAAACTTCTGATTCCCTTCACATGAATAATTAATGTTACAAAGAAACACCTAAACAAAGGTTTCAGGATGTTAGGAGGAGGAAACAGGTGGCTTGATTCTCTCCAGAAATACACCCAACAACACCTCTTAAGGTCGCTAACAAGTATGTTCTATCTCATTTATATTTACACATACAGGAAAAGGAAAACAACCTTCAGCTGCGTTTGAAGGTGCAGCTGTTCACAGGGAAACAGCTCACACTTTAAAACCACAGAAATGTGTTATACTTTCCAGGGAAAGGAAACGTGTTGATTTGGAAAAGTTGGATGTGATGAAATGAATTGATCTTTTCTAATTAGTTTGATTATTTAAGTTGTTAAAATGTATTGAGCTGATTTAACATTTTCACAACTGATGACGAAGCTGCTTAGATACTTTTAGTTTCTGAAGTTGAACCACCTCAAAGGTGCACTATGTAGATTTGATAGTGAAATTTGAAAGTTTAGGGCGCTGGTGGTGCAGTGGTGCAGTGGTGCAGTGGTTAGTGTGCGCGCTCATGTATGGAGGCTCCCTTCCCGCATGTCATTCCCCGCTCTCTCTCCCTGATTTCCAACTCTATCCACTCTCCTATCTCTCCATTAAAGGCACAAAAAGCCCAAAAATATGAAAGTCCAATGAAACAATGAAAGTTGGAGAAGTGAAACAATTCTTTGCTATATGTTCTGGACTAAATACACAAACTTTATTCAAAGGAAAAAATGGTTCCCTGGAACACTGTTTGGAGCTAAGAAATAAAAAAAAAGCTACCAGGAGAGTTACTGTTTCACTGTCACATCATCTTCCAACAGTGTTCCAGGGACCAAGTGTTCCTATGAGGACAGTTTGTGTATAGAGTTATGAACATACACCACAGAATTTGTAAATTTCTCCAACTTTCACATTTCTCTACCAAAAGTTTAGAAAAACAAACTGACAGGAACTTTTCGAGTTGAATTTGACGCCACCTGTGGACAAAGAAGTACCTCTTATCTCTTTGCTGATCTCATCCTGTACTTGTTTAATTTGAGTGTTTCTGAGCGTTTGCTTTCTTTGAACCATCAAACATATCACTCAGTGTGAAGCTTTTGCTTTGCCCCCCCAGAGCAGCATGAACAGGCATTAAAAATAACTATATGGACACGTTCAATGCTTTCACTAATGGTCTGGATTGCCTTTCTAGGTCTTATAGATTCATCAATATTCATTTCAGTGTGTTTCATAATGAGCTTAAAACTCCTCACAGGAACTTTAAAATCTGCATGTATTCATAACCTTTAAATGTAGTGCCCTTGCATCCAGTATTTATGCTAAGCTATGCTAATCATCTCCAGCCTCTTACTATAAACTGTATATCAAATGTGAAGTTGTGACAGTAGTGTGACAGTGTTTCCCAAAATGTCTTAATCATATTCCTTTTATTATAAAGCCATTTCATGCAGTGACATATTGAGTTACAGGTTTTATAAGTAGACAGAGAGAGAGAGAGAGAGAGAGAGCGATCAATACTAGAAGTCTGAAGGCGAACGATTACAGCACACTTAACTTTTATTCACAAAGTACTGTCTTTCTTACCCTCTGTCGTTCTTAATTTCCCTCATTCTTCTGCCCTCGCCTGCATGTCTGTGAGAACTTTGTGAGGGAATAATTACTCAATCTTTCCTTTCTGAGCAGACTAATATTGAATGTTCCTGTCCACCAGCTGTGGCGTATATGCACTGAACATTTTGACTTTCCACTCTTCAGGAGTCTGCTGTTGCAGACAGCTCCCTGGGGCAATATCACCTTATCATTCTCTGTCTGCTGCTCCATTACTGCTCTCTGCTCGAGCTCTAAATCTGTTTATGAAGGACGACAATGACAGCTCTTATCAGGAGACAGACAGTTATAATTGTTTCAGAATTTCGGCGAGCTGTTTCAAAAAATTATGTACTTTCCCGGAACCAATTATCAACTTTGGTCACAGTTGGAAATTGAATTTATTAGCACTAAACAAACTGAAGAAAAAAAAAGAAACAGCGGAGTCATAGTGATGACAAAAAAATGTTGCTGCCTTGTCAGGTCTCTCTTCATTTTTTACTTTGGGTTTGCATTATTTATTTCGATTATAAAGTAACAATACATACATCAAAAAATACTTCATGGAATAAAACAATGGGTTATTCACTTAATTTAAAAATGAATTGTAATAATGAAGTGTAAAAATATCTGAAACAAACAAAACTAAAATCACGTCCTTCTCTATGATTTATTTTCCCACTCGTCAAATGTGATGCTTGTAAAATCTTTTGCTTTAGACCAAGAAGGTGAAGATGTTACCTAAAGATTTTCAAATTGAACAATTTTCTTTTTTTTCTTTTACATTGCATGGGTTTAAAAATCATTTTAATAATCATTAAATTTGAAAAAAAAAAAAAAAAGTCATCTTGTCTTCTCTTAAAGGGAAAGAAATAGATACATTTTGAGTTAATTTAACACTGCGTGACCAAAGGGTGTGAGACAGTAGCCATGTAATCATGATGTCATCCAATGGAGATGATCTTCTCTCTTTACTATCTTCCTGTTCAAAATAGAAAAGCTCAGAAGAACACATTAAGAATGCACTTCTCTCTTTCTCTCAGTACTTCCTGGAAGTGAGAGGAGGGGCTAATCATTTACATTTCCCTCTTGGCTATGTGTGCATCTTATCATCTTTTTTTAGTATGCAACTTGTTAAACAGCAGAGCAGCGTGTTGCATTAAGAGTCCCATGAGCATCTTTGCAGTTCAGTTTGAGGCTCCTGAACACAGAGGCTGCTGACTGAAACTCTTATGAGGCGGTTTACAACAGAAACTCCTGGAGGCTCGATGTAAATCACTGAAGAAAAAGTGGAAAAGAGAAAGCAAATGTAACAGTAATCACCACAATTTTCTTGTTTTCCATTGACTCTGCCAACTGTCCAAAGAACATTTTCTTTAACTGGTGCTCTGCAGAATCATGTGGTGGCCTTTACAATCATGCTGGTGTTTTGTCACTGTTAAATCAGCACTATTATGTGTTTTATCACACAGAAACACAAATCCCGACCACAGCATGTTCTCATTATGGAGCATAGAGAGAAATGACAGGCTTGTACTGAACATGCAGCATCGCCCTACACGCCTCTCTGCTGCCATCCTGATTTAGCCAGAGATACTTAACGGCATTCGTCCGGAACGCACTGAAGCGGGACACACTCGCCCTCAGAGTGTTTACTGCCGTGTAATACAGCCTCCTGTTGACAGTTCAGAATTGAGCTGAATTATGAAGCAGTGAGCTACATTACAGCAAAGTGACATTTTGATAAATGTAAAGCAGAGAGGAAATGAGATGGTTTTGGATAGCCGGCATAAATCTTAATGAGGCAGCCAATTTATTTCAACTGCTTGGACAGCCACGGGCGGATAGCGCGGGTGTCTGACTGTTTATCTGTTTGTTTGCCAGTCTGTCTGTCTTTCTGTTTTCATTCATCATTAATTTATGCTAATGGCAGTTACACTGTGTCTAACAAAAATACATCTGCTCTGGCTTGTTCTTGTGTGTTTTTATAAGCTGCACATATCCCCGATGCCCAGTGTTAGCCATCATTAACTCTCCTGTGTCTCAGCCAGCTTGTGTATCATCCTCCTGATGCGACATGTATCTCCACTAAAGAGACGACAGGGACAGTTGGGATCAGGCTGCCAAACGGGAGAGATAAGTAGGAAGAGCCTCAGAGAAGAGCTCACAGTCTGGAGCTGTGGAGATAGCACATCTAAATCTTCAGGTTTTTTTTTTCTTTTTTATCTCGGCTCCTCGATTTTGAACTTTTCTTTTCTTCTCATGAGCCAACAGCTGACTGTGGTGGAGCATGCCGCAGCTCAGGGTGGATGCTCCAAGCTATTGATCTAAATTACACTGTCTGCCGACTGCAAACTCCTGGGAGCATATGAGGAGGTGGGGGGGGAGGTGGGGTTGAAAGTGAGAGAGAGAGAAAGATGAGAGAAAAACAAAGAGCATGCAATTTAAAAAGGCAAATAATCACCTCTGGAAAAAAAAAAAACATCTAGCAGTGGCAGAACTGGGGGGGACTTATGAGAAAAGCTGTTATAAATAACAATAGAGAGAGAGGAGGAGGAAAATAAAACAGGCAGAAGAAGAAAGGGTAAAGGGGCCAGCAAACACAGCCAGCCAGAGAAAGAAACATGCAGTGACAGCGCTCTGATTGAGCCAATAGATGTTTTTATTTTGCTGTATTGGCTGATATCACATCTCAATCTAATCTCTGTGTCCTTCCCAAAACTGTGGAAGTAGGGTTTATTTTCGTTCACGGCTATCCAGAATGCTTTGAGCAGTTTGTTGATAATCAGCTCGGCGGGTCTGGCAGGGAGGATGTGACAGGCGTCACTCAGGGAGCTGATGTCAGGCTGATGGCTCTCACAGATAACACTGCTCCACCGCTGACAAATAGACAATGCCAGCAGGGAATTAATGCTCTTCACCCCCTGCCAAAACAGAGGGAATTGAACAATATTCTGTTTTGCTGGATTTGCAGAGAGGGGGGAGAAAAGGGCAGGCAAGACTAGAGTAGAGGCCAGAGGGTGGAAAGAAAGCACAGAGGAGGCATCTGCCCACTCATCCATTCATCCCTCTATCAAACTATTCTTCTATCCTTCCATAAACTTTCCATGGCTTCAATTTATTCTTGTAATCTCTGCAAAAAAAACTCTTAAAATATCTCAAAATACAATGCGAGCTACTGAAATAAAGCTTAAAAAGACAGCTTCTGAACTTCAGGAAATGTTCAACATGTAGCCCGAGAAACTATAGACCGTCTGCTTGCGACAGGAATTAACCTCCTTGCACTGAAAATTGTTCACAAAGTTCTATCTCTGCAAAATTGTAACGTTATGAAATGTGAACCATAATGATGTGAATCACATTTTTTTTTTAAAGATTCAATTTTGGGCTTCAAACGCCTTTAACCGATAGACAGGGGAGAGAGTCAGAAATCAGGGGGAGAGAGAGAGAGTGGGGGCTGACTTGAGGAAAAGAAGCCTATAATCAGCCCTGCAGTACAGGTGATGCTATTCTCATAGTCTTACCTGCCTTTGATTGCTCTTCCTTTTTCTCTCTAACATGAGGATTGTCTTTATTTATTTATTAAGAGGAGGCAGTCGACAAACTTTTTCATTGCACTGTAATGGGCTTTTGCTGCACGCTGGTTCAGTGGTTAGCACTGTTGCCTCACTGTGAGGAGGTTCCTGCATGCAGCTCCACCTCGCGCCCAATGACAGCTGGGAAAAGTAATATAGATAATGGATAGATTGATGTAATGGGCATATGCATTTTTTTTTTAAAGTGAGATTTAAAAAAAAAAAGTTAATTTTTGGGAGAGTTGGTGCCCTCCTGTACTTCCAGCATACATTGTGCTCAAGCACCCTGAGCCTTGGCCTTGACCCTCTATACTCAGGCTTGAATAAATATGGCTGAAAGTCAAACGAGCCTCTGAAAGGATAAACATCTTTTAGTCCGTAACACCCTCCTCTCTTATGGGATGCTATTTTTGCTACTTTGTTAGTAGTGTTGACATGATGACAGATTTTGCCTTTATAGTAATGCTTAATGTGGAATATAAAAAATCATCACCACCTCCCACTTCCCCTGAGGAATTTTTCCTCACTTTCATCTGCTGTGCTCACACATCAGCTCAATTCCACTTCTGGTGGAAACTTATTCAACAAGAGGGCTGCCTGGCAGGGGAAAAAAAATCAAATCAAAAGTCTGGGAGAAAAATTCTGCTGCAGAAATTTTCAGGGGTGTTGCATGTGTCAAAGAGGCTTGAGTAAAATAGTTGTACTGAACAACAGATTCTGCAGTTTTGCAGGAAAGACACAGAAGAAAGGAAACTCTTGTGTTCTTTATACTAAGTACCTCAATGGGAACAACAGAGATAAGGTTGAAAGTTGCTAAATGTAACATTTAAATCACAGAGTTTTTGTGTGAGTCATTATTCGGGTGTTTTCCCCAGAAACAAAATAATCATTTGTAATTACTGATGACAGTAGGAGAGGAATGGTTGTTGAGCAGAGGCAGATGGCATGTTTGATGTGAGCGCTGCCATATGGGGGAAATACGATGTCCTGGCAGCCTGACAACACCTTAATTTAACTTCATTTACACCAACACCAACATACACAAACACATTTCCTCCCTATAGCCTCATCAGTGCTCCACTCTGTGCAGGTAGAGGCCATGGATCACGCAATGCTCACTTTGCTCAGCAGAGTTCATCTTTAACTCTTGCTTGTTAACATCCATCATCAATTAAAAGAGAGAGAATACGAGAGAGGAGGTCAAGCCGGGTGAGGAAGAGCAAGAAGAAGTGAGTTACAGTAAGAGGGACAGAAACTGGGAATGATACAGAAAGGATCAAACATGGAAGATTAAACATGTTTCCACCAACAAATTGGCAGTCTTTCTTCAAAACCTTCCTCAGTCTACCTACACCCATTTCCCAGGATTCTTCACCGTCTGATTAGTTTTGTCTGGAAATTGCTGGAGACATATGGATGTCAAATAAACACTGTATTGAGCTAATCAGCAGAGGCAGAAAGACGCATGTATCCCCTGAGCCGCCTCAAAATTGGATCAGTGGTTTCTTAGAAATCACATCCGACAAACGCGCAAACAAACCAGCAGATGGACGGAGACCAACATTAAGCTTTTTTTCATTTTCATTGAGGGAACAAAAAAGTGCAAGCGATTAAATTTCCTTATACTGAGACAGGATGGAGGATTCTCTGGAGTCTGAGAGCATAATAACACAGTACGGTATAGGTGTTCAGCTGACAGATTTTCAGAGCAATTAAAAATAAATGAACAGAAATTCTCATTTTTTAAAAAGTTTTAGACACTCCTTATCACAGACTTTCTTCACTTCTCCACAGGAAGTTGACTACTGCTGGGGATTGTTTTCTACTTAAAACTTAACTGCATTTACTTAGTGCTTCAAGTTTAACAAAAAAAAACTCCATAACTGTACTGCATGTCGAGATTTAAACCTCCAGCTCAGAGTCAGGAAGCACCAACTGATCTTTAAGAAAAAGCCCTTTCATGAACACCTACGCACTTAATGATATTAATGATGACGATGATGGTTTTTGTTTGATAATGTTGATGAAGATATTAAGGATGGTTTTGCTGCTGATTAGAGCTCTCAAGAACTGCCGTCCATGTTGTGCTTCACCTCTGGTCACTTCCTGTCAGCACCTGTGTGTCCAATCAGACTCAAAGCTGATCGTTTGCTCTTACTGACATTGTTGCTTCCTCTCTAAATCCTCACTTGTGTTGTTCTTACTCTCTGATGTACGTCGCTCTGGATAAAAAACTTCTGCCAAGTGAATTGTAGAATTGTAGAAATAGAAAGTTAAAGCCTTAATATAGCATCAAGCAAAGTTTATTCAAGTATCATATCATTAACACAGACTCTCATCTTACTTCACCTGAAGTAGATCGTAGTTTTTTCTTCGCTCATTTCAACTGCAGAGGTACAAACTCAGCTATTCCCAATCACAATATGAGGTCTGACAGCTATACCTTTTGTGTTTGAATGCTGTCATACTGTCTCGATGCCTCTACTCGTGTGATTTTGGAGCTTCATCTGAGGACTAAGAGGCTGACAGTAACCCCCAAAGACTGAACTTTAACACCCAGAGCCTTCATAAACACTTATATGCTGCAACCTAAAATAGACACATGCAAAGATTGAGAATTATAGCCGTGGAATTGTTCTATGCAGCAAAATCCTTCTTGTCATACTCTTTGAATTTCAATCTTTTTTTCCTTAAAGACGGCTGGTATTAAACTATTGACATTTCAAATCTGACGCCTGCAGAGCGCTGTTGGAGCATTCGTTGACACATTTGGAATCATTTGACAATATCTTTTTCTGGGTGTTTGGGCCTTAAAAAATAAAAAGTTTTGTTTTGTTTGATGATTGTTCTGCATGTAGCAAGATTAATGAAGTTCACATGAGCAATATACGATGAAGTAATGATAATTATCTAAATAAAAACATCTCAAGTTGTGAAATATGCACGCACTATACAGTCATAATAAACACTTTTAAGTATGAAAGAAACTGTAAATATAGCATGTTGTTTTGTTCCATTCAAGATTGTTAAACCCAACAAGTCTGTGACTTTGACACTTAATCATTTGGACATTAAACTGCACATATATAATAAATAGGCTGAGATAAATAGAGGAAGTATTGACCTTGTTGGTGGTAGAGCAGCAGCCGTCCCTTCTCCAGCACCAGGGTGAGGCTGTGATCTCTCTGTCCCTCTGCATGCAGCAAAGTCCCAGAATTCCTCAGGGTTTTAAACTTCAGAGAGATGACCTCCATATCCGTCCAGCTCGGCCTAACACTCAGCCTGTAGACCAGGCTGCTGCTGCCATCGAAGTTGGCCACGTCCGAAGCTACAGAAAAGCAAAGAGAGGGAGAAAGAGGTTCATCAGACAGACGACACAGATTCAATTATTATCGATTATTCCCTCAAACTTGTCTCCCACCACATCTTAATCTTAATATTGGAATAACATTTTTTCATTATTAGCACTACATGGAGATGGAACTCACAAAGAAATCAAGAGAAAAGTGTGGACTCACTGTATCTGCATCCATAGATCTCCAGTCTGAGTCCAATCCTCCCAGTGGGGTTCCAGTCCAGAGGAATCAGACGCAGATAACGAGCTATCACCGGCTGTTCCAGTTTGTACTGGACCACAGAGTCTGCATTACTGTTACCTGGAAAAGCCTGAAAAAAAACAGAACATCAGTCAATGTACTTTGCCTATTTTCTGCATCGAGACACCTGGGTTTTCACATTTTACCTCAGCAGGGAAGATCTGAAGGCAAAACATTTAAAAGTAATGAGCTTCTCAAGTGCACTAAAAAGGAACAGGGGGTCTGTTTGTTTATAACTTTGATATTCATAATTAAGCTGCTTAAAAGGGAACTGTATTCTCTTTCCATCCTGGAAAGAAATGGATATTATAATCTATTGACAAAAATAGTTTGTAATTACAATGAAAGGACCAGTGTTTTTTTTCTTTTTAGGGAGGGGGCGATGTGTTTTTTATGCCTTTACTGTAGAGGTACAGTTCGGACCGCTTTGGGGACCGCAGCCTCCATACATGGAGTGTGTGCTCTAACCACTTGGCCACCGGCGCCCAGGACCAGGTTTCTAGTATTTTAGACTCAACGGCCAAAAAAAGAAAAGTAGCCTGGAAGTACAAAAATCTGCAGTTCCTCCAGTGGCCACTTGAAGGTGGCTCCAAAATGGACTCAATCCCCATTAGGCCCCATATTAAAAGGCAAACTTTACAGCAAACATGTCTACAGCCTGCCACAAAAATAGATTTGGTATCCAAAGGTATTTAATATTAAGCTTATCTTATACCTCACCTGTTTGAAAATCATTAAAGTCTTTATATTTGATTTTTCACACTTAAATGTAGAAATCAAGTATATCCTCTGAAAATAACTCTGTGAGTCATGACTGTCTACAATGGGTGTAACACCCGAGTCCCACTGTCTGTAATGTTTTCAGAGTTTTCAGAGTCCTATCTTCACTTTGTTTACATCGCCCGGACGGCCGGCTGACTCCTCCCCTCGTGTATAAAAGTTGTTTAATTGAGGGACTAGAGAAAAGAAGAATAACATACTGTACTCACTGCTTAACTGTGTTTCTAGATCACGCTCATTTCAGGTAAATTTACATGCAGTGTGAAGATACCAGCATAATAAAGATCGCTAGCATTAGCATGCTAACACAACAATGCAGCGCGAGTTGTTTTGGTTTCATGCTGGTGCTCAAGGGCGACATCTGCTGGATCAAAAAAATCACATATAAAGCCTTTAAAGCTTAACGTCATGCAATTAAGGGCGTGGTCACTATGAATGTCAGGTGGATGTCGCTAACTATCATCTCAGGTAATTACAGTCGCTGTAGTTGCTAAATAACGTGGAAAAACATCAGACAGATATAACAGATTTCTGTGCTGTATAGCAGGTTGTCCATAACTTCTGTGCTCCAGGTTTTTTGGTGACTTGAAAGTATTTTCTAATGAATGTGTTTGCACTAATTAGAAGATATCGATCTCCAAGCTTAGTGTACTGGGTTGGTTAGCTTTTTACGTTTCTCCATCATTGATTCATTTGTGATGACCCATTTAAAGGAGAGCTGTTTTCATTATGTCCCTGCAGAGAATATGGCAGGGTGCAATGATGGGAAGAGCGCTTCTTTTAAATGACCTGTTTCATGACAATCACCTGCATTCCTCTCCCTCCAGAAATGTGTGCGTGCAAACACGGAGCAAGCTAGTTAATGCAATATTTTAATAGCTTGAGTCTGATGAATAAACAACGGCCAAGCTGTTGAACTCGTGGAAAACGAATGGGTGACGTCACAATGGCCGGGTCCATGGTCGAACCACTTCTCTTGTGTATGATCAAGTTCTCACGACCCTACTTCCCTTCTCTCTTTCATCTCTCAGTCTTTCTAAATACAGGAACCACAGAGGGAAGCTACAAAGCTTATCAAGCCATGCCCAAACCTGAGCCTCAACCCCAAGATTCTAGACCCAATACAGCAAAATCACAACTGCAATCGACCATATTCATCCCCCTCGCACCGGACCCCTTCATAGCCCATCCTTAAGCAAATTGATTTCAAAGCCCCTAACCAATTCAAAGTACTACCTTTTATTCTGTTCAAAGAAGTTGTCTTGTTTTAATCTCAAAAAGAAGAAAAAAAAAAATCAGGTTGAGCGTGGAGGAGAAACTCTCTCTAACCCCCTGGTCTTTGTGCATTTTCAAACTTTGAGCTCGGAGAGGCCATTGATCCTAGCTGCTAATAACATCTCTCCCTCTCTCTGTCCTGTGATCAATAACTCTGGGACCTAGTCTGTCTCTGTACCAGGCCTCTCTTAAAGAGACTAATGGCCTCTATTTTCCCAATCAGCTGCCTGTGAGAATCGTGTGGTTGATACACAAGAAGCACACCGAGCATCACATGCATCTTTATGAAGGAAGAAAAAAAAACAGCTTTTATGTTTTTTAAGTGTTACTGCAGGCTTTGCTTAGGACTGTCCTGCTTTCTTGAGAGGGTACTGTGTGTCATGCTAAGTGTGTGTCTGTCCGCTGAGTGTGTGTACTGATGAGGCTGTGTGAGTGGAATTGGCTTCCCCGATGCAGCATAATTGTGATCTCAGCTAGCGTCTTCGGTGCTTTGAAGGGCTGAGCCGGCTGGGCAGCCAAGCGTTGAGCTCAACAAACGGCTCTGTTTCCTGCTGAGGAGGCTGAAGTGAGAGGCATCTCATTTACCTCAACGTGCATGTTGTGAAATGTGAGCAGCCTTTGACAAGACCTCAGTCAAGGAGAGAAATATGGGGTAGTCAAGGAGAGAGTTGGAGCCTCGGATAGCCTAGTGGTTATCTTGAATGCTCCATGTACAGAGACAATAGTCCTCAATGCAGCAGCCGGGGGTTCAAATCCAGCCTTGGCACTTTGTTGCTGCATGTCATCCTGGACTCTCTCCTCCCATCATTTCCTGTCTCTGTACAACTTTCCTACCCTATAAGCTGCAGAGATTATAATGATGAAAAAGGGGTCTGAAGAAGAGTCCAGTCTTGTATGACTGGACTCACAGTAAGTAGCAGAACGTTGTTCAAAGACCAGAGAAAAAATCCAAATAGAGGTAAGGATGATATGTATGTGTTCAGGATATTAGTGTTGCAAAATATTTTGCTATTTGTTTCAGCCATATCCTAAACCAGTGCTTTTGTCTACACTGTCTGATCAATACGATAATAAGCTGAATAACTTCCTGCAGCTTTTGACATTTTTTTTTTTTACATTTATAGAGTCTGTCTTAATATGCAGTTGTCAACAATGTACTGAATACATGGAGGGTAAAATATTACCAAATTCAGATTGAATTCCAAAGATATGGAGATAAGAACATGGTAAGTGCACAAACAGCCACATTCCCACATATGGGCAATTTAGAGTCATAGATTCTTGGGAGGAAGCCTGAGTACCCGGAGGGAACCCATGCATGTATGTGGAGAACATGCAAACTTCTGTCCGACGGGGATTCAAACCAAGAACCTCCTCAATGTGAGGCAACAGCGTGCACCATCGTGCAGCCCATACTATTTATTTTAAGGAACAACATAGTTGAGAAGTCAGTGAGAAGCTGAACCTGAGGCCGACAGCTGTTTCTTCAGTCAAATCTGTGACTTTACCGACACTGTAAGCTGGTCTGGCTAATATATGGAGCTCTAAACCCACTCAGAGAGCTGATCTGGATTAATCAGCTCTCACGCTGAGTATCAAATCAACAAGTTTTTTAAGCTGTGAGAAGTCAAACTCTGTTTCCTCTTTCCTAGCCATGTCTCCCCGGCTTCACAGATTTTCCATCCTTTACTGAAAATCGCATCCTGTCAAATCAGAATCAAAAGCTATTCTCCGAGCTGCTGCTGTAACAAGATGTCTCCTTTATGGAAGACAGTACGCCCGACTGCCTCTGAATCAAATCTATTGTTGTTCAATCATCAGAGGCCCGACACGTCTTCCTGTCACTGTGACACACGGTAGTTTGCTGGGTAGTGATCAGTCACTCTGCAGTTGACGATTCTCTCCGTCTTTACTGAGACATGGAACATGTGAGAAACGTACAAAAAGTAAAAAAAAAAAAGAAGAAATTTTGGAGAGAAAAAGAAAACTAGGGAACATGCAGATATGAAGGAAAGCAGAAGAATTAGTTTCAGTTTTTAATTCCCAGTCTGCAGGGGTATGTCATACACGAGCTACTTCTAAATATATGCTTAGTCACCACATGCATTTTTTAGTTTCACACTCTCATCGAGTCTGATTCACAAGGCGTGTTCCTTCAGCCTGGTGATGGACACGTGTGCTGCTGCAAGAATCCAAGCACTCTTTCTAAGAACAGCCCCAGCCTCCTGTCGGTCGAGGTTTAACAGTTTGACAGCAGCTCCGTGCAGCTGACAGAGCCCTGCCCAGGTTCCTTTCATTGTTCCATCCATTATTAATAAAGAGTGAAAGGCTCCCGGTGAGCCCGCACGACGCTGCAGGCAGTACCAGTCCCCGCAGAAATGTAAATCATGATTGTGACAGTGAGGCCAAAAATGTTTTAACTTCAATCAACCCACAGTTTGAGCTCAGCTCCCTCCCCTGCTGTCTGCATAGCAGTTACAATACATGATGTTGATATAAATGTGTATTTATTATTCATGTATCTCAAAATGGTGTAAACTGTTTCACTGTGGGCTATTTAAGAAAGACTTTAAAGGCTTTATATGTGATTTTTTGATGCAGCAGATGTCGCCCTTGAGCACCAGCATGAAACCAAAACAACTTGCGCTGCATTGTTGTGTTAGCATGCTAATGCTAGCGATCTTTATTATGCTGGTATCTTCACACTGCATGTAAATTTACCTGAAATGAGCGTGATCTAGAAACACAGTTAAGCAGTGAGTACAGTATGTTATTCTTCTTTTCTCTAGTCCCTCAATTAAACAATTTTTATACACGAGGGGAGGAGTCAGCCGGCCGTCCTGGCGATGTAAACAAAGTGAAGATAGGACTCTGAAAACTCTGAAAACATCACAGACAGTGGGACTCGGGTGTTACACCCATTGTAGACAGTCTTGACCCACAGAGTTATTTTCAGAGGATATACTTGATTTATATTATATTTAAGTGTGGAAAATCACATATAAAGACTTTAAAGAGATATTTCCTTCAACTAAATGTTTTTTTTAACTTGATATTGTTTGAGATAGATAATTTATCACAGCAGGTGTGTAATGGTCTTATTGTTCATTTTGTCTTTTTTATTAAAAATTTGGTGTCACAGTAAAACATTTTTGGAACAAACCTTCATACACTGAAGGATACTCCAACAGACCCCAAAAAAATGAGGTCAGAAAAAAAACAATTTAAATATCAGCAACTTCATCTTCATTTTACAGTGAAATGAATAATGTAATGTTTCTGGAGGATGTGCTGGTTTATTGATGTTAGTTAGTACAAAGTGTTGATCTCAAAAGACAATATAAACTGTTCTGTCCGTTCTGTAAAGTGGTAATGAGCCTGCTGTCATTTTTATAACTGGGACAACAGTAGACGTGGTTATATTTTGGCAGACAACCCTTTCTGAAACGCATTGATTGATTGCACTTGTGTGTTGAAATGATGGGAATTGTCTTGGGAAGTTTGACAAAAATAGGCCTGAGAGGAAAGTTCGACCTGATTGGCTGATCATGGCGAGGATTTCTTAAATGTCCAGTTAGTCTTCTTAAATCAGTATATTCACCAAGTCGCCATGCTCTAGAAAATATACAAAATGTTTTCACATCTTTTCATACAATTAAATTTCCCTTTGAGTATAATTTTTTTCAGACATAATTTAGTCATTATTTAAATTAACTCCTCAAACTAAGTGTTTCTGATTTCTCCCTGAAAAGTCTCAACAGATGTTTTTGCTTGAAGATAGTAGATCTTAATAAAAGTAGTTCATCCGAAGAATTCAGAATATAGGCCCTAAATAAAAGCATTGGTTCAATGCGAACTTTTACAAGCAATTATTTTCAATCAAACATATTGAAGACCTCACCCCCAAAAGGTTCTTATCTTGTCATGTTTACAGGAAGAAGTTGATATACAAGTTGGATTGTGTGTTTTCAAAGCAGCATTCTCTACTGTAGATGTGTTAAGCCCTATTTCGTTTAACTAGATGTCATTCTTTAAGGGTACATGATGTGCTGATTTGTGTTGTTCAAGTGGACTGTTTACTAGTGCTAAAACACCTCTCCTCACTTTAACTCAAATCCAGTTTTCAATAGTTTAAACTTTATTTGGACTTTCGTTTAAATTAGTATTCTGTTTCCAATATCTTTGCACACTAATTTAATGCATCCTTGTCTCCTAGATATTATGCTGATATAAAGTTAATTTGTTTTCCAAATTAGGTCTAGCAGGATGGAATAATTGCTGCATGAATTAATTTCACTGGCAGTGCTTCCTGGAGTGGAAGACGCATTCGGAGCCACAGGATGGTCGCTTGAGTGGAGGTTTTCATTGTGAGTGCATTTGATGCTTTTTTGAGTTTCTAAGCAGACTGCTCTTCTCTTTCTCGAATCTTAAATAAGTGCGCTGCAGGTGCAAACATATCCAAAACAGTACATACAGTAGATACATTTTAGTAAAATACTGTTGGACAAAGTTTTCTCTTGTTGATTTTGAAACATTTTGCTCTTGAATTAAAATGTGATTTCCCCATAGTTTAGTGTTTATACCGATAAGTGCAGAAGACTTACCCCTAAGCTGTCCTCCTGCCGGTGTTGTCTCCAGTTGTGTCCCGTGTCGCTGAACATTAACAGGTAAGCCGTCAGCCAATCAGAGCTGCCGTAGCGTCCCTGCGTGGCGACAGCTGTGATCTTGGTCCGCCTTCCCAGATCCACCTCCAACCACTGGTATCTGTCTGAGACGAGAGGAGACCATCCTCCAGCTCCTGCACAGAGGGCAGAGACAAAGACTGTGCTTTAGTGATCAGAATCATGTGTGTGTGTGTCTGTGTGTGTTAGTGTGTTTGTGTGTGTGTGTGTGTGAGAGTGCATGCATGTCAGTGATGGAGACACAGAGGCTGGGAGAGGTGGCGGAGCAGAGAGCGAGGATCGAGAGACAAATTGTCCGAGTGAAATGTGATTCATTACATTTTAATCTAGTTGAAATGAAAGTCTTAAAGTGTGAATTTATAGTCTGCAGGCGACACGCCGTGCTCTGATTTTTTAAAGATGGACGATAATAAATCTCACAGATTGCGCATGAATGCAAACTGCTTGTTTATATGTTGGAGTAGTGTTCAGAGGTGAGGAGTGTGCAGGTGTCAGGATTTCCAAAGAGAAGGGTTAAGATGCTGGGAATGAGCTAATGCTTGGTTAAATGAGTCGGCACATTTAAAAGGAAACCCGTCTTTTAAGTTAAAAATGTTGCAAAATATGTTCAACTTTAATCCACTTCTGGGTTTAAGTCCACTTACACACCCACAGATTTAAAACCCTGCAATATGTCAGACTTCATGATGATAAGTAATAAACCCTCATAATTAAAGTCATTACATTGGATTTATTTGGGTCACAAACACTTGAAGGAAATGGATTTGACAGTGAAGCACAAGGATGGTATTTAAAGCAGTCTGATGACTCTCACCAAGCTAAGTGTCAGGATGTGTCCTGCCATTTAATGCATCCACTGCGAGTTTTATGGGACATTCAGGGTGAGTGGAATATGCTGAGAAATCATTGAACAGCTTGTTCATTTACATTCCCACATGGATAAGGCCTAAATATCTGGGCTGAAGTGTTTTCCTTTTTCAAAAGTGATTTGCAAAAGGTGACGTCCCTCCTATGTTTTTTCAGGGTAACATGCTCCCCTCGTGTCCGGGCGGCAGCTGTTGAAGCAGCTGGAGCCGACATCCAGGAGCGTATGAGATTAAGTCACTCCGTGTTCATAATGAGGTCAAAAATAAGCAACCGCATCACAAGTGTACAACAAAGATTTAATGTCACAGCAATGGCAAACACTTCTGGAAAATATACAAAGTAAACACAATTACATTTTCATGCATTGTATGTGTTGAAATAATCCTCTGACAGGAAGTGTGCGACTGCTCATTTTTAACATTTCATTTCCGTTCAGAATGCACGAACGGACTCATAAATTATAATGTATTACCAAACAAAATGAGGCCAAGCAGGAAACTGGAATAGTTCAGTTAAACACACTGATTTATAAATCCACATGGGAAGAAAAAATGTAGCAAATGTGAAAGAGCAAAAAACTGCAGTTCCTTGAACCTCCACTTGAGGCTGGCTTTAAAAGTCGAGGAAACACATTAAGTCCCCGTTAAAATGCTAATTTAAAATGCAAACATAAACATGTTTAATCTAGGTACAACAAAATGTGTTGGCCTTTTCTTCACTGTTATGAGGCTAAGAGTAATGCATGATATTGTATAGTTAGGGGCAGGTTGACTGACATGCTGCAGGTGTGTGTGTAGTAGCTGTCTGCCATGAGGCTAAGAGCCCGCCTCAGCTCCACCTGTTAGCTTGTGTCTAGATTGATCAAAAGGCAGGAAGAGGCAGTATTTCCAACATAGTGATCCCCATCGTTGGGCTTCAAAACATGATTTCAGAAATGAATGGGTGACATCACTGATATACGTCCATGAACGTCCATGAAAATTCGTTTTTTTAAGGTGTGTTTTTTGTTTTGTTTTTTCTAAAGGAAATTTTCTGTCAACTTTAAAGATTTGTGAAAATGATTACAATAAAATACAAATTTATTATAAATTTTATATTTATAATATTATAAATAAATTATAAATTGTCCCCATTCAGATCAGCAGCCTGGCACAACTACAGTAAATATTTCATAAGGCAATACAAACTTTACTTTTTCATTCTGTTAATTTTTTATAACACCCATCTGTACGTTTTGTAATCTTTTAAAATTGTTTCATTGTTACCTTGGATTCATTTATGTTCTTGGAAAAATGTGTTTGCTGCTTCAAGAGAAAACTCTTCCTCAGGTTCTAAACCGACGGCTTGTGCTGAAGAGAGACGATCTTACTTCTGTTACAATGAAGTCATGAAAGAAATGGGAAAAGAGACAGATATCATGCTGACTGTCTATCAGTCTGTTACATATGTGGACAAATAAATAAGCACTGAGTGATGTTTGAGAAGAAGGGACCATAAACTCTACACTCCCATTAAAAAGTTTTAAAATCTGATTTACAGCCTGATTTTTCATCTTATTACTAACTGTTAAAGTGAAATTAAACGGATAGATTCATTTCAGAAAAATACGGTATGCTGTGCATTATAACTGTTGTTAATATCCTCAGCTTAAATGAATCTTTAGGCCCAGTCATCATTTTAAGTAGAGAAATAAATGTGTCTGGTATTTAAAAGTGATGGCTCAGCGAAAAGCCAGGCGAGTAATAAAATGTTCCAATTTGAAAAAAGAAGAGGTCATGGTTCTGAATTAACCTCTCCGAGGAGTCCAAAATAGGAAACACATCAGAATCCTATGACTTTTTTATACACTTTATGAACTCAACCCGTGGGACAAACCAGACTCTGCATTCATGGGATGTGTTTCTATTCAGACATCTAACCTGTTGCTGGAAGTCAGAGGGCCGGAGGAGGTGAGGGAGAAAATTTAGAGATAGCGGAGGAGGACGGCGAGATAGAGGGAGAGTTTAAACAGTAACTAACTTTGCAGGGAGACATCGGTAGAATCACCCGGCTGCAATTTTATTTCTACTCTGGATGCTGCAGACATCAACTATTCAAACGAAGGGGTGTGTGTGTGTGTGTGTGTGTGTGTGTGTGTGTGTGTGTGTGTGTGTGTGTGTGTAAGTGAGGGATAGAGAGTTATGACAAAACCTGATCATGAAGAAACATTGGAGGTGATGGAAAAGGCCACTACAAGATAAGAACACTTTGAATACTGAGAGGGGCGTGTGTGTGTGTGTGTGTGTGTGTGTGTGTGTGTGTGTTACAGAAAAAGTGCTGAGTCAGGAAAAAAAGCAAATCCATGGCGCCTGAACAATGGATGGAGGGATTTCTTCCCCCATAGAGTGAATGTACATACCGCTCACACACAAACACACACTCACACAGTCACACACTGCATGCATGAAAAGACAGACAGATTTAGGAGCACTTGAGATTGTGTTGCCAAGGTGATGTCATGCTGACACAAGGCCAACACAAATCAATACAGAAACCGTTCAGGCATGCAGCCTGGAGTGGCTCATCACATCTATTATCATGCTGCTCTACACTGAAATAGAAAATGATTGACACAACACAGTTACACTGTTCCACATAGTGTGCTGTTGAGCAGGTGTGCTGTACAGGTGGAAGTACTCCCTGATGCTATTCAGCTTTAAATGAGGCGCCATGTCGTGTGTGATGTTTTTAATGGCAGACATCTTAGCTTGATGCAGCAGAAAGGAACACATGTACAATCTCTTAAAGTACGTTTGTATTGGTGCTGGATTTGATGCTTTTCTTTGTCATATAAGACACTGTGTTTACTGTGTCATCATATCTTTGTGAGTCAACACAACATGTAGACATTACTGTGTGAATGACTTCAATCAGTTAGATGTGGTGTATCTGGTTTATAATTTGCCATCAACTATGTAACACTTATTATGAATCCATGACGTTATGGATTAATGATCAGCATGTGAACAGTGGACACTCCACACTGACAGGTTAGTTGTGTGTAACTGGTGAATCTGAAATGTCAGACAGTGGATGAATGATTTATGTGTGTGGCACAATCTAACTGATATTTCTAGCTTGTCATATTTGGCCACCTTTTTTCTTCTTCAAAAAGACCTTTTAGTGGTGGCCTTCACTGTTTCTCACAAACCAAAAATCTATATGCTTGAATATTGAAATGAAAGATGGTTGATTTCTATTTAGCTGCTTTGGCATCAGGGTCATTGTGGATGCTGGCTCACTGCCACGGCTCGGGTGCACATTAGAAGAGAAATCAATAACACCATTGTTGTATAATCCTCCTAATGCATTGATCATCTTATTTCTGCCTACTTTCCCTGATTGTCTTTTAACCAAACACCTACTTTTAGACAACTGGCCTTGCACCTATCAGCCGGTTTCATACGGCGTCTTTACCTTTGGACCTGTCACTTCTGACTGCCCACTGGTTGCCAACATCTAGCTGCCCCATTAAACACAGAAATTCTGTTGTAAATGTCTTGCTTGGCTGTTTTAAAGTTACTTTTAGAGTTAACGACGTCCCCAGATGCTGACTGACAGTGAGACATTGTCCTTTACTAGAGCT
The DNA here is from genome assembly GCF_963930695.1 of Labrus bergylta. Classification (NCBI taxonomy): domain Eukaryota; kingdom Metazoa; phylum Chordata; class Actinopteri; order Labriformes; family Labridae; genus Labrus; species Labrus bergylta. The sequence goes on from NC_089200.1 coordinate 5,918,998, forward strand.
GTAAGAATAACATCGGGAAAGTAATCATCCTGTTCTCTTGTTTTTGATTATCTGTGGTTTCTATCTGACATTCAGTATGAGAAAAATGTAAATAATGCGTACATAATTTACTTACTGTTACAACCAGTACAAATGTATTGTCAAGTTGAATACAACCGTATAAACACAATATATGGTCGCCGGCACCAAAAAATGTTCTGAATTTAACTTGATTTGTTCATATACTCCAATTAATTAGATTTACAGGCAATAATTAGATTCTGAGGTCATCACATTCCCTTCTCACTTCTGTCTTTTTCTCCCCCAGCAGCTGTGTCAGAGCGGTGCTGTCTGCTCGTTAGGACAGCGGCTAAAGGCCACCGCTAATAAGTACCTCTATAACAGACAAGAGCACTGACAGCACAACAGGAGAGAGCTGACACCCTGACCTTTACTCATTACAGCCGGACCCGAGGGAAAAGAACAAGGAAGAAAGGAAGAGAGTGAAAAGATTGACAGAATAAGGGGAGACGGAGGCAGGTGAACTGACATCTACAGGGCGGCAGAGGAGAAATGAGGAAGTGAGGGAGAGGAGCCAAAACAAAGAGAGGAAGGTGGACGGGAAGGAGAGCCGAAAAAGCCCAATAGTGTACACATTGAAATCTCTACAAAGAAATGACTAACTTAGTCCATCCAACATGTTTGATGATCAAAACAAAAGTTTCTATCATGCATGCCTGTCACTTCTGATCCAGTACATCACCTTGAATTCTCCACCAAACCGTCAATAACGACGCAAAAGATTTTGCTCACCGGGGCAGTAATTGAGGTTAAAAATAGGTCAGGAACATTTCATCGCTGCTCTGCTGGACATTCAAATTAGCACATTACCACAAAGATTAAGCCGATAACAAGGACTTGACTTTTGAGGTCAATCATATCAGAGGACCAGTCGACAAAACACCTCTGAGGGCAGGAGTGGTCAGGAGAGGGTTGCAAAAGTGGACTTAAGGGTCATCAATAAGTGTGTGAATAAATCTTCTTTCCGCACTTTGAATAAGATATTTAATTTGTATAAACACTCAAATCCTAACCACGAAGAGTGTTTTAATGTCAGGCAGTAATTATAGTGGTACAAACATGCAGGAGATCACTTAAGCCCCATGTAAAAAAAAACGTCCAGGTTTCAGCAGCTGATAACAGGCAGACCTGTCAAAAATATAGGCCTAGCTACTGTTGGATACTTTCTTCAAAAGCTAACAGGAACCTTTTTTTTTTACAGCATCATTTTTAACACCTTAATGAAGCCACATATATGCTGATGCACTTCAATTTTTCATTTTATTTTATTATTAAAACGTTTTTTTTTAGAGAGAGAGCATCAAATAAATTCATTGGATTTTGATTTGCAATATTTTATGAATGTAATAAATATACATGATTATTTTACAATCTACATTCAATGCATTTACGACGTGTAATCCTATAACAGCATTACCACAGCATTACAGACACACTTACTGGTTCAATAGTCTCACATTTATGTCTGTGTTACAAAAACATTACTATATTTTCATAAAAACGTCTTTAATTGAAATAAATAATTAAAATAATAACTATCCAATCATAAAAGGAGACAACGATTGTTCATCTTGCCACATTTTTGTTATTTACTGTTGTTTTTTACTGATAGTTTTCATTTGGAAGAAAATATGTACAGACTTTTGACGTTATTCATCATGAATACAGGAGATAGAGAAAATAAGCAAAATCAAATATTTCCTGTTTTTAATTATGGGCCAGACTTCATAGTTAAAGGTCTCTCTAACAACAAGCTTTAGACTGTGACCTTGTTGTCTGAGGATGTGAACTTGCTGGTGGGTGGGAGACTGTGCAGCAGAAATCAATACACATTTGATTAGTACATGGTTGCTCAACAGAAAGAGATTTTAAAATAAACCTTGAGAAATTGCAGTATTGAGTGCAGAATGTTTTATTATTGAAATTAATTCACCAAGAGTCCAATAAAAACAAATGTTTTTTCCGCTAAAAGGTCAATCCTGCTTATCTACTGTGTGTGTGTGTGTGTGTGTGTGTGTGTGTGTGTGTGTGTGTGTGTGTGTGTGTGTGTGTGTGTGTGTGGGGGGGGGGGGGGGGGGGGGGGGGGGGGGGGGGGGGGGGTTTCTGGTTGTCTTTACTTTTTCTCCATCAAGTCCCCCATAAAAATCAAAAAGCATCAAAGGGAATGTTATTTTGGATGTTTCCTTGCGGCACTGTGTTAGAAAACAGGCCAAGGACGTGTGGCATGGAGGCTGGATTATGACTGGTTTATGGCGACAGTGGAGATGGAACAGAAACTCAATAAGTTCATTTCCCAGATCTGGCCCATCAGAAGCCCTACATGTGTGAAAAGTGGGCTTGATTTAAGACCACAATCTTCCCTGGTTAACATGATCTTGATTCAAAAATGAATCTGCACCTACAAGCCACTTTGAGAAGATTCTAGATGGATCAACATGTTACTTTCTATTTTATGTGAAAGAAAAAAAACATAAACGTCAGGATTCTTCTTGTTTAACCACATTTCCTTCAACAATGTATTTCTTTGATAGTCCAATGCGCACGTTGGTTGCTGGAGAAACAATAATCCTGGATAAAAAGGAGTAAAGGAACACATTCATATTAAACACATTTCCTGTAGAGCTATGATGTCAACCTATTACACGGCTATCCTTCTCCAGTTTACATCCCGCCTACCAAGTAAGAGGTTTGGTTGGTTTACCTTAGCAAAACATACCAAACTGTATTGAACCAAACCTGACCGCTTTGTGAAAAAAGGGGCTAATGATATTGAACAAGAGATGCCAAAATAAGAAATAAAAAAAAGAGCCTCACAGTTTCTTTTGGTCTCATTGATTAAGTGTCCCATATTGCCCCATATCCATTCTTAAATGTTGAACGAGCTATAGTTACATCCCCATGGTTGACAGAAAGCCATTGTTACATCATACATAGCTAGCCCTAAAGTGTACTATGCACTTTTAGTCAATTTTAATCTAAATAGGACCATTAATTGTAAGCTGTGGCCAACTAAGAAACGGGCACATTTTCCGTCTGAAGAGTCGCCCCCTGCTGGCCAATTGAAACAGTGCATGTTCACAGCATTGTTTTTGAAAACAAAGGCTACATCCACTTCTTACTGTATATGAGGTTTATGGATTTTAACTTAGAGATGGATTCATGACTACCTGATGCAATCCAAACCCCTTCTCTTTTACCACAGACTGTTTTATAAGTAATGGAGGCATGACCACAGAGAAACCTTTCAGACCTATCAACCAGCTTGTGACTCCACCTCATAGAGAATTAACTTCCGCCTTTGTCTCATAATAAGACAATAAAAAAACACATCCAGCACATTATATCTATCCTTTCTGTTCTAATTGTTAGCTCCAAAGTGTTAGAGTCACTTGAGTAATAGGGACTGACACAATGCTCGTCAGGGCAATGGCTTCAGAAGAGGGAGCAGATGTGTGCGCTAAATAACAGCAATGTTGCACTGATTTAATGATGTTCCATTGACAGAGAGATGAAACACTAAAGGGGACAAGAAGACCGAAAGACAGGAGAGATGGTGAAAAGAATACAAGCAATTACAAGAGGAAAAATTACCAACGCTCAGTGGGTCTGAAAGAGAGGAAGTAAGACCGAGCACTGAGAGGGAGAATATTAACAGGTCGACATTTTAAAATGGGTTGAAGTGGGCTTCGAGGGATTTGAGAAGGCTTTAAGCTGAATGAAGCTGAAAGTCACATAGTTGCAGTTGATTTTAGGTAAAGCGTAACATGATGTTCTAAAGGCAACAAGAGAAAAGGCACAGCTGAGCATGGTTAAAAATAAATGACTCAGCGACAGAGCAAACAACCAATCAGTCCTATGAGGAGCTGGTTTAACCAAAGCAAGGCACTGGAACCTGTCTGTGTAAGGTAATGACACCAGTTTCAGGGGGTCTCAGCAAACATTAGCAGAGTCAAATTAGGACAGGGCCCTGGAGATACCAGCTTTGGAGAATTGCAACTAAATGTGGTCGGCAGGTGGAGGATGTAGTGAAAGGATGGCAATAAGTAATGGGACTCAGACTAAGAGGGGGTTTATAAAAGAGAACAAATCAATGACGGCTGCAGTTTGGTGGTTATTTATAAGACCTTCATGCACCAAAGCTGAATCATACAGAGGCAACAAGTCACGAGAGATAAACTACCAAATAGGAAAACTATGCAGGAGTGTGTTTTCCAAAGTAATCTCTTTCAACTGAGAAAACAATGTATAAAACGCAAAGAATGGGACATCAGTGTTTTGTTAGAGCAGCTTTTCTGGCTGTAAAATAGATACATGTACTGAACTGAAAACAGAATGAGACCTAGCAGACCTGGATAACTGGCAGAAAGATATGAACTTATCAGAAATACATGTCAGAGGTCCCTTAATCCAATGTAACAGAAGAATGTGGGACACCTCCAGCTGGCATTGCCAAGCATTATCTGTTTGACTTACGTTTTTGGAGGTGGTTTATTGTTTGTGGAAATAAGAAAAATATTGTAAACTTTTTGTCTTGCCACTTCTACTGTCCAAGCTTCCTCAATGTGTTTTTTATTCCAAATAAAATTGTAAGACAATGTAAAAACCTACAGGTAAAAGTGTAAGTCATTGTGGCTTGTGCTAATGCATCTACAGAGACATATCACTTGGATCTGCAGTTCCCCCCTGCTTTGGTTCACTCTCATCATCTGTTTCATTTTTCGGCTTCAGTCGGCGGCTAAAAAGCTCTTAAAACCCACTGGGCACTTCCTGCTCGGAACCACAATGGCAGACAAACATAATTAGCCACTATCTGGAGAAGCTACAGAGCCAGTAATTTCCCCTTAGGAATTGGTAGAGACCAAAACAAAAGCTAAAAGGCACTGAGTCTTACAAAGACTAACATTCATCAGTAATGTAGTAATTCATCAAGTCATGATATTGATATCAGACAAATTGTTCTTTTTTCACAGCTTTACGATTGTTAACAAAATCCAGAGAGATATAAAGAAAAACACTTTTTATAACTCGTTAGCTTACATCAGACCACAGCTAACATTAGCGTTCAGCTATGTCCTTGCTAACATTTATGTTTAAATATCACAAATATGACAAAAGATATATACATTCTAGATATTAACATTAATCAAGAACACATTTATATAAGCCCATAAAATGCAATGGATGTATTTTCACTTATGTTAAAGGCTTTATATGTGATTTGTTTTGATCCAGCAGATGTCGCCGTTGAGCACCAGCATGAAACCAAAACAACTCGCGCTGCATTGTTGTGTTAGCATGCTAATGCTTGCGATCTTTATTATGCTGGTATCTTCACACTGCATGTAAATTTACCTGAAATGAGCGTGATCTAGAAACACAGTTAAGCAGTGAGTACAGTATGTTATTCTTCTTTTCTCTAGTCCCTCAATTAAACAACTTTTATACACGAGGGGAGGAGTCAGCCGGCCGTCCAGGCGATGTAAACAAACTGAAGATAGGACTCTGAAAACTCTGAAAACATCACAGACAGTGGGACTCGGGTGTTACACCCATTGTAGACAGTCATGACTCACAGAGTTATCTTCAGAGGATATTCTTGATTTATATTATATTTAAGTGTGAAAAATCACATATAAAGCCTTTAACATTAACCATGTAGCTCTCCCTTCATACTCCTCCCTTTATGTTACTGTAACGATGCAGTGTGGTGAAACATACTGTTAGGTCCTTTCTAAAGCTACAGACTGATGATGTTACTGTTCATTTTTACTTCACATTAGTTGGCTTTTAATACGGAGTTTATGGTACAGTAGACACTTGTGGTTTTAACTTCAACATCATGAAGAAAGTCTCAATCAGGTTTCTGAAAATGTTGTCCATGTGAATTTGGTCTACGTCTAAAAAATTAACCAAGATAAGTGTTTCAAAGTCACACACCTCTGAAATTTGGCATAAAAAAAACATCACAGTAATTTTGCCATTAATACAGAAAGGACAGAAGTGTGTAACTGTTGCAAGAGGCTCTTTAGTGAGGAAAACTTTACATTTACTTTTTTTGTTTTGTGTTGTCTTTTTTTGCAAGATGTATATGTGACATCAAGTAACAGTAATTGGTAAAAGATAGTCACATCATAAATATCCAATTTACTCTGGGGCTGTCATGGATTTAAGACTCAGGCGTCTATCAGGAAATTGACTGAGGGATGTAGAAAAAATACATTACAAACAAAGCTAAGGTGAGAGTCCTCTAGCAGCATTTTGTCAAAGAATCTGATAATATTTTCCCTTATAATTAGATTTATGTAAAGTGACTACTTCAGACATAAGAGGATTTGGGCGGAGGTGCTGCAGAATTTAATCATATCAGGTGTTTAAGAGCAGCATTAAAACAGGCACCTGGAGACACAGAGGGTGCACATAAACACAAAAATCAATACCTCATTCTTTGGTCCCCTCCACATATAGTTTAACCTACAGCCCCTTGCTAATGTTTCAATCCCCACTTTAAATCCAAATAAGCACTTTCCAGAAAATGATTACTGGCGATTGATGAAGTGTTTCAAGCCTATTTCAGTCTAATTACAATGCCTCTAATATGCAATTAGCAGTATGGCCCAGTGAAAAACAAAGACCCTTTAGATGTTAAATACTGCCATTAACATTTGCCAGTAAATGTTAAATGCTGTCATTAACATTTGGCTATAAGATGGAATGAAGTTAACTATATGTTTTCTTGGCAGCTCACATGGGGCTGAGTCAAATTACATTTACTGCACAGGCAGACTTCACAATACAAGGAGACAAGACTGACAGGTAGGGCGATGACTAAGGAGGGTGAAAATAGAGGAATTATGTTACGTAGAAACTCAGGGAAAGAACAAAGAGACTCAATTCAAGCTGGGTAATCAGACACAGATAGGAAAAAAACCTTCTTATGTCTGCATAGATGAGTATGCATACAGTAATTAGTTCATGGACACATTTAATAAGAACATTTAAACGTTGTGAATCATAGATTTATTTCTGGTAAATGTCAGATCCACACTAGTAAGTGGGAAAGTTTTTCAAGTATCTGAATATATTAAATAAATAAAATAAATATGTTAAAATACACATCTATATCAAAGTTTGTGAATTTTCAACATCTCTTACTTTTCTCTCTTTGTGCTCTCTTGTCTGTTAACCGGTTTTGTTTTCTTCAAAATAGTCATTTATTTCCTCATTTAACTTCTCATTGCATGTCACCATGATCACTGCTTTATCTTTATATTTGAATGTGTTACATGAATAGTTCCACTGTTGCAGTCTGAATAATTCCGATATGTATTGATGTTGTATGATCTTGTGTTTTGGAGTGTTCCTTGTGTTGAATAAACAGATTACAAAATACCTCGTGAAATCTTTATTCAAATCTCCTAAAGACTTTTTTTTCACCTGCATGACAGCAGAAATTCACTGAGTTTGTCGACTGACTCCATGGGATCATTAATCACAGGAGGCAACACCAACAATTAAAGTGTCACATCACAAACCCCACGTGTTCAGACAGCAGGCTTTTAAAAAAAGGAAACACAGCAGCACTCTGAATAGTTTCAGTGCTTTCTCCATTCTGAACTCACTTTATGCCTGGTCAGGGATAGCATTCCCCCTCTCACACAATCTTTATTTGTATAGCCTCAATTCATTACAAATGCTATCTCAAGACACTTTACAAAAGAGCAGTTACTCAGGTAAAAGACCTTACTTGTTTTAATGTTACAAAAGAGAGCAGGTAGAAGACCTTACCCATTGCTACAATACAAAGACCCAACGTTAATCCATCATGAGCACAGCACGAAGCAACATTTTCACAGATTTTCAAGTCACAGTGGCAAGAAAAAAAAATCCTTTTAAGAGGCAAAAATCTTGGGCAAAACCAGATTCATGCTGATCGGTCATCTGCCGAAACTGCTCCCTCCGCCTCGTCCCAGACCCACCACTGCAGACCCTGTGCTGCTCTAGGTGCTATGTACTGTGAGGGGCTAAAGAAGGGATGAGCTGATCCAAAACTCAGTATCAATACCGGCTCACACACCGGAGAGGCCATCTCTACAGCAACAAAGGTGATGTTAAATGCATGGAAAATTGAGAAGAGGCAAGTCCATGTCATTTACGAGACAATGCCAGTAACACAATAAATGCAATGGAACACCTTGGAGATGAAAGTTTGGGATGCTTTGTGCATGCGCTGCAACTTGTCGTGAGCGAGGGGCTGCTATCACAGCGTTGTGTGTGATGCACTGGCTATTGACAGAAAATTGTTGGCCGCTTCAAGCACTCGCTACTGGCATATTCACATTGGAAGACATTCAAGTGGAGCTCAATAGGCCACCCATGGGTCCAAAACAAGGATAAGTGATACATATTACAAGATGCAGAGCCTCACTGCACAGCAACGAGCCCCATGTATCCTACATATGCAGCAGAGTACAACTTGCCGGTTACATTAACTGCAAGTCAGTGGGGGCTACTGGAAATGTCCATCGTATAGCTCTAGCCCCTTTTGAGGAATTTACAAGGGAGGTGAGAACTTCATCTGCCTCTGATGTCATCCCCATTGTCAGTGTCCTTAAACGCAGTCTGAGTCAAGAGAATGAGGCTGACGAGGGAATTAAGACCATCACAGGCCCCCTCCTTTAGGCTGTGGACAGATGTTTCAGAGGCCTGGAAGCTGAGTCATTCCACTCAGTTGCAACGCTACTGGATCCAAAATATATAAAGACAGGTATGTGGGGTCTCTCATTAATTTTATTTTATGCAGTTCTCTCTCTCTCTCTCTCTCTCTCTCTCTCTCTCTCTCTCTCTCTGTGGTGTGTGTGTTCACATTCCTGTCTGTATCAGACAGCCTGCTTGTCTACCAGTTCAGTGAATAAGTTCAGTGAAATGTATTAACAGGCTCACATTAATTCACAGCTTATTATAAAGCTCAAAGAAAGACATTCTGAGAACTTATTTTTATAGTCCACGTCAGCCTGTGGTTGTAGAAGAAGAACTTTTTTTTTTTTAACCAAGAAACCAAACAGTGCACATCTATTCTCACGTTTGGGTTCTGATTGGTGACCTTCTGAACCCTTGGAGGTAGAACTTTACTCAACCTCCCTGATTTGGCATTTACTGTACAAGCAGTTTATTTATTCTAAAGAATGGTTTATAACACAATGTAATTCTATAGTGTTCCTGTAAACACAGATAAAACAAGGTTGCAGAGGGTTGCATGGGAAAGAGTTATAGATCGTCTTGGTATCAGGTAAAACAAAAAAGTGGTATTGAGTCATCCTTAGGCTAAAGTAGGTATCATTAAGAGCACCGGCGGTGGACTCACTGGTAGGGTAGATAAAACCCTCTAGAGTGCTCTAAATGATGCCTTTGTGCTGAAGAAAATGGCCTTAAGTGCTCTAATTGATGTCCTTAGGATGAAGAACATATGACCCATGCCACTCCATATTATTGACATGCTTCTATTGTGAAACAGCCATATGAGGAAATAAGGTCTTTTCAGCGGTGGTAACTAATGACAACTCAAATGTTTGAAATGTAACCGCAAGGGAAAACTTCAAACCACACAAATTCACCTAAAAGCTAAAAATGACAAAAATAAATGTTTTTCTGTTCATGAGCGAGACAAAAGCATGTCAGGATTTTCTTTAATAGTTGAAACTTTTCCCTTCATATAATAGCCTATTAATGAATACTATAAACCTAAAATATTCTACGTCGTTACATTATGCAGCCAGTTAAAATAAAGGGGCAGGTCAAAAAAAGTTATTTTTCACACACACACACACACACACACACACTGTGTCTGTTGTGCTGAACAGAACCCAGTATCACAGTCTCTTGTTACCGTCTGTTTTTAACCAACTAAATAATCTGTTATGCTGTGGACTGTAACCACCTGAGGGATTTTACAGTTTTATCAGGAAGCTTAGAGTTTTTCGTCAATACCACGTCTCTTCCAGATGATCCGTAATGCTCAGAGGGGATATTTTGGCTGTATCCTGTTCAACAGGAGGAGGCCGAGTCATGTTGTCCATTTGTATACACAGTCTATGGTTTGACACTAATCAAGGGCACTTGTTGCTGATGTATTAACATATTGAGCGCTTTGGAGTTTGAAAACCAGGTTGTCACTGTGCAGGAGATTTTTTAGCATAACTGACCTCATTATTTTATATTTTAAGGAGTGGCACAGTTAAGGCACCAAGAATAGGAGAGTTGAATAACCAGTGTTAAGAGGAACAACCAATGTACTGTACATCACAGAAACCAACATTTTCTGCCTTGGTGTTAGTTTTTCCAGATGACATTTATTTATGTGATGTAGAAAGGTCACATGTAGTTTAAATTTAGTTGTCAATAAATAGGTGAGATTTGATAGCAATTCATTCCAACTGGCACTGAGTGGTGGCTCAGAATCACTTGGATTATTATTATCAGTCATGTTATTAAATGAGAGGCTTTCTCAAATAAACTGTTCCTCAATTTTTTTTTTTATCTTTTTCCTTTGCTGCTCAGACCTTAAGCCCTGAGCTGTTTCCTTCTTGGCCCTCTGACTGTCTCTGAGAAGACTCCTGCCAAACTCAGCGTTAAGACCCGTAGCTCTGGATTCTTCCCAAATTCATGACATGCTAATTGTCCACTTTGCACATTGTGGTAGTAATAAGATTAACTACCAGTGGTGCCCAGCCATAGCAGGGCATGACTCTGGAATTAGAGGCAGCACTGTGATAGGATTAAACCATCGTGTGTGAACAGTCAAAGTTACTGCCAGGGACCAACTGGCAGGAGCAAAGAGCAAGGAGGCATGTGGGAGTTGTGTAACCTCTACACTCCCGCTGGCCTTTGATAGATCTTTTTTTTTACTTGTGTAACTTCTAAGTGATGGACAGAACTCTTCCAATGGTATGTTTCTTCAATGTTTCTTTTCCTTGCCCCTGTTCACCCGTGCGTTAGAGTCTGTGATGGTTGGTGAGTATCAGGAGAGCAAAAGTCACTGATGCAGATTCCTGGAATTCACAAGCTGAGAAAAATAAGACACAAAACAAAACGATGCTATTTCTGTAGTCTCTCCAGATGGCACATAGTTTTTAGTTTTTTCTTTTAGTTTCCAAGAATTACGGGGAGCTATCTGTCTAACAAGCTGCCTTGTCATAACTTTTGCACCTTACAAAGACAACACGTTTGCTTACACTACATACTTTATATACATACATATACTACTTCAAACAGTGAGACGGTTGCAGGTTGCAAGTTTACCCCCCTCCCATTGTTTAAATGCAATACCCGGAATAGTTATTGGATTTTGAAAATGTCAACATGCAGATTGTGAGTTATGAGTTAGAGTTATTCCTATAGCTCCCAAGCTTTGTCTTCCAATGACAACTGAATCTGAGTCTTCATGTGATTAGATGAGGTAAACTGCGTCTTCAAAATTGGATATGGTAACTATTTTCCTTGCTCTTTTCCTTTTGTTGGGATGTGAGGATTAACCTCAATATAAACGTATTTAATGTTTCCCATATTTTAAACGTTAATTTTGATATCCTGTATTAATCCCTGAGGGAATAAAACCTCGAGTTGCAGGCTGCCACTGGACCAGGTCCAGCTGTTTGATTAGCTTTTTGTGTCAACCTTTATACAGAGCCAAGAAATGAGGACAACAATTTCTCTCTCTCTCGTAAAAAAAAAAAAAAAAAGACGTCCCTGCAGTGTTAAAAGTTGTTTACAGGGGAAAATGGCACCAAAACTTTTCCCGAGAACAAAACTCTGCTTTGCTTATCTTCAATTTGTTTCCAAGTTGGTGAAATTATTCTTAAAGTGGGAGGAAAAGAGAAAGAAATCCCAGAGTCCCTGATGTCTCTGAGCTCTGGTGCGACAGTGAGGCATTGAGCTCTTTAAATGGTGAAATCTGCAAACTGTTTTCCATGAAAGACTCCAGAATGAGCCATGATAGCCCGTCACAAAGCCCCACATCAGCATCCAGCAGAGAGCACCCACTTGAATTTTTATTATGGTGGGTGAAACACAACTCAGATTTACACCCCTGTTGCAAGGAGGTGGCCCTGTGGAGACTTTTTGATGTACTAGTCTATAATACCAGTGCATTCCAATATACAATACAGATGGGTATAGATATTGCTGCCGTCTCTCTCCTTTCCATCTATCCATCTATTTTTGTCGTTATCTCCCTCTCCCTCTATCCCAAGCCACCGCAGAGGTATCTCTCAGCCTGTGTGAATCCAACTGAGGTTTTCCTTTGATGTTTTGTGCTATGCATCCTGTAGAGAGGTAAAGGAAAATGCAGCACTGCAGCCCACAATGCAGAACACAAAACACCTCAGTCAAGAGATGGAGATGCAGCTAAGGGACATTGCTTTTCCAATTTTGTTCCCAACAATTCACTGGCCTTGAGCTGCCCCAAGAGAGTCAATGCCAACATCTGACCAAGTGCATAAAGTTTAAAGCTGCACAAGGAACAACTTTCCATGGGTGGCCAGCACACTCGCAACCCCTCTCACTGTTTAGACTTTGAAGACATCTGTGTGAAAATGATACAGGTCACAGCTGCAACAGACCAATAGGGGCTAAGCGTGCAACCATGACGCTTAAGTTAACAGGAACCTCTTGCGTTTAAACAATTTTTCAACAAAATAGTTCCAGAAAGTGTGAAATTGGAGGAATTGTTTTAAAGCGTTCACGAGTTATTTTGTCATCTTCTTAATCATCATTTTGATGTTTGAGTTGGGTGTAATAAATATTTAAAAAGGATTCATAAAAGGATGAAAAAAGACTAAACGTACATCTTTGTCTCTTTTTTTTTTTACTACTCAGGACGCCAAGAACCAACTTTTCTAAAAAGATTCTTACTTTTTACCTTCATAGGATAGGCCAGCTGTAGAGAGGCAGGAAAAGTGGGAAGAGTGAGTGGGGGATGACATGAAGCAAAAAGCATCAGGAGTGGAATTCAAACCTGCGACCGTTGCAACAAAGACTGAAGCTAAGGCTGCACTGGTAACCTGTCATACCAAGCATTTTCCCAGTGGGCCGACGCACTTTGGGGCAGGTAGGGTTTTTTTTGTTTGTATATATTTTAATAACAGTTGCCTGGACCAGAAACATCTTCTCAGCTCCCCCTCCCCAGGACATGAAACGTGAGTGTCAGAACTATAACTTGAATGTGCAATGAAGCTTAAATTCAAAAGACTATTAATGCGACAAAACGTGACAGTCATGCTCGCTGTACCAACTGTTTATAAAGGCACTGGAGGAGACGTGTGTGGCAGGGTCAGGCAGAGAGCTGGGTGATCAGGAGTGTGCCAGGGAAGCAGAGGAAGCCTACATGTGAGAGTGAGGCTGCGTATAGCTTCGTTATGGCGCTGCTGTGGAATCACACTCAGTAAAGGGCTTCAGGTGGATACACCCTTATTGATCAAGTGCAACCAATCAAGGCCCTGAATGCAAATCATCAATGTACCCATCGTTTGTGAGGCATCATGGCATCTCCAACCATTTTTCACATGAGAATATACAAGATGTATCATAAATAGGAACAGATTAAAAAGGGCGCTAGATGCTACAACCATTGAAATGACAAAACCTATAGAGATTTGGTATCAGATGGTTTAGTAGCTAACACTAACAATTCCGACGTTACATGAACTATTATCCAGTTGGTTGATCACTGGTGTGAGAGTGGATTTAGAACAGTCAAAAGCCACGTTCATAGTTTAATAAGCTGCACTTCGACCCAAACAACACTATAAACATTGTGATTGTTCTGCCTTCAATCATGTTAGATAAAAGTTAATCTGACTTTTAAAGGGACGAGCATTTCCCAAAGAAAACGTTGTGAGCTTGCAGATTTATTTGGTTTTATAAGACATTTATGTCAATGTGCTGCTATATTATATTTAGTCTGAGTAATGAATGCTGCTGCGTAACAAATTCATTCAACACCGGGTTTGCCAAAGCAAGCGTAGTTGTGCATCAAAGCCGGAAACAGCTCGTTCATTATTATGACAATATACTGTATGACCTATATATATATATATATGACCTGAATCTGTCTTGTACATAGATTCAGGTCATATACCTTTTTAAAGTTTTTACAAAAGACAAAAAAAAAGGAACAATGTCTCACCTTCTCTCCTGTTGACTTTAGCAAAGACTGGCCCATGGCTGCTGGTTAGCTGGGAGGAGCTTCTGAACGATGATGGCGGCAAATTGGTCAGCAGTGGGCCGTCACACACCTCTGTTAACCAATCACAAAGCAGAAAAATAAGAATAAATGTTGAAGAAACACGGATCATGTCTGTGACGTACAGTGCATTATTTCACTGTGGGTTGGTTCAAAACAATTTCAGTGAAAAAGCAGACTGAAGGAACTTTGGGAGTTCACTTCTGACTGAAAGGTTAAACTTGAAGCTCTCTTGAGTACCTAGAATAGATAATTGTAGGTCGGGGTAGATAATGGGTCACACAGAGGAACACGGATAAGACAACTGGGTGTCAGAGGGAGAGGAAAGTCAATGGAGACCTTTTCATGCCTCATATGCTTTCATGTTTTAAAATGTCAAGGAGAGGAACTGAAACTCTAAGTTTTGTCCAAATTGACTCTGAATTAGTGACCTCTCAACAGTTATAACAACAGCATAACAATTTTACTGTCTTATAAAAGGGTTAATTTTCAAGTCGCTGATGATGTATGTTTCTTTTTAGCCAAAATTCTTATGACCAGAGAAGTATAGGCAGTTTTAAGGCACTCTTAAACGACCGATGGGAGTATTGGGGTAACTCTTGGTTTGACAGGCAAACTGCAAACCAACCAAGGTGTTGCAGTAATGGAAGCGGGTAAGTGAACTGGTTTAGATATAACTGATTCTACCCAAAAAAGCCTCTGCATTTTTCTAGTAAGCTCGATGACTTAAAAACATGGTAAAACGAGGATAAATATGGGAGATGCTTTTGAAAAATAGACCAATGTAGAGTTGGTTTAATACTGAAGCTTCAGGGTCTGCGACATGGCAACCTAGTGGTGGGCGATATAACGATCTTAGATCGTGAAGGATTTTAACTTGCTGACGATCTGCCAAAGCAGGGAGATCATAGAACCGGGCTAATGTGTTTATTCTATCATGCTGCAGTTTATGCTCCGACACAGACGCGTCTTATGTTTGATTATATATAAACTAAACTAAAGTTAGTCCAATGATGTCATAAAAAAACAACAAAGGCTGCAGAGCCTGTATGAAGCTACAGCTGTAGGAACTCTGCAGGTCTAAAATAGAACAGAAACACAAGAACTCGAAGTCTACATGTTTTTAAATGAATGCATCACTGCGTGAAAATGTTCCTGATGAACATAAAAAGAGGACACATAACTCAATCATTATTTCAAAGTGGTGAGGAAAACCTTCAAATTGAGCATAAATATTGATCAAATTGAGGGAAAGACATTTCTGATGCTGAAGATGTTCTGGGTGAGACCTCCAGACCGCCTACAAAGATGTTTTTCAAATAGAGTAAACTTGTCAGCACCATTTTTGTGCATTTAAAAACATTATACAGGGAAATAAGTTTGGTTGAACTGGTCAGTAACTTACAAATTTGATAAGATCAGTATGAAAAAAATTGTGATAAAATCGTGATCGTGATTTTGCCAAAAAAAAAATCGTGATATGATATTTTTCCCATATCGCCCATCTCTATGGCAACCTGCAGGAAAATCGACTGTAGGGAGAAGGGAGCGGGGTGGACAACTTCAATGTTTTGAATCTGGACTGCAACACCAATTGTTACGTTTCAGTATTTCCCCTTTAAGCACAACATCTCAAATGTAAAATAGAAAAAACCTCTCTTTGTCTATCTCTTTGTCTATTACTTTTTATATTTTTTTCTCTCAACAAAACAAATGACACACTGAATGATGTTTTTGTCTCAGCACAGGACCACTTCTCAGTAGTTGACATGAAAAATACAGAGTAGGAAGCTAAATTAAACATAATGATGGTTGTTCCATAGCTGACAAAAGCAGTTTTGAAACAGGAGCTGTGACTTAAATTGCCATTTATCCACAGGGAAGCTGTTCCTAAGAATACCTGATTATAAACTCATATCAAATGTTCATTGTCTCTATGATTACTGCGTAAAATCTCTTTTCAAATGGATGATGTTTTCCACCACTGAGAACAAAGTCAGTGCAAATTACTCACGATTCATTCAGAGATGCCCGGTCCTGTCTACTTACTCTGACAACAAGACTTCAGCTGAGATTACTTTGTCAACATTATTGAACTTCATTTCAAGCACAGGGAGATTTTCATTATCTAAGACTATAAACCCACAGACTGCTGACAGTTTTGAATGGCCTGTCAGATCCTCCTAAGTCTAGACAAGCAAACTCTTTTCCTCTCCTCTCTGCAAGCAACGTTTGTCTAGGAGTTTCTGTTCAGGCTGAAGTCATATATACAGTATTTTCAAACTGAGGAAACGTGTGGCTTCTCATGTACAGTAGCTGTGCACAAAAACATATTGGAAATCTCCTTTGAACTATAATGACACGCTAACAACACTCAAATCTGTTCTCTTCCCTCTCCTTACATGATTGTGAATTGGTAAAGACGTCAAATCTGTGGTGCTGCATGTTCTCCAAGTCCTCAATTCAAATTCCATTCAGTTCTATCCAATTCAAACTTCAGATGCAGAAAAAAAGTGCCTTCATTGCAAAACGTATCCAAGTAAATCCGACATGAAGTTCTAAACATATTGAAGTAATTAGGATACTACAGAAAAGAACGGCAACACATTTTTAGGATTTGCAAGTAAGCACAATCTGGATTTATAGAAGATCCCAAAGTATTCATTCCACTTTTGTGAGATGAAACATGCAGATGGGCTGGACAAAATGAAAGGGTTATTTCTTTGCTAATGCTATAGCCTCCCCTCAAGTCTGAATAAAATTGCAAATTTTCCATGAGCCTGCTATTGACTCGCAACATGGCACAGAAAACCTAACCTTCTTCAAAAGGCAATACTCTCCAATGTGAAAGGGCTTGTCTTGTTCTGTGTTCCTTTCCCTGGCAATATGCCTGTTCACGTTGCCTTACAACACCAACATTTTTCATTTTGCAATAACTAAAGCAGATAAACTATTCCAACTTAATTTCATAGATTTGAATCAATGGTTTCTTGTTTTTCAGAAAGACGTAGTAAGTACGCATCTCATTTCTGGATAGCTAGCCAGCAACCTTTCATTTTTGGTGGAATGCATATTTTGTTAACTAGGCTTAAAGGCTTTTTTTTTCATCTACAGCTGGGAGACACTAAGATAACGTTAGCTGCATGACATGTTAAACTATAACCTGTTCATGTTTATGCTTGTTGTCTTTTTTCACTAAAACCTAAAGCAGTTTTTTTACTCTTGGAATTCTGTCTGACCTGTTTCCAGCCCTTTCTTTCCACCCACCCTGACCCCCCCCATTCAAGCATTCAAAAATAATAAATACTGTGTTAACTACCACCAGCATTTGGAGACATCTAAGGTTTAGCCTGCCAGGCATGCTAAGAGTGGCGCAGTTTGGCTTACAGTGTATTGCTTCATGACAGGCTCACAGAATTTTGCTAAACTAACAGTTTTTCTGTTAGTCTAACTTTCTTGTAATGGGCTACTGGACTCATGCTCCAAAGGCAAATTTTTGTCATATATGAATTTTTTTAACTTTAATTCTGATTGAAGACGACAAGCAGTACAGGGGTTGATTGATTGTAATACCACTTGAAACGCCCCATGCCTCCATCTCCATCGAACCAGTCCCAAAGCTGACAGAAGAAAGCAGTGGATAATAGCAGTGCACTGACTGAAAAAAAACAGTGAATTAGTGTGAAGAGGCGAACTAAGCGCTGTAAAACCTCAGCGGATAATCTGTCATGAGAGCGTGGCCTTGGCCAGGGAACGCTGGATAGAAGAAGCAGAGGTGT
The DNA here is from genome assembly GCF_963930695.1 of Labrus bergylta. NCBI lineage: Eukaryota > Metazoa > Chordata > Actinopteri > Labriformes > Labridae > Labrus > Labrus bergylta. The sequence goes on from NC_089200.1 coordinate 5,937,073, forward strand.
TTGAACAGGCAGGGCTGATTTTTCCTCGGAGGAGTTATGACATTTAAAAGGTGACAGAAAAAAAAGTTAGAGCACACATACAGAAAGCTTAGAGAAAAATGATGGTAAAAGGCTGCTGAGCTGCCAGCCACTGACCGGGGCTTTGTCAGACACAGAAACATGGCACTACGGTATTTCAAAAACCAGCGCTACAAAGACACCACAGCACCTTTGTGCTGTTTCCCTGACTGTAAGACAAACCTACAGAACAGGGGAATGAATCCTGCTCAATTCAACAGCAGTAAAGACCTAATGCCTGCCTCTCCTATAACCTTAGTTTATAGCCTGTTGAACACATGGGTGGGGGTTGTTTTGGACGTACATGTGTTTTAAACTAGGGCTGCTTCTTATTGTTACATTTACTATCAATTAATCTGACAATGTTACTTGTGATCATTTTTTTAAATCTCTAAAATCTAAAAAAGAAAATCCCCCAAAAGACCAAAGTGGTGTCCTAATTTTGCTTCTTTTGACCAATCCACAATCAAAGACACTCTTCATCAATTATCTTGAAAGACAGAAAAGAAAAACAATGTTTGCTATAAAAGCTGGAACCAGCAAATTTTTAGACAATTTGATTGAAAAATTACTGAAGCGATTTATGGATTATCGGTTGGCAGTTCATTTTCTCTGGATTGCTCGGTCATCTCCACTCTCTCCTATATGTTTCTGTTCAGCTGATTTATCCAATAAAGAGAAGAATGGCCCAAAAAACACTAAACTTAAAGGAGCAATATGCAACTCAGACACCTAGTGTTAAAAAATGGTACTGCAGTCCAAGTTATTAAACAATAGAGAGAGCTGTCTCCCCTTGACTTTTCCTCCCTTAAACTGATGTGCACGCCAGTTGCCATATCTGAAGCTTCAGTGTTTGACCAGCTCAGCATCTGTCTTGAAAGATTTCGGTGTTCTAACCTCTCTCCATTTTTCAAAAGCAATCTCCAATATTTATCCTAGGTTTGCCATGTTTCTGGTTTTGAAGCTAATTAGAAAAACACAGAGGCTTTTTAAATAGGGTAGCATCAGTTATATCTGAACCAGTTTGCTTGCCCGCTTCATTTGCTGCAACACCTGTTGGTTTTCTGTTCGCCTGGCAAACCGAGGGCCGTGCACGATGGCCATATGCGGGTACCTTAAAACCACCTACCTTCATGGTCAAAAACAAAAACAAACCATTTTGCACCAGTATCAAAACTTAGGAGGAGGTAATACTTGCTGCTGCGTTGTCAGAGAAGCCAGTAGATATCTTATTGGTCCTTGAAGAAAATAGCAAGTATAGAGAACTTTAAGGTAATCACCAGCATTCATTTTTAATGTAAGCCAAACACCGGGGATGTCATGATGACCAAATTTTTCAGCTTTGATGAAACAACTAAACAGGATTAACTAGTTGCAGTCACTTCACCTTGACGTTTTCTGTATGAACTATCAATCGATGAATGCAAATGACAAAACAATGACGAAGCTGTTTGTTTTGGTGTTGAGCTTGGGGCACAGGGATACTAGAGAGAGTAACAAGAAAAGCAGACCAACGTTTATCCATCCATTAACTTATTTTAGCGATATAACCGACTGCCCAGAGGGACTACAAGAGACAAAAGATGCTGAATACTGATGAGTACCATCCATCACTCCAACAAACACTAAAGGTAAAAGAGTTAGGGGCTGTACATGGTGTGCCAGTCAGTCTCAGACTATGTGAGGATCAGGGGGTTTTCTAGCTGTGTCTCTCAGAGTAACAACCACCACCATGTGAAAAACAACAGTGCCTGACATTAGAACCAGTGCTAAAAACTTTAAGAGTCACAAAAAGCACAATATGTCTGATAGAAAAAAGTTCCTTTATCTACTTACAGGTTTCATAAAGATGATAATTTAAAAAAATATATGATCTAACTGTATTACCTGAGGCAACAAAGAGACTTGAATCATTCTGTTTTCTCCCTCATAATTGTGTTACATGAGGACGGTTACTTTTTCATCAATTATTCATTGTCCTGTACCCTCGAGGTTTTTGAGACGTGACAGACAAAATAAATCAAAGGAGTTAAAACAACTCCCATTTGATCTGATCTCATGTGCAACAGAATTATTAAGGGTTAAGGACCAGAAAGTAGACAAAATGCTGTAAATCACACCGTCTTCAGCTCTTCAAACAAGATAAAATCCTGAACTGTTGAAGAGTAAAAGATCTCTTTTCATGTTCAAAACTGTTTATTCAGTGCTTCAGTAAAAAAAACAAGCTGTCCTTGTCATTTTCTCACCTGCTGTATTTGAGGTCATCTCTGTGTAAACATGTCACTGCAGAAATACAAGTGAAAAAAAGTGTGTGTGTATTTTTTAAAGGAATTTTATTTTACTTTTTGTCTTATAGCGAGTGTGTCTGAAGATAGGCTTGTGGCTTTCCTCCATTAGCTGTACATTTTTTATCTTCCATTTGGCTTTCACCTGGCCGTATCCGGAAAGCCACAGTTCAGTATGCAGTGCGAACTTTTCAGTAGACTGAACCCACATGGTCATTCAGTATGCAGTTTTTGGGTCCACCTCAGTAGACTGAACATTTCAGCATGGATACTAACTTGAGCAGTATGGATCAGATGCATCCTTTCAGGAAAATGAATTGTTTTTTAACTCCCATAATGCTGTGCGAAATTAAACATCACTTCACGTGCTCCTCCAAATCAAAAGAAAGGAGGATGAAAAAATAAAAATAAACGAGGATGGATGCGGCCGGTTCAGTTATCGCAGTTTTCAAATGTTAAGTTGTTGATTCTTTTTACATGCAATGTGAAGTTTTGTATTATTTTCTGAGCCGTCGTGCAGATCACATCTGAGTTGGAGCGTCAATAACATGAGGCGGGCTAATGATGCCACTTCCACACTGAATGAATTCAACAAAGTAGGAACAATTATCATGCCTACTGAACAGTACGTACTAACAGTATGCAGCATAGATAGTAGGGACTGTCTACTGTCAGATTGTGTAGGCACCAGAGTGAGATACTAGGTAAAAAGTAATAATGTGCATATGCATGAAATTCTGGCACTGAACACCAGGGGAGTCTAGGTTTGTGGTGGTCATAAAGCCAGGCTCCATGAATTCAGGTGTGAATTGAAGCAAACACTTTGTAACCGTGTTGGCACCTCAGCACTGAAAGTGTGACTATTTAACTTTAAATAAATGGATCTCCTTATCCAAATCGACAGAGTGTTGGACATTTGTTTCATTGCTTCCCCAAAAGAACACATGTCCAGACAAGTTAACTAATTCACCTTCAGTGAGTTATTTAAGGTAAGATGAAGTTGATGGAAAATAGATCATTAAACTTGGCCTGTTTTGGACCTCTAAAAAAAGTTTTTAAGGAGGTGTTCGCACATCCACCTTTTTCATGAAGTAGGTGTGTAGGACATCAAACTGTCACAGTGAAAAGAATAGATCCTGCACACTATTATTGCTAAGATTATAAGAAGAAATCACAATGTTTCTGTCCCTCCGAACCTTTGTAAAGAACACACTTGAACAAGGTTTGGAGGGACTGAAATGTTGTGATTTGTCCCAATAAACTGGTGATGCTTAGCAAGAGTAGTGGGCAGGATTTACTTTCAATGGGACCTCTAAAAGATGGATGTCATTTCTTTGCAATAAACATCACAACATAGACAAGCCATGTGGTTTTGGTTCAAGTGAAAGCTGATAAATTATCAGTTTCCTCAACAACAAAAAAGAGCAAATCATTGACAACTTGTACTAGAAGTCAGCTTTGACTTTTTTTCCTTTTGAAGTTAACTATTTTGTTGAGTCATCAGTTTCAATTACTGCATTGTGAGTGTGTAACAGTCTGCCTGTTTAAGCACTTCAGCTGAGACTGTGAATCCTCCGCCTGCCTCGGCTGCAGACTGGTGCCTGACAGTCTGACAGATTAACTGAGCTGCTCTGCTGCCGGGCTGACTGCTAACAATGAGAGAATATTTGTTCCCCATTTCCAGCCCTTCATCTGTCTGTTAGTGACAAAGCAGGCAGGCCGGTAATACTGCTGACACTCACCATCTAAGACCTCCTTGGTTTAAAAATGACGTACGTTCATAGTGTACAAGTAGACAAACTGGCCTCTGCAATATAATGATCTACTTTTCTCTGTGAAATGGTGTGAAAACAATGCTGTAATTTCTTAAGCTCTAAATACATTAATACGAGGCTCCACGGGAGGCAGGAGTAATCAGCAGAATTAAATGATCAAAAGCACAAATGGCACGGCAACAAAGCTGCAATTAAAAACATTTATGTGGAGTCTGTGAGGTTTTACTCTCATCACATTAGCACTCACGCTGGGTGCTGGGACAGGCAGCGGAAAAAAATGAATGCAAACACAATAGTAATGAGAAGGATGAGTCAAAATTAGTCACAATAACATATATCAGTCTTATGCAGATTGAGGAGAATTGCTGCAAGTTACATCACTTCCACTAATAGACCTGGGAGGTGGGTGGGGGGGGGAGGGTGCAGTATGTGATGAGCATTTCATTAATGGATCATATTTGCATTTCAAAATAAAAGAAATCCAGTGCAGAGTTTTCTTTGCAGCTAGTTCATTGTGAGAACATTAAGTCCTCTTTTTCACAAGGAGTTTCTTTAATGATCACGTTCTCTCGCCCTCTTTTCTGAGTAAAGGTTTTGCACAACTTAAACGTTTAACTACATGTTGTAGGGCATTCTGGGTAAAGTCAAGCAAGTCCGCTTTATTTTGCAACACATACTTTTTTCACTTACATGTAAAATGACTTAAAGATGTGTTTTCTGATTTGATTTAAGAATAATTATTTATCTGTGCTTTTCAAATGAGGTGATGATGAATTCCTTTAATGACCTGGCACTCTTATGGTTAAGTTAAATGTGCTTATGGCACTAAAATATTTTTTAGGCTTAGTGAAAGGGCCCAGTGTGGTTTGCAAAGTTATTGATTCATATCCTTCATAATGGATGATTCATGACTGAAACCACTCAGTTCCCCAAGGCCTCTTGATCAACCTTCAAGTCTAAAATAAAAGCCTTTACAGATGAAAAATGTTCAAAATGGAGCGATTAGGGCTACTTTTAAAACCTCTGCCCTCTTTTATCCTTTTGCCCATGTCTTATTTTTATAGTCAGATACCTGGGCATAAATTAAATGAGCTTTCTAAACCTGTGTAATTACCCAGGTGGTATCCCAGACAAGATATGCAATTAACAGAAAAAGGGGTGATGACCACAACTCCAGAAGTAAGATCGAGGAGTGTTACATGGATGGTGTCTGGTTTTAGGGTTAGCAAAGGTTCTGTGTCGTATAAAAGGCTTTTTGTCAGAGAGAGATGGAGGTCAGAGGAGAATCAGTCCATGAATAAGAGTTCTGATTGTTATAATTACTACTTATTTCAAGAGGCACTTACATGGCCTGCTCCCAATGCACCACTCCACTCCTGAACACAATCCACTGGATGCCATTACATTGGGGGCAAGGTCAAAGCAGCAGGTTAGGTTATAACTAACTGTATTGACAACTAACGTTATATTAATTGGTTGTTTAATTGGTTGTGACTGGAGTAGCAATGAGGGAGGTTGCACAAACACATGGCACTGTTTGTGGGTAGAGATGAGACCTTGTTGTTATACTTGTGATATACTTGTAGCCTTTGCTGTTACCTTACATCTCTTAAAGGAAGAACGTGCAACTTTTTGATCCAGTAGATGTCACTCTTGAGTACCAGCATTAAAACAAAAAACAACTGCTGTATGGCGACACCTGCGCTATTCTGAAGCCTACGCTCTCCTCCAGCTACAAACCACACCTCAAAACCCGCCTCCACTCGCGCTCGCACAACAAATTAGAACACAGCCGAGACATAATGCCTGCCCGTCGGCGGCGGTGAGGACGAGGAGCTCCGGTGCTCTCACTGTTTGCTTATGGACACAGACATAGAGTCTGTTTTCTGCCAGGAATTTCCAAGATCAATTCTGTTAGAAGTTTTGGAATCAGATGCCTTTTCTTGGCCAAGAAGGCACCGACTTCAAAATGTATTTCACATTTCTACTACATATATGACTCAATGTCAATACAGATTCATGTTTCAACGGGTGAAGTATCCCTTTAAGCACCGTTTAAGCACAAGGAGGGGACAAGATTGTCCTTGCTCGAGCTGTAATTGCCTGTGGCCTGCATTGTTGTGTTAGCATGCTAATTGTTAGCACACTCTGGTTAACTCAAATCTTCATATTGAACATAAACTGAAACAGAATGGCTGTGATCCAAAGATGCTTACATACATCAAAATAAGCAGTCAGTAGGATGTTATTCTTCTTTTCTCTAGTACTTGACTAAAACAGCTTTATATGCAAGTCTGTCCTGTCCATGTAAACATGATGTAAACACAGCGCCGACAACAGTAGTATGACTGGTAGAAAAGGGGCATAATGTGAAATCACAGAGAGACATGTTACCCACAGGTGTGTCTATGTAAAGAACCGAGTCATTGGTGGAGGTAACAAGTGAATTAGTGTGGAATCAATTGTGCTGTGGATCGCTGAAATGTCCCAGAGTGTGTTCAATACCAAAATAATCAGTGTATGAAAAATAATCATGGTGCCGTGTTTTTTTATACATTAAAGGCTTTATATTTTCACACTTAAATATAATATAAATCAAGTATATCCTCTGAAAATAACTCTGTGAGTCATGACTGTCTACAATGGGTGTAACACCCAAGTCCCACTGTCTGTGATGTTTTCAGAGTTTTCAGAGTCCTATCTTCACTTTGTTTACATCGCCCGGACGGCCGGCTGACTCCTCCCCTCGTGTATAAAAGTTGTTTAATTGAGGGACTAGAGAAAAGAAGAATAACATACTGTACTCACTGCTTAACTGTGTTTCTAGATCACGCTCATTTCAGATAAATTTACATGCAGTGTGAAGATACCAGCATAATAAAGATCGCTAGCATTAGCATGCTAACACAACAATGCAGCGCGAGTTGTTTTGGTTTCATGCTGGTGCTCAAGGGCGACATCTGCTGGATCAAAAAATCGCATATAAAGCCTTTAAACGAACAGTGGCATTGTGCGGAAAATTGCATTTGAAGGGTTAGAATTGTAAAATTGTATACTGTATAATCTTATATAAGATGTAAGAACTTTAATACAGTTTTTGTTGGCTAACAGTACCAGAGAAACTTCTTGATACTGAAGCATCCCCAGTTTACTGTGACTGGCTTGCACAGCTCCACTCATTAAAGTCAAGTCATTAAAGAAACCTGACAATGGCTGCAATAATAATGTTAGTAAATGAGTTCAAAGAGCCTTAGATGAAGGGATATTCACTTTTTACTATGACTGCATTGTGCAGATACATTTTGATCTTCAACATTTTCAAATCCATACATTAACATGTTTCACAACATCAGGGTTCTCTATTAAGAAAAGATAATTGTGTTGGGGGGGGCAAAATGTAACAGTGACCCCCCCCCCACTGGTAAGAAAGTTTACCAGTGGGGGAACTGAACTTTATAAAAGAAACTTGTGTTGCTGTGCCCTCCCCCCCCGGAGCTGCAGCTGTGTGAAGGTGAGGTGAGAGAATCTGACATCACACACACGGACGGAAAAAAGAAAACCCAGTGATGGGTGAAATGAGAGAAGGAGTTGGGAGTGTCACTGCATGGCTTAAAGATGGAGGGCAGCCACAATGAATGTCCGAACAGTGCACTGATCCAAACTCATCCACTTCTCCTCTTTCTTGTTCACTCCTCGTTTTCTTCTTCTAACAACTCCTGCTGCACAACTTCCTCTTTTTATTTTACTTCCTCTTCCCCATTGTGAATAAATACTGTGATTTAAATCATCTTATTGTACTACTGTGAAAGCCTGAGTAGATATTATTGGCAAGTTTAAAAGCTGCTGTTATCGTTTCTTTATATTAACAGTGGCTGTCCCTCTCAGCTGATCAGAGCATTTCAGTATCATGTCTTTATTTTAACTCAAAAAACACTCATGTCTTCGTGGACCACAGTTTATAACCTTGAATTTTGGACATCACTGTCTTGGTTTTTTTGTAGCCAGAAGTGATCAAATTGAGACTGCAGGGTGGTAACATGTTGCTACAGGGCTTTTGGCAGATCTAGACTGTGGTAATGACTTTCAGAATCTTATCACAAGCAAACTTTGTTTTTTGTCTTGCCTTTATGTTGTGTTCAGATGCATGATGCAGCAGTTTTTAAACATAAAGAAACTCACTGTTCACTACCTGCTCAGCACCAAACAGCAGACAGAAAGTCAACCACTAGCAAGTGCAATACTGAAGATTTTAGCAGCTCAAAATCAAGCACAATTTTGAGCTACCAGCTTCTTTATTTGTGGTGCTGGAAAGTTTGTGCATTTAGTTTAAAGGTACTTGTGCATCTTCAGTTCTGTTCTACTTTATACTTCACAACATTTCACAGATAATAACACATTTTACTCAACTACCACTGCTGCTGTATC